>NC_141094.1:25249548-26449548 GCF_041138505.1 Cibotium barometz | reverse complement strand
CCTCATCATGTGACTCCCAAGGTTCACCCTTCCTAAGCATCTCATCCTCCCAAACCCTATTTGTCAAGCCTTCCCCGACCAAGTTGTAGAAGGGTCCAAAGGAGAGTTGCAAACTTTGCCAAAACCCAATTAGACCCGACTTATATCCATTGTGAATCGGGAAAGGAGTCAATAGAAAACCCGTAATGGGGTGCTAAGACCACCTAGTCAAAGGGTACAAAACCTGCCCTCCAAAAAAAACTCCAGGGGCAAAAGAATGGCCATTCACTCATTTAAGACATAGCCATTCACTCATTTAAGACATAGCCATTCACTCGTTCACTCTTATCCATAGCCATTCCTTTGCACACGCCATGGCTGTTCGTTCACTCTTATCCACGGTCGTTCCTTTACACAAGCCATGGATATTTTATTACTCGTATCCATGGCCATTTCTCGCACCTTCTACGTAGCCAACCATACCACCTCAAAGACAAGAGCGTTCGCTTACTCTTATCCATGGCCATTCCTTGCGCCTTCTATGTAGCCAACCGTACCACCTCAGAGCCACGGGCTTACCTCTTCAAAGCCATGGGCATACCTCCCTAGGAAATTTATAAAAGGGCCGACCACCCCTCATTTTTGACTTTTCTTGTTGATCTCTAGCTAAACTATTGCCCTTTTTTCTTGTGATTCTTAGAAGCATATTGCCCTCCCGTCACCTCCTCCTCACCTATTGCCATGGCTAGTGCAGAGCATTTTGACTCCTCTCTCAAAGTCATCACCCACACTCCCAAAAAGAAGAGATGACAAGCTATCCATTTCTTTGAATAAAATAGCAAGAACCCTACCTAGCTCTCTCATCTAGGAGAAGCACTCATGAAGCTGGGTGACAGCTATGCCATCTAGGAGAAGCACTCATGAAGATGGGCGATGGCTATGCCATCCATAGCCTAATGAAGAACACAAAGAAGGTAGAGCACAAGCTTCTCTACTACACCCAACACTGCTATCGTGCCGTCATGGAGCCATCGTGGAGCCCATAGTGGTCACACACCTAGAAAACAGATTAGTTTTGGCAGGTTGCCCACAATGGAGCGTTGCTACACCGAGCACTACTACCATGCCATCGTGGAGCCCATAGTGGTCACACACTTGGAATAGATTAGGCTTAGTAGGTTGCCCACAATGGAGCCCTAGGGAATTGACCTCCTCGACTTCTTGTACTTCATCAAAACTTACAAATCCAACCAGGAAATAGGGCATGTACGATATTCTGAAGGTGACTCCCTCATAATGTACTATATTCTGAAGATGACTCCCTCATAATGTACTATATTCTGAAGGTGACTCCCTCATAATGTACCTTAGTCTAGATTTGGTCAATATAGAGCAACCCTAGGTGCACCATAGTCATGTCATGCGGCATGTGCGTGACACCTTCAAAGACCCCACGACCAAAGATGGTGTGGAGTGGTAGAATATCATCCACACTAGGAGTTGGTTATGCCAGTACGGGCACTCTCCTTTATCCTCACCACACGTTGGGCGGACCGCTTCAACCACTGACCTCTTCACCCTTTCTAGAGTTTGTGAAGGCGTGCCAATCAACTAGGTAGAAAACCTTCACAAGGAGCTACATGCAGTCTACACTAACCCACAAGGCAAGTTGGCAGCATCATCCCTTTTTACAAAAGTCTTGTATCATGCAGTATGTTAGGAAGATTAGCCTAAACTCATATGCATATTACAAGGGGACACCACCATACCTCACCCCATCTGCAAGCCCCATCCTTCCTCCACATTGCAATGGGAGGGATGGCTAGACATCTACTTAGCCTACAAGGCTTTTCATTTCCATGAAATCGAACCCTACTCCCCCCAAGGCCTCCTAGTGTTGTCTGGTTAGTTCTACCACCAACAACTGGAGATCATTGTCACCATTGTTATCATACAGTTTGCTGAATCCCACATCGTTTTCACCTAAGACTTCACCAAAAAAGAGGCTTGCCAAGCCAAGGCCTTCTTCTTCTTGAAAAGACTTGCTTCTGTCATCTTGCATAAGATGACGACAATGCCAACTATGATAAAGCTGATAATGACAACAAAACAACCACCCCACCCATGGTGAACCGAATTCCCTAGCACATTTCTCCAAGCCCTCTCATTAAGCTCCTTGCTTACATGACCATGGAGCTTCCCTTAAACAACCCCCACCAAACCCATTGCCCACTAGAACCCACCAAGATTCCCTCGATCCCCCACCTTCTAGGAAAAACTTATCTATGGCACAAGCTTCCCCCCAACCTCCTCCTTGACCACCCTTCCCCTATTAGCTTCACCACACACCACCCCACCTCACCTACCCTCACCACCCTCTTCCCTAATGCCACCCTCGCCACCTTCCTCCCTTTACATTGGCTTGGGCCCACTACTGCTCCCCCATGATAAATCCTATTCGTCTTGTAAATTGTGGAAACCTTAATAATTAAAATAATATTTACCTTAGTCCACTTAGGTTGGAGGCAATAAAAATTATCTAATATCTCAGCATGAAATAGGCTCCTCCATCTATAGGAGTATCCATCTCTCTGTAAAGACACAGAGACATCTTTGATTATTGAATTATAAAGGCCTTCAATAGGAATAAGTTTAGCCAGAGCTGCAAGTAATCTGTTAATGCACTTGTAACATAAACAAGATATGTAAGAATTAAGTTTCATATTACAGCTAACAGTGAGCAAGAATTAAGTTTCATATTACAGCTAACAGTGAGCAAGTATATATAAATTATTTAGAGATGAGAGTGAACTCAACTTACAATTTAAGTTCAAGATGTGTGCCTGGTATGGAGTTCATGGTTCATACTATTTTCTTATCCAGTTCTAAGCACACTAGACTCTAATGTTTAGCTAAAACAAGAAACCAAAGTTAGCCTTTTGATGAAAAATATATTGTGAAGTGTATCAAAAATTCAAACCAACTACATACCCAGATTCATATGGCAAAATAATAGTACTGACTTCAAGAAAATTAAAAAATGAGAACCATCTTTGGATGGTCTCCAGTGGAGTACTCTTGAGCCTAAGTAGAGGTGAAAGCTATGAATTCACAATAAACACCTCTGCTTGAGCCTCAGCAGGCAAGAAGCTCTGATTTTGTTAAACTGCCAGGCAAAGAAGCACATGGAAGCGAATTAGGAAAACCTAAATTACATTGGAAAGTTTGTATTGTAGAGGTTCAACATTAGGAATAGAAGAGAAACTTACTTCAAACCAACATATATGATTGAGTCAGTAATTTGCTCTTTTGCCCTCTTCAGAATGTTGAGGTCAACTACATCTAGGCTTAGTTGCCTCTCCCCATCTGCTAGGTTTACAAACACATATACAGGGCCTTTGAAATTCCTCAATGTCTGTAAATTCAGAAAGTCTAGCCTTGTAGTCTCCCTTCTTTTGTATGCATTCTCTTCCTCAATATTGTCATTAGTTTTTGTCCATTGCTTTTCCTTTTTTTTTTTTTGCCTTTGAAACTCCTTTACCCTAGTGTTTACCTAATGAGTTATATCTCTTATTTTAAATCTTCCTTTGGCTTTCTAGCAAGTGGAGTCAGCAAGATATCCCTCATTTTGGGATCTACATAGTCAGCTAGATGGAGAAGCTTGGCATATCTCCATCTTACTCTCTCTTCAGAGTCTCTAAGTCCTTTACCATTATTGTCAGCCTATGAGCATGGGCAGCTACATCCTAAATACACAACATAGCTACCCTCTTCCACCTCTTATCTAGATCCCATCCTTCACAAATGCCTCTAACAACTCTTTGAAATGGAGCTTTGAGAAAACATAATTTAACACAATCCTGGCCTTTCTGATATCTCTTAAAATTGTGACTCTTTGAGAGAATCTCCTATGGCTAGCTTGCTTCAGAATATGCATAAGCTTTCCCTTCCTGCTTTTCTTTCCACATGCATTTGAATAAATAACAGGTCCTTTCCCCTACACTCTTGTTGTCTACTTTGTCCCATCTGAAAAAATGAATTGATCCAATCAATAGAGAAGGCCAAAGAAGAGAAGGAGAGATAAATATGTATATGTGGAAAGAAAGGTAGTATATAGATGGAGTGTAAGAGAGAGAGTTAGAGAGGGAGAGAGGGGCAAAGGGAGAGACAGAGAGGATAAAAGTCAAAGATACATATTTACAACTTATATCCAATTGGCATGATAAGACACATACAAATTGAAGCAATAAGCATTATTGCACCAATTGGCTACTATAGTTTTTTTGAAAGAACTGCAATATAACTAACACCACAGATAGAGAGAGATATGAAAGTAGGGATAGAGAATGAGGGGAAGGGAGAGAGAGAGAGAGAGAGAGAGAGAGAGAGAGAGAGAGAGGAAAGAGAGAGAGAGAGAGGATAGGAGAGAGAGAGAGGAAAGAGAGAGAGAGAGGATAGGAGAGAGAGAGAGACTCAATGATAGAGAGAGAGAAAGAGAGAATAGAGAGAGTGAGAAAGAAAGAAGAAGAAGAAGAAAGATTTAATAAACGTCTTCTAAAGGCCAAAAATGGCCTATGAGATAAAATTTGTGTACATATATATATATATATATATATATATATATATATGTATATATATATATATATAGAGAGAGAGAGAGAGAGAGGGGGAGAGAGAGAGAGAGAGAGAGAGAGAGAGAGAGAGAGAGAGAGAGAGCCATACTATCTCTTTTCATTAAAAACGTACATGGCCAATTGGCGTGCGATATAATGACCTTAAAAATGTTGGAGAGGCCTTATCGCGGCGGCAATTGGCCACACTGCCTCTTTGGATTTTTGTGTGTGTGTGTGTTTGTGTGTGTGAGAGAGAGAGAGAGAGAGAGAGAGAGAGAGAGAGAATATATTGTTTTTGTTATAGACTGTTAACCACTCTGGTTAACATGACCTTTTGCACTGCTAATATACCTCCTTTGTAACTCATCTTTTTGTAACTGCTTTAAGCGCTAATTGTAAAAGAGACATGGGATGACCAAGCTTATGCCTTGTGTAATGTCGGTCATAAAAGGAATTGATGTATATAGAGCTAGTTAAACTAGGAAGCCTAGTTTTGGGCCCCCATTTGTAATTGGGCAGTCGGACATTGTAAATATGAGCTGATGACATTTTATGAAATATGAAAAGGGACAATCCCATTTGTCTCAATTGAGTCTTGCCTTCTCTCCCTCCCTCTCTCTGTTGAGCTTATGGTGGCTTCTTACTTGTGATGCTTGCTTGCTCACGATTGTTGGTGTATGTGAATAGGAATGATGTTGCTCTCCCTTCTCTTCTTCACTCCCTTCTGATTGCTCTCCATCTTCTCTTGTTTACATACAATTGGCATGAGGTAGAGGTTGAGCTCTCCATAGCTCTTTCCCTCTTGCTCATACCTAGATTTCTTGGATCTCTCTTTGGGTGACACAAAGAGAGTGTGGAGTGAGCCCCTAGCGGCGGGGAGTTAACCCTAATAGGGTTGGCCATGTGCTAATCATTGGATTCAACCCTTGCATGCACTTCCTTCTTCTTCTCTCTTGTGCTTATGAGGTAGTATGTTATTCCACTAACATAGACCTAACTCCACATAAGACAAAAACCTATTGTACGATTCCTCCCTCCACAGTTTTTAAGGTGTGTAGGAGTAAGAACCTTCCCTTTTGATCTTATAATTATTCCCCTCTCTGAAATAAAAGAAAGATCCTATTTTACCCTCTTTTGGCCTGGAGAGAGAAAATGTCTAGAGGGAGGTAATTCAAAATTGAGATATTTTTGGATATAAAAAATCTCCTAGTGTCTAAAATGGTTTCCCTTGAAACAGAAATTCAAAAAGAACTTTCCAATGTGCAATTGGAATTAATTGAAAATAGGTATAAAGGACCTTAGCCTAAGGGTCCAGATTTTCAGAAATTTTTGGATTATGGTCCATTTAAGGTTCCTATGGACCAATAAGATTAATCCAAATGTAGGGAGGAGATGAATTGAAGAATAAAAGGAAAACCCCCCAAAAATGAATAAATGCTCACATAAGATGAAGAGTGGACTATGGACCAAGAAAAGAATTAAAAATTTGAATTTTGACACCTCAGTGTGGAGATCTCCCCTCATCATGAAGTAGGCACCTTTTCTCATCATTACCCCCAATTTTTAATTATAAAATGAGATATTTTCATATCTCCTCTCTCCTATTTCAAAACTAGATCCAAAAAGTAAGCTGAACTGACCCAAAAAGGGTCAAAAATTGACCAAACTGATCTATAAAATTCTAGAATCAGTTTGCTTGGCTAGAGGCTCACTTTTTCAGATAAATAGAATCCTCCCCCTTTGTAAAAGCTTAATGGTGTTTATGCACTGTTACTCTACTCCTATCCTGAGCCATCTACATTGAATTTTTTAATAATTCAATTGTTTTTGGCCTAATCCTCTCCAAAGTGAATTGTTGGCCACTATTGCTTCAAACAATACTAGAACCCTCAATCCCTCAAGCCAAAGGAGAGCTTACAAGCTCCATGTAAAGCTAATTTTCTTACTTTATTTTTTGAATGAAAAATTTATGGTTTTCTTGATTTTTATGAATTGCAGATGATTTCAAATGCTATGCCTTTGATGAAAAGGCCACCCCCTTCTCTTCTTTAAATTCCAACCTTTCTTAATCCTAGAAAGATTAACTAAGTGATTAATTAAACTCTTCTTATTGTTTACTCTCTTGAATTTAGAAAATTGTATAGATTAGAGTTCTATAATTCTGATTTGGGTTATTTAAGTTAATTATAGAAAGATAAAAATGAGAAATGGTCAGCCATACAAAGGAGGTTATGGTAAAATTTTCTAGAATTTTGTGAAAAAAAAAGTTTATTTTTATGTTATTCCAAAAGAGTAATTCCCACCATTTTTTCATCTATAAGAAATATCCTAATTACTCCATGTACATATTCAGCTATGAATATGCATGGATATCACTGATATTAATTATTAAAATTGATTTCTATGCATAGAAAGATGCATAATGGAATTTTTTTAATTACAAAAGTGGTATTCTTATTAAATTTGATTTCGATGAATAGAAAGATGCATAATGGAATTTTTTTTATTATAAAAGTGTTATTCTTATTAAATTTGATTTTTATGAATAGAAAGATGCATAATGGAATTTTTTTATTATAAAAGTATGATTCTTATTAAATTTGATTTCTATGCATAGAAAGATGCATAATGGAATTTTTTTTATTACAAAAGTGTTATTCTTATTAAATTTGATTTCTATGCATAGAAAGATGCATAAAGGATTTTTTTAAATCATAAAAGTATTATTCTTATTAAATTTGATTTCGATGAATAGAAAGATGCATAATGGAATTTTTTTTATTATAAAAGTGTTATTCTTATTAAATTTGATTTTTATGAATAGAAAGATGCATAATGGAATTTTTTTATTATAAAAGTATGATTCTTATTAAATTTGATTTCTATGCATAGAAAGATGCATAATGGAAATTTTTTTATTACAAAAGTGTTATTCTTATTAAATTTGATTTCTATGCATAGAAAGATGCATAAAGGAATTTTTTTAATCATAAAAGTATTATTCTTATTAAATTTGATTTCTATGCATAATGGAATTTTTTTTATTACCAATTCTTATCAAATTTGATTTCTATGCATAGAAAGATGCATAAAGGAATTTTTTTATTACAAAAGTGTTATTCTTATTAATGCATTCTTTACATCCATCTGATGTAAAGAATGCATTCTTTACATCCATCTGATGTAAAGACCATTGCTTTGACGCAGCCACTGCTATCACAACTCTCACTGTTGCCATCTTGGCAACTGGGCTGAAAGTTTCCTCATAATCAATGCCATATGTCTGCGCATACCCTTTGGCTACCAATCTAGCCTTATACCTGTTTATGCTTCTATCACTCTTATGTTTTACTTTGTACACCCACTTGACGCAGCCACTGCTATCACAACTCTCACTGTTGCCATCTTGGCAACTGGGCTGAAAGTTTCCTCATAATCAATGCCATATGTCTGCGCATACCCTTTGGCTACCAATCTAGCCTTATACCTGTTTATGCTTCCATCACTCTTATGTTTTACTTTGTACACCCACTTGCATCCAATGGCTTTCCTGCCTTCAGGCAATTGCACTAAATCCCAAGTCTCATTTCCATATAGTGCATTCATCTCTTCATCTATAGCTTTCTCCCAACACACATTTCCAATAGCCTCATCAATGCATGTGGGCTCTACAACCTGCACAACCTTTGCCATATATGCATTGTGATGTGCCACATAACCATCATAGGTAAACCTCTGCAGCACAGGGTTTTTCACTCTCCCAGATCTTTGCAACTTTTCATTCATGGCCTCCATAGCCTTCTTTACACCAAGGGTTCTCATAGCTGGGATCCCAAGCTCTGTTGAGATTCAAGCTCGATGTCAGTGAGCCAGCTATGCTATGTGCTGGCAGATTAGGTAGGAACATGTGTGAGACATAAATGACCGCGTGTCCAGCTGGTCATAGTGTGTGGACATTAGCTAGGGTTAGTAGAGTGTGGACACAACTCATTGTGTGTTGTGTGGATTATGGATTAGTGCATTATGCTTTGTGTGAGAGTGGACATGGCTTCCCTCTATGGTTAGGGTTTGGAATATACATTAGGGTTTGATCCTGTGTGTGTGTCTCCTCCTCCTCTACCGATCTTCCAACATGGTATCAGAGCCTTGTGCTGTTTATTAGGGTTTATGAGTGAGTGAGTGAAGAGGGAAGAAGAAGCTGTGAAAAAGAAGCTGTGAAGCTGCCATTGGAGCTGTGAAGCTTTGGAGCACACCAAAGACTATCAGATCTGAAAGCTTGGCCTACCGGGTAAGGTCCTCTAAACATCCTTGAGCGGATTGCAGGTGAAACAGGCAAAAGCAAAGCATTTTAGAGCAAATCAAAGCAAGGCAAAATTCTGGTTTTTGAAGCTTTCCATTAAAGCTTGGGGAACATTGATGTATGGTGAAAATACAAGTGATTCTGGCAAAAGACATATGCATTTGTCAAAGAGGGATGTATTAGCAAACCATGTGCAAGCCTTGAACAAATTTTGGAGCAATTTGGATGTATTTAATTGAGTGGAAAACTCTGGTTTTTGACCTCACACAAAACAGAGAGAAGACAGTCAAAAATTGATGCATTTGGAGCCTATTTTTGGTGAAAATCAAAGCATTGGTGGGTTGCACATGTACCCAAGTGTGTTGGGCACCTAAATACAACATCAAATAACACTTCAATCACTCCCAAACACCTCAATTACAGGCGGCGCAGCCAGACAGTAGGAAACAGGGCAGAAAACTGGTTTTTTCACTACGAGGAGGTCGATTTCTTACTTGGTGCTTGATATCTTCCACAATCTTCTTAGCAATTGGATGCTTTACATCTTGGAGAAGAGGGATATGTGATTTGTTTGGCCAATGATGCTTAATTGAGCTGGGAATGAGCTGATTAAAACAGGCTGTCCACTGGTTGCAGAGAAACAGAGCATTTTAATCGAGCAATTAATCTTTGGTGTTTTACAATTGGACAAATTCCTCTTACATGGAGTTGATGGACACTATTGCTAAGCCAATGAATGCCTGGTTGCTCAATTTGGTGAAATATTGAAGGAATTAGAGCCAAATCATTACTGGTTTTTTTGGTTTTTCTGGTTTTTCCAAAAACAGAAAAAGGGGTTTTCAAAAATTGATAATTACACATGTCAAATGGAGTTGATACTCAACATTGAGGTTCATTAGGTGTGAATGCAAGTTGCCCATACTTGATTGCACCATTACATTGCGATCTGGAGCCTTGGAAGGCGTGTCAGTTCAGGGTATCCCGCACTGCGTGAGTCAGTTCATCTTGGATCATTACAGGTTGATTTTCTACATCAAATTTGGAGTTTGTTGGCTATCTTGGAGTATCTGGAACATTAATTGGAGTGTGGTTGAGCTGAGGAAGGCTCATTTACAGATTTGACGTGTGCGGAAGGTGTACGCATTGAGCAACATGTCGGATAATCCAGTTCAGATTGTTGGTGAAAAGCTGGATAGGAAGAACTTCCAGGCATGGAAGTACAGGATAAAGAGTTTCTTGAAAGGGAAAGGATTTTGGAATCTCATTACAGGTGCTGAGCCAGAGCCTGAGCTACCTCGGCAACCTACACAGCAGCAGCTTATTGCTCATAAGCAGTGGTCAGAGAGAGCATTCAAAGTGCTGCATTATTTGTCTATATGCATTTCTGATGCTATGCTCATACACATTCAGGATGCTGAGAATCCCAAAGATGCATGGGATACTTTGGTCAAGATGTTTGATACAGATACGAGTGCTCGCAAGTCTCAATTGCGACAGCAGATACACAATGTGAAAAGGAATAAAAGGAGCATACATGATTATGTGCAAGAAATCAAGAAGTTTGCAGATGCATTGGCCACAATAAATGCCCCCATGCCTGATGATGATTTGGTGGATATTACCTTGCGTGGTCTTGGCAAGGAATACAAATCTTTTGATACATCTATCTCAGTGAGGAGTACAGGTCTACCCGACTTCGATGAGTTGGTTTCACTCTTGTTGGTTGAGGAAATCAAGCTCAGTGATTCATTTCTGGATGCATCTACTAGCCATGATGATGGCAGAAATCAGGAATTTTACTCGCAGAGAGGTTTTAGAGGCAGGGGGAGATTTGCATCACGTGGACGTGGTGGTAATGGTCGTGGATGGCAGGATAGACCTCCACAATAGAATTTTTAGCCTTCTTATGGTGCTCGAGGTGGTCGTGGTTATGCACCTCAGCGAGGTAGAGCGTGGTAGAGGACGTTGGCAAGGCCAACAAAATTCTATGCAAGATGTGGAATGCCATTATTGTGGCAAATATGGTCATATGGCGAGAGATTGCTTTCGCAAACAGAATGATTTGAGAGGGGGAAGAGCACAACGTGGTGGTCATTATGGTGGAAACTATGCACAACATGGTGGCAACTATGCATCAAGTAGCAATGATGGAACTGCAAATCATTTGTTTGCCATGAAGCATGTTGTGGGTTCTATGACAACAAATGCTGAGAATGATGATACATGGTACATGGACTCAGGAGCATCAAATCATATGACATGCCATGGAGAATGGTTTGAGCACATGAAGCCCATGGATGTGAAGGGCTATGTGGAAACAGGTGATGATACTCAGCATGTCATTACACATGTTGGTAGTGTACCTTTGGTCATCCATAATGGTCAGACAAAGTCTATGTCAGATGTGCTGTATGTGCCTTCAATCACTAAAAGCTTGGCCTCAGTTGGTCAAATGGTGGAACAGGGATTACAGGTTCGCTTCAATGAGCATGGATGCTTCGTTGAAGATTTTAAACATGGATGTAGAGTGATTGCTAAAGGCAAGAAAGAAGGAAGACTGTTTAAGCTGGATGCTGGAATTCCTGAGCTAAAATCAGCCATGTTCTCAAAGAGCAGGAATGTGGTACAGGATATTGATATGTGGCACAAGAGGATTGGCCATGTAAATATACAGAGATTAAAGAACATGCAAACAAGAGGCATTGTCAATGGTTTGCCTAGGTTCAAATATGATGGACATATGCATGTTTGTGAAGCCTGTCAGTTTGGGAAGCAGGCAAGATTGAGATTTCCTAGAGAAGGAAATATGAGTAACAGGCCACTTGAGATCGTGCACAGTGATGTATGGGGTCCTGCACAAAACCCATCTATCAAAGGCAGTCTATACTATGTTACATTCATTGATGACTTTAGCAGGATGACATGGATATACTTTCTCAGGGAGAAGAGTGAAGTATTGGAAAAATTCATGGATTTCAAAGCTTTTGCAGAAAAGCAGTATGGCTATTGGATTAAATGTCTGAGGACAGATGGAGGTGGTGAATACACCTCAAAGGCCTTTGAGCATTTCTTGAGGAAGCATGGAATAAGGAGACAATTGACATGCAGGTATACACCTCAGCAGAATGGTGTGGCTGAGAGAAAGAATAGAGTTATATGTGAAGTGGCAAGGGCAATGCTTAATGAAAAGAGCATGCCAGATTACTATTGGGCAGAAGCATGTGCTACTGCAGTTTATATATTGAACAAAACACCTACAGCAGCCATTCATGGAAGCACGCCAGAGATGCGGCTCACAGGTTATAGGCCAGACATTGGACATCTTAAAGTTTTTGGATGCATAGCCTATGTGCATGTGCCTGATGAAAGAAGAAGGAAATTGGATCCTAAAGCAGAGAAATGTGTATTTGTGGGATATGCACAGGATCGAAAAGCCTACAAGTGTTATAATCCACAAACTAGACAAGTGGTCATCTCACGTGATGTGGTGTTTGATGAGCTTGCTAGTTGGTATAAAGCAAAAGATGAAGGTGTTATTGAGTCACTGGAAGCAGATGTGCCTGTGAACTTGCCATCACAAGCAAGTTCTAGTTCAACTACTATGTCTGGGCCAGCAGCAGAAGCTGAGAGCAGCAGTGTACGTCCATGGTCAGGACGTTTGAGGCATGAGAGTGTGAGCACTGGGAGTAGTGCTATGGATAAAGGCAAAAAGAAAGTCGAAGGAATTGGAATCACAGGATATGAGTCATCCAGTTCTGAAAGTTTGGATGAGGAGCTTGGCATACCTGTTCTACGCACACCTGGTGCTAGACAGGACAGATATGTGCCACCACATGCTAGAGTCACAGGTGTACAGAGTGACCCGCATGCATTGCGGAGATCCGAGGGTCAGATATCCTGTTGACAGGTTGACATACAGAGATTTCGCTATGCACTATGCATACATGACATCTATGGTGAAGCATGTGGAACCTACATGCTATACAGAGGCTGTTGGAGAGCATGTATGGGAAAACGCAATGGATGTGGAGATGGACGCATTGGTCCATAATGATACATGGGATTTAGTTGCACTACCAAAGGACAAGAATGTGATTGGATGTAAATGGGTTTACAAAGTGAAGTGCAAATCTGATGGTTCTATTGAAAGACATAAGGCAAGATTGGTAGCAAAGGGTTATGCACAGACCCAAGGATTGGATTATGATGAGACGTTTAGCCCAGTGGCTAAGATGGGCACAGTGAGAGCAGTCATTGCTATGGCTGCAGCTAATGGCTGGGAAATGCATCAGATGGATGTTAAGAATGCATTTCTGAATGGAGATCTACAAGAGGAAGTATACATGGCACAGCCAGAAGGGTATGTACACCCTAGATATCCCACTCACGTATGCAGGTTGAAAAAGGCATTGTATGGTCTGAAGCAAGCACCACGTGCTTGGAGTGATAAGATGAGCAGATATCTTATCTCACTTGGTTTTCAGACTTCTACAGCAGACTCTTCACTGTATGTGAAGAAGACACAGCATGGGATTGTGTTACTAGTCATCTATGTGGATGACTTGATTATTACAGGTGATCATAGTGCAGATGTGATGCATGTCAAGAAAGCTTTGAGTGGGCAATTTGACATGAAAGATCTTGGTGAGTTGAGATACTTCCTTGGCATTGAAGTGGTGAAAGATCATGCAGGTACTTGGTTAGTACAGCGCCAATATGCCTTGGATATGTTGGCAAAGTATGGCATGACAGGGTGTAAGCCTATGAGTACACCATTGGAGCAAAATGTGAAGTTGCGGGCTGATTATGGCGAGGAATTGGATGATCCTTCCATGTACAGGAAGATGGTTGGTAGTCTCATATATATGACTATCACACGCCCGGATTTGAGTTATGCCGTGGGGCTAGTCAGCCAGTTTATGCAAAGTCCCAGGAAACCACATTTGGATGCAGTGAGACGCATCATGAGATATGTGAAAACCACAGCACATTATGGTTTATTCTATGAGAGTGGTAAAAGCTTGGACATACATGGCTACACAGATGCTGATTGGGCAGGTAGCGCATATGACAGGAGGTCTACTAGTGGATATGCTTTTACACTTGGCAGTGCTGTGGTGAGTTGGAGTAGCAAAAAGCAACCTACAGTTGCTTTATCCAGTACAGAGGCTGAGTACAGAGGTGCAGCCATTGCTACTTGTGAGGCTATATGGTTAAAGAGTCTCTTGGCAGATTTATATGAGCCTCTTGATGGGAAAGTTGTCATACATTGTGACAACATGAGCAGTATACAGTTGGCAAAGAATCCAGTATTTCATGCGAGGACCAAACACATAGAGGTCCATTATCACTTTGTCAGAGAAAAGGTGCTGGATGGTACAGTTGATCTTCACTATGTGAAGACTGATGAGCAGGTGGCTGATATCTTTACGAAGCCACTTAGCAGGGAGAAGTTTGAGTACTTCCGGACTATGTTGGGAGTACATGGGATGAGCTTGAGGGGGAGTGTTGAGAGTGTTGATATCCCAAGCTCATCTACATCTTCATCGGCAGTACATCATGAGCTTGAGAGGGGCTGTTGAGATTCAAGCTCGATGTCAGTGAGCCAGCTATGCTATGTGCTGGCAGATTAGGTAGGAACATGTGTGAGACATAAATGACCGCGTGTCTAGCTGGTCATAGTGTGTGGACATTAGCTAGGGTTAGTAGAGTGTGGACACAACTCATTGTGTGTTGTGTGGATTATGGATTAGTGCATTATGCTTTGTGTGAGAGTGGACATGGCTTCCCTCTATGGTTAGGGTTTGGAATATACATTAGGGTTTGCTCCTGTGTGTGTGTCTCCTCCTCCTCTACCGTTCTTTCAACAAGCTCCTCATCAAGGCTCATCTCTGAGCCACTAGACTCTCCATCAACATGAGAATGCCCTACAAAAATGTCACGCATACCAAGGGGCTCAACCACTTTCTCTTTTCCTTTACGTGATGTACTAATCACATTTGCAGGACTGGTATTATGACGCAGCCTGCCACTCCATGGTCTATCAACAGACCCACTAGATGAGGACTCTCTTGGTCCACTCAAAGACTGTGATTACTGACCTGCATTCTGTGCAACCACACTTCCACTCACATCAACCCCAATAGCTTCTTTTTCAACAGCATACCAGCTGCTCATCTCATCAAAGACATCCCTGCTTACCCTCAACTCACATGTAGCAAGGTTATAACACCTGTATCCCTTTTGCTCAAGGGAATATCCAATAAACACACATTTTTCAGCTTTTGGATCCAGCTTAGTTCTCAGCTCATTTGGCACATGCACATATGCAATGCATCCAAAGGCTTTCAGATGAGACAAATCAGGTTTTCTGCTAGTAAACCTCTCCTCTGGAGTTACATCATGTATGGCTGCAGTTGGAGTCTTGTTCATGATGTATACTGCTGTAGAAATAGCCTCAGCCCAATAGCTATGCGGCATATTCTTTTCTTCCATCAATGCTCGCGCAATCTCAGCAATGTGCCTGTTTTTTCACTCAACCAACTCCATTTTGCTGCGGAGTGTATCTGCATGTAAACTGTCTCCGAATACCATTCTTCTTCAAAAATTCAGAGAACTCATTGGAGAAGTACTCTCCCCCTCCATCTGACGTTAGGCACTTTACATATTTCCCTGTTTTCTTTTCAACCAAAACTCTGAAATTCTGAAAGTGAATGAACACCTCACTCTTCTCCTTCATGAAATATACCCACACTTTCCTTGTGTGGTCATCAATGAATGTCACATAATACCTGTAGCCTCCCATAGACATGGTCTTCGTAGGACCCCATACATCTGAATGCACAACATCTAGTGCATTTCTACTCACATATCTATTACGTGGAAATACATGTTTTGTTTGCTTTCCAAATTGGCATGCTTCACATATTCTCTGCATACCTTCCACTTTAAACTTTGGCAGCCCTGTCACAATTCCTTTTGTCTGCATAGACTTCATTCTCTGCACATTCACATGTCCAATTCTTTTATGCCATATGTTTGTGTCTGCAACAATTATTGAACCATTTGCAAACATTGCAGCACTCATTTTAGGCATGTCTACATTCAAAGTAAACATTCTGCCCACTCTGTTGCCTTTTGCAACCAACCTGCACTTGTCTTTAAAGTCTTCAACATAACAACCATCAGGGTTAAACCGAACCTGCAAACCCTGCTCAATCATTTGGCCAACTGAAACCAAATTTTTTGTTATGTTCGAAACGTGAAGTACATCTGCAAGGTACTTCACTTTGCCATCCTGCATAGACAATGGCACATCTCCAACATGGGCAATTGGATGAGCAGTGTCATTCCCTGTTTCCACAAAACCTGGTCTTTCAAGGTTTTTCATCTCCTTGAACCACTCCCCAAACCATGACTTGTCATGTGGTTCAAAGCACCTGAATCCACATACAATACATCATCTTTTTGTGCTGCTTCAACATTTTCAGACATGGCATTCACGACATGCTACATAACAAACAACCTTTCATTATCCTCATTGTTTCTGCTTGAGGATGCATAGTTGTTCTGTTGCACTTTCCCATTTTGCATGTCAGCCTGCTTCTTATAACATTCAGCCTGCACATGTCCAGGCTTACCACAATAAAAGCATTCACGTGCATCATTATATTGCCTTTGCCAATTTCTACGTCCTCTTTGACTCCCCCTGTCTCTGAATTTGCCTCTTCCACCTGTGTGTTGTTGATGTTGTTGTTGTGTATTCTGGGACTGTTGTTGCTGCTGCTGGCCATAATTCTAATTACCTGTTCGGCCACCTCCTTGATCGCATCCACGGCCTCCTCTATCTCGTCCTCTACCTGAACTTGTGTAGAAGGTCTGTTGCTCTGAACTATTTTTGTTTTGTGAAGACTGTTGGTCTTCACCCAAGCTCTTCTCTTCTATAATCAGCATAGACACCAAATCTGTAAAGTTGGGAATGTTTTCCCGAGTCTGAATAGATGTCTTGAACGCCTTGTATTGTGGCCCGAGACCACGTAGACAGACTTCCACCTTATCATCATCATCTACTGACACACCAATAGATGCAAGGGATTCCACAATACCCTTTATCTTCAATGGATAGTCATTCATAGACATGCTCTTTTTCTCCACAGTATGAAGTTCATTCTTCAACTGTATCTTACGTGCCTTGGTATTTGTTTCATAGAGTTTTACCAAGGTGTCCCACGCCTCCTTGGGGGACTTGGCATCCTGAATGTGCCCAATCATGGTGTCCTATATACTAATGGAGAGCCAATACATAACTTTCCTGGCTCCTTGGTTCTAGTCTTTAAACTCTTTCACATCTGCAGCAGTCGGATTTACCGGTATCTCTGGTGCCTCTTCATGCTCACCTTCTATCCCAATAGCCCTTTCTCATCTGGAAATTCGTCAACCTGAACCTCCAAGCATGGAAGTTATTCTTATCAAGCTTCTCAGCCACAATCTGTGTTATGCCATCATTTGACATCTTGCCAGACACACAATTTTACCAAAAACAACACTCTGGTTTGTCCTGCACAAACTGCTATATTTCTGCAGTGGTACTGTAGTACTCTCAAATGTCACAACCAGTGACCTCAATGTGCATACATACACCCAATGGCAAATGTTGACCTCTTTGCAACACTCACCGTGTCTGCACAGCCAATATGTCTTCCTGCAATTACAGATTTCTGCAGAGAATCGATGACTTACTTGCAGTGCTCGAAATCGCCTGCTTTCTAAAAAACGGAGGTCCAGACGTGCCCGAAACGTGTTTTCGGCCCAGTAAATTTTGTCCGATAGCTTTACTCCTGCGAAGAAATCTCCTCAATCAGAGATTGTTTGCCGGTGCCTCCCGTAGAGCTCCCGACAAGGGTGTAGTCACCAACACAAATAGGGAAGAGTAGTTGGAGCTCTTACCCTCGTACCGCTTCCTGTGGGTTCTCTTGCTTGCAGCTCAGCCCTTAGCATGAACCAGGCTCTGATACCATGAAAAGATGCAGGGGGAAAGAGAGCTTGAGCTCTTGCAAGCACACACACACTCACAAAACCCTAATAGAGAACACACAAGGTGAGAGGCTGAAAATCTTCTTCTTCTTCACTCAACACTCAACACACCATATACAAGATAAGAGTACACATAATATGAAAGGTACTCAACCAATACATACGAGGGTTCTCTATAGTGTGAACCCAACTAAATGAGCTGGTGCTATAACTATGCCAGTCTCTAGAATGGCTGTCACACAGCTTGTCATCCCACTGGCCGCATATCACCCAAGATCTCACCAACCATGCCAGTGGTGTAAGTGTGGGGCCTATCCCCCAGGCGGGTCATCATCAGTGTCCACCGCCTCACTAGAGGAGCTCGATATCTCAACAATGAGCATGTATCTAACGGCAGAGGAGGTCGGTTTGAGAGGACTCCAGCTCCTAGTTCGGAGGGAGGACCTGCTCGATGCTGAGTTTGCTAATGACACGGGTTTGTTTTTGCATGGCCATGAGGCCAATCTTCAGCGGGCAGAGTAGTCGCTCCAAGTTTTTAGTGCAGCTTTGGGAGCATTAATCAATTGGCGCAAGATCGTGGCCTTTTGGATCAGTAGTGCTTCCACTCCGGCATGGAGCCCAGACCCCGGTTTTAGATGGATTCCTCCTGGCACAGCAGTGAGGTATTTGGGATGCGAGATTGGACTAGATTTGTCACCTTTTGTCGGCCTCGTCTAGCCTGGGGACCATTGGCCGGCAGGCCCAGCACATAGTTTTGGAGACTGGCAGGCCTTCTGCAGTCTTCCAAAGGAGATCCAAGTGGAGAGGCTATCACTTCATAGGGGGGCTGACTATGAGGGATGACATTCAGGAGGCACTCACAGAGGAGTGGTTTACGCCTCTCAAGCCAGTGGCCCCACGGTGGATGGGAGCCTTTACACAGTTGGAGATCCTGATTACTGTCAGAGCTTGCACTGAGGATGGCAGATGCCTCTACTATGAGATCCAGGATGAGGGCAGATTGTGGAGGTGGAGTCACCTTTGGTTGCAGAGTGCATCTTTCAGAGGATACGGGTAGTGGCCGCCGCTTCTCGGAGGTGGCATATTGACCCAGACCCTGCAGATGTGGACTCCGATTGGCGCATATGGGCATATGCAGCATGCCCCTTGGCGGCTCTAGTGGGACCCCGGCGAGTACGAGTGGCATGATCCTTATGCATCCCTGGAGGCCACAGAGATCACCTTTTTCTAGTATACTATTCGGTTGGGGCGGCAGATTATTTTGACGGCACGGAGGATAGTCTCTCCAGCTGCATAGGGACATTGGCTTTTCACAGGGACTCTCACAAGAGTTCGTGGAGGATTTTTGGACCAGGCTCTAGGCTAGTTGACGGGCACGCAAGATCTCGACTTTCCAGTGGTGGGTTGGTTGCCCACAGGGGCTCTACAGTTGGCACCTGGCTTGTCTACAGCGGTCTTCCGGCGGCCTGCGTCTGATGCGGCCACCTTATGGAGACTCAGAGACATTACCTATGGGACTCCCCTCAGGCGCAGCAGATTTGGCTGCGGATGCTGCGCATTCTTGCCCCCCTCTCTCCAGAGGGTATGTATATGTGGGGTGCCGCTGTCGTCGTCAGGGCCTGCTATGGGCTATGAGACGACGGAGCAAGACAGCCAGGCCATCAGATTCATTAGGGGCCAGCCTCACCTGGTTTCTTCACCGGATTTCTCATCCGCCAGCTAGACACAGGAGAGGAATCTACGATGGGAGATCCTCAGCAGCCTCAGCAGCCTCACCATCTGGTTCACCTGGAGGGCCAGGTGTTTCAGGGCCTTTGAGGGGAGACTGGAGCCACCAGCAAGAGACTGTTCGGGGGATTTGGCAGGAGTTGATCCACACCCTGCGAGGACAGTATGATCGCATTCGGCGGCTCGGATGAGGCGATCTTGCGGCGCTAGGCCTTTCACACCACTTGGCACAGCGGCCCCTTCTATACTCTTCACGCGGGCCCGCTGGCACTACAGGCCACCTGTAGTGCCAGCGGCCCCTTCTATACTCTTCACGTGGGCCCGCTGGCACTACAGGCCACCTGTTTGGCTTTTCCTCCCTCCTATTGTATGATATAGCCCCTCAGTTCTTTGTACTGATACTTGTACTTTTTAGCACCTAGGGAGAGTCTCCTTGGCTGCCTTGCTTTGATCTCTGCTCTCTTTTCTTATGATCAGGAGAGAGCCTTTTGTAGCCCTTCATTAGGGAAAGGTTGAGGTCTATAGGGGCCCTTTAAGATGCCATGTGATTAAAAGGTTATTAAAAAGGAAAAGGGCCAATCATGTGATGCCATGTATACAAAAATGTTGGGTGATTAAAGGTGGTCAAAAGATTCTCTAGAAGATGCCTTTTTGTACTTTTCATTCCCAAAAAGTGGGGGGAAAAGTTTTTGAAATTTCGGACATCCATAACTTCTACATATGAGCTCAAAATTTGTCAAAGATTAGAGATTCAGAATCTACTCGCTGAGCTCTTTCCATAGATATATCACATGATATGGTTTTGCCCACTCAATTTTAAATTCAATTTTGGTGGGAAACTTTGAAATTCAAACTTCTAGCCATTTGAAGAATAAGAAGGTATCTAAAGTCAAAGAAACTTAACATTTTAACAAAAAGTCATTAAAATCATAATATGGCAGCTTAAAGGGCCCCTATAGACCTCAACCTTTCCCTAATGTCGGGTGTTTTTATATAACTAATGAAAGGATCTTTTCTCGAAAAAAAAAAGTTTTATTCCTATTAAATTTGATTTTATGCATAAATAGATGCATAAAAAGATTTTTTTAAATAAAAGTGTTATTCCCATTGAAGTTGATTTTTATGCATAAATAGATGCATAAAGAATTTGTATATCAAAATTAGAATTCTCTTAAATTCTATGTTTAGATTCTATGAGTATTTGATAAATGAATAATTAAATACTCCAAGAGAGAAATTTCTATCGTTTTATATTCACTCGGATTGTAAAAAGAAAATTTAAGAAATTTATCGAGATTGAAATATTCAGATAAATGATTAATTTATTCCTCATTGGAATTCGTAACTAATTTAGAAATCAGTTAAGTGAATATTCAAAGAAAGAAATTCAGTTATCAAACCTTTTCGAGAAAGATAGTTCAGGAAAAATCTTATCTGACTCGAACCTTGAATCAGACTATGACCAAGACCAACAAACTCTTTCGTCAATTTAGAGGAAAGAAGGTGTGACTAGTTTAGAAAAATACACTCAAAACTCCCGCCAAATCTGAAACTAAGTTTGAGACCCTTCGAATGGATTTGTGGATCAAGGTTATAGAATTCGAGGAATTCTCGTATAAAATTCAGAATTCCCATCAAGACATTTTGGTGATAATGATTCAAGAAATACTCTTGTATTCAAAAGAAAATCAAATTAGAAAAAGCTATTAAATGGGAATAGCATGTGAATGGATGTGATAGGATGTAAATGGGATGTGATAAGATGTGAATGGGATGTGATAGGATGTGAATGTATGTGATAAGATGTAAATAGGAAGCGATAAGATGTGTAAGGATGTGATGTGATGCAAATGGATGTGAATGTGGATGGGGATGTGATACAAATGAATGTGAATGTGGATGTGGATGTGAAAGGACGTGATGTAATGTAAATGGATGTGAATGTGAATGTGTATGTGAAGAATGGATGTGAATGCGTATGTGAAGAATGGATGTGAATGCGTATGTGAAGAATGGATATGGATATGTATGTGAAGAATGGATGTGGATGTGTATGTGAAAGAATGTGGTGTGTATGTGAAAGAATGTGATGTGATGTGACATGAATATATATGGATGTGAAGTGATAGATATGAATGTATGAATAGATGTGGGTAGTCGTACATGTGAACAATTGGATGGATGTGGATGAATGAGATGAGATGTGTATGGAGGAGATATGATGTGGATAGATGTGATGTGATGTTATGTGAATAGAATGTATGTGATGGGATGTGAATTAGGATAGATGTCAATAAATGAGATGTGAGGTGAAATGGATGTGATGTGATGTGGATCAGGGTAGAAATGAATGGATGAGATGTGATGAGATGTGGATATGGGTAGATGCGAGTGGATGAGATCTGATGAGGATAAATGAGGAAAGATGTGATGAGATGAAAATGATGTGATTGAATGTTAATGGGAATACATATGAAATGGATGTGGATTAAATAATGTGGATTAATGTTGAACAATGTGGAAAGATAAGAGTTCATTATAGAAACTGTATTTATGACCTATTTTTAAATTACTATTTTATGTCAATAATGCTGGGGAAGTATTATGACCATCTAGTGAATGAGGTCGTGGAGACCTACTGATAAAGTTGCAACAGCAGCTAACGGAGAGTCAATGGAGGACGTCTCGCATAGCAAGGTCTCGGCGGCCGAGGTCTTGACCAGTCTTGGCTCGATTTAAATGGTGAGCTTCCGGTATGGTGGATGAGGGACCAATGAGTGAAGCCCTAGGTGAACTGTGAAGGATCTAGAGGAAAGGATCTAGAGGGTGCTAACCATACGGTGCTCGGGTTCTGGGTCGTCTAAGATACCCACACGTGCATCGGGGAAGATATTTGGATCAAGGAGTAAGAGTTGTTTTCTGAATTCGGACATGGATCTAGTTGATTGACCTTGCTGGTCCTCAACGGATGAGTCCATGGCTCTTTTATATGGATTTGTTGGTTGATCTTGCTGATCTTCAACAGAGATTCCATTTTGATTTTTATAAGTGAATATATTACCAGGTACTATGAGCTAAGAACTATCAAAAAGGCCCCTTAGTGGACAGGTGGTGAGCGTTCTGGTTGCCAATGATGCCATAGGTACACCGATGAAGGAAAAATTTAAAATTAGCATTCAACTGGATTTTTTGGAGGATTATGATCAGTGATACTATAGTTTCATTAAATGATTGTTTTAAAGACAGATGAATCTGTACAAAAGGCAATTTCATATTGGGAATGTAAGTGGTGTGACTAGTTTTAAGTTTGCATGAATATCCAGCTAGGGGCCCTGGGAACTCTTTTCCCTGGTACTTGGGACAAAACCTAACCAAATTCTTGAATGGATCCAAGCACTACAGTGATTGGGTGGTTGGCTAACCCATGCGACTGTGGATGGGGTTAGGCTAGACTGATGGATCCCTAAAATGAGACTCAATTCTATTATGGATGGGGTTAGGCTAGACTGATGGATCCCTAAAATGAGACTCAATCCTGTTATGGTACGATAGATGAAGTAAATCCCAGATAAAAATTGTTCTATGGAAAAGAATCAACGGTTGTGCCTCTCAATGAGGAAAAAAACATTGGTCTCTATGATCCAAGTGCAAGTCTTTTCCTTGATCTGACTATGGGACTTACGGGTTTGGTCAGATCAGTTCTGTTAGTTAAGGCTCTTGACTACGTTAGAGTAAAAATATCCTGGAGGAATCGCCCGTGCTTTCCGAGCGAGGGAAGTTTTTTTGAGTCCGAGGGATTAGTCTCTTGTCCGGATATGCGTGGGCGAGGCTGCGATTGAGGGACCCTGGCCCCGCGCAGGGTCCCTCGCTACTCCCGCTGCTAGCACCCCAGAATTCGCTGCGCAGGGGGGGAGGACAAGGATCTTTCAGCTGGTATTAAAGCAAATTGGCTAAAGTGGATCAACCGAGAAACCAGAAATGTCAAAAGTTTATGTAGTAGTAGTAAAAGGTTGTAAATGTGTGATGAAATTCATACAAATTGATATTCAAAATGAAGATTCATAAATAGGTAATTGGGTCTTCAAATGGAAGTACCGTAATTGTATAGAATCCCTGACTTGCCTGAGGCCTAGACATGATGATATTTACCTTAAAATTCCAAGGATTGTGACTACCATTAGGCGAATTTTGGACTCAACTTTGGGCCTTTTTTCTCTAGAGAGAGAAAGGCTTTCGACCAATAGGAAGAGAGCCACCATAACAGAACTTTTGATAATTAGACGTTTTTCATATATTCTTTATATGAATATATTGTTATTAAAGAAATACGAAATGCATTTGACCACACTTTATAATGTCATTTCTTTAATATATATGAAAAATAGAGTGTTGTGAGCTCATTTAATAAATCTCAGCTCATTTAATGAATGCTTTGCAACCTAAAAATTTCCCTCATTTAGCTCATTTAATAAAAGTGTTTTTTCCTCTAAAAATTTGAAATATTCTCTTCGAAGTTCCTACATCATTTAATGAATGGATTTCCCTCTAAAAACTCCACGTTTATGAGGTTATCTCTTTTGCCATCTCATCTTCTTCCATCTTCTTCTCATCTTCTTCCATCTTCTTCCATCTGCTTTTATTTTCTATTTGCTTCCATGGAAACTAGACATCCTAGGCATCCCTGCTCCTCTACTAGAGCTATTATAGTATACAATAGTTTTGATATGGATAATCAAAGGTGGATTCCTACCACAATCTCTATTGGTAGTTGGATTACGTTGTAGACTAGGAAGCAAAAAAAACAAAGAATGAGTTCATCGTCGACACTTACAAAGGCATAGTTCAAGACTTCAAACACTCTGACACAAGTAGGAGCATTAAGGAAGTCCTTATACAACATGCCTACATGCCCTTAGAACTGCGTCTGCAACGTTTTCCTGATGGAATCCCACTCCATGGACCAAACTGTAAGTAAATGTTTAAATTTTGCATTATGTTTACGTAATGTGTTTCATTTCTATACTTATGCTTCTCTTGTATTTGTGATAGTATTGTGGGAATCTTTGATGTTTTTCATGCATCTATTGGGGTGAGCAGCTATACAAAGAAACATCCTGCAGGTCTTTGGTGGCAGAGAGAGGAGTTTTCTTTTATAAGGAATTTTACACGGCACCTCATAGTGTTACAGGTTATGGATCTTTGAAAGCATTACCATTTCCTTCATTTGATAGTGCAGAATGGCCCATACCAATAGCAGAAACAAGTGAGTGCTTTAGATTAAAGATACACCAAGACATGCAAAGGTGTATAAGACCAAATGTAGCAAATTGTCAGGTGAAAATCGTTGTCTTTATGCCATTGCATGTTTTTGTCGACTTCTTTTATGATGAGGAGGTCAAAAAAACATTGTCAATGTTTATCTGTAAATCAAAAAATGTGAAAGAATTAAATGGGGTTACCTGCAAAATCCATAGGAAATCTATTGTCTATAAATATATGATTGGGTCCCAGAATTTTATTTTGGCCTTTCATTATATGAGATGGCATTATGTGAAAGGAAAACTTGTAGCAATTGATCAGGACTTGGAGGATGACATTGAAAATCCATTGATGTTATTAGAGGTATGGTTTGAACATGAGCTCTTGACAGTACTCAATATAAGGTCAAAAATCTCACTGCATCAAGTGAGAACAGACTTGGAAAATGAGGATGACCTACAAGTGCCTGATGATTATGTGTTCAAGTGCAACGGCCATAAGGTATGTTATTCAATCTAACCTCGAAAAAGTATTCATTTCAAAACTACGCCATAATCATTATTACTTATATACATTACTTTGATTTTTGGAAATAGGTACCAAGGAGAAAAGAAAGGACCATTCAATGTAAAGACATTACAAGGAAGCAAGTTTTCGTGGTGCAAACGACCATCACATAGAGATAAATGGAGATAAGTGTATTTTTTACAGCATATAGTTACATCAATCATGTGACAACATTTTATATTTCTTAGAGAAATAGTAACTAAGACAAATATTATAAATTTTCTTATTGGATGTTTAAAACATTGATAGCATGTTCTCATTTTTTCCTACGAAGCGTGCTATTGTGTGTGGTTTGATTCTTGTTGTTGGGGGGCAGTGAGGCTTGTCATTGAGGGGGTGCTTGCTTTTCAGGATGCTCTTGGGTTGGTTGCTCTTCTGGAACTAAAGCTTGATGCTCTTTCCGGATGCTCTTGGGATGGTTGCTCTTCTGGAACTAAAGCTTGATGTCGTTGTGAGGTTGAAGCTTCCAAATTGACGTCTTTAGATTCATCAAATCCTCGAAGCTCGACAACAACTCTGTCAACTTGTGTTCGGGGGTACTGCCGTGGCGGTGGTCCTGGTCGCGGCCGTGATGGAGGGGGCACAAATGCAATAGGGATATTAGGCAGCATGCTATGAATGTTGACAATAATATGCTCAATGACCTCTTCCCTGATGAACAGCCCTAAATCCACATCGAAGTATTCTGATAATCGTGGATTCTACAAAAAGCCAAAAAAATAGACATGTGCCATCAAAGAATGAGGAAGGAAAGTAACATATCATTAAAGAAAAGGAGCATGCCTACATTTTATGTGGGCAACAAGAGAACTAAATGTAACAGCAGCAACTTTGCATTGTAGCAGTAGCACACCCTCCAACTGCAACTATGGCCATCCCGTTGTTGCGGGACTCTGCATCTCACAGTCCTTGTGTGTTCTAGTAGTGTGTCCTGGATTATGGCCTCGAGAGCATTATTAGCTTTCTAACCAATCTGCACGAAACAATATTGTTGTTAATACTGAAAGTTCTCTAACTACTCCTTCTCTCTCTCTCTCTCTCTCTCTCTCTCTCTCTCTCTCTCTCTCTCTCTCTCTCTCCAACTCATTACGATATATAAATACTGAATGTATGGACTTACTATCTCATAGTGCCATGGAATTCTTCACCTGAATTGGCCAAGTAACAAGTCTTGGATTCCATATCGTAGAGGATCAAACTTCAGTGTGAACTACAACATGCAATTAGGAGTATCAGAAGTAACATAAAAAATACATAGTAAATATAGGTCACAATACTAAGACTATAAATGAGATTGCATGTCACTTACTCTTCATTGTATGCCATTAGGATTATTTGAGCTACATCGAAATTTATCGAACTAAACCACAGACATACATCAACCAATGAAGTATGTTATGCAGTAAGAACTGAGGAAAGAAGGGAATCTACAATATATACACAATTTTGAACATCGAATGGGAGATTTGATATAACCAAGCTGCACAAGATTACATTATATTAGTTACTTTGGACAAGCAACCCACTTTACAATCACGATGATGAAAAGGACGTGGACAACCTTAGAACTGTTATGATAATTCTATCGTTGACCTCCCTTAAAACATTGGATAAAACATCAATCTCCTCCGCATTCGAAAGGGAAAAATTGTGCGGTGGCTCGCACCGGAAGTCTAACATGAAACAAGGGGACAAAATAACTCAAAGCTCTCACATTGGACTTATGCATTTCCCGAATAGCCAATTTATTTAATCGCAATTCTTGGAGCTCTTGCATCCTGGCTTGGTTACCAATCCTTTGTGTGTTAAGCCTTGCATTGAGCCTTGTGTAACGTGAATGACTAGTCACTTCTGTGATCTTAACTTTCTTCATCAAAGGCGGGATTTCCAAAATTTCCTTCATTCTCTTGTCACGAAACTTATATAAACTAGCTCTCTAAGCCGATAGATCTGGCCTGCTTATCATGAAACAGATCAAAATATAAACAATCTTCCTATACATAGTGGGATCCTCCAACATATAACCTGCATCCGCAATAAGCTTACCATTTTGATCTAATGGCACCAAGATTAGCTTAAAATCAGCCATCCCATACTTAGACAATATGTCCAATGCACATTGTCTCTGTTATATGCACATTATGTGTGCGTATACTAGGATGCTAACCCAAATTAGGCTTGTGAGCATGGGAGCATGGGAACAAGCTCTAGTGGAGCATGGGTTAGGACTAATCTTAAGGGTTGAGGTTAGGGTCAGGCATCCAAGGGTAACACATGGGAAATGGAGAGTCAAGAGTCATTTGAGGGCCCTCCTATATAAAAGGAGGCATGGGGCACACTCAAGGGGGGTTCTCTTGATGTTATCTTGAGGCTAGGTTATCTTATGTTCTCTTGTGTAGAGGATCATAACTACTCACCTACCATTTCACACTATAGCTACATGCTCTTGGATTGGAGTTATACCTCTTGATGGTATGGGACATCAAGGTAAAGGTATGATGTACTTCATTATAATTCATGTGTGCATCCCTTGGGCTCGGGGGTGGTCGAGTGGATGAGATTATGCCTCATTAATGCATGTTTATGCATAACAATTATCTAGAGAGATCTTAGGGTTTTAACACTGGTATGAGAGCAATCTCTAGTTAATTGTTGTTAATTTTTCTTTCTTATTGTAAAATTTTGGCATTTTTTGAAGTAAATTTTAATATTTACTAAATAAAAATATTATTTTGTTAATTTGTGTTGATGATTTGCACATGGATCATCGATATGGTGGTTGGAACGTGTGTTTCTTCTATTCAATGGACGAATCAACATTGCAAGAAAATTCCATGAGTTTAATGCTATTTTTTATGGTCTAAAATAAGCATTTATGGAATTTTTTAAACCAAAAATACCGCATATTTTATTGTGGATATTTTTGGTAGAATGAGTTCCCTGAATTTCTATAATTTTTAGGAAATTTGTCTAACTTTTCAAAAAAATTTACAGCATTTTTTGAAAAGAAATATTTTTAATGCATTTTGGCAGGTTTTCTGCGGAGATGCTTTCGCTTCTGCCAATTTTCTGCTGAAATGCAGTGTGGGGCAGTCAATTGATGCATGGAATGCTCTCCCGTGTGCGTGGGACTCTCTTCGCCTCTCAATTCTGAATTTTCCTTCTTTTTTCCTCTCTCACATGTGAATGCCTCTTGCTAGGCACAATTTGATTAAATTTATTCATAATTATAATTATGATTAATTAATCTTTAATCCTCCTCTCTGTTAATAGAGAAAGAGAGGGTGGAGAGAGAATGGAATGGAGAAGAAGAGGAGAGAGGACTCCCTCTCTTGGTTTCAGAACGCGCCGCCCGGGGGGGGTTCGCGTAGCACACTGGCGGGCGAAAAAAGGCTCCCGCCATGAATTTTTTTTAAAAAGCTTATAACCTTAAGCTTAGAAAGCTTTTATTGAAGCTTTTTAATATTTTTAAAAATTAGTTTTTTTAAATTAATGTACAAAAAATATTTATAAATCTTTTCATTAAAAAAAAGCTTGTAAAAGCCTTAAAAATTTGAGAAAATATGAGATTTAAGAAAAACAATTCTCTGGAATTTTATGAAATTTTTTTCTTGGAATCTCTTGGCTTTTCGCTTTCTCGAAACCTTTTGGCTTTTCGAATTATGGAAAATATTTTGACCTTTTGGATTTCGAAAACTTTTGACCTTTCACATTATGATTTTTTTTGTCTTTTCATTTTCCCGAAACTGTTGGCTTTCTGTATTCCGGAGGAAGACCATTGGGATTCCAATATTTTTTGACCGTTTTTATTCTTATACATTTGGGGTAAATTAAAATTTTTTAAATTCCTAAAAATTAGTGAAAAATTACACAAAGGTTATTTTGAATTTCTAGAAAATGTGGGGTTAGTGTTTGGCATGTGGTGTGTCCATTCGAGCACCAGTGACCATTCAAATTCCTTTAAAAATATATTTCTTGACCCAAAAATTTTAAAAATCCATTAAAGTTATAAATTTTCCTTGGATTTGAGAATTGTCGGGCAAAATTAGAAATTTTGTGAATGATGCGATTCTCAAGAAAAAATAGGAATATTCTTGAAATTATTTTTAGAAATCTTAAAAATTGGTATTTTTAAAATATCAATGGTATTTTGGCAAATCTAATTGCTAAACTTTTTTTGAAAAAATATAGGTTTGGAATGCCATAAAATAGCTTTGGTGGAATTCAAAATTATCATATTTTGAGGCGCTATAAAATTAGGGAAAATTAAGAAAAAATCATGATAATTCTTTTTCTGAAGAATTTAATATTTTTGAGGATTATTTAAAAAAATAGTACATTTATTAAAAAAAGCGTCTTCTTTATTAAAAAAAATATCCAAATATAGCTTCCATATGAAAATAATTATATTAATGTTATCCTAAGCTCTCTTTCATTATAAAATGAATAAATATGAAATTTCTTATCATAAAAATAAGCTTAAATGAATTTACCTCATTCTAAGTTTAATCTCCATCTCTAGCTTGTTAGGGTTAGAAATGTGGGTAAGAAAATGAGATTAGAATTAAGGACTATCCTTCTAAGAAGGATTTAAAAGTGAGTATTGTCTCAAAAAGAGAGATTACAAATAAAAAACAATACATTTAAGCATAAGAGATTAACATTAATTCATTTAAACAACATAAATCAATAAGGACTTGGTTTTAAGAAGAAACCATGAATTAGAATGCTTCCAAGCATGTAGAGAGGTTGGGAAGAAGATTACCATCCAAGAAGAGAGTAAAACATCATTGTTTTAGGCTTACCCTTGGTTTTTGGCTTGAATCTTTAAGGAGATGTGTAGTCCTCAAAGAAGAGGCTTGGCCACCAAGTAGTAGAAGAGGGTAATCTCCCAGAGAAGAAGAGGATTAGTGAAGCTCCAAAGCTTCATAATGGAGAGGCAAGGTAGAGGGATAATGGAATTACACTAAACTCAAACTTACACTAACATGTAAATACACTAAGATGAAAATATAAAGGAATGGGGTTTTATTTATAGGTGAGAGATGCCACAAACGAAGTCCAACTGGGATCTAGAGGCTTCTGGCTTCAGTTTGATCCAATTTGGACAAGTTTTGGACCAGTTAGGAGACAACTTTTCTGATCTAGTTTGAAAGAGGAGAGAGGAGATATGAAATATCTTGTTTTTTTAAATTAAAAATTTGGGAAATGATAAGGATTCTAGGAGCCTTCTTCATGAGCTCCACTAACCCTCTTGAGGTGTCCACTCTTCCCACCAAAAGTCTCCTTCAAATATCTGAAACTCATGATTATGGAACCTTCACCTTATGTGAGCCTTTCTTTATTATTTTTTTGTGGATAATTATAAATTTTTTATTTTTCTTTAAATATTATTTTCCAACCTTAATGGATAAGGGTATCACATTTTTAAATTCAAAAGAATTTAATAAGGCTTAGAACTTTGACCTAGGGGACTCCTTGGCTCACCCTTTATCCAAATCTAATGCAACTTAGAAATTTCTGATTAAAATTCTGTTTCACGGGATCTCTTCCTATTGACTGGAAGAAAATACTTATCCAAAAATATTTTAATTTTTTTATATCTCTCTAGAATATTTTCTCTCTCTAGGCCAAAAACAAAGGAAAACAATGTTTTCTTGTATTCTAAAATAGGGGATGATCACAGGGGGTTGAAAGGAGAACTTATACATCTTTAGGGGCTAAGGAGGAACCTTACACAAGACAATCTCCCTCTCCAACCAATTGGCAAGGTTACCTCAAACACATTCATGATTCTAGGAAGAGAAGTGTGAATATACCATGTGTGTGTGGGATTTATGTAGAATGCTTGAAGAGATTAGTAGCTTCACTTACAAGTTTGTTTACATGAGCTCATTTCAATATCATAACCATTTACATTTAATAGCATGTCATTATGCTCTTCTCATCTTCAAGGTATAGTTCCATAGCTTCCAAATGATCTCAACACATCAAGTGCCTATAGTGTGCCCTTAACATGGCACAAGAGAAGCATAGGCAATCCAACAAAGCATCACTTAAGCATAGGTTGCATCAAAGAATGTGTATGAAGAATACTCTCTCAAAAACCCTTGATTGGATATACCAATTGACTCAATCTTGTTTGATATGTGTGAAACATGAAAGACAATCTCTAATCAAGGCATTAACCATTCCATTATGCATCAATTGTCTCAATCTTACTAGATATGGTGTGAATTCATGCAAGAGAGTCTCAAATGAGACATGCTTACCCTAATAATAAATCCCCAAACTTATCCATGGACAAAAACAAGACATAGCTCATAAGCCTTAAGAAACTCACCATTTCTTTCAAGCTTTGCAAGATTAAAGCAATCCAAGAGAAGAAGACTCACCCTTGTCCATAGCATTGATTGTGGTGCTTAAATTATAATGAATAAGCTCCCAATAAAAACGGCCACAGCTCTCTGCAGAATTCACAGTAAAAATCGGCCAAGAACCACTCCATTGTAAGGCCTCTTGTGCACAATATGCTTACTCAAAAAAATGGCACATGTAGAAACGACCTTACAAGTAGAAATCGGCGGTGATTTTACAAGCTTGGATATGGTCTATGTGAGGGAGAGAGAAAAAATGTTTTGATTAACCATACTAATTAAGATTAGCAAAACTAATGGCTCTCTTCCCCAAATTTGGTCCCAAAATTCAAATTTGATGAAGCCACCCCAAACAAATTTGGTCCACCATAACCCATAGCCTCCAAAATCTTAGGAAATAGATCAAGAAATGGAACTCTACTCAATCAAAATCACCATACCCATCTTCTTGATCAAGAAAACACAAATTTGTTAAAAAAAATCCAAGAAAGTGGATCAAAATCAAAGCTCTGATACCACTGCAAGAAAATAAAAGACCCACTCATAACATGGAGTAGATAACATGGGTGTGTAGTCACCAACTTCATCTCTAAGGGAGAAGAACACCATAGAAGCTTGGGCATAAGAGATTCAAGCAAAGTAAAGTCAAATGATCAAAAAGATACAATGCCCATGAGCCCTATGTGTCATATAGCCCAAGGCCCCCAAAAGTACACATGTAAATGACCCTAAGCCAAGTGCTTAGGCCTCATCCCCCATGTGCATGTGCAACCAAATCTACTTCATTACACACATCTTCATACCACTCTCTAGCTGCTCCTTCCAAAAGTAATTCCACAATTCTCAACTTGTAAGCATCTTCATCTCTATTATTGCTAAGTCATTATTTGAGGTCTATGATTTTAATGACTTTTTGTTAAAATGTTAAGTTTCTTTGACTTTAGATACCTTCTTATTCTTCAAATGGCTAGAAGTTTGAATTTCAAAGTTTCTCGCCAAAATTGAATTTAAAATTGAGTGGGCAAAACCATATCATGTGACATATCTATGGAAAGAGCTCAGCGAGTAGATTCTAGATCTCTAATCTTCGACAAATTTTGAGCTCATATATAGAAGTTATGAATGTACGAAATTTTAAAAACTTTCCCCCCCACTTTTTGGGAATGAAAAGTACAAAAAGTCATCTTCTAGAGAATCTTTTGACCACCTTTAATCACCCAACATTTTTGTATACATGGCATCACATGATTGGCCCTTTTCCTTAATAACCTTTTAATCACATGGCATCTTAAAGGGCCCCTATAGACCTCAACCTTCCCCTAATGTCTACCAATTAAATCCTCCTTAGGAAATAATCCACATCTTCACACCTCTCTCCTTTGAACAAATCATACCTTGGGAAGACATAGCCTTTATAGTATCCCATCCACTGAAAACACCCAACCCAAGGCACTCATCAGCCCTAAAGCTATCCTCCAAATATTTGTTGATACAATCAAACTCCTAATCCTCCTCAACTTGAACTAGTTGACCCACCAAAATGTCATCCCATGTCATATCTGACTCTGAACATCTCTAATCTCTAGCCTTAACACCACAGCTCACCTTCTCTAATTATCTACCGACCTGAGCAGATGCCAGCTAACTGATTCTGATACTTGACTGATTTCGAGTGACTTTTTCAAACTTTCAGGAAGCTTCTTGTCCTCTAAACTCCTTACTAATTCCGAGTAATTTTGATACTTGACTGATTTCGAGTGACATTTTGAGACTTTTAGGCAGCTTCTTGTCCTCCAGGCTCTTAGATTCCCTTCTAGATCTATCAACCTTTAAACACCATATTGGCAAATATGGGAATTTCCCAGTAGTTTGGGACACGTGGTCAAATCTTTGGATTAATCATAACTTGAACACCGTTACTCCAAATTGAGCGCTCTATAGCTCACTAGATTCCATTTTCCAAGCGCTTTCCAACAATAGGTCACATGATATGGTTTTGAGAAACTTATAGGCATGTTATCCAAGTCCCACCTTTTTAGTATTCAAAAAATGGGAGTTGGGAAATTCCCAAACTCACGAATATAGTGTTTTTAAATCTCTTTCTCCATAACCTTGCTAAACATGTCACTTGAACTTTGTTGCCTACAAACTTCTATGTGACTCAAGCATGATTAATCTGACTCAACTGATTCAGATCTCCTACCTCTATGTCCTTTGACACTCATAGACCTTCAAACACCTCAAATATTACAAAGATTCAATATTACAATCCCTTACCTCATGTCAACTGACCTCTTCTGCTGAAGACAACCTATTTCCTATCTAGTTTAGCGGACTAAGCTGACTCGGATCTTTTCACTTATGTATCCTCTAAGGTTTACCAATCCCCGAATGAGAAGATGCAGGGGATAAGAGAGTACACTCTTGGCGTTGAAGCGTTAGAGGGGTGGCCAACAATCAAAGATGGTTTTGCCACTGGACTTTGTGATTTTTCATTATCTAATATTTGAGTGGATGACTTAGGTGCGGGATTTTGAGCGGTCAGACCTAGTGTTGGTTCTTGCGTTGTGACTTGTCTGGTTGCCCAATCGATATTGCACTTGGTGGCCATCATCCATTTGCGCCCTAAGATTACAGTCCCTTCCATGGTACCCGTAGGCATAACCAAAAAGCTTTGAATTATGGTTCCCTTGTCATAAGCAACCGGAGTGTGCAGAATTCCTGAGACAGGGGTTTTCTTCTTGTTGATTCCTTGAACTTGGATAGAACTCTTGGATAAAGGTGGTTTTCCCAGTTGACACCACACGCCATATGATAGAAAATTTTGAGCTCTTGCAAGAACACACACACACTCACACAAACCCTAGAAGAGAGTACACAAGGTGAGAGGTTGAAAAATTCTTCTTCACACAACAAAAGAGGTCTACAAAGAAGATAAAGTGACTAACACACATAATAAAGTATATACAAGCGGTTTATAATGTAAACACGCTAAGAGGAGTGGGTAGATGTGGACTAGTCAGTGTAATCTAGCTGTCAAATCTTAAGTGAAGATATGTCGGTGCCAGGCTACCAAACCTGCGTGATGTACATGTCAAACAGTCATGTAGGCGCCGTAACACTCCCCCTCAAGCTCAACTCCAACTCATGAATTACAAGCATATCTCAAAATCTGCGGAGCTTCTCATCTCCCAAGGCGTTTGTGAAGATGTTAGCGACCTGATCATGTATGCTAATGTAGGCCAAGTCTATGCCGCCTACCAAGACTCTCTCTCTAATGAAGTGGTAATGCACCTCAATGTGTTTTGTCTGCGCATGAAAAATTGGGTTCCTAGCCAACTATATATTGCTCAGATTGTCATAATATATGAAAATATTTCTCTCCACATGCAACCCCAAATTAGAAAGTAACCTGCGTAACTAAGCTACCTCACATGCTGCCACCGCAGCTCCTCTGTACTCTACCTCTGTACTCGACAACACAACTGTGGGTTGCTTCTTGTTGCTCCATGTCACAACAACACTCCCCAATGAAAACATAAATCCACTAGTAGATCTCCTATTGAGATGCTACCTGCCCAATCTACATCTGTGTACCCATATAGCTTCAATGGTACACCTACTACATAAAACAATGTATAATCAATAGTGGCCCTCAAGTATCAAAGTGTGCATTGCACACTATCAAGATGTGGTTTGCACGAAACTTATATAAACTAGTTCTCTAAGCCGATAGTGTAGCTTAAATCTGGCCTGCTTATCATGAAATAGATCAAAATACAAACAATCTTCCTATACATAGTGGGATCCTCCAACACATAACCTGCATCCGCAACAATAAGCTTACCATTCTGATCTAATGGCACCAAGATTAGCTTAAAATCAGCCATCCCATACTTAGACAATATGTCCAATGCACATTGTCTCTGTTATATGCACATTATGTGTGCATATACTAGGATGCTAACCCACATTAGGCTTGTGATCATGGGAGCATGGGAACAAGCTCTAGTGGAGCATGGGTTAGGACTAATCTTAAGGGTTGAGGTTAGGATCAGGCATCCACCAAGGGTAACACATGGGAAATGGAGAGTCAAGAGTCATTTGAGGGCCCTCCTATATAATAGGAGGCATGGGGCACACTCACAAGGGAGGTTCTCTTGATGTTATCTTGAGGCTAGGTTATGTTATGTTCTCTTGTGTAGAGGATCATAACTACTCACCTACCATTTCACACTATAGCTACATGCTCTTGGATTGGAGTTATACCTCTTGATGGTATGGGACATCAAGGTAAAGGTATGATGTACTTCATTATAATTCATGTGTGCATCCCTTGGGCTCGGGGGTGGTCGAGTGGATGAGATTATGTCTCATTAATGCATGTTTATGCATAACAATTATCTAGAGAGATCTTAGGGTTTTAACACTGGTATGAGAGCAATCTCTAGTTAATTGTTGTTAATTTTTCTTTCTTATTGTAAATTTTTAGCATTTTTTGAAGTAAAGTTTAATATTTACTAAATAAAATCTTATTTTGTTAATTTGTGTTGATGATTTGCACATGGATCATCGATATGGTGGTTGGAACGTGTGTTTCTTCTATTCAATGGACGAATCAACATTGCAAGAAAATTCCATGAGTTTAATGCTATTTTTTATGGTCTAAAATAAGCATTTATGGAATTTTTTAAACCAAAAATACCGCATATTTTATTGTGGATATTTTTGGTAGAATGAGTTCCCTGAATTTCTATAATTTTTAGGAAATTTGTCTAACTTTTCAAAAAAATTTACAGCATTTTTTGAAAAGAAATATTTTTAATGCATTTTGGCAGGTTTTCTGCGGAGATGCTTTCGCTTCTGCCAATTTTCTGCTGAAATGCAGTGTGGGGCAGTCAATTGATGCATGGAATGCTCTCCCGTGTGCGTGGGACTCTCTTCGCCTCTCAATTCTGAATTTTCCTTCTTTTTTCCTCTCTCACATGTGAATGCCTCTTGCTAGGCACAATTTGATTAAATTTATTCATAATTATAATTATGATTAATTAATCTTTAATCCTCCTCTCTGTGAAGCAAAACTTAAATAGTCACACCACTTATGCACCCAATATGAAATTTTGGTTATGTTTTGTCCCGGGTACTAGAGAAAAGAGTTCCCATGCCCCCTAGCCTGCTCTCATGAAGCAAAACTTAAATAGTCACACCACTTATGCACCTAATATGAAATTACCTTTTCTTAGACTCAACTATTTTCAAAACAGCATTGCAATAAAACCATAGAGTTTCCATCATAGTCCTTAGTATTAAAGTTCCAGGATCCAATTTCCAGTCATTCCTTCCTTGGTGTACCTATGGCATCATTGGCAACCATAACACTCACCACTTGCTAGGGGCCTTTTCAATAGTTCCTAGCCCGTAGTACCCAGGAATATAATCAAGTATTCCATTCATTCCTTCCTCAACGTACCTATGGCATCATTGGCAACCAGAATGCTCACCACTTGCTCACTCAAGGGCCTTTTCAATAGTTCCTAGCCCATAGTACCTAGGAATATAATCACACAAAATCCATATGGACTCTCAGTTGAAGATCAGCAACAACAAGATCCATGAACTCATCCGTTGAAGACCAACAAGGCCAATCAACCAGATCCATGCCCGTGTTCAGAAAACAGCTCCAACTCATTTTCTCTTCCACGTCGCATACGTGGGTATCCTAGGTGACCCAGAGCCCGAGCACCATATGGTCAGCACCCTCTAGGTTCCTTCGTAGGTCACCTAGTGCTTCACTCACATAGGCCGCTTCCTTGGTCCCTCCTCCACCGTACCAGCATTAGGGGAAGGTTGAGGTCTATAGGGGCCCTTTAAGCTGCCATATTATGATTTTAATGACTTTTTGTTAAAATGTTAAGTTTCTTTGACTTTAGATACCTTCTTATTCTTCAAATGGCTAGAAGTTTGAATTTCAAAGTTTTCCGCCAAAATTGAATTTAAAATTGAGTGGGCAAAACCATATCATGTGATACATCTATGGAAAGAGCTCAGCGAGTAGATTCTGAATCTCTAATCTCCAACAAATTTTGAGCTCATATGTAGAAGTAATGGATGTCCGAAATTTCAAAAACTTTCCCCCCCACTTTTTGGGAATGAAAAGTACAAAAAGGCATCTTTTAGAGAATCTTTTGACCACCTTTAATCACCCAACATTTTTGTATACATGGCATCACATGATTGGCCCTTTTCCTTAATAACCTTTTAATCACATGGCATCTTAAAGGGCCCCTATAGACCTCAACCTTCCCCTAATGAAGCTCACCATTTTTAATTGAACCGAGGCTGGTCAAGACCTGGGCCAACCTTGCCATGCCACGAGACGTCCTTTATTGACTCTCCGTAGTTGTTGAAACTATTTTAGCTAGGTCACCACGACCTGATTCCACAAGATAGTCAAAATGCTTTCCCAATATTATTGACGTAAAGCAATCTTTAAAAAACAGGTTTCACATACAATTACAGTTTCAACCAAATTCTTATATTTTCTCATCATTACACATTCTTTCACATCATTTCTCATCATTCCATATCATTTCTCATTATCCCACATCATTTACATCCAATCACATCACTCCCACATCAACTCACATCTAATCACATCATCTCACATCAATTCACATCCAATCACATCATTCTAACATCAACTCACATCTAATCACATCATCTTCCATCAATTCACATCCAATCACATCATCCCACAACATCAATTCACATCCAATCACATCATCCCACAACATCAATTCACATCTAATCACATCTTCCTACATCAATCCACATCTATTCATATCATTCCCATGTCAATCCACATCTAATCACATCATTCCCACATCAATCCACATCTATTCACATCTTTCCATATCAATCAATATCTAATCACATCATTCCCACATCAATCCACATCTAATCACATCCATTCACATTCATTCACATTCATTCACATCCATTCACATTCATTCACATCCATTCACATCATTACATATACATTCACATCCATTCACATCATTTCACATCCATTCACATCATTACATATACATTCACATCCATTCACATCATTTCACATCCATTCACATCCATTCACATCATTTCACATCCATTCATATCATTGCACATCCATTCACACCATTTCATGTCCATTCACATCCATTCACATCATTTCACATCCATTCACATCATTTTTATCTAAATGAACCATTTTTATAATTCATCTAGAATTTTATGCATAACCTTCTTTATTTTCAAGTAAATGAATAATGCTCAAAACTCCACTTTTAGCATAAAATTTATTTTGCATAAATTCATTCTCTAATTATATAAATTTTTCTATAGCTTTCCATATTTTTTGAGAAATGATAATACTCAAAATTTCACTTTTGATATAAAAGTTATCTATGCATAAATTTTATTTTCCAATGATAAAGATTTTACCATAACTTCCCCATATTTTGTATGAAATGAGAATGCTTAAAATTTTCCTTTTAGCATGAAATTTATCTTGCATAAATTCATTCTCTAATGATATAAATTTTTCCATAGCTTCTCACATTTTCTAAGAATTATACTTTTAACATAAAAATTAGTTTATGCATAAGCGTAAGCTTAAACATAAACATAAGCGTCTTATTTATTTAAGAAAAGCACCTAATATGACTTTCGTATTATAAGAATGTTAGCTCAAGCTCTCTTTCACTTTAGAATGAATAAGTATGAATTTTCTCAACATAAAACAAGCATAAATGAACTAATCATCATTTTAATTAGCTTAAAAAATCATTAAAAAACTTAATATTTATCTCTAACTTGTTAGGCCTAGAGATTTGATTAAGAAAATAATATTAGGACTAAGATCTATCCTTCCAAGAAGGATTAATCCAATAAAGGTGAGTATTCTTACCAAAAGAGAGATTTACAAATCAAAACATTACTTTTAAGCTTAAAAGATTAGCATTAATCCATTTTTTACAACATAATCAATAAAAACATGATTTTAAAAGAAAAACCCATAGATTAAAATGCTTCCCAAGCATTAGAGGGGTTGGGAAGAAGATTACCATTTAGAAAAAACACCATTGTTTAGGCTTACCCTTGGTTTTTGGCTTCCCAAGCATTAGAGGGGTTGGGAAGAAGATTACCATTTAGAAAAAACACCATTGTTTAGGCTTACCCTTGGTTTTTGGCTTGATTCTTTAGGGAAATGTGAAACCCTCAAAGAAGAAGCTTGGCCACCACAAGTAAAAGAGGATAATTTCAACAGAAGAACAGGATTAATGAAGCTCTAAAGCTTCACAACAATAGAATTATAATAAACTAAAAATTACACTAGCATATAGTTACTCCAATATGAAAATACAAAGGAATAGGGGTCTATTTGTAGGTGAGCAAGGCCACCAACCAAGTTCAACTAGAATCTAGAGGCTTCCAGCTCCAGTTTGATCCATTTTGGACAAGTTTAAACTAGTTTAGCTCACTTTTTTTTTTTTGAAGAAGGAGAGAGGAGAGATTAAATATTTCACTTTTTTGAATTAAAAAATGCCCTCTTGATGTGATTTATAGGTGCCTCCTTCATGAGCCCTTCTCCCCATTTTGAGGTGTCAAAAATTCTATTTTTTTACTAATAAACCCTGTACTAGTCAACTCTTCATCTTATGTGAGAATTTACTCATTTTTGAGAGATTTTCTTATATTCTTTTCCTTTTTCTCATCCCAACACTTGGATTAACCTTATTGGCTCTTATTGACACTCTTTGGACCTTAATAAGATTTTTTTTTGAAATTATGTACCCCTAGGCCAAGATGTCCAATACACATATTCAATTAATTTCTAATGCACATTGGAAAACTCTTTTTAAGATTCTATTTCAAGGGATCTCTTCCTATTGACTGGGAGAAAATACTTATCCAAAAATATTTCAAAACTGTTACCTCTCGCTAGAATATTTTCTCTCTAGACCAAAACTGGGTAAAACAATGTTTTCTTGCATTCTGAATTTGGAGATGATTACAAAGACTGAAGGGGAGGTTTTTACACATTTATATCTCGAAAGCTGGAGGGAGGAATCTTACAAACTACATAAGGCCAAGGGTAATTTATTTGTAAAGAATGGTTGGAATATCAAACCATCTCCGAATTGCAATCTAAAGTGATAGGGATCTGTATCAGATACCAATGGTAAATTGCACCAAAAAATAGTGACTAGTGCTAATTAATCAGTGATTAGTGAGATAATCCCATGTTTTATTTACGAAAAATACTCTGATTTGGAGGAAGTAATCGGGATAGTGATTATGACAAAAAATTCAATTTGAACACATAGACTTGTGTAGCACCATCTCAAAATGTTGGATTAGATTCACCAATGTCTAATTAACACCTTGATTATGTCAATTAATTAAGCAATTTTCCAAGATAATTCACTGTTCATGTGTAGAAGACTGTCCCCACTTGGAGTCTTCAATTGATCCACTTGTACAAATCTAATCTCAAAATGCTTCAATACAGTAGTAGATAAAGGTGTCTAAATATGTTTTGAGCACACAAACATCAAGATTTAAGCTCTAATAAATAATTAATCGAGTGGATCTATGGCTGTGATACCATGATAAAATGCAAGCAAAGTGATGAGCTATGGTGGATCAAATGCAAGAATCAACATCATTAGCATGCAAGATGATTAAGGCGAGATTAGTGAGCAATTAAGCTAATAAGATAATGTAGGCATGGATACTCAAAAACCAGCAAATTCTCATTAGGACAATGCCTCAATTTATAGGTTATACATCCACAAGATGCCGAGCATCTACTCCCACTGATTTCTCCTTGATTTGTGCCACCTCCCCTACATCTGGGGGCACCTTTTTATAGAATCTTTCTACACCCCTATATTCACTCATGCTACCCTTGATTCTCTCATTCGTAGATACCTCTCACCTTTTCACTGCTACCCACTTAATAACAAACTCCCTTTTACAGTCTCTTGCTAAGGGCTTGTTCCCGCATACACCCACCCATTCACTTGCATATTTCAACATTTCTAATAGCCTCATCAAAGCATGTGGGTTCTACAACCAACACAACTTTTTCCATATATGCATAGTTATGTGCCACATAACCATCATAAGCCAATCTCTACAAAAGATTTTTGACTCTTCCAAATCTTTGCATTCATGGCTTCCATATCCTTCTTCACACCAGGTGTCCTCATTGCTACAATTTCAAGCTCCTCATCACAAGGGTCATCTCCGAGAGCCACTAGAATCTTCATCAACAAGAGAATGCCCTGTAGAAATGTCAGGCATACCAAGGGGCTCAACCACTTTCTCTTTGCCTTCTTTATGTGATGTACCAACTACATTTTCAAGACAGGTATTATGACGCAGCGTGCCACTCCATGGTCTATCAATAGAGCCACTGGATGAGGACTCTCCTGGGCCACTCAATGACTATGATTTCTCACTTGCATTCTATATAACCACATTTTCACTTACATCAGCCACAACATCTTTTTCAGCAGCATACCAGCCTACTGATCTCATCAAATACAACATGAGCTTGGTACGTAACTCATCTGGCACATGCACATATGCAATACATCCAAAAACTTTCAAGTGAGACAAATCAGGTTTCCTGCCAGTGAACCTCTCCTTTGGCATTACATCATGTATGGCTACAGTAAAAGTCTTGTTCATGATATAAACTGGTGTAGACATAGCCTCAACCCAATAGCTATGCGGAATATGCTTCTCTGCCCCATCAAAGCTTGTGCTATCTCTGCAATGTGCATGTTTTTCTGCTCAGCAATCCCATTTTGCTTTAGAGTGTATCTACATGTAAATTGTCTCTGAATACCATTCTTTCGTAAGAATTCAGAGAACTCATTGGAAAAGTATTCTTCCCCTCCATCTGACCTTAGGCACTTCACATGCTTTCCTATCTGTTTTTCAGCCACCATAAGTCTGAAATTTGGAAAATGAGTGAACACTTCACTGTTCTCCTTCATGAAATACAAACATACTTTCCTTGTGTGGTACTTGCAGCCACCCATAAACATAGTCTTCGTCGAGACCCCATACATTTGAATTCACATCTAGCACATTCCTACTCACATTTCTATCATGTGGAAATACATGTTTTGTTTTCTTTCCAAATTGACATGCTTCACAAACTTTTTTCATACCTTCAACTTTAAACTTAGGTAGTCTTGTCACAATTTCTTTAGTCTACATAGACTTCATTCTTTTTGTACATTTACATGCTCGATTCTCTTATGCCAGATGTCTATATCTGCAACAACTCCTGAACCATTTGCAAACATTGCAGCACTCACTTCAGGCATATTTACATTCAATGTAAATATTCTCCCCACTCTGTTGCCTTTTGCAATCGATCTACACTTATCTACACTTATCTTTAAAGTCTTCTACATAACAACCATCAAGGTTAAACCAAACCTACAAACCCTGCTCAATCATCTAGCCAATAGAAACCAAATTATTTCTAATGTTTGGAACATGAAGTACATCTACTAGTAGGTAGGGGCTAGTTTAGATGCAAAGATAGCTTGAGGAGCTTTTTTTGTAGGAGGAGAGCTAGAGGACATTATAGTTTCCTTGTAGCTCTCCTCCCACGAAAAAATCTCCTCAATCAGAGTTTGTTTGCCGGTGCCTCTCCCGAAGCGCTCCCGACAAGGGTGTAATAGCATACACAAAGGGGGAAGAGTAGATGAAGCTCTTATCCTCATACTGCTTCATGTGCTTCTCTTGCTTGCTTCTCAGCCCTTAACATGAACCAAGTTCTGATACCATGAAAAGATGTAGGGGAGAAGAGAGTTTGAGCTCTTGCAAGCACACACACACTCACACAAACCCTAGAAGAGAGCACACAAGGTGAGAGGCTAAAAATTCTTCTTCTTCTTCACGCAACAAAAGAGGTCTACAAAAAAGATAAAGTTACTAACACACATAATAGAGTATATACAAGCGGTTCATAATGTGAACACGCTAAGAGGAGTGGGTAGATGTGGACTAGTTAGTTTAGTCCAACTGTCGAATCTCTAGCGAAGATATGCTGGTGCCAGCTACCAAACACGCTAGTGATATAAATTCGTACATGCGCCTTGTGAGTGTCAGCTCATGTTGAGCTTGACATGTCAACACCAAATATCCTAGACCTCACAAAGATTCAGCTTTTTAACTCCTAAACTATCATCAGGTGACTCTGTTTAGATATCATTCAGTCCACAAAAGTGTATGACTGACTCTGACTAACCTGTGACTATTGAACTTGACCCTAAATAGCTTCCTCTCAACTTAAAAAGACTAAATCTATTCTTCTACACCCTTAGCTAACTAATTCAGATACCTGACTAATTCTGTTTGACAATGATGATTGTGAGCTGATGTCTATCTAACTCAAACCTGACCTAACAAACTGCAGATCTTCACTCACAAGTGTATTTTTTCAACAATCTCAATCATACTAGCAAGGCTAAACATCATAACACAAAAGCTCATCAATCCACTCATAATTAATTAGACCAAAGCACTCTTCTTCTTCAATCTTACAAAAACAAAGCAAGTCTCAACAACCGTGAGACTCTCGGCTCAAACAAGAGTAAAAAAAACAAAAAACTTGAGGGATCCTCTGCAGCCTCCAATCCCCTTGATGGACTCTATAGCCACCTCTACAGATCTTCTTTTTCAAAATACAAAACTTGTATTCTTCTTTTTCAATAATCAATCTGCAAATGAGAAAAGTCTTGGATAGTACTAAGTTCCAACAAAGATGCAATCAAAGTTTTTGGTCTTGCCTTTGTAATCTTTAGTTTTGACTCTCTGACTCACATGCACTCCCTCTGCTCTGGTGCAACTCAAACCTGCTCACACTGCTTACCCTCTTCAATAGGAGAATTCTTTCTCTTCTCTTCTCTCACGCGGGCATTCTATGTGCACTCTCCATGTCCTTCCTTCAAGGTATCCCCTTTCACCTCTTTGATCTCTCTCAATCTCTAGCCAAAAACATTCCTTCTATGTTTCCAAAAAAGACTTTTTCTACCTACCTTGCTAAAAGAAGTTGCCCCTTGACATCTATGATCTTTCCATTCTCTTTCTTTTTTTGTCACCTACGTTCTGGGTCATGCCCCACGTATCTTCTCGAACTGCGTCCCTTTTAGCAAGTGCATGGCTTACTCACATGCCCCAAGTGTTTGGTCTCAAACTAGGGCGACTACCTTGGCCAACAAAACCTCATTCTATAAGCTATCATATGTACATTATTACATTATATCTCCCTATTAATCATGCTTGCATAGGACACAAAAAACCTCTCGCAACGGTTTGCCAAAATGGTAAATAGATTGAGCGATGGCAACCTATCCACTAGCATATGGTTTCTTGGCCACCATAAACTTTTATGGATAAGATGAGCTAATTACTCACTAATAGATCTTTAATCTTGCTAATTATGATGTTAAATGATAATATTGAGATGACATTGGATCTGATACCATGTTAATAGAAGTGGATTTGAAGAGAGTATGAGTGCATAGACATAGGAAATGAGAGCTATGGTGGATGGAAGAAGATATAATTAAAGCATAATGTTGACACTAATGAAGATAACCAAGATATAAACTAGAGCTAATCACATACTTAAATTTTTGCATTGTGAGAATGAGTTTGCTACATTCATTTATAGCTCTCATAGAGCTCCCATTCACATGTTCCATACACCTTTGTGCCATCCATGTGTTCATAAATGCCCACATGCCTTGCCCACTCTTGCACTTTCCATGTGCCTACTTTTTGACCATTGACTCACTTTTAAATTCATCCATTCACATTTCCTAATAACCTTAACTTACATCCCTTCAAATTTCATATCATCCTAGGCTCCATCTACCTTACTCCCACATACATGTGCCCCATACATGACATGATGGGCACCACATTTCAACAGTGCATAATAATTCATATGCTAGAATTAGAAGAGATAAATTCTTAGCTATGATATTTGATAAATGCTTTTTTCCCAAATAGCTTCAAGAAAAGGGAAAACGAGGTCCTTACATTTTCCCTAAACATAAAGACCCTTACAACGTTGTAAAAGATTAAGGATGTTCTAGTGTGTATCATTCCATCAAGAGTGAAAGCACTTGGAAGACCTTGTAACATCAATCAATCAAAGATCATTTTAAATTGATTCAAGCATAGATGTGATCAAGGGGTGTAAGTATACAATAAAAGGCGTTTCCAACAAATCTTGAGCATTTGCATCATCCTGTGCATAGCAGTAGAGCCTTGCCTCATCGTCTTCAACCATGCAAAGAGTTGTTACTGCTCTAATGAGTCATCATGTGTTTGTTGAGAAGATGCATTGGTCGTGGTTTGATGATGATCTTGATAATAGTCGGAAGTAGGCAGTGAAAAACTCAGTGTTGGCCTTCTCAAGCTCGTTCCAAACTGTCTCAATGAAGCGCATTTGTCACTTGTTAAATAATCATAAATAATTGCAGGTTATGTGTTTAAGATATTTCTTGTTAGATCTCGACACGACACCCGTGCTTGTGTCCAGTATCAGCAGCCACAATCTCAACCCCATTATTGCCCCATGAGGTAAGTGTAAAAGAATACGTGTGCCTTGCTCTGTTATTTTTATGCTTTGTCAGTAACTCCCTCGGCCATAATTACCTGTTCTCGTAACGGCCGGCTGTACCCCAGCATGCTGGTCTAGGGACGCAACGCACTCTTCCCGATCCATCTGAAATAAGAGACACTTCTCTATGAGGTGCTGGACCTGGTGGATCAAAAGAAAACACCCATGCAATTAACGATGATTACTTAGACACGTCTAATTATCACCAAATCACCTAAGAAGATATTTAATTTGATTAAGATGAGGCTAAGTTGATTAAGATATTATGGCAATCAACGATTAGCAACCCAGACCAAAATGGAACGTTCTCACTGGGAGCAGGCTAGCAGCGAATCAAGATTAAGCGCGTTGGGATGCTTACCGTGTGTATGTAGGCGGGGGAGATGGGATCTCCGGAGAGGGGGTGAGGGAGAGCTGAATTCTCCTGATGCAGCTCCGGTAGCGACATGCTGTAGGGGAGGGTCTTTCGGGGGAGCAGAAGCTCTCTGTGTGGAAGAAGGGATGGCTTTCTTTTCTGTTTGTGTGGTGTTGTTAAGGAAGAAGGGATGGCTTTCTTTTCTCTCTCACAGAGACGCGCACAGGCTGACGGACGGAAGAACAAAGATGGCCGCACACTTCACTCGTGTAGTGGGTTATTCCCTCGTACGAGGCGGAGCTCGTCCGGACCAAATTGCCTCACATGCCATGTATGAAATCTTGCTTCCAAGTTGCAAGCCCAAGGCATTCATCCTACCATGCATGTCCCCCCGTAGAGTTTCTGGGTTTGGTGTATGTACGACTTGGAACAATTAATATAACTAAATATTATTGGTCCCCCCAAAAAAAAAACAAGCACCCCTCGACCCTCTCCCTAATAGGGAAAAACACAATTTGTCCCCAACCAGTCAAAATAAGGCGGGATCGATCTTTATCTAGGCCATTTGCCTTCACACATCAATCATTTTTATAGCCAAAATTCTCAAACTCTTAGCTTGTATTCTCGAGGCACACCGGCTTCTTTCCATTTGAGTGGTGAGAAATACACTAAAGTATGATTTTTTTTCTGACAATGAATCCTCTTGCTCCCAAATGTCACCCCTAAGTTCTAATCTCACTTGGTTAGGCATATCTTTTTTACTTTTGCTCTCCAAGTTCCAAATTTCAACTTGTAAGTACCTTCTCCTTACTCAACTTACAAGTGCCCCCAAATGTCACCTCTAAGTTCTAACTCGCTTGGTCAAACATATTTTCTACTTTTGGTCTCAAAGTACCAAATTTCAACTTATATGTTCCACACTCAGCTTACAAGTGCCCTCTTCACACTAAGTTCCTATAGGTTGTCTTCACTTTGAAAGAACAATGGGGTCAAAATTGATTACATGATTAGGAATTTAGTGTGTTTAAACTCTATTATTCATATTTTTCTAGATCGACTATGGAGTTATTATGCAAGTTTTTAATGCACAACATGCCGAAAAGAATGAAAATGCTAGCCATCTAAAGTTGGCATTTGTTGTGCCCAATAGCCCCATCATAGAAGAGGATCTCCTCCCTTCACTCTATCAACTTTTTAGCAAAAATTACCCTAGTATCTTTGAAGTTAAAGTGATCATGCGATCTCATGAAATCAAGATTCTAACCATCCTTGCTAAGATTTGCCAACACAATCACTTGCAAAAAATGATTTACATAGCATTCTTGTTTCTACACATAGAGTATCATAGATAAAGTAATTTCTTTAACGGGCAAGGTGGAGAAGAATCACCATTCAATTATCTCAAACGTGAGTCAATTTATCATTTATGGTTTAGATAAATAATGATTTCTATACTCCTCTTGTTGTGTCGAGTACTCCAAAAATTCTCACATACATGGAAACCTTAATCAACAAGATATGGATGTCACATCCTCTTGTTTATAATAAAGATAATGAGTGACCTTGTACATCCTAAGTACTAGTGGTCACATGGAGTTTAAATATTCTACTGGGTTCTAGAGGTAGTATGCTTTTTATTTAATGGCATTGTACACCTTACATTTTTCCATGATACAAAGCAAGGAAAACTATTAAATAGAAATATTATTTACATCAACTAAGGTACTAGACCCACGTATGACTTTTTAAATTCTCCCCATATTAACAATTGTAAGTAGCATGCTCCTAGCTGTTACAGTTACAACACATGTTTAAAGCTCTTCAAAAAATGAGTTTGGTTGCCTCAAGTCGAATCAGCTTTTGTAGTGTGCTATAGATTGCTCCCCAAACTTAAGTTGTTGTAGGCTTCCCAAATGTTGCCAATAAAAATTACTCTAATACATGCAATGCTTCCATTACTGCTGCATGATTTTTGTACTCCCTTTTTTATTGTCAATCACTTAAGAATTTTAGTGTGTATTGTACACGCAAAAACCTAAATTAGTAATACATGTATCCATATCACATCCTCTTGTTTTGGATATGTATAGTGAACTTGTACATCCTTGGTACAAAAATAGTAGAGGTCACATGGAGCTTAAATATTATATTATTTTTTAGAGAAAGTAGTTTTAAACTAAAGACATTGTACATTCGGTAGTCGGCACCCAAGGGGATCTATGAAAAAAATGTACGATGTCACGTGAGTTCAATACGTCGAGTTCAATAGGATAACTTTTTAAAATTAGGGTCAATAAAAAATTTACATTGATAGCTATCTTTTTCATTAGTACGAATTCATTTAACTCACATTATGAGTGTTAAACATTCATTTAAAAAGATTGTATAGACAAATGATATGTATGGAGGCATACTCTTTAGTGTCTCATGTACGCATATGATATGGGGGTTTTCTTAAGAGTGAGGCCCCCTTGAATCAGTGCATTAAGTTGCTCTCTTTCTAATGATAAAGATGGCTTGAATATATTGACTCCTTACTTTCTAATTATTCAATCCTTGATACTCCTTTAGTATTATTAATAGGGATACTCCATGGTCAAGAAACAGTTGACGAGCATTATCTTACCAAGTTGGTTGCACTACAACAAACAAAGAGCACAACAGTGTAAAGAGCCGTAAAAATATAAAAGAATCTATATATGGAAAAAAACATTGACATGGCTATAAGCACAACTAAGCACATAGCTAGAACCTCGCGGCTAGAACCATGCAATTAACTGCACATATAATCACATGCACACAGTAGCCTGTATACCCACTTATTTTAATGTGCACATAACCACATAAATAGCCATGCGTAGATATAGCCGTGGACTATCTGCAATAAAAACACAAGGACAGAATGGGTGAGAGATGTGGGGACATGTCCCACATCTCTCCCCCAATCTATCCTTTTTTATTTTAATCACATTATTTAAACACTAATTATTCACATTTTCTCAGGAACACTTAAAACATAAAAAATAATTACAATAAAATAATTTCATGGATTATATTGCAAATTACATACATAGTTCCAAATTACATAAGGTGTTCATGTCTATTACCCCTAAATCCTAAACTACATTTTGATGAGCTCATTGCACCAAATCGACAAGCTCATTAGTGGAAGTGATTAGATGATTCTCCCTTCATTGTGTAATAGCTTTAGAAAGCTTCTCTTGCACTTTGTTAATGCCACCTTGAGTGCACCCACCATGCTCTTGTGTGCCACAAAAAAAATCTGCAACATACTTCTTTCCTATGAAGAGCAGTGTAGTGTGCATCTTCACACTATTTTGGTATGTGAGCAATAATAACATGTCATTAACTATCTTTATTAATGTTTTGGGTCTAGCCATTGAATATAAACCTACACAATTTAATTACTTTGATTAATCATTGTACACACTTACTCAACATATGCGCTAATGTATACATTTACTCAACATATACACTAATGTACACGCTTAAGCCTTATGCATAATGTATTACATTTAATTCATAACTGTAATGCATTAAGTGTAAGCATAAGCGTTCGGGTTCTCATCATCATCACACTAAATTCTTTCCACTTTGTTCTCCCTATCTTTATTGTCCTTTTTTTGGTTAATGAGATTTAAAATGCTTGCAATATCATGTAGAAAAAATAATGTATTGAGCCATATGCATTAGCATAAAGCTTTATGCATTAAGCCCTTATGCACAAGCTTAAGCTTTATGCATAAAGCCCTTATGCTTAAGCCTCTATGCACAAGGCTTAAACATTATGCTTAAGCCTTATACATAGAGGCTTAATGTTTAAGCCTAGAAGCTTTATGAATAAATCTAGAAACTTTATGCATAAAGGCTTCATACATAGAGCCATAATGCATAGGGGTGGTTGCAAGATGAGGGTACTCACTTTCGTTCACTCTCTCTAAAATTGGGACATCCACGCATCTCGAGCGGGGTACCTCGATCGTGATATCGCCATCAATTAAAACACGACATGTGCCTCCCAAGCCTAAAGCGACATATCTCGAACGAGGTACCAACTAATGCCACGCTAGCAGGTCCGAGTTTCCAGTCATCATCCATGTCACCAGTCACCGCCACCACACTATCTCGATCGAGATATTCATGCCACTCCGATCCACACCAATGCCATGGTGTATCCCCCTAGACACACCACTCAAATGTACATTCAGCCTATTTGACCAGTCCATCTCCACCGTCCACATATCTCGAACGAGATATTGAAATAAAATCTCGACCATTGAAATGCCTCGTTCGAGGTATAGAGATGCAATCTCATCCATCCACATATCTCGTTCAAGGTATAGAGATGAAATCAAGACCGGTTTAAAAACCTTGAACGAGGTTCATCTACAAAATCCGACCCGTCCATTCACGCACATTTGAAGATGCAATCCCAGCCGTTTAAATATCTCGATCGATGTATTAAATGAATCTCGATCGTCAAAAGTCACTGAAGGAAATGGTTCCATTGTGACAGTGAATGTTAGCTTGATTTTTGTGGATCCAATCCATTCCAAGGATTTTGCCAAAAACTCCCAAAGGTAAGACTCTGAACTGGCAGGCAGTTACATTCCCATCTAGATTAAACTGAATACAATCTGTCTCATGGGGTGAGTGAAAAGAATCTTCCCACTGGCCAATTCAACTTGCATAGGTTTCCCTGATTTCTGTTCTAAGACTAGCTGGTAATGACTTAAAATCTAAGCCGTCCATGTGCCTTGAACGAGATACTGAATTCAAATCTCAGTCGTCGATCCTTCACCAACCCTAAAATTAAGTGCGTATCTTGGTCGTTTGTCTCACTAACCCTAAAATCTGGAGCGTACATCTTGCAAACCGTAAAGTGCATGATGCCACTGAACCTCGTTTGAGGTTATAAAACCGAAAAAGTTTTTTTTTTGCCTCATTGTCAGAAATCGTTTTCACTCTCCTTACTCTCTTCATTTGGATTAGCATTAATGGACCCATTAGCATTGTTTTATAGCTTCATTAGTGCTACTTAGCACTAAGCATTTGGACCTTTCACATTGGACCTTTGTGTTAGGCTTAGGTTTTAGCATGGAGTCATGTGAGGAGGGCCACAAACAGCAGGGCCCCTCGTCTATTGTGGACCTCATCGTGGAGATAGACCGCGAGTTAGCGGCAGCTATCTGTAGGAGTGCTAGAGACACACCGTCTACATTACATATCGTGGAAGACTTGGAGGCGATGCTATCATTCCTTCGTAGCCTTTACGATATTGTTTATGTAGATGAGTGGATAGCCCACCATCGCACTACTCCTATGTCACATGGCCTGACATATCATCAGGTCTGTGATCTTGGTCCAATTAGGGATGGAGCCTACTTAGATCTTTTCCTCAATAGCAGTGGGATGAGGCCTAGGGCGGGTAAGCCCCTTACTATTTCGCGGTGTTCGCATCCTCGTATGGCGGCACATATCTATAGTCGATATGTTGCCCCATATGGGAGGATGCCGAACAACCGCCAGATTCCCATATACTTCGCGCAAAGCAAGTATATGTGAAGTTTGTCTTAGGGGAGGAGGTGGATTACACTAGGCATTGGCCTAGTGGTGGTGCTAGCCAAGGCCATCTCCAGGACAACCAGGGTAGGTGGCCTCCACCAACCCTCGTGTGTAGCTATCTCACCCAGGTTGGCATCGACGTACGGAGTACCACGGAGAGCATCCAGCACGTGGTGCGCTTGGTCTCACGATCGATACCGACGACAGATGTCGAGGTATTTACACATTTATTACTTAAGTTTTTTTAGTCATTTATTTACATGTTTATATGTACTTTTTTATATTTTTAGATGAGCGGCATGGTTGATTGTGTCACGTAGGGTCCCACACCTACCACTGAGAGACTCACAGGAGTTGGTAAAGGAGGTGAGAGCGGAGATCGACCGCCTTAGAGCTGCATTGCAGATGACAGAGGTAGCTACTGTAGAGGCACGGCATGCGAGAGAGTTTTCTCTTGTACGTAAAAGATTTATAATTAAGGTCCTAAGTTATAAATTTCTTTAAGTAATACCTAATGAGAGAGACATCAATTATTTTAATGCTTTGCTTTTTGCATAGGCTCCATCTGAGAGGTAGAGATTTCTAGAGCTGAGGCACAGCAACACATGATTATGGAGCAGATTGCACAACATAGGGCAGAGCAGTTGATGCTGCATGTTCGGGAGTGCCGCAGATCCTCAGACATGATAGTGCCCTACTTGCCTTTATATCCACGGCCTGTTAGAGAGGTTTTTCGACGACTTTTCCCTCAGGATGCACCACCATTCCTCCGTGATGCTTGCTGCGCTCTCTGTATCAAGGACATTGACAGTACTGGTGGATATGCTCTGTGATGTGGACAGTTTTTCCATTTGTCTTGCATCAGCCACTAGGAGCTAGGATGCTTCTCAGCATGTCCCTCTTGCCACGCACGTGTCGACCTAGCGACATATAGAGTTTTGGGCATTGACGATCTTCACCCACGCTTTGCTCAAGGAGATTCTAGGACTGGCAGGCCTCTTGATTTTACCTCAGCTATTGACTTGGGACTCGACTCCGCATCAATGTGACAGAGATCAGGAGCCTGAGGTGCCTCTAGAGTTTGAGTGGAGTGCAAATGAGTTTGATGCATACTAGAGAGTCCTTCAGGAGAGCCACATCACAATATATGAGCATGTGGGTGGTGCTGGTCCTAGTGGCACTCGGGTGATGGTGCTAGCAGCAGTGCTGCTTCTCTCAACGTGTCCTTACAGTAGAGGAGCTTACACGTGCAGAGTGGCAGACACGTACCATTTTTTATTTGTAAATTTTGGGTTTACAGACAAAGAAGTCTTGCAGTAGCACGACGTAGAGAGAGGGAGAGGGTTCATTAGGAACTCAATGGAGTCTTCTTGGGCCCTTTTATTTGGCAGTTTAAGGGAGTCAAACCTTTTCTCTTAAGAAGAAACATTTTCTAATTTGAAGCTTCAAAACGGCTACTTTATTCGAATTTGAATTTGGGGGGAAAAATGGAATTTAAAATCTAGCGGATAAAACCATATCATGTAACATATCTATGGAAAGCTCTTGATGCGTAGATCACGGATCTGTAATCTCCGCTCAGATCGGAGCTTGTATGTAGAAGTTATGGAGGTCCGAAAATTGTAAAATTGCCCCTCCCCCCTTTTTGGGGAAAAAAGTGCACCCTTTGACCACTCTTACACCTCTCTTACAAACCAATGGTTTTTGCTTACATGGCGGGCTCCTATTTGTCAAAAAGTTAAACGTTTCCATAACCTCATGGCAAATTAAAGGGCCCAAGAAGACTCCATTGAGTTCCTAATGTATAGCAGCTTATGGGACTCGTGAGCTCCCGAGTACACCGGCACTAGCTCATGATCCTACCTTTGAGGCAAACCTCCCCATAGATATTCGACAACCCTGGCAGCTAGCACAGCCTCCTCAACGTGCATAGCAGCCTCGACATGCACGTCGACCACCAGTCAGAGATGACGATTTTGATTGGATTGCCGTTGATAGTGACTAAACTTAGACTAGCTGGGCTAGCTCACTTACATTGTACTTAGATTTATGGGCAGTCACCAGGGATTTCATTAACGTCTTCACAATTTCGTGATCACGTTAACAAAACCTATTGTTAACATATTAAAACTTGTGATCACATTGTATATTCACATGACCTGAGAAATGACCTGCCGGAACCCACTATTCCAGTAACACCTCCGGGCTTCTACTATTCCCGGCGGGCCCGCCGGGGTATGATGTTTTCCCGGCGGGCCCGCCGGGAAAGGTAAAAGCCCGGCGGGCCCGCCAGGAAAAAGAAAGAACACCGGCGGGGTATTATTCTGTATATAAACACTGCCCGACACCCGTCGTACAACTTTTGGGAAGATAGTCCTTGTTTTGGGGGCGTGATATCTCTCCTCAAAGTACTTGTGGAGCTCTCGAGTTGCTAGAAGTGTCCTCTTGGGAAGAACGTCCTTATTTTAGGGGCTGTCGTCTTTCCTTGTAGGCACTCCTAAGGCTATTGGGCCACTCGTCCTTAGTTCTTTGAACTGGGGGCAGGGTGTGGTTCGTAGCTAATACTTGCGGAGATTTAGGGACAAATTTGGAGTCATTCAGCTTTGCATTTGAGCCACGTACGTAATCTACCTCATTCTGCTTTATGAATGGTTTGATGGAGCCAAGAGTCCTGCTTAGGGGCTTGTATTGGTTCTTGATACTTGATATAGTTTAGAGTAGACAAGGGTCTATTGTCCTATACTAGAGTATTGGGCAAGCATAGATCTTTGATTTTTTTTGTGAATGTTAGAGAAGGTCTATTGTCCTATACTAGAGTATTGGGCAAGCATAGATCTTTGATTGTGTAAAGTATCCTTAATTGGGTACAAAAGGCATCCTTCATTGGGGGTGCAATGTGCATGATAGTTTCGAAGTAGTTTTGTAGTAAGACCTTGCAAGATAGTTTGAAATAGTTTTGTGTTATGTGATGATCTTTTGTATTTGTCAAGATAGTTTCGAAGTACTTTGTCTGCAGATGTATGTTTTGTTATACGTGAGTGATTTGTTGTTTTTTCATTTGTGTATTCATTGTTATATGCTTGGTTGAATAGGTTATTTGTTGAGATGGAGGACAATGTTGGATCCAGTGGTACCTCCAATAGAGTCCAAATTTCAAATAGCAGGAAAAAAAAGGCACCTGGGATAGAGTGGCAATATGCAATTAACGTTGGTGATCGATTCATAGATTGGGAGTGTAAGCTATGCCATGCAGTAAAATCAGGTGGGGCGCCTCGACTAAGAGAACACTTTTTAGGCGGACCGAAGAAAAAGTCATGTACCCACCCCTCTACACCTATAGTGGCCAAACGCATAAGAGAAGAAATTCAAAAGAAAGATTCAAGAAAACATGACACTCCTCCCGTTAATGTATCAAGGCAGCAAGAACACTGTTCTTCTAATCATCAAACTCCCGCTACATCGCCTACTTGTACCCCGAACGGCAATATGCAACCAGAAAGTAATCTACCCAGTGCATCTTCTTGCAAGCAAAACTTTGACGTAGGAAATATACCCATGCGTCAAACTTCATTGCAAGAAAGCCTACGTCAAGGTCGACTCGATGATGCACAACTCGTCCTTGCTGAAGCGATTTACTTTTCTGGGAGTGCTATGATGATGGTGGACAGTGAGCATTGGAAGAGAGCATGGAAGAAAATTGGTGAGTTTGGACCAGGGTTTTCACCGCCTACGTACCATGCTATGCGAAATGATCTATTAGAGAAATGTTATGCGCAGGTAAAAGAACGTGTACAAAGAATAATTCTTAGCAATATAGAGCTTTCTAGATGTAGTATAGTAAGTGATGGATGGTCTAATGTGCAAAGAAAACCATTAATTAATGTAATGGTTATTTCACCTAGAGGTGAGACTTTCATCCGTGCCGTGGATTCAGCTGGTTCAATCAAAACTGGGGCTTACATTACTCAAGTTATTAGCACTGTGATAGAGGAAGTGGGTGCCAAAAATGTAGTCCAAGTCGTCATGGACAATGCAAAAAATTGTAAAAATGCATCCAGAATCCTACAGCGACAATATCCACATATTTTTCCGGTAGGCTGTAATACTCATAGTTTGAATCTTGTATTAAAAGATTGGTATAAATCTGATGATACCAAATGGTTTGCCTCAATCGTCGACACTGCTCGCCAGCTTGTGAAATTCATGCTCAAGAGACAGAGAGTTTTGGATATGTTTCGACCTCGCATGTCAGTTATATTAAAGCTTCCAGCGGAGACTAGATTTTGCACTCACTTTTACACTTTTGAGTCTCTTCTTAGAAATAAAGATGCAGTTTGTGAAACATTTACATGCATGGCATTTCATGACTGGGAGAGCACTCAACTTGAAAAAGTGAAAGAGAAAATCAAAGTCTTGAAGGCAGCGCTTACGAGAAGAAGTTGGTGGAACAGTGTGATGGATGCATACCATGTAATGATGCCTGTTATGTATGCTGTACGAAGCCTTGATCAAAGAGCGCCTAATCTCGGAAAAGCATGGATGCAATGGTGGACTGTCCAGCGGAGTTTGGAGTGTCCTGAGAAATTAGAGCATTCAGTGGTGGAGAAGCAATGGCGTGTACCATTCTCTAGTAGACAAAGAAAAGTTCTGTTGAAGTACTTTCATGCTAGATGGATTGGAGCGCATTCACCACTGCACAGTGCTGCTTACATGTTAGATCCTGAATATTGGAATATGGATTTGATGTCCAACGTTGAGGTGGTGCAAGATTTTTATAAAGTGGTAAACACTTTCTATAATAATGATGATGATCGTGTACAGTGCATAAAGGAGATGACCTCATTTCGGTTGAAAGAGGGTTTATTTTCCAACTCCCTTGTTCAACAAATGGCTAAAGAGCAACCTGCATGGAAGTGGTGGATGATGAATGGTGGTGAGCATTATGCTTTATTGCGCAACCTTGCGATGAAGGTTCTAAGTCAGTGCTCTTCAAACTCAGGCTCAGAAAGAAACTGGAGCATGTATAAATATATTCATAGTACTATTCGCAATCGACTTCTTGCAAATCGAGCAGATAAACTTGTTTACATGTACTGCAATGAAAAGATCTTGCGAGACATCGAAAGCGAAGAGTATGAAGAAGATATGCCCAGATGGATGTACAATTGTGAAGATGTAGACGAGAACTTTGATGTTGGACGTACGTTGTGCACCACCCTTGAGATAGAAGACAATTTAGACATTGACTTAGATGAGCTTAATTTAGCAGACGAGAGAGTAAACGGTGAAAGAATTTTGGAGCAAGATACTGACATAGAGGAAGAAGTCACTTCATTAATTTAATAAAAAGTACTTGTACAAATGATCATATTTGGAGAAATTATCAATACAAAAGTAGAATTTGTTTTTCTTAGCTCTCATCTTGAAATAAATTGCGAATTGCACTAGGAGTTGCATCTAAAGGTCCTGGTGGTTTATATTCGCTAGCCATGCCGAACACTGTATAAATACCTTGATTTATTGGGACACTGCACAATGCACATGTGGAAGTATTTTGCATTTGTCTCACTAAACATATTAAGTGGTAGTAGTGTCCACATGGTAGAATATACTGGCCGCTCCACCCATCGAATACTTTGTAACATACAGGACATTGGGGGGTGGAGGAACTTGTAGCCTCAGCAGAAACTCCCACAAGATCAGGATGTATCAAAAAATGAGAGATGTGGTTTCCTTGGCGCACAGGAGCAATACGTGAAGAGATGCTCTGCACGTCTTGGCTGATCTTTGTTAGCTGCTCTTGAATTCCTCTATTGGCCGGGGGAGGAGTTGACGCTTGAGTTAATCGGTCAGCTTGTTTCTCCTTCTCTGCTAGCTGTGCCCCTAAGCTTTCTTTGACCTGGTTTAACTCCAATCCGGCGCCCTCCACCATAAGAGCAAGTTCTTCTCTTGTGAATGTAACTGTCTCTTCACGTATGTCGTGGGTGTTGACAGTGGCCTCTCTGGAGGCGAAGTCCACTGGAGTTTCCAGTACAAAGTGAGCATATAGCATTTTAGCAAAATACAGTGGAGCGTCGGCGTTATGGAGAGGACGACCGTACACCTCCAAGAAAATACGCTCAGCATTAGTTTTGATATCATTGTGAGTGCAACGAGAAATCTTCCATCTTCCCTTCTTTATCTCGCCATCTGGACATGGCCATATTGCCTTTATCATCTCTGTGGTTACCCGTTTGTTTATGTCTTTCCATTGGGCATATGTTGGATTTGTCCATTTCGATAATCTGCACGCTGTTCTTGTAGCTTCGCGGGCTGTCAGGCCGTGTGCAAGGGCCTTCATTCTCTCGTATGCCTTCTTGGCTAACTCCTGATGCTCGTTCGCTTGCGCTTGCTCCATATCTGCATGAACGTAAACGACATTAGGATTTTAATGAACTGTAAAGATCAACGTAAGATAAATTGACCATTGCTCTCAAAATCTTGAAGTCAAACACAACGAGAGGAGATATGTATTGCAAAGACTCGATGAGAAATATCCACTTGACTCCAAAAACACTTCAAACAATGCTCGCACATCAAATTTTAAAGAGAAAACATAAACTTAAACACCAGAAGAGGAGAGAGATATTGCAAAGACCCAATGAAGAGAGAAACAAAATTTTGAAACATTGGACACATCAAATTTTGAAGAGAAACAAAATTTTGAAACATTGGACACATCAAATTCTCAAATTCCTGAAACTTCATCTCTTGATACTGTATCATTACAAAGTCGGGGTGAATGCCACCGATAGCTCTACAAGAGGACGTTGTGCCCTCGTAGGGTCAGTATTTAGTGACCTAAAAAATTCAACTACTTGCAAAATTGATTTTCGCTCATCGCGATTAGGCAGAAACATCCAATTTTTGACTCTATGAATAATAGTATCCATGGTAACTTTGTCATGGGAACTATTATCCATCCACAACTCTTGCACTTTCTTCCAAAAGTCATATAAAGTTTGTAATAAATATCCCAAGGCAAAAACATCAGATGCAGGAGTGTATGCATCTGCCAAAAATGGATCATAAAGCTCTGGGGCTATCCACGGCCGTTTATTTCGCTCTCTGTCTGCGTGGGAGACTGCCTGTGCCACCTTCTCGGGGTTCTTGTCTGCTTCATAAACAAAATTGAGAGACACCCGTTTTTTGGGCGCTCTCAGCAGCAATCCCCAATCGATAATACCTATGCGTGGCTTTAGCTCTTTTGTATAATCCAACACTACATTAAAAGGATGTAGGTCGGTATGTACAATACCTGCCATATGCGCTGCCGCTACACCTTCCACCAGGGCATGCATAATATGTGGCATGTTTATTACTACCTCTTTTATTTTTGAAAGTTCTAGATGACCTAAAGGGATATTATCAGGCGGCGGTTGTCTCCATCCTCGATCCAAACAAAAAATGGCTCTGGTGAACTCACTGAATCTGAAGGGAACCTTCAGTAGAGTATCACCAAGAGCGCCGCCATTAAAGTACGGGAAAATTGTGATCCAAGGAGCCTCTTTTGTAAAGGCAATGCATCGGACAATCGATGGATGTAGCACTTGCATACCCTGCTCTGCCTGGAAGCTCTCGAACTTCGCGATGCCTTCTCCTTTGTAGTGCTTTCCGCAAAAAGTGATGTGCTCCGGTAAAAATGATATGCCTTTAATTACATACTCTTTTACTGTTCCAAACACACCGGAGCCTATTGTTCGTCCTTCGTGAAGAGCTTCGTGCGGGATGCCAATAAGATGTGTGCACATAGAATTGTAGATGGTACGATTAATGACACCTGTACCACTTGCATCTGCCTGACTGGACGTTGCAGCGACGTCTTGGGCAATTCGCACTCTTTTGGGGAGGGACTCTGCATCCAACGCCTTCATGCGCTTGCTCTTGGCCCTTTGCTCGCTCCATACAACGTCCCATAACTGTAGACGTTGCATGTTGGCTTCAGGCGGGGCAGCATCTCGAAGATCACTGCACGCTACTCGCATGCTCCCCAAAATGGTTCGTGTTATGTGCTGATGGTTGAAATCTGCTATCTTCTGTCTATCCAGCAGCTCAGCGTTGCTGTGCATTTTCCCATATTTGGTCTATGAGATCTCGCATGAGTATCTCAGACTCGTTGATCTTCTTGACGACATCATCAGTACATTGTGATACTGTGATGACCGCTTCAACACGAATTGCTCGCAGAACAATTTTGCGCTCTTCGGGAGTAAGCATGTTGATCGTCTTCGTAAATCTAGCAAATAACACTAAACATAAAAAAACAAAATATCAAACATTACTGAAATAAACATCAAGCAGACGTGAGAGAACAGCAACAAGTATATCAATATCGTCAATGTTCATACAAAAACGGAATATCAAATAATTTTAATGAACTCAATATCATCCAATACATCATCAAACGTGAGAAAACAGCAATAAGTGTATCATTACTTATCAATGAACAAACAAAAACAGAATATATCAAACATTACTGAACTCAACATCATGCAATACATTATCGAACGTGAGACAACCGCAACAAGCGCATTATTACTTACGAAGTGTATACATTATCGAATGAGAGAGAGAGAGAGAGGGGGAGGAAGAGAGAGAGGTGTGACAGATAGAGAGAGGAAACATTAAATGATATTTTTTATAGTTTTGTGAGTTCCTAAAGAGAGAAAAATAATGTTTTGTAATCCTAAAGCACTCCTCATCTACATACCTATCGTGATAGAGAGAGATGTGAAGTGTATCATGAGAGAGAGAGAGAAAGAGTTGTGAAGTGTATCATTGCGAGAGAGAGAGAGAGAATTGTGAAGTGTATCATGAGAGAGAGAGAGAGAGAGGAGAGGAAGAGAGAGTTGTGACAGATAGAGAGAAGAAACATTAAATCACATTTTTAATGTTTTTGGGAGTTCCTAAAGAGAAAAATAATGTATTGTTTTAATTTTTAAGTAAATAGAGGGAGAAAAAAGAAATTATTAAGAAGTATGTATATTTTAAGAGAGAGAAAAAAACATTATCTACACATCTATCGTGTTGTGAAGTGAATCATGAGAGAGATAGAGAAAGAGTTGTGAAGTGTATCATGAGAGAGAGGGGGGTAAGAAGAGAGAGATTCATATTTTTCGAGTTACGAATCACGATATTATAAAATAAAACGGTTAGACAATATGATGTAAACTTTGATCCATGAAATACTAATGCCGCGTTAGCAACCAAGTATCGCATGGATCAAACACAATAAAAACAATACAAGTCAAATCAAACAAATTTACGACATTTATTCGACCGCGTTAACGATCATATGCCGAAATACACAAGCAAATTTACGACACTTTTTCGACCGCGTTAACGATCAAATGCCGCAATATGCAAAAAACATTTTATGCACTAGCGGACGACACCAACTTGCCGTGTTAACGACAAAATGCCGCCCGATTCTATGGGAATACCAATAGGATACGAACATACACTGGCCGCGTTACCGACCATATGTCCGCATTTGACAAAGGGAAGGGAAGGGAAGGTGACATCGCCATAACGATACGATACTTGCCGCGTTACCGACTAGTACCGCTACGGCGTGCCATACTTACCATAGGACACAGACTAGCCGCGTTACCGACTAAGTGCCCCAGGGTAAGCACCATTCCGAAGAATGGCCTTACACACACACACCAGTCGTGTGGCGGGCCACCCAAATCCTGCCGCGCATTGCGACAATGGGCGGCTGCCCGCACGAACTCACCCACACACACATCCCTCGTGTGGCGGACCACCCACATCTTGCCGCGCATTGCGACAGTGGGCGGCTGCCCGCACGAACACACCCACATACACAAACACACACACACACACACACACACAAGTTTTTATTACCTGTGTATGCTGTCAGCAATGAAATCCCAAAGGGCCCCCCGGGCCCATATATATAGAAAAATGTACCCCGCCGGGATATGTGACGACCCCGCCGGGACCCGCCGGGTAAAGCATAAGCCCGGCGGGCCCGCCGGGGTATATCAAAAGCCCGGCGGGATTTTTCCCGGTTACCAGGTCGCTTGCCACCGGCTTTTTTGTGAACATGTTAATAACATGTTCACACATGTTATTAACAAGAAAAATTTTGTGATCACGTGAATATAAAATCCCAGCCGTTTAAATATCTCGATTGATGTATTAAATGAATCTCGATCGTCAAAAGTCACTGAAGGAAATGGTTCCATTGTGACAGTGAATGTTAGCTTGATTTTTGTGGATCCAATCCATTCCAAGGATTTTGCCAAAAACTCCCAAAGGTAAGACTCTGAACTGGCAGGCAGTTACATTCCCATCTAGATTAAACTGAATACAATCTGTCTCATGGAGTGAGTGAAAAGAATCTTCCCACTGGCCAATTCAACTTGCATAGGTTTCCCTGATTTCTGTTCTAAGACTAGCTGGTAATGACTTAAAATCTAAGCCGTCCATGTGCCTTGAACGAGATACTGAATTCAAATCTCAATCGTCGATCCTTCACCAACCCTAAAATTAAGTGCGTATCTTGGTCGTTTGTCTCACTAACCCTAAAATCTGGAGCGTACATCTTGCAAACCGTAAAGTGCATGATGCCACTGAACCTCGTTTGAGGTTATAAAACCGAAAAAGTTTTTTTTTTGCCTCATTGTCAGAAATCGTTTTCACTCTCCTTACTCTCTTCATTTGGATTAGCATTAATGGACCCATTAGCATTGTTTTATAGCTTCATTAGTGCTACTTAGCACTAAGCATTTGGACCTTTCACATTGGACCTTTGTGTTAGGCTTAGGTTTTAGCATGGAGTCATGTGAGGAGGGCCACAAACAGTAGGGCCCCTCGTCTATTGTGGACCTCATCGTGGAGATAGACCGCGAGTTAGCGGCAGCTATCTGTAGGAGTGCTAGAGACACACCGTCTACATTACATATCGTGGAAGACTTGGAGGCGATGCTATCATTCCTTCGTAGCCTTTACGATATTGTTTATGTAGATGAGTGGATAGCCCACCATCGCACTACTCCTATGTCACATGGCCTGACATATCATCAGGTCTGTGATCTTGGTCCAATTAGGGATGGAGCCTACTTAGATCTTTTCCTCAATAGCAGTGGGATGAGGCCTAGGGCGGGTAAGCCCCTTACTATTTCGCGGTGTTCGCATCCTCATATGGCGGCACATATCTATAGTCGATATGTTGCCCCATATGGGAGGATGCCAAACAACCGCCAGATTCCCATATACTTCGCGCAAAGCAAGTATATGTGAAGTTTGTCTTAGGGGAGGAGGTGGATTACACTAGGCATTGGCCTAGTGGTGGTGCTAGCCAAGGCCATCTCTAGGACAACCAGGGTAGGTGGCCTCCACCAACCCTCGTGTGTAGCTATCTCACCCAGGTTGGCATCGACGTACGGAGTACCACGAAGAGCATCCAGCACGTGGTGCGCTTGGTCTCACGATCGATACCGACGACAGATGTCGAGGTATTTACACATTTATTACTTAAGTTTTTTTAGTCATTTATTTACATGTTTATATGTACTTTTTTATATTTTTAGATGAGCGGCATGGTTGATTGTGTCACGTAGGGTCCCACACCTACCACTGAGAGACTCACAGGAGTTGGTAAAGGAGGTGAGAGCGGAGATCGACCGCCTTAGAGCTGCATTGCAGATGACAGAGGTAGCTACTGTAGAGGCACGGCATGCGAGAGAGTTTTCTCTTGTACGTAAAAGATTTATAATTAAGGTCCTAAGTTATAAATTTCTTTAAGTAATACCTAATGAGAGAGACATCAATTATTTTAATGCTTTGCTTTTTGCATAGGCTCCATCTGAGAGGTAGAGATTTCTAGAGCTGAGGCGCAGCAACACATGATTATGGAGCAGATTGCACAACATAGGGCAGAGCAGTTGATGCTGCATGTTCGGGAGTGCCGCAGATCCTCAGACATGATAGTGCCCTACTTGCCTTTATATCCACGGCCTGTTAGAGAGGTTTTTCGATGACTTTTCCCTCAGGATGCACCACCATTCCTCCGTGATGCTTGCTGCGCTCTCTGTATCAAGGACATTGACAGTACTGGTGGATATGCTCTGTGATGTGGACAGTTTTTCCATTTGTCTTGCATCAGCCACTAGGAGCTAGGATGCTTCTCAGCATGTCCCTCTTGCCACGCACGTGTCGACCTAGAGACATATAGAGTTTTGGGCATTGACGATCTTCACCCACGCTTTGCTCAAGGAGATTCTAGGACTGGCAGGCCTCTTGATTTTACCTCAGCTATTGACTTCGGACTCGACTCCGCATCAATGTGACAGAGATCAGGAGCCTGAGGTGCCTCTAGAGTTTGAGTGGAGTGCAAATGAGTTTGATGCATACTAGAGAGTCCTTCAGGAGAGCCACATCACAATATATGAGCATGTGGGTGGTGCTGGTCCTAGTGGCACTCGGGTGATGGTGCTAGCAGCAGTGCTGCTTCTCTCAACGTGTCCTTACAGTAGAGGAGCTTACACGCGCAGAGTGGCAGACACGTACCATTTTTGATTTGTAAATTTTGGGTTTATAGACAAAGAAGTCTTGCAGTAGCACGACGTAGAGAGAGTGAGAGGGTTATAGCAGCTTATGGGACTCGTGAGCTCCCGAGTACACCGGCACTAGCTCATGATCCTAGCTTTGAGGCAAACCTCCCCATAGATATTCGACAATCCTGGCAGCTAGCACAGCCTCCTCAACGTGCATAGCAGCCTCGACATGCACGTCGACCACCAGTCAGAGATGACGATTTTGATTGGGTTGCCGTTGATAGTGACTAAACTTAGACTAGCTGGGCTAGCTCACTTACATTGTACTTAGATTTATGGGCAGTCACTAACCTCAGACTAGCGGGGGTAGCTCATTTTCATTATGCCTTGATCTTTTGAGTTAGTGGGGGCTAAACCCAGAGTAGCTGGGTTAGCTCACATTCTGATGTACTTATTTGATGTTTATATTTACGAGTTTTTTCATTATTGAGTATCATTACATTTTAGTTGATGTTCTTGGTTTTTTGTTTTTTTAACACTTTGGCTATCATATTCTTTGTTTAAAATCCCCATGCCATCATACCCAAACATGCTCCGATGGGGACCAAACTTTGCAAGCATGTGGGGGGCCCACCCCCACATGCTTACAAAGTTTGGTCATGATCAGAGCATGTTTGGGTTGGTAATTAGCGCCCAGTGCAAGTCTCTTGGTGCTTAAGAGGCCATGGAAGATCCGGGTCTTCCCCATACCATCGTACCCAAACATGCTCCGCCGATGGAGACCAAACTTTGCAAGCATGTAGGGAGGACCCACCCCTACATGCTTTGCAAAGTTTGGTCATGATCAGAGCATCTTTGGGTTGGAAATGAGCGCCCAGTGCGGATTTTTCAAGTCTCTTGGTGCTTAAGTGGCAATGAAAAATCCGGGTCTTCCCCATACCATCGTACCCAAACATGCTCCGATGGGGACCAAACTTTTGCAAGCATGTGGGGGGGCCCACGCTCACATGCTTGCAAAGTTTGGTCATGATCGGAGCATGTTTGGGTTAATAATTAGCGCCCAGTGTGGATTTTTCAAGTCTCTTGGTGCTTAAGAGGCCATGGAAAATCTGGGCCTTCCCCATACCATAATACCGAAACATGCTCCGATGGGGCTTGCAAGCATGTGGGGGGGGCCACCCCCACATGCTTGCAAAGTTTGGTCATAAAATCGGAGCATGTTTGAGTTGGTAATTAGCACCTACTGCGGATTTTGCAAGTCTCTTGGTGCTAAAGAGGCCATGGAAAATAAATCTAAAAGGGATATTTTTATCTCTCCTCTCTCCTAATTCAAACCAAATCAAAAAGGGAGCCAAACTGGTCCAAAATTTGTCCAAATTCAGCCAAATTGAAGCTAGAAAATTCTTGAACTCAGTTGGACTCAGTTAGTGCCCTCCCTCTCTTATAAATAGACACTCATTCCTTTGTATTATTATCTGTGAACTAAATTATGTTGGTATTACTCTAAACTAAGCTTAATTTCTATTATCCTCTAAAAACCTCTACAAAATTGAAGAGATTGGAGCTTCTCTCTCTCTTCAATCTTTCTTGGTGACTCCTACGACATACCAAACCAATTGATTGGTTGGGGGCCTCTAAAGTGACTAAAGAATCAAGCATTTTAGGAGGTAAAGAGTGGATTATGGTCATTTTTCTATAATTTCTAAATGTTTCTTTCTTCTCAAACCCTCTCAACCTTGAATGGCTTTTGAATATTATTGAAATGCTTTAATGTATTGTAATAAAGAAACACATAAATTTTCATTTATGCTTAATTTTAATGGTTTTTAAGCATCTCTCTCCCCCCCAAAGAAAGGTCATTCCTATGACCTATTCTCAATCCAAATGAAGCTTCTCATGAAGCATTTCTCTAATCCAAAAGTAATTTTTATGCTTGTTTAATTGGAGGCCAAAATAATGGCTTTTTAATGCTTTTATGATATTTATTTCATAGAGAAATTATGAATCAACCAATAATTGGATAATGATCCAATTAGTGGTCATTCTAATCATAATAATAATATTAAACTTCATTCTCTCAATTAAATTGAGAATTATCAGTAATAGCAGCGGAGCTATGGCAAAATTTCTCTAAAATAAACACATAAAACATTATTCATTCATAATATGAAAAGAGGACTTCCTACCATATTCTAGGAATTATCATCCTAGACTAATTGCATGATTCTCATTGTAATCTCATGATGAAATTTATTTTTATGATTATGCATAATTAGTAAATAAGAAAAAAGATGTTTTTTTTGTAATTTATTTTTATGTTAAAAGAGTAATCCCCAAGACATTGGAAATCCATGTATTCCAATGATTTAGAGAATAAAATTGGAATGGTAAAATAATGTATAATTTATGAAAGATTTTAGTTAAATTTATCTTTTTGTATAGATAAATTTTTATGATGAAAGAGCAATTCCCACCATATTGAAATTCAAATATTTAAATAAGAAAAGTATAATTCCTAGTGCAAAGGAATTAATGAAGATTTTTATTTAATTTTTAAGAGAAAATATAGTTAAATTTATCTTTTTGTATAGATAAATTTTTATGATGAAAGAGGAATTCCCACCATATTGGAATCCAATTAATTAAATGAAGAAAGTGTAATTCCTAGTGCAAAATAATTAATGGAGATTTTTTTAAATATTAAGAGAAAAATTTAATTAAATTTATCTTTTTACATAGATAAGTTTAATCGATATAAGAGGAAATCCTACTATATTGGAATTCAAATGTTTAGATGAGAAAAGTGGAATTTTTAGCTTAAAGGAATTAATTGTTATTTTTATGTAATTTTTAAGAAGAATTTTAATAGATTTAATTTAGGGAAAAGAGGAATTCCCATGATTATTGGATTGCACTCATTGAAATGAGAAAAAGAATGATTTCAAGTTTATTCAAAAAAATTAGGTATTGATATTTTAATCAAAAGATGAATTTCCATGATAATTGAGAAAAGATGGATTTGAATTAAATTCTAATGTCAAAAGATAAATTTCCATCATAATTCTACCTAATGAATTAAGGTTGAGAATTTATGTGGGAAAAAGAAAATCTTGGATAATTGAATTGGTAAAATCACTAAATGGATATTTACCCCAAAAAAAACATGTTTAGTTAAAAGTAATCCTGGTAGAACTAAATTGAATGAATTTAGTTAGACTACGGGAGGTCGGACAGTAAACCTACTTGTCCTCTCGAACTAAATCAGACAAAAAACTTCGTGACCAATTCTAATTACTAAATCCAAGAATATACTACCGGAACTTATCTAGTTTTTCCCTGACCAATCTCACCAAGAATCTAGTCGGATAAATGGATAAAATGACGGGTAGATTACCCTCATGAGAGATCAAGGATCCTCATTATTGAAACTGGGAATTATTGGAAAAAGGATCTTTGGAACCAATCTCAAACTGGAATCTCACTTGCATTGGAAACTCTATTTTTCATTCAAAGGATTGTTTTACGCCAGAATGTTGCGCGCCAGAATGCTGAAGGAAGCATTTGGCTAATGTTTTTCTAAAGGAGGTTCATTAGAACAGCTGGCAGGGAGTCGTCAAGTGATGTCGCCCCGCGGTAAAGCATGAAGAGGTCTTGACCAGCCTCGGTACGATTAAAATGGTGCGCTTCTGATAGATGGGCGAGAGCCGACGAAGCGGTCCCTGAGTGAAGTGCTAGGACACCTAAGGAGGATCTTAGAGGGTTCTGACCAGGCAATGCACGGGCTCGTTGGTTGCTAGGACACCCAGGCGTACGTCGAGGAAGATATCTGATGGACAAAAAGGAAAGGTTTTTGGGAACAAAAATTTGATACTGGATCTCGTTGGTTGGCCAGCCGAGAGTTCAAATGATGCATTTTTTTAATACAATGGACTTGGAATTTTGAAAATGATGATCGAAAATATTATGATTTTATTCAAGGATTGTCTTAAAACCAGTCGAATCTGTTATAAATGGCAATTTCATATTGGGTGTGTATGTGGTGTGCCTATTTGATTTTTGTATGAATCGCCGGCTAGGGGGTCTGGGAACTCTTTTCCTCGGTACTCGAGCAAAAACCCAATCAAATCTTTATAAAGGAATCCCACCAATTCAGTGGTCGAGTGGTTGGCTAACCCATGGGCCGGATGGGGTTAGGCTAGATCGGAGGATTCCTGAGAAACAACTAGATACGATTAGTTACGTTAATCAATTTAAATCCTGAGAAGACCTTGTTCTGTGGGAAGGGATCATCGGCTGTGCCTCGAAAATGAGGAAAAAAGCAGTGATTCCATGGACCAAGCGCAAGTCTCTTCTTGATCTGACCATGTGACTTCAGGCTTGGTAGATCAGTTTAATTTATTCAAGACTTGACTCGTTAGAGTAATCTCCTAGTTAAAAGATTTTTTACCTTCCTAGTGGAATCGCCCATGCCTTCTTAGTGAGGGGAGTCTTCCGGACCCGGTCTCGAAGGGACCGCCCCCGGCGGGCTAGCCTCTCATCCCGGACATTTGCGGGCGAGGCCTCGAGTGTGCAGGACCCCCGCCCCGCGCGGGAGGCTGACGCTGCTTTCGTCGCCCGGTAGGAGCCTCGGAGCGGGCGGGCGGGGACCCTCGCGGGGGGGTCACTCACAAAAAAATGTAAATATCACGTGCGTTCAACAGAAGCATATTTTTAATTTATGAAACTTACAGAAATATATTTACATAAGGGTATGATTTAAAATTTTTTCAAAACAATTTACAGATTCATAAAGAAAAGGGGATATTATATGGATTTAAAAATTCACAGATAAAGGATTTAAAATATAGGCTTTGAACGCACGCGATAGGGGTATTCTAATATAGTGACCCCCCCGAGCGGGGACCTCACAGCTGGTATCATGAAAGCTAATAAGGATAAACAAACTCTTATAAAAAATTGATAATAATAAAAACCCAAAAAAGCATTTTTCATAATCTATTTTCATTCCGTAAGCTTCTTTAATGAAGAATTTTTAATCAAAGAAATTGTTTTTATAGATGGAAGTTCCCTATTTATCTTGTATTCCCGACCTCACCCAGTCTCAAGATATGACTACGTTCACCTTCGAGCATCTCATCTCTTCCGCTTCAACTTGAACAAGCTGAGCAAGTCTCGCACGCCATTTCGAGGATTTATATTTTCCTGACCCACCAGCGGGCGGCGGAGAGACGACAGCATAAGTCGTTTGCAGGGCAGTATGTCCACGCCTCTTGCGACCGGCGTGCAATGCTGAGGCAGAACCTCTCATTGGGCAATGATTCTGTTAAAGCTGAAAATGGTGCGTGGTGTCATTCTATATCATTCAATGCCTCGAAATTTTAGACTTTCATGCCAAGTCTACAGACTCCTTAGTTGCTTTATTCCTAAGGAGAAGATAATAGCTCCCTTGTCAGTAAACTGAACGTTTGTATCAGGGCATGGCTATGGCCCAGTACCGTCATCTTATGCATCTCCTGAGGAGATTTTGAATTCTGGAGCCGAGATGCTCTATGTACATATTGCAACTTTTATATAAATAAAGAAATGTTTTCTGGAGAAAAATTCCATGTTGTTTAAGTGATTGTTTATGGACGAACTGTTAAAGAAAAATCTGTTATCAATGTCATAGATCTCCAATAAGATCATTGTCTTGTTTAAGAAATTGTTTTCCGAACCTCTTAAGTCTTAGGATCTCGTGGATGATATTAAAATAAAAATTTAATGATATATAATTTTTGGTAGAATCATGAGACGAGGAAACCGTGGCCGAAACCGTGGCCGTCAACCAGACCCTCTCTCTGAAGATGATGAGCTTGACCCTGATGTTTGCAAGGCTCTTCCATAGGACTCAGCCAGGATCTTCAAAGGAGAAGGGGAGAACGTGGGCGAGGCTGTGGAGAAATGGGTGGAAGCCATGGAAGAATATTTTGACGTCACGGGCTATAATGAGTGGAGCAAAATGGCTCTTGCCAGGCTGAAAATAGTGAAAACAGCCAGGGTGGCATGGAGGAACCACTGTGACACCAACCGTCCGGACAGAAATGCTCAGTCCTGGGGACCGACCTTAAAACCTATTTGAGAAAGAGATTTTGTCCCCCTGGATTTTTGGAAACCAAAATGAACAAATTCTTAGAGTTAAAGCAGGGAAGCAAAACCATCAAGGAATATCACTAGGCCTTTGCTCTTCTACTCAAATATTCACCACCTCTAGATGAACAGCAACTCATGGCCACATTCATTCGGGGAATGAACGAACCCTTGGATACACCAAGCCAGTGTCCATGGCAGAAGCTGTCAAAATGGCAAAGGACTTTGCCAAAGCCTTCATCGTAAAAGTACCGCCAAAGCTCGCTCCCTCATCCTTCAAGAGATTTCAGACACCAGGAAGTTCTTCCAACTTTCTGCCTCCAAAGAGACACCAAGGTCCTAACCAGAATGTGGAGACGGGAAGCTTCAAAAATGAAGAAAGACCTTTCCCCCGCCGAAGTACATTCTCAGGAACTCCGGCTCTCTCTAGAATGCAAAGGGAAGACCTTCGAAGCCAGAACAGATGCTTCGGATGTCAGGGACTTGGGCACTAGCTCAAGGATTGTCCATCTCCTTCTATGGGCCAAGGAAGCTAGGGTCCCAGAGTTTCGAGACAGACTCCTTCATATCAGTTCAATCAGGGTCCCCAGTGCCAAAATCAGGGTAATCCCAGAAGAGTGCCAGCTCAGCCTCCTGCAGCCTCCATGCAAAGCAGTCTCCAAACTCCCTCCCAAAATTGGAATAACCAAAGAGAGAGAGTTCCACCTCAGACCGCAGCCAGAGCAGTCACCATAGCCGAGGAAGTGGAGGAAGAGAAAGGACAGATCTATGCAGCAATTGAGCATTAGGGGAATAACCGTTAATTCTCAGTCCTCTAGACTCCAGCAGAGTACCAGGGTAAGAAATTCAAGCTTTTGATTGATTCAAGCAGTACTCGTTCTTTTATTTCCCCACGATGTCTCCGTAAATTAGTCCTAAATCAAAAATTAGGGAAACCTATGTAAGTGGAATTAGCCAGTGGAAAGATTCTTTTCACTCACCTTGAGACTGACCTTATTCAGTTTAGCTTAGATGGGAACGTAACAGAGTGCCAGTTCAGAGTCCTGCCCCTGGGAATATATGACGGAATCCTTGGAATGGATTTGCTCCAAAAGAATCAGGCTGACATTCATTGTCACAAAGGAACCATCTCTTTCCTAGACCTTCACGGGAATAAACTTCAAGGAATTGGAGTTTTCGGATCCCGAGTGCTACAATTAGTCAAGGCTCCCAAATGATTAAAAGGGCTCAGAAAACGGCAAGTTGTGTATGTTGTTATAATGAATCCGGTAGACATAAAATGCAAGGCTAAACAACCAGAGTGGTTAAGTGAGTATGCAGATGTATTTCTTGAAGAATTGACTGAGATGCCTCCATCTTGTGAAGTAGATCATGAGATCGAATTAACCCCCGGAGCTCAGCCGGTAGCCCAACGTGCATACAAAATGCCAGTTCCCTGAAGGTATAGAACTTAAGGAGCAATTAAGACAACTGTTAGAGCAAGGATTCGTTAGACCCAGTGTCTCACCTTGGGGTGCGCCCGTTCTCTTTCAAAAGAAGAAAGATGGAACGTTAAGACTCTGTATTGACTACAGAGAGGACTGAATCAATTAACAATTAAGAATAAGTATCCTATTCCTAGGATTGATGAACTTCTAGATCGGTTAAGTGGGACCCAAATGTTCACAAAGATAGATCTAAAATCTAGGTACTACCAGATCAGAATCAAGGATCAGGACATCCCGAAGACAGCATTCAATACTCACTATGGGCATTATAAATTCACAGTCATGCCGTTTGGATTAACTAATGCCTCGGAGACATTTAATTGTCTTATGCAAGATATTCAGAGAGAATACTTGGATGATTTTGTTCTTGTCTTCTTTGATGATATCTTAGTATACTCGAAGAATGCTGCAGACCATGAAGATCATGTGCGCAAAGTCCTAGAAATCCTAAGGAAACACCAACTCTTTGCAACAAAGAAGAGCAAGTGTTCCTTATCCCTGGACCAGGTGAAATACTTGGGATTCATAGTGTCAAAGGATGGGATTTCTCCTGACCCCACAAAGATCTAAGCAGTAGTCAGTAAAGGAAGTGAGAGGATTCCTAGGGTTAACCGGATGGTATAGGATCTTTATACCTAGGTATGCTCAGATAGCATCCCCTTTAACTAACCTTCTCAAGAAAAGTACACTTTTTTAGTGGATTGCAATGTGTCACAGTACCTTTGACAAGCTGAAGATAGCCTTAGTAACCAGTGGATTTGCCTTAGGCGTGGTGGTCTAATGCAGGATGGTCATGCAGTGGCCTATGAATCCAAAAAACTCAGAACACATGAGAGGAATTATGCCGTCCATGACTTGGAGTTACTCTCAGTAGTGTATGCTCCTGATTCTGACGCGGGGGACCCAAATTTTGGCACGGGGGACCTTGATTGGTGGACTGATACGAAGGAGTCTGCCTTTGAATTCTGGGACCCTGGCTTCCTTGGCCCACAGAAGGAGATGGTCAATCTTTGAGAGAGCTGGTGCCCAAACCCTTGACATTTGAAGCATTTGTTCTCTCTCTGCATTCTTGATAAAGCCGGAGTTCCTGAGAAAGTACTTCGAGGGAAAGGTCTTCCTTCATTTTTTGAAACTTCTCGACTCCAGATTTTGGTTAGGACCTTGGTGTCTCTTTAGAGGCGGAAAGTTGGAAGAACTTCCTGGAGTCTAAAAATCTTTTGAAGGATGACGAAGCTGGCTTTGGTGGGACTTTTACAATGAAAGCTTTGGCGAAGTCCTTTGCCATTCTGACAGCTTCTGCCATGGACACAGGCCTGGCATTTTTGACCAATTTGTCTAGGGGTTTATTCATTCCCCGAATGAACTTGGCCATAAGTTGCTCTTCATCTAGGGGTGGAGAATACTTGAGTAGAAGAGCAAATACCTGGTGATACTCTTCGATGGTTTTGCTTCCCTGGTTTAGCTTTACAAAATCATTCATTTTGGTTTCTAGAAACCTGGGGGGGGACAAAACCTCTTCCTTAAATAGGCTTTACGATCGTTCCAGGACTGAGTATTTTTGTCGAGATGGTTGGTGTCACAATGGTTCCTCCATGCCACCCTGGCTGTTTTCACAATTTTCAACCTGGCAAGAGCCATTTTGCTCCGCTCATTGTAGCCTAGGACATCAAAATACTCTTCCATAGCTTCCACCCATTTCTCCATAGCCTCGCCCAGGTTCTCCCCTTCACCTTTGAGAAGGGTCCTGGCTGAGTTCTAGGGAGAGCCTTGCGAACTTCTCGGTCAAGCTCTTCATCATCAGTAAGAGGGTTTGGCTGACCCACGGTTCCCTCGCCTCATGATTCTCTTAAAAAAATGATATATTATTAAATTTTCATTTTGATATCGTCCGCGAGATCCTAAGACTTAAGAGGATGGAAATTAATTTCTTAAACAAGAATCTTTAAGATAATCCTTTAATGAAAAATCATAATATTACTGATCATCATCCTCCAAAATTCTAAGTCCATTGTATTACAAAATGTGTCATCTGGACTCTCCGTTGAAGACTAGCTGACCAACCAACGAGATCCAATATCCAAAATTTTGATCCACAAAAGTTATCCTTTTCAGTACATCCAAATCTTCCTCGACGCATGCGTGGGTGTCCTAGCAACCGCGAGCCCATGAATCGCCTGGTAAGAACCCTCTAGGATCCTCCTTAGGTGTCCTAGCACTTCACTCAGGGACCGCTACGGTGGCCCTCGCCCATCGTACCGGGAAGCGCACCATTTTAACCGTACCGAGGCTGGTCAATACCTCGGTAGGCTTTGCCGCGCGAGCGACGTCCCTCGACACCGCCCCAGATGTTTCAACGAACCTCCTCTTAGAAAAACACATGCCAAATGCTTCCTCCAGTATTCTGGCATAAACAGTCCTTTAAATGAAAACAGAGGTTCTATGCAGATGGTATCACACTCAGATGAGATTCTTCATCAACATATGCTTGTGGATTCTTCATTGCATTACTAGAAATCATCTTTCCACCATCTCCTTGGTCTACCATCATCTTTATGGAGCTCTACATGATTATATTGGATGACTTGAAATGGCTTGCATTTTACCTTCTAGCAACCACTTATTCACACATTTTCATGACATACTTGGCATTGATAGGAGATCATACACCCTTAATTAAACAAAGCTAAAGAGAGGTGTTGACAGGCGTGAACACACCCTAGCATTTTGGCATTAGCTTGGGTGTGAACACCCCCTAACATTTTGGCATTAGCTTGGGTGTGAACACCCCCGACCATTACTAGCATTAGCTTTGGCTAATGAGTTGTGGTGGGATTGATGTTGTGAGATCCCACTGCCCCCTCCGCACACCGCGGATTCCTGGTATAGCTGGTAGCAGAAGTAGCTTCCTCATGCGCTGGGCAGGGTTTCCCACTCGCGGCCTCGCCCTCGAATCTCTGGTGCACGAGACTAAGCTGGTGGTCATTCCGAAAACCAAAACCGGGAAAATTTTCCATGACCGAAAAACGGGGACGATTCCACCATTTTTATTTTCTTAACGAATTTTTTCTAACAAAGTCAAGATACTGAACTAACCTTCATCTGAATAAACCAGATAGAAGGGAAACTATTTTCTAATTGAATAAGGCACAGCCGTGTTGATCTATTCGTTGACCTATTCGTTTTAGAGAAGTCTTCAGGTTTTTATTTAACTACTCGAGTTCTAAACGTATTCCTATCAATCAATTTTATTATTAAAACTCTACTCATTCCAGCCTCATCTAGCCCATTAGCCACCTCCCAACCATTGGAATTGGTAGAACCAGACAAGTACTCACTCACCCATAATTGAATGCCTTTCTTAACTTTTGCTTTAGAATACAGATAGGCACACACTCCTCTTTAAACTTTAACTTATAAAACAATCCATTGACAAACAATTATTGGTTACAGATATCATAACTCAAAATTTCCATCCAGTTCCTTGTTTCTCAAAAATAGTTCACTCTGGACTCTCCATCGAGACCAGCTGGTCAGCAATGAGATCCAGTAAACAGATTACAATAATTTTTCATCATCATACATATATATCTTCCACGACATATGCATGGGTGTCCTAAGCACCGCGAGCCTGTGCTCAGAACCCTCCAGGATCCTCCTTAGGTGGGTGTCGTGGCACTTCACTCAGGGACCGCTTCGTCGGCCTTTGCCCATCGTACCGAAAGCACACCATTTTTCATCATACCAAGGCTGGTCAAGACCTAGGTAAGTTTTTGTTGCTGCGTGAGCCGTCCTTTGAACACTCCCCACCCCAGCTATTGCAACTGAACTTCCCTTAGAAAAACACATATACCAAATACTCCCTCCAGCATTCTAGCGTAAGACAGTCCTTTAAGAAAACAGGGTTTCTATGCAAGTTTTCAGTTTTGAGTTTCTTTTGAATACAATGAGTATATCTTAAATCCATATTCCAAGACTTTTTGATCATCAGGTCTGAATTCTAAACAGAATTCCTCGAATTTTGTAACCTTGATCCTCAGATCATAATCAAAGGGACTTAACTTGATTTTTATGTCTTGGTCATAGTCTGATTCAAGGTTTGAGTCTAGAAAGGTTCTCCCTCAACTATCTTTCTCGAAGGGTAATATTTCAATTACTACTTTACTGAATTTCATTCATTGAGTATTTGCTTAACTGAATTTAAAACTAATCACGAATTCCTATAAGGAATAAATTAATCATTTATCTAAAATTCTGACTTCGTTAGTTTTCTTTTCTAAGTTTCCTCATTATTATCCGAGTGAATATGAAATGATAGGATTTTTCTCTCACAGAGTAATTACTTATTCATTTATCAATTATTCATGAAAATTCATAGAATTAAAGAGAACTCTAATTTTGATATAAAAATCATTTATGCATCAATTTATGCATAAAATCCAAATTCTATGGAACTAACACTTTTATATAAAAGAAAATCCTTTTATGCATCTATTTATGCATAAAAGTTAATTTTGATGAAAGTAACACTTTTATAATAAAAAATCTTTTATGCATCTATTTATGCATAAAAATCAATTTTGAAAAAACTAACACTTTTATAATTTAAAAAAAAATCTTTTATGCATCTATTTATGCATAAAAATCAAATTTGAAGAAAGTAACACTTTTATAATAAAAAAAATTCTTTTATGCATCTATTTATGCATAAAAATCAATTTTGATGAAAGTAACACTTTTATAATAAAAAAATTCTTTTATGCATCTATTTATGCATAAACATCAAATTTGATGAAAGTAACACTTTTATAATAAAAAAATCTTTTATGCATAAAAATAAAATTTGATGAAAGTAACACTTTTAGAATAAAAAAAATTCTCCAATATGCATCTTTCTATGCATAGAAATTAATTCTAATGGAAATACACTTTTATAATAAAAATATTTCTAATATGCATTTTTCTATGCCTAGAATGAAAATAACACTTATTAATACACAAACGGTGGGGATTACTCTTTTTGAATAATAAAAAATAAAACCTATTTCATAAAATTTAAGAAAATATTACCATAACCTCCTTTGTATGGCTGACCATTTTTCAAAAAAAATTTCATTCTCAAGCTACTTAGAAATTATCCCAAATGGTTTAAAGCATTCTAAACTAATCAAATTCCACTTTTTAAAGAGAAACAATATGAAAAGTTTAATTCTAAGAATTTGATTACATATCTAGGATAAAGAAAGGTTGAATTCAAGAATGAAGAAAGGGGGAAAGTCTTTCCAACAAGGCATAACATCATTTTTCATTTTAAAGAAAACAAAAATTAGAAAACCATTAAATGGAGTAAAGAAAAAGTAGGATTTCTAACTTACATGAATTTTTATGAGCTTTCCTTTCGCTTGATGGTTTGAGGGATCTACTCTTGTTTGCAACAAGAGTGGCCACCAATTCCTTTGAAAAGGAAATGGTAAAAAACTAATGAATTATCAATAAATTCACTGTTTTTGGCTCTGGATGAGATGAATAGAGTAACAGTTCATAAAACACTATTAAGCTTATACAAAGGGGGAGGTTTCTATTTATAGGAAAAATTGAGCTTCTAACTGTTGAAAGAACGGTAGAGGGGGAGGAGACACACACACAGGAGCAAACCCTAATGTATATTGCAAACCCTAACCATAGAGGGAAGCCATCTCCACTCTCACACAATGCATAATACCATAATCCATAATCCACACAACACACTATGAGTTGTGTCCACACTCATCTAACCCTAGCTAATGTCCACACACTATGACCAGCTGGACATGCGGTCATTTATGTCTCACACATGTTCCTACCTAATCTGCCAGCACATAGCATAGCTGGCTCACACTGACATCGAGCTTGAATCTCAATAGCCCCTCTCAAGCTCATGATGTACTGCCGATGAAGATGTAGATAAGCTTGGGATATCAAGACTCTCAACACTCCCCCTCAAGCTCTGATACCATGTTGAAAGAACGGTAGAGGGGGAGGAGACACACACACAGGAGCAAACCCTAATGTATATTGCAAACCCTAACCATAGAGGGAAGCCATCTCCACTCTCACACAATGCATAATACCATAATCCATAATCCACACAACACACTATGAGTTGTGTCCACACTCATCTAACCCTAGCTAATGTCCACACACTATGACCAGCTGGACACGCGGTCATTTATGTCTCACACATGTTCCTACCTAATCTGCCAGCACATAACATAGCTAGCTCACACTGACATCGAGCTGATACCATGTTGAAAGAACGGTAGAGGGGGAGGAGACACACACACAGGAGCAAACCCTAATGTATATTGCAAACCCTAACCATAGAGGGAAGCCATCTCCACTCTCTCACAATGCATAATACCATAATCCATAATCCACACAACACACTATGAGTTGTGTCCACACTCATCTAACCCTAGCTAATGTCCACACACTATGACCAGCTGGACACGCGGTCATTTATGTCTCACACATATTCCTACCTAATCTGCCAGCACATAGCATAGCTGGCTCACACTGACATCGAGCTTGAATCTCAACAGCCCCTCTCAAGCTCATGATGTACTGCCAATGAAGATGTAGATGAGCTTGGGATATCAAGACTCTCAACACTAACCAAGCAAACTGCTTCTAGAATTTTCTAGATCAGTTTGGTCAATTTTTGACCATTTTTGGGTCAGTTTAGTTCACTTTTTGGATCCAGTTTTGAATTAGGAGAGAGGAGAGATAAAATATATGATTTTATTGATTTAAAATTCAAAAGCAATGATGGGAAAAAGGCGCCTACTTCATGAGGGGCAATCCCCACTCTGAGGTGTCAAAAATTCATTTTTTAAGTATTTCCTTTGGTCCTTACTCCACTCTTCATCTTATGTGAGTATTTACTCATTTTTGGGGAGGATTTTCTTTATTTCTTCAATTTACCTCCTCCCCTACATTTGGATTAATCTTATTGGTCCATAGGAACCTTAATTTAAAATTGTGAGAAAATCTCGACCCTTAGGATAAGGCCTTTTGAGCAACAGATTATAATTCATTTCTAATGCACCCTCTGAAATTCTTTTTGAACTTCTTTTTCGGGGGAATTTATTTTAATAAGATGAAATATTTTTCCATCCAAAAATATTTAAAAACTGAATCACCTCTCTCTAGAAGATTTTCTCTCTCTAGGCCAAAACAGGTAGAAACAAGATCTTTTATATTTTTGAAGAGGGATTTGATTACAGGGGAAGATACTAGACTTCTTGAGAGGCTGGGGAGAGGAATCTTACATTCTCTCCCACTTGAAAAACGCAAGATGTCCTCATCTCGCAAACTGGGGGTAGTCCCACAACAGTTTAGCTTCTATCTCCCAGGTGGCATCTTCAAAAGGGTTGAACTTCCATTTAACCAATAATTCTCTCAGAATTCTATTCATGAGAATCTTCTCTCGAACATCAAGGATTTCTTCAGGTTAGAGTTTCATCTGCCCTTGGGTTGAAGAAGTGAAGGTTTTATCATCAAGCACATGATTCGGGCTTGGTACATACTTTTTAAGTAGGCTGACATGAAATACATTATGTACTTTGAGATGAGGAGGCAGAAGAAGTTCGTAGGCTAAGTCACCTACTTTCTTTGTAATTAGATATGGCCCACAATATCTGCGGGATAACTTCTTGTACTTCGTAAGAGATAGAGAACTTCTTTTAGGATGTACTCGAATAAAGACCATATCTACTTCTTCGAATTTTTTGACTATTCTCTTCTTATCTACATACTGTTTCTGTCTATCATGGGAAGCTTTTATATCTTTGCAAATTGACTGCATCTGCTGCTCCATGTCATCAAGCATTTGTCTAAACATCTCGACCCTAATCAATGGGTCGGACCAAGTTGATGGAGTTAAGCAATCTTGTCCATACAGAGCTTTGAAAGGGCTCATCCCAATACTTTGGTGATAAGAAGCATTGTAGGCAAACTCGACTAGGTGCAGTAGGTGCAGATAACTTAGCCACTTCTTGGGTTCCCTGCCACAGCATGACCGAAGTATATCTTCGATTACTTGGTTTATCCTTTCTTTTTGACCGTCGGTCTCGGGGTGGTAAGCTGTGCTGCGATCTAAGAAAGTTCCTACTGCTTCAAAAAATGCAGTCGAGAATCTTGACGTGAATTTGGGGTCTCGATCACTTACTATTCTCGATCACTTACTATTCTTCTGGGTAGGCCATGCAATTTGAAGATTTCCTTGAGGAACACTCTGGCCACATCCACTATAGTGTAGGTTTCCTTTCTTGAAATCAGATGGGCAACTTTGGTTAGTCTATCAACTACCACGAAGATGGAGTTGTAACCTGATTGCACAAGGTAATCCAGTAATAAAATCCATACTAATGCATTCCCACTTCATCTGGGGGATGTCTAATAGATGTAACTTCCCAGGCATTTTTACTCTCTCGGCTTTGACTTTCTGACATGTCAAACATTGACGTACATGATTAAGTACATCCTTTTTTAGTCTAGGCCAAAAGAAGCTTTTCTTCACAGACATGTAGGTTTTGATGAAACCTAGATGTCCTGCAATAAGGCTGTCATGGGCTTCATTCAGAATTTGTCCCTTAGTTCCCTCATCATTGGGAATGCATAGCCTGCGATTATAATACATAATTCCATCATTCAGGCTGTACCCTTGAACTCGGTTCAACTCCTGTGGAGTTTTGCTTTCCTGCATAAGTAGGGTAGCAATAGGGCTAAAGAATCTATCCTGCATGATCTTCTCTCTTGCTTCAATAATAAAAGGATTTGACACTACAGTAATTGCAAGCAAGGAGGCTTTTCTGTTGAGGGCATCTGCTACCACATTTTCTTTGCCTGAGCGGTACTTGATTTCAAAATCAAATTCCTGTATCAAGTGAATTCATAATGCCCATACCGAGTATTGATGGCTGTCTTTGGGATATCTTGCTCATTAATCCTGATCTGATAGTACCCTGATTTGAGATCCATCTTTGTGAAGATCTGGGCTCCACTTAACCTGTCTACAAGCTCATCAATTCTGGGGATAGGATACTTATTCTTAACTGTTAGCTGATTGAGACCTCTATGGTCCACACAAAATCTTAGCGTTCCATCTTTCTTTTTCTGAAAGAGAACTGGCGCACCCCAAGGTGAAACACTAGGTCTTACAAACCCTTGTTCTAATAGCTGTCTAAGCTGTTCCTTGACTTTGATGGCTTCAGAAGAACTGGCATTTTATACGTGCGCGGGGCTACTGGCTGAGCTCCGGGGGTCTATTCTATCTCATGATCTACTTCCTGAATCGGAGGCATCTCAATTAATTCTGCTAGGAATAAATCATCATAAACACATAACCATTTAGGTTCTTTAGCTTTTAACTTTGACTCTACTGGATTCATTTTGACAACATAAATGAGCTGCTTCTTTCTAAGTCCTTTTAGTAACTTAGAAGCTTTTACTAATTACTGACTTGGGGATCTTCAAATTTTGGTTCCTTGAACTTTATTTTTGTGAAGGTCATGGAAGGAAATGGTTCCATTATGACAGTGAATGTCAGCTTGATTTTGTGGAGCCAGTCCATTCCAAGAATCCTGTCAAAAACTCCCAAAGGTATAACTCTGGACTGACAGTCAGTTAAATTCCCATCTAGATTGAACTGAATATAACTTGTCTCAAGGTGAGTGAAAAGAATCTTCCCACTGGCCAATTCAACTTGCATAGGTTTCCCTGATTTCTGTTCTAAGACTAGCTTATGTAAGCATCGTGGGAAAATGAAAGAATAAGTACTGCCTGAATCAATCAAAAGCTTAAAAGGCTTACCGTGATACTCAGCTGGAGTATGGATGACTGAGAACTGACGATTTGGCCCTTGGTTTTCAATTGCTGCATAAATCTATCCTCTTTCCTCTTCCACTACTTCTGCTATTGTGACTGCTCTCTGGCTGCTGCAGTCTGAGGCGAAAACCTTTCTCTTTGGTTACCCCAGTTCTAGGAAAGAGTTCTAAGGCTACTTTGGACAGAGGCAGATAGTTGAGCTGGAGTTCTCCTGGGATTTCCTTGATTTGGGCAAGACGGACCGTGATTTGTTTGATACTACGAAGGGATTGGTCTGAGCACTCTGGGTCCTTGACTTCCCTGTCCCCTTGACATGGCAGGAGTCGGGTAGTCTTTTAGCTGGTGACCAAAACCTTGGCATCCAAACACCGGTTCTCACTTATGAGCTTGTCCCTCTTAATCCTTGAAATAGGTGAGGCTCGTGAGAAAGTGTTCTGGTGGGGGAAGGGTCTTCCTTCACTTCTAAATCTTCTCGCATCCTAATTCTGAATTGGGCCTTGCTGCCTCTTTGGGGGTGGAAAGTTTGAAGTACTCGGGGGTTTGGAATCTTTTAAAATTAGAGGGTGTAGGCTTCGGTGGGACCTTAACTACAAAGGATTTGGCAAAGTCCTTTGCCATTCTTACTGCTTCGGGCATTGAGACAGGTTTGGCATTCTTTACTAAGGTGTCCAATGGCTCATTCATTCCTTGAATGAACCTGGCCATTAGCTGCTCTTCATCCAATTGTGGAGAATATTTGAGGAGAAGAGCAAAAGCTTGATGGTACTCTTCAATTGTTCGGCTATCCTGCTTTAGTTCGAAGAACTCATTCATTTTAGTTTGAAGGAAGCCCGGAGGACAAAACCTCTTTCTGAGGTAAGCTTTAAGTTCAGTCCAGGTCTGGGTATTTTTGTCGAGACGGTTAGTCTCGCAGTGATTCCTCCAAGTGACCCTAGCCGTTTCCACAATCTTTAACCTGGTGAGAGACATCTTGCTTCTCTCATTGTAGCCAGTTACATCAAAGTATTCTTCCATAGCCTCAATCCACTTTTCCACTACTTCACCTATTTGCTCCCCCTTCACCCTTGAAGGGACCAAGTTGGGATCTCTGCAGTGCTTTTCGAACATCTGTTAGAGGATCCAGTTGCCTTGCACGGGCCGCGTGCCTCATGACTCTGACAAAACAAGATTTTTGTCAGCTTAACTTTGACAATAGATTTATGATTATTTATTTTTTGAGATTTATCTTTAAACAGATAATTATTTCATCATACTTCTTGAACAAGATTAACCATATTCACAATCATGAAAAAAAATTGAATATATATATATATATTTATTTATTTTACAAAACCTCATTTATTATCAAAAGTTTTTGATATATACATAAAGCATCAGAGCTCCAAAGTCACTGCCTCAATCGCGTACACATAAAGAAGCGAAACTACGAAGGAGACATGCCATGGTACACACAATTCATTATAGAAAGAGGTGCTGTAATTCTACTTCTAGGGATAAAGCGGCTAAGAAGCCTAAAAACTTGGCATGAAATTTTGAAGTTCCTGGGTGAATGAATAAAGAGTTGTACATGATGAACAAACCCTAGCCTTATCAAAATCATGGCTAAGGAAATATTTTGCCTGAGTCTCTGATGCTGATTGGTACTAATATTAATACATCTCGTCCTCCAAAGAACCACATATACCGACGTTGCTTTATAAGATTAGGAAAGTAAAGACTCAAAATGACGTGCGAGTCTCACTCTGTTTACTCGGGTCATGGCAGAGTTGATGAGGTGCTCGAATGCAAAGGCTATCATATCCTAACTCTGGGAGAGTTCAGAATGCCAGATAGATTCGGGGTATCCATCTATAAATTTCCAATTCAATTTATGAGTTTTCAATTTTCAACATAATATTAACAAGAGAAAACATTATTTTCCAGATTTACTCTAAAATTTTAAGCAATTTCTGTTGCTGCTATGTAAATTTACAACAGCGCTCTGATACCAACTGTGAGATCCCACTGCCCCCTCCGCACACCGGATTCCCGATAGCTGGTAGTAGAGGAAGCAGCTCCCTCATGCGTGGGTAGGGTTTCCCACTCGGGGCCCGGCCCTCGCATGTCTGGGCACGAGACTAAGCTGGTGGTCATTCCGAAAATCGAAACCGGAAAAATTTCCCATGCCCGAAAAACGGGGATGATTCCACCATTTTTATTTTCTTAACAATTTTTTCTAACAAAGTCAATATATTGTACTAACCTTCATCTGAATAAACCAGATAGAAGGGAAACTATTACAAACTTAACTTGAAGGAATCAACGCTTTTTTCCTAATTGAATCAGGCATAGCCGTTGATCTATTCATTAGAGAAGTCTTCAGGCTTTTACTTCACTACTCAAGTTCTAAACGTATTCCTATTAATCAAATTTATTATTAAAACTTTACTCATTCCAGCCTAACCCCATCCGGCCCATGGGTTAGCCACCGCCCAACCACTGGAATTGGTAGAACCAGACAAGTACTCACCCACCCATAATTAAATGCCTTTCTTAACTTTTGCTTTAGAATACAGATACACACACACTCCTCTTTAAACTTTAACTTATAAAACAATCCATTGACAAACAATTATTGGTTACAGATATCATAACTCAAAATTTTCATCCAATTCCTTGTTCCTCAAAAACAATTATCACTCTGGACTCTCCGTGTCGAGACCAGCTAGTCAGCAACGAGATCCAGTTAACAGATTACAATAATTTTTCATCATCATACGTATATATCTTCCACGACATACGCATGGGTGTCCTAAGCACCATGAGCCCGTGCATCGCCTGGTCAAAACCCTCTAGGATCCCCCTTAGGTGTCGTGGCACTTCACTCAGGGACCGCTTCATTGGCCCTCGCCCATTATACCAGAAGCACACCATTTTTCACCATACAAAGACTGGTCAAGACTTGGGCAAGTTTTTGCCGCGTGAGCCATCCTTTGAACACTCCCTGCCCCAGCTTCCCTTAGAAAAACACATATACCAAAATGCTCCCTCCAGCATTCTAGCATAAGACAGTCCTTTAAGAAAACAGGGTTTCTATGCAAGTTTTCAGTTTTGAGTTTCTTTTGAATATAATGAGTATATCTTAAATCCATATCCCAAGACTTTCTGATCGCAGGTCTGAATTCCAAACAGAATTCCTTGAATTCTGTAACCTTGATCCTCAGATCAGAATCAAAGGGTCTTAACTTGATTTCAAATTCGGTGGGTGATTCGAGTGAATTTTCCTGAACTGGTCACATCGTCTTTTCTTGAAACTGACGAAGGAGTTATGTTGTCTTGGTCATAGTCTGATTCAGGGTTTGAGTCTAGAAAGGTTCTCCCTTAACTATCTTTCTCGAAGGGTAATATTTCAATTACTACTTTACTGAATTTCATTCATTGAGTATTTGCTTAACTGAATTCAAAACTAATCACGAATTCCTATGAGGAATAAATTAATCATTTATCTAAAATTTTGACTTCAATAGTTTAATATGAAACGATAGGATTTTTCTCTCACACAGAGTAATTACTTATTCATGGAAATTCATAGAATTAAAGAGAACTCTAATTTTGATATAAAAATCATTTATGCATCAATTTATGCATAAAATTCAACTTCTATTGAAATAACACTTTTATATAAAAGAAAATCCTTTTATGCATCAATTTATGCATAAAAGTCAATTTTGATAAAAGTAACACTTTTATAATAAAAAAATTCTTTTATGCATAAAAATCAATTTTGATGAAAGTAAAACTTTTATAATTAAAAAAAATCTTTTATGCATCTATTTATGCATAAAAATCAAATTTGAAGAAAGTAACACTTTTATAATTAAAAATTTCTTTTATACATCTATTTATGCATAAAAATCAATTTTGATGAAAGTAACACTTTTATAAAATAAAACTTTTCTTTTATGCATCTATTTATGCATAAACATCAACTTTGATGAAAGTAACACTTTTAGAATAAAAAAAATTCTCCAATATGCATCTTTCTATGCATAGAAATTAATTCTAATGGAAATACACTTTTATAATAAAAATATTTTTAATATGCATTTTTCTATGCCTAGAATGAAAATAACACTTTTAGAATACACAAACGGTGGGGATTACTCTTTTTGAATACTAAAAGATAAAACTTATTTCACAAAATTTAAGAAAATTTTGCCATAACCTCCTTTGTATGGCTGACCATTTTTTTACATTTTTTTTCATTCTCAAGTTACTTAGAAATTATCCCTAATGGTTTAAAGCATTCTAAACTAATCAAATTCCACTTTTTAAAGAGAAACAATTTTAAAAGTTTAATTCTAAGAATTTGATTACATATCTAGGATAAAGAAAGGCTGAATTCGAGAATGAAGAGAGGGGGAAAGCCTTTCCAACAAGGCATAACATCATTTTTCATTTTAAAGAAAATAAAAATTAGAAAACCATTAAATGGAATAAAGAAAAAGTAGGATTTCTAGCTTACATGAAATTTTGTGAGCTTTTCTTTGGCTTGATGGTTTAAGGGATCTACTCTTGTTTGCAACAAGAGTGGCCACCAATTCTTTTGAAGAGAAAATGGTTAAAAACTAATGAATTATCAATAATTTCACTGTTTCTGGCTCTGGTGAGGAGTAGAGTAATAGTGCATAAAACACTATTAAGCTTATACAAAGGGAGAGTCTTCTATTTATAGAAAAAAGTTAGCTTCTAACCAAGCAAACTGATTCTAGAATTTTCCAAATCAGTTAGGTCAATTTTTGACCACTTTTGGGTGAATTTCACTTTTTGGATCCAGTTTTGAATTAGGAGAGAGGAGAGATAAAATATCTAATTTTATTGATTTAAAATTCAAAAGCAATGATGGAAAAAAGGCACCTACTTCATGAGGGGGAATCCCCACTCTGAGGTGTCAAAAATTCATTTTTTTAGTATTTCCTTTGGTCCTTAGTCCTGGTCCTTAGTCCACTCTTCATCTTATGTGGGTATTTACTCATTTTTGGGAGGATTTTCTTTATTTCTTCAATTTACCTCCTCCCTACATTTGGATTAATCTTATTGGTCCATAGGAACCTTAATTTAAAATTTTTAGAAAATCTGGACCCTTAGGATAAGGCCTTTTGAATAGATTATAATTTATTTATAATGCACCTTCTGAAATTCTTTTTGAACTTCTATTTGGGGGGAATTTATTTCAATAAGATGAGGTATTTTTCCATCCAAAAATATTTAAAAACTGAATCACCTCTCTCTAGAAGATTTTCTCTCTCTAGGCCAAAACAGGTAGAAACAAGATCTTTTATATTTCTGAAGAGGGATTTGATTACACAGGAAGATACTCGACTTCTTGAGAGGCTCGGGAGGAATCTTACAGATGTCATATCAAGAGGTGGTTAGAGGGCTAGTGGGGAGTAAGTATCTTGTGAAGGTTATGGGAGCCCAATAGTCACATGATTGGTGGATGGCTATCTAATGCCCCTCTTATTTTAAATTTGGAAGGGGGAATACACTATGATGTTTTGCTTATGTGTTTACCTTGTTCTTGATCCATGTCTCTTACTCCATGCTCATGTGTACATGTGTACTCCATGGCTATATGTGTAGAAGCATGTGTTTTCCACCATGTTCACAAGCTAATTCTAACACTCCATCATCACATGTTGGCCAATCTTTATCGCACCCTGGCATCACTCTTGTGGATTATTTTTGTGGCATTGTAAACCTTCATTGTGCATGACTAGTTGTGCGCTAGGAGAACCAAGGAGCACCTTCACAAAAAGAACAATAAGCGGGTTGACCGAGCCCAACTTCAAAAGAGGGGCTGGCTTATGCATTGTAAGAAGTGGCATAGGGGTTGGTAGTGGGCATCAAAATACTCCTTTTTTTGATAATGATGTTTTCTATAATGTTTTTAGAGAGAGGATGAACCATAGGGTTTGCAAGGTGGTAAGCCCTTGCACTATAGAAAAGGTGTAGAAGTTAATCTTATTGTGAGGAGTCCACACTACAGTCAACAACACAAAAAGCTAAAAAATTGAGAACTAATATACATGTTCACCTAGATGAGCATACTCCTTGCATGAGAGAGGAAGAAGAGAAGAGAAAGACAATGTAAGGGCCGGTTCGGAAACATCGGTTCGGAAACATGCACTTAGCGGATTAACTCCTTTATGTGAAGCCTTTAGGGGCTCACTCCACCACCACTTATGTTACCCAAGTGGAGATTTTGTTGAGCTAGGTATGGAGCCATGAGAGAAGGAGCTCTGGAGAGCTCAACTCCTATTGCAAATGCCTTGGTGTGTGCAAGAGAGAGAGAGAGAGAGAGAGAGAGAGAGAGAGAGAGAGAGAGGAGAGATCAAGAAGAATGAGAAGGGACAAGCAAGGGAGAATCACCTATAAGCACACACATACAATCAAGCAAGCAAGCAGGCATCACACACAAGCTCACCACAACCATAGCCACAAGAGAGAGAGAGAGAACTCAATTGTGATAATGGGATTGCATATCCTTTTTATATTTCATAAGTCACTTATATATATGAGCTCTCTTTTTACAATGGTCAACCACCCACCATTTAACAATTGGGGGCCTAAAATTGGTTCTCTAGCTCTATGTACACCTAGGCTTGTTGCTTAACCATGCTTAAAATAATGTTAAAGTTTAAATCTTAAAAAAACATAAGATAAAAGAGAGGTTTCTCTAAGTACCTTATGGGGCTTGTAAGTCTTTACTTGAAGATGTAGAATGAGACCCTATAAAATCAAAGCAATATGGAAAAAAAAATAGTATACAACATTAAGAGGAGAAGTCTCTTTAATAAAAACCTTAATAGAGAGCTTTCCATCATAGTTCTCTATTAGATCTTTCTTGCATAGAAGCTATATGCATAAACATACTATACAAAAAGAGCATTGAAGCTCTTTGCATGCAAAACATACAAAAATCAAAGGCATACAAAAACCCTACAAGAATAAGAGAAAGGAACAAGTTATTACCTCCTCAAGAGGCTTGTGAGTGTTGACTTGAAGATGTAGAAGAAGAGCCTATTGTAGGAACACACTTAGGACTATCGGGGCACTTTTTCCCTCACTAGGAGGTTTTTTTCCCTGTGCGTATGTACACCCTCTTATCTACTCATTTGGGGTGTGTACTTATCTTTTGTATCTAGCACACATTTTTTTATTCTAATCTAGTGAGTTTGTGTGCTCTCAAGTGTCTCTATCTTGTGTGTGTGTATTGTTGCAACCCTAACCCTAATTCCAACAAATGGTATTAGAGCTAGCTTCCTTGACACTTGATCTAGTAGTCTACCTCCCTCCTCATAACCCTGTTTTTTCTGTCTCCAATTGAGATACTCTCTTAGGAGAAGAAGGTATATACTGTAGTGTGTTGTATACAAAGTATATAATGTTTTTGGGGTCCATGATGTGATCTCCGAGCGTGTTTTGGGCACCGCAAGGTTTCTACAGACATTCTAAAGAGGCATCATTTTGGATTGGTTTTGCTTGATTTTGGGTGTTTAGGTTGTGCAGCGGTAAAATTATGTTATTTTTCATACACTTTGAAGGTGATTGAGTTAGTTGGCAGCCATCCGGGATTGCATTCAGTGAATATTGAGTACTTGCAGTTTGTTGAAAGATTTTACATTTAGTAGACAGTCATGGTGGCTAGCAGTAGTGATGTATTCAAATGTGGTCTGCGCTGAGGAAAAACTTGATGGGACTAACTACCCATTGTGGTCCTATATGATGAGGCATGTACTGGTTGCTAAAGGCCCTTCAAATGTGGTCAATGGTAGTGAAACTCATCCTGTTTCACAACTACCAGTGCAACTAGTGGTTGCAGGTACATGAGAAGTAGAATCTGATACAGATGTGGCTCCTCCACATGCACCACCAGTACCTCCCACTGCTACTCAAACGAGATGGGATGCAAGAGATACACAGGCTCATGCATTACTTGCACTTTTTGTGAAGCAAAGCATTATTCTTCATATTTAGTCATGAAAGACCTCAAAACAGGCATGGGATGCACCTGCATTATACCAGGTGTGCAATGAAGCATGCATTGCATATCTGCATAAATAGTTAATCTGAGCACAAGAGTGATGGAGACTCAATGAACAACTTCTTGACCAAGATCAAAGATTTTAAGGAGCAGGCTCACTAGTGTCGATGAGATATGTCCTAATAGTACATTGATGCCCATAGTTCTCAATGCATTGCCAGATTCTTATCAAAGTTTTGCCTCTACCCTTAGACTTATGATATGAAGGGAAATCCAAATGCCCTTACATTTGATGAGCTGGTTTCAGTACTCTTGCAAGAAGAGAAATCTAGGGAAAACAAATCTGTCATGCGAGTTAGTGACGTATAAGGATGCAGAGAAAGAAGGTGATAAGCCTAAAAAGAAGAGTAAGTGTCACTATTGCACAAAACCAGGGCACTACATAAATGAGTGCAAGAAAAATCTAGAGAAGGAGAAAACGAAAGAAGCAGGCATGGCTGTGGGCTGCTGATGCATATGCACCAAGTGTAGAGAAGAGGGAATCTACAAGTTTTGATCAGAGATGATTGGGCATGGACTGTACATTGCAGTTTATGACCCTTCTATTCATGATGTATGCATGTTAGTGGCATAATCAGATGCTTAGTACTTTGTGATAAAAGACTGATAAATTAAGAGTACACACACAGGAGAGCAAACCCTAATCCATTAGTGTAACCCTAACCAATGAATGAAGCCATATCCCCCTCTCACAACAATGCATAATAGAAGAGAACTACACACCACACACTAAATGTGTTGTGTTCATACACCAAATAACCCTATCTAATGTCCACACACTGTGGCCACAATTGGATGCGACCATTTATTGCCACACACATGCTGCTATCTACCATGCCAGCACATATTGTGCCTGGCTCTAGCTCTCATCGAGCTTGTAATCTCAATAGCCCCTCTCAAGCTCATGATGTACAACCATAAATGAAGAAGATGAGCTTGGGCTATCAACACTCCCCCTTAAGCTCATTGCATGTACTCCCAACATGGTACGGAAGTACTCAAACTTCTCTCTCCCAAGTGGCTTCGTAAATATGTCGGCAACCTGCTCTCTTCAGTCTTCATACTTCAAATCCATTGTACCATCCAACACTTTCTCCCTGACAAAGTGATAGTGGACCTCTATATGTTTGGTCTGGGCATTAAAAATAAGATTATTGGCCAACTATATGCTACTCATGTTGTCACAGTAGTGTATGAAAACCTTGCCCTCAATGGACTCACCCAAACCTTGCCCTCAATGGACTCACCCAAATCAGCTCACGATTTGATTTAACCATACTCCTTCACATGCAGCTATGGCTGCTCCTTTGTACTTAGTCTCTGTAGTACTGGATAAAGCAACAGTGGGTTGCTTCTTGATACTCCAACTCACCACAACAGTACAAAGGAGTAGCTATGGCTGCTCCTTTGTACTTAGTCTCTGTACTGGATAAAGCAACAGTGGGTTGCTTCTTGATACTCCAACTCACCACAACACTCCCAAATGTAAAGGCATAACCACTAGTAGATCTCCTATCATAAGCTACCTACCCAATCTGCATCTGTGTAGCCATATACATCTAAGCCTTTACCATGCTCATAAAGAAGACCATAATGTGATGTAGTCTTTACATAATGCATGATCCGTCTCACTGCGTCCAAATGAGGCTTTCTAGGGCTTTGCATAAACTAACTCATAAGCCCAATAGCATAACTCAAGTCTGGCCGTGTAATAGTCATGTAAATGAGGCTGCCAACCATCTTCATGTACATAGATGTATCCATGGGGCTGAAAATGCATGTGAATGTAAAGTTGTCACCCTTCATTCCAGATCGAGGGGGGGAGTATATGTCCAAGGAATTTCATGCATATATGGCTAAAAAGGCATAAGGCATCAATGTATAGTGCCATACACACCTCAAAAAATGGTGTGGCTGAGAGGAAGAACATGTCTCTCATGGAGACAACAAGATTTATCTCATGATTTTTGGTTAGAGGCAACTATGTGCGCAAACTGTGTGTTGAACAAATGCCTTACCCAAGACCTCGCAGTCTAAAACTCCTTATGAAACTTGGCATGGCAGGAAGCCTTCTATGGCTCATTTTCATGTTTTTGGTTATCTTGCTGTGCTCTTGTGCCTAAGCAACAACGCAGTAAGCTTGATGATAAGGCAGTTAAATGAATAGTTGTTACAGTTCAGAAAGCAAAGGATATAGACTCTACCATCCGACCGGAGTAGATTTTGGTAAGTAGAGATGTTTTTGTCAAAAACTCAATCTAGCCCATGCTTTCATGCAAAAAATAGCAAAATGTATGCTCAAAGGACGTGTTTGATTTGCTCCTACCTTTGTTTAATTGAGGGCAGCCATATGTAGAGCAATAGAGCAATTGAATGCTCAACCAAGTGCTGAAATTTAGTCTTTGCACAGGTGAAAAATCAGCCTACAAATTATCCTTTTGATGAGGCAATTATTGAGGATGTAGTGGATGAGGAGAGAGCACCTATAGAAGAATGTAGGCATATGCCAAAATGGCTTGTGTGTAGACATTGAGGGGTAGCAAGTTGGTAGCTCCTTTACTAGCAAAACGCGTGCAGGTTCTCATCATGCAAATTATTCTCATGTGGATCATGTTCTCATTTCTACTTTATGTAATGAGGAGGAGCCTGTTTCCTTTAAGGAAGCACAGGATGATGATCATTGGATGCATGTTATGTAGGATGAGTATAACTCTAGACTGAAAAATGACACTTGGTATTTGACAGATCTACCTCATGGCAACAAGAAGGCCATCGGTACTAAGTGGGTTTACAAGTTAAAATGCAAAGAAGATGGTAGCATTGATTGCTACAAGGCCAGAATAGTTGCAAAGGGGTATGCCCAGCAAAAGGGCATTGATTATGATGAGACCCTTGCACCCACATCTCGTATGACTACCATTAGGTGTCTCATTGCTTTGGCAACACATCATGGGTGGAATGTATATCGGCGGTTGGACATTAAGACTGCATTCTTAAATGGTGATTTATATGAGGAGCTGTATGTATCACAGCCTCTTAGTTTTTATGTGAAAGGGGAAGAGTCTAAAGTATGCAAGTTGAAAAAGGCTCTTTATGTCCTTAAAAAGGCTCCTAGAGCATGGTATGACAAGATTCATGCATACTTGGTTGCAAATAATTTTTGCAACAGTCCAATAGAGAGTACCCTCTATGTGAAGAGGAGTAAGGACACATTTTTGGTCTCATCGTTCTATACATTGATGACATGATGCTCACGGGACTCGATATAGATCAAATTTTAGCCTTTAAGACTAATTTGTAGTCATTGTTTGAGATGTTAGATTTGGGGCCCTTGCATTACTATTTGAGAATTTAGTCTATATAGCACAATGATGGCATTGTTATGATGTAGTCTAAATATATACAGAAGCTATTGAAAAGGTTTGATCTTAAAGACTGTAAACCTTCGGCTACACCTACAGAGACATGCACACGACTTAGTCTTCAAGATGCATGAGACTCTTTTGATGCTAGTTTGTATCAGTAGATCCCTTCTTTATGTGTGCAACACAAGGCTAGATATACAATATGTGGTCTCACAGTTGAGCATATTTATGCATAGCCCAGGTACAAAGCATTGGCAGGCTGTTAAGTGAGTTTTTCGCTAATTACAGGGCACTCAGTATTTTGGATTATTTTATCCAAAGGGAAGTGAGTCATAGCTTCATGCTTTCAGTGATTCAGATTGGGCTGGATGTTATGACGCATGAGTGTCCCCACTAGTGGGTTTTGCTTTCGCCTTGGTGATTCATGTATATCATGGCTCAACAAGAAGCAGCTTACACTGGCCACTTCCAGTTGTGAAGCTGAGTATAGGGTAGCTTTTACAGCTACAATTGAGTGTGTGTGGCTAAGACATCTTATGGTGGCTGATTTGGGTGTTGGACAGTCATCTAGCACTATGAGTTTCACTATGACAGCCAGAGTGCATTAGTAGTTGCGAGGAACCGAGTGTTTCATGCTTGCACTAAGCACATTGAGCTGCATTACCACTATGTTAGGGAAAGACTCTCTGTATGAAAAGATACAGGGAGGAAGAGAGCTTGAGATCTTGCAAGCACACACACACAATCACAAAACCCTAATAGAGAACACACAAGGTGAGAGGCTGAAATCTTCTTCTTCTCTACTCAACACTCAACACACCATATACAAGAATAAGAGTACACACAATATGAAAGGTACTCGACCAATACATACACGGGTTCTCTATAGTGTGAACCCGACTAAATGAGCTGGCGCTATAACTATGCCAGTCTCTAAAATAGCTGTCACACAGCCTGTCATCCCACTGGCCGCATATCTCCCATGATCTCACCAACCATGCCAGTGGTGTAAGTGTGGGGCCTATCCCCGAGGCGGGTCATCAGTGGCCACCGCCTCACTAGACGAGCTCGATATCTCAACACTCCCCCTCGAGCTCAACTCCATCTCATGTACACCAAGCGAAGCCCTGAATCTACAGAGCTTCTCTGTACCCAATGCTTTGGTGAAGATGTCAGCTACCTGATCCTCTGTGCTGACATAAACAAGGTCAAGGTCTCCTGCCAAGACCTTCTCTCTGACGAAGTGGTAGTGGACCTCTATGTGCTTCGTACGAGCATGAAAGACTGGGTTCCTGGCCAACTGTATACTGCTAATGTTGTCACAGAAAATGACAACTTGTCTATCCACTGATAGACCCAAATCTGCAAGTAGCTTTCTCAACCAAGCTAGCTCACATGTACTCGGCCTCTGTACTCGATAGAGCAGCCGTAGGCTGCTTCTTGCTGCTCCAAGTCACAGCAGCACTCCCCAAAGAAAACATGAATCCACTGGTAGATCTTCTATCTGAGATACTACCAGCCCAATCAGCATCTGTGTACCCATGTACACATATCTCTGCCCCAGTCTCATAGAATAGTCCACAATACAAAGTAGACTTCACATACCTCAGTATGCACTGCATCCAAATGCGGTTTTCGTGGAACCTGCATAAACTGACTCACCAACCCAACAGCATAGCTCAAATCTGGTCTGGTGATCGTCATGTAGATCAAACTTCCTACTACGCTCCTGTACATAGTAGGATCCTCCAAGATCTCTCCTGAATCTGCACTCAACTTGCCATTCTGATCCAATGGCACAGAAATAGGCTTACAGCCTGTCATACCATACTTGGACAACATGTCCAAGCCATACTGTCTCTGCAGTAATCCAATACCATGTGGTGACCTAATCACCTCAATGCCCAAGAAATATCTGAGCTCCCCCAGATCCTTCATCTCAAACTTCTGTCTAAGCAAGATCTTTACATCAAAGATCTCTGCATCATGGTCCCCCGTAATGATCAAGTCATCTACATAGATGACAACAAGCACAACTCCTCTATCACCATGTCTCACATACAATGAGAAATCTGCATTGGCTACATGAAAGCCAATAGTGACAAGATATTCAGAAATCTTGTCAGACCATGCTCTTGGTGCTTGCTTTAAGCCATACAAGGCTTTCTTCAACCTGCAAACATGCTCGGGGTGACACTCATCCTCATAACCAGGTGGCTGCAACATATACACCTCTTCTTGCAAATCCCCATGCAAGAATGCATTCTTTACATCCATCTGATGTAAAGACCATTGGCAACTGGGCTGAAAGTTTCCTCATAATCAATCCCATATGTCTGCGCATATCCTTTGGCTACCAATCTAGCCTTGTACCTGTTTATGCTTCCATCACTGTTATGTTTAACTTTGTACACCCACTTACATCCAATGGCTTTCTTGCCTTCAGGCAATTGCACTAAATCCCAAGTTTCATTTCCATATAGTGCATCCATCTCCTCATCCATAGCTTTCTCCCAACACACATTTCCAACAACCTCATCAATGCATGTGGGCTCAACAACCTGCACAACCTTTGCCATATATGCATAGTGATGTGCCACATAACCATCATAGGTAAATCTCTGCACAGGATTTCTCACTCTCCCAGATCTTCGCAGCTTTTCATTCATGGCTTCCATAGCCTTCTTTACACCAGGTGTTCTCATAGCTGGGATCCCAAGCTCCTCATCAAGGCTCATATCTGAGCCACTAGACTCTCCATCAACATGAGAATGCCCTGCAGAAATGTCAGGCATACCAAGGGGCTCAACCACTTTCTCTTTTCCTTTACGTGATGTAGTAATCACATTTGCAGGACTGGTATTATGACGCAGCCTGCCACTCCATGGTCTATCAACGGACCCACTAGATGAGGACTCTCCTGGTCCACTCAAAGACTGTGATTGCTGACCTGCATTCTGTGTAACCACACTTCCACTCACATCAGCCCCAACAGCTTCTTTTTCAGCAACATACCAGCTGCTCATCTCATCAAACACAACATTCCTGCTTACCCTCAGCTCACGTGTAGCAGGGTTATAACACCTGTATCCCTTTTGCTCAAGGGAATATCCAATAAACACACATTTTTTAGCTTTCGGGTCCAGCTTAGTTCTCAGCTCATCTGGCACATGCACATATGCAATGCATCCAAAGACTTTTAGATGAGACAAATCTGGTTTTCTGCCAGTAAACCTCTCCTCTCGAGTTACATCATGTATGGCTACAGTTGGAGTCCTGTTCATAATGTATACTGCTGTAGAAACAGCCTCAGCCCAATAGCAATGCGGCATATTCTTCTCTTCCATCAATGCTCGCGCAATCTCAGCAATGTGCCTGTTTTTCCGCTCAGCAACTCCATTTTGCTGCGGAGTGTATCTGCATGTATACTGTCTCCGAATACCATTCTTCTTCAAATATTCAGAGAACTCATTGGAGAAGTACTCTCCCCCTCCATCTGACCTTAGGCACTTTACATATTTTCCTGTTTGCTTTTCAACCAAAACTCTAAAATTCTGAAAGTGAGTGAACACCTCACTCTTCTCCTTCATGAAATATACCCACACTTTCCTTGTGTGGTCATCAATGAAAGTCACATAATACCTGCAACCTCCCATAGATATGGTCTTCGTAGGACCCCATACATCTGAATGCACAACATCTAGCGCATTTCTGCTCACATATCTGTTACGTGGAAACACATGCTTTGTTTGCTTCCCAAATTGGCATGCTTCATAGATTTTATGCATACCTTCCACTTTAAATTTTGGCAGCCCTGTCACAATTCCTTTTGTCTGCATAGACTTCAATCTCTGCACATTCACATGTCCAATTCTTTTATGCCATATGTCTGTGTCTGCAACAATTCCTGAACCATTTGCAAACATCGTAGCACTCATCTCAGGCATGTCTACATCCAATGTAAACATTCTGCCCACTCTGTTGCCTTTTGCAACCAACCTGCACTTGTCTTTAAAATCTTCAACATAACATCCATCAGGGTTAAACCGAACCTGCAAACCCTACTCAATCATCTGGCCAATTGAAACCAGATTCTTTGTTATGTTCGGTACATGAAGTACATCTGCAAGGTACTTCACTTTGCCATCCTGCATAGACAATGGCACATCTCCAATGTGGGCAATTGGATGAGCAGTGTCATCCCCTGTTTCCACAAAACCTGGTCTTTCCGGGTTTTTCATCTCCTTGAACCACTCCCCATGACTCGTCATGTGGTTCGAAGCGCCTGAATCCACATACCATACATTATCTTTTTGTGCTGCATCAACATTTTCAGACATGGCATTCACAACATGCTGCATAACAAATAACCTTTCATTATCCTCATTATTTCTGCTTGAGGATGCATAGTTGTTTTGCTGCACTTTCCCATTTTGCATGTCAGCCTGCTTCTTATAACATTCTGACTGCACATGTCCAGGCTTACCACAATAATAGCATTCACGTGCATCATTATATTGCCTTTGCCAATTTCCACGGCCTCTTTGACTCCCCCTGCCTCTGAATTTGCCTCTTCCACCTGCGTGTTGTTGTTGTTGTTGATTCTGGGACTGTTGTTGTTGTTGCTGTTGCTGGCCATAATTCTGATTACCTGTTCGGCCACCTCCTTGACCGCGTCCATGGCCTCCTCTACCTCATCCTCTTCCTGAACTCGTGTAAAATGCCTGTTGCTCTGAACTGTTTTTGCTTTGTGAAGACTGTTGGTCTTCACCCAAGTTCTTCTCTTCGATAATCAGCATAGACACCAAATCTGTAAAGTTGGGAATGTTTTCCCGAGTCTGAATAGACGTCTTAAACGCCTTGTATTGTGGCCCGAGACCACGTAGACAGACTTCCACCTTGTCATCATCATCTACTGACACACTAATAGATGCAAGGGATTCCACAATACCCTTTATCTTCAACGTATAGTCATTCACAAACATGCTCTTTTTCTCCACAGTATGAAGTTCATTCTTCAACTGTATCTTACGTGCCTTGGTATTTGTTTCATAAAGCTTTACCAAGGTATCCCACGCCTCCTTGGGGGACTTGGCATCCTGAATGTGTCCAATCATGGTGTCCTGTATACTAATGGAAAGCCAATACATTACTTTCCTGGCTCCTTGGTTCCAGTCTTTAAACTCTTTCACATCTGCAGCAGTCGGATTTATATCCGGTATCTCCGGTGCCTCTTCATGCTCACCTTCTATGTAGTCCCAATAGCCTTTTCCCATCAAGAAATTCGTTAACCTGAACCTCCAAGCATGGAAGTTATTCTTATCCAGCTTCTCAGCCACAATCTGTGTTATGCCATCATTAGACATCTTGCCAAACACACAATTTTACCAGAAACTGCACTCTGGTTTTTCTGCACAAACTGCTGTATTTTCTGTACAGCGGTACTGTAGTACTCTCAAATGTCACAACCAGTGACTTCAATGTGCATACATACACCCAATGGCAACTATAGACCTCTTGCAGCACCCACAGTGTCTGCACAGTCAATCTGTCTTCCTGCAGTTCTTAAAACAGAGTTCTGCAGAGAATCGATGACTTACCCGCAGTGCTCGAAATCGCCTGCTTTCTGAAAAACGGAGGTCCAGACGCGCCTGAAACACGTTTTCAGCCCAAAAAATTTAGTCCAATAGGACTGTATAGTTGCCCTATAGCTTTACTCCCGCGAAGAAAGCTCCTCAATCAGAGATCGTTTGCCGGTGCCTCCCGTAGAGCTCCCGACAAGGGTGTAGTCACCAACACAATAGGGAAGAGTAGTTGAAGCTCTTACCCTCGTACCGCTTCCTGTGGTTCTCTTGCTTGCAGCTCAGCCCTTAGCATGAACCAGGCTCTGACACCATGAAAAGATGTAGGGAGGAAGAGAGCTTGAGCTCTTGCAAGCACACACACATAATCACAAAACCCTAATAGAGAACACACAAGGTGAGAGACTGAAATCTTCTTCTTCTCTACTCAACACTCAACACACCATATACAAGAATAAGAGTACACACAATATGAAAGGTACTCAACCAATACATACACGGGTTCTCTATAGTGTGAACCCGACTAAATGAGCTGGCGCTATAACTATGCCAGTCTCTAAAATAGCTGTCACACAGCCTGTCATCCCACTGGTCGCATATCTCCCATGATCTCACCAACCATGCCAGTGGTGTAAGTGTGGGGCCTATCCCCCAGGCGGGTCATCAGTGGCCACCGCCTCACTAGACGAGCTCGATATCTCAACACTGTAGAGCAGAGATAATCTTGGTCTATGTGCCTACACATGACATGGTAGATTTATTCACGAAGGCTCTTCCTCGTGAAAAGTTAGAAGCTTTTTGTAAAGCTTTGGGCTTACTTCCTTTTCAGGATTGATCAGCCATACCCTGTACATGTTCACATCATCACTCTAGGGGGGATTTGTAGCATTATATGGTAGTGATGTGTGTGAACACACTTAGGATCATCGGGGCACTTTTTCCCTCACTAGGAGGTTTTTTCCCTCATGCATATGTACACCCTCTTATCTACTCATTTTGGGGTGTGTACTTATCTTTTGTATCTAGCACACATTTGTTTATTCTAATCTCGTGAGTTTGTGTGCTCTCAACCTTCAACCTTAACCCTAATTCCAACAAACCTTAACCCTAATTCCAACACCTACAAAATCAAACTAAAATAAATCAAATTAGTAATTAACATTTTAAGTATACTCAACCAAAAATCTAAAAATTATACTATGTATTTTATTATATGAGAAAGAAAGAGGAGAATAGGAGAAGTAGAACAGGAAAAGAGAAGAAGGGCAAGAAGAGAAAAGAAAAGTGATTCCCCTTACCCTAATAGATAGCTTATTGTTTATACAACCCTAACCCTAGCTTCTCCAATAGAAAGCCTAATAAAGAGCTTTGATAGAGAGCTCTCCATCAAAGTTGTTGGCAGCCATCCAGTGGTGGACTGTCTCGCCAAGCATGTCCATTAGGCAACAGCTCTGGATCTTGTTCTTGTAACAACCTTATAATTGTTCTTGTTGCCAACGGGTAGTACTCGGGCAAATGTAAAGAAAAGGAGAGTGGAGAGTGAAGGGGACTATGGCATTATATGGGCTAGGCTTTACTGATGTGAGGAATACAGTGATTGTCAACGTAGTTCTTCATTCTCTATAGTACTGTGCAATTACATTTGACTCTTAAGTTCTTCATTCTTTGTATTGTGCAATTACATTTGACTCTTAAGTTGTGTTAGTGCTTTCTATGTTGAACATGACTTTTTACTTATGTCTGTGTCTATAATCAATCATGTCTGAGAAGTGACTCCCTTTTAAAGATAGGATTAGGAGACATGCTAAGGATCTCACTAGATGTAGGAACTAACTACAGCCATATCGTCCAACTAACTCCCTTAGCCTAGGTAGATCAGTGGCACAATGCGCTCGTGTTGCCTTATCTTGTTGGGCATAGTTGCATCAGTCATGTCTCCTCCCTAGATCTGACTAGGTGATCTGGAACCGTGCAAGTGCTGATCGGACACTAACACTTTTGGTGATCCTACTGGGAAATGGCACGCTAGGTAGAGAGTAGAGAGATAGAGGCTAGTATAGGTTAAGTCCTACATGGTCAGTAGGGTAAACTGGCCAAAAGAAGCCAAGAAAGAAAGCACACACTAATAACTAGGGTTAGGAATGCTAACCAGAGAGGCATAAGAGCACAATGGAGTAGGAATGGAGAACAAAGGAAGCTCAAAGAGGGAAATGTGGTACCGCCCTAGACAAAATTAAAGTCATAGAACAAGGAGGACCACTGCAATGTCCTCTATGCAAACCAAGAAGATTGGCAAACCAAATTCCACAACACCTAGAAAGACTGATTCTGGAATAAAAAAAGAAATCTGCCAGAAGATCAGCAGGAACTGGATAGGAATCCATAGCAACCTCATACAGCCTAGAAGCCCTAACCTTCGAAGAAGTGGTAGCAGGAGCCGCTAAAGTTGAAGGAGTCCTAAAGCAAACAAACAAAGACTCTAAGAAGAAAAAGAAGCACAAGAGGAAGAAACCTCAAAATTTGATTCCAGAGAAGATACCTCAAAGTCATAATCTAATTAGGAGTCGGATGTCTAAGAGCAGAAGCCCGAGAAAAAGAAACGCAAGAAATAGGCACAGAAAGTCTAGGAAGAACTAAGGGCCACCCTATACAAGATTGCAGGAGGACATGTAGGATCCGAACTCAGACGAGATGTCTGGTCCATGAGGTAACAATCAAGGCCACACAAAAGAGGAGTTCTAGTTAAGGGGTGCACAGCAAGCACCGTCTGTGGAAGGGATGATCACACTACAAAGATTTGTTACTACAACACGTGGAGCGGGAACCCAAAGGTGGTGGAAAGGTAGCAGCACAGCAACAAGCCCCCACTATCAACCAAGTCACCATAGGGCCTCAAATCAATAGACCATATGGAAGAGAAGGTGGAAGATTTGGGGGAGGTGGAAAATTTGGTCCACCAAGGGGAGCCTTCTTCTATTGCAATGGTCTAGGGCACAGATAGAATGACTACCCCATATTTCAGTGCCATCACCAGGAACTGCAGGAGGCAAGGCCACCAAGGGAGGCAAACACAATAGGCAATGATGCGGCTGTGAATATGGTAAAAATAGACCATGGGGCAGGAAAGGAAAAGCCACAAGAAGTGATGGCTGGTGACAAGATCACAAGGACTTGTCAAGGTGCCAACATGCAAGAATATTGAACCAGAGCAGAGACAGAACCTAGAGCATTGGGCAATACAACAGACTGTCCGTGATGATAAGATCACCAAACTAGTGCAAAGTGCACAAGGAATGGCAAGGACCATATAGGAAAGCCCACGCCTAGGAAATTATGAAAGCAATATGGATAGCACAAACCTAATCAAGAAGGGAGAAGAGATTGCAGCAGGAAAGAAGTTGGTTTGCAATGAGAAGGAACCCAAAGGATATGCGCCGAAATGCCAATTGGGGCCAAGTATAGCCCAAAGCAGCAGTAGTGTTTAGATAGAAGAAGAAAGGGAAGGACATCTGGAAGGAATCCAGACAAGAATACTAACAAGAGGAAGTCAGGGATATGAAAGAGAAGAAAAGGAAAGAGAAAGAAGGATGTATAGAAGTCAAGGCACGCCAGGTGATGAGGAGAAAAGCAGTAAAGAATATGACTTATGGGAGGATCTCATCAAGATGAAATTGAACATAACTTTGGATCCTAGTTTCCAGATAGAAGTTACCGCCAACAACAAGCCATAATACCGAATGAAAAATTGGCACAAATGCCTTTGCAGGAACCAAAAAATTGGGCGGTAGAATGCAAGAATGTGGAAACTGATTAGAACTATGACACGTATGTTCTGGAAGTAACCATCAAGATCAAAGGTGAAATAGTAATAAGAGTTATTATGGACAATGGGTCAGGGGTAAATATAATACAAGACAGCCTAGCTAAAAAGCTAGGGATCACTGACATGAAGCCCGCTCCATTCCAGATTAGCATGGCGACCAAAGAAGGGTCCGCCTGTTAGGATAATCAAAGCAGAATAGATAGAGGCAGCAAGATGTAGCTTCACTGTTGTTTTCATTGTTCTCAAGATGATCGAGATAGTAGGTGCATACCCCATGCTCCTAGGAAGGCCTTGGCTTCAAAGTGGAAGAATAAAGAATAACTGGGAAACAAACAAGATCACTATCAGAAGAGGCAAAAAAAGGTTGGCATCTTGATGGCAGGAAGAGACAGGCTAAGCCCACGAAACCAACCAATGCATGTAGAAGGCCTGAACTACCTAGAAGGATGATGATCGAGATAGTAGGTGCATACCCCATGCTCCTAGGAAGGCCTTGGCTTCAGAGTGGAAGAATAAAGAATAACTGGGAAACAAACAAGATCACTATCAGAAGAGGCAAAAAAAGGTTGGCATCTTGATGGCAGGAAGAGACAGGCTAAGCCCACGAAACCAACCAATGCATGTAGAAGGCCTGAACTACCTAGAAGGGGTAGAAGATGATGAATAAGAGCAGATCTTGAAGGAGAATCTAGATATACTTTCCCTATTTGAAGTGGACATAGAAAGGATTGTGCAAAGGTATGACCCGAAGGTCCTAGTAGCTTAACCGGAGGTGATAATCAATAAGGAAAGCGTGCACAAGGAGGAAGAGGACACTGAGGATGATGTGGAAGAGCTACAAGAAGAATAGGAAAAAGACATGGTGGTGGCTCTAAAACAGGAAGAAACTGAGCTTAGGAAAAGAAATATCAGGGTGTAGGAAGACGAGCTTGAGGAGGTGAATCTGGGGGATGATCAGGAACACAAAACACTCAGGATCTAAATCAGGAATTCAGAGGGAGGCTACTTGAATTGTTGAATTCCTACGAGGATGTCTTTTCTTGGAACTACTCGAACATGAAGGGGATTGAAACTAGTTTCTACCAGCATAGAATCAACCTGAAGGAAGATGCAACCCTGATCGGGCAAAGTAGATACAGGATGAACCCAAACTATACCAAATAGGTGAGATGGAAGAGATTGACAAATTATTAAAGGTGGGGTTCATCTATCCTGTGGATTGGGTGAAATGGCTATTGCTGATAGTCATTGTTTCAAAAAAGAATAGGAAGCTTAGGGTGTGCATTGACTGCTACTACAAGCTGAATGCTTCCACTATATTTGACCCATTCCCATTGCATTTCATTGATTCATTGCTGGACAGTAGTGGGGCATGAAACATATTCTTTCATGGGATGGATTTAGTGGATACAATCAAGTGCAAATGGCCTAGAAAGATAAAGAAAAAATTACCTTTTTAATAGAATGGGGAGCATTCACCTCCAATGTGATGACATTCGGGCTGAAAAATGCTCCTACTACATTCCAGAGGAGGATGGTTTAGGAAATATTCTATGAATATCTGACCACCTTCATGAGGGTGTTTTTTGTGGATGACTTTAGGGTGTTTGTGGATGACTTCAACGTGTTTGGAAAGAAAGAAGAACACATTACACACCTCACAATGTGCCTAGAAAAGTGTAGGAGGGCTTTAGTGAGCCTAAATCAAGCCAAATGTGCCTTCGTTTATAACCAGTGGATCTCTCTTGGGACACATAGTATCTGCAAAAGGACTAGCGGTGGATCTAGCCAAGGTTGTTGTCATTGTAAAGCTGCAACCTCCCAAGAATTTGAAAGAGCTTGCAAGGTTCATGGCACTAATCAAGTGGCATAGTAGGTTCATGAGATTCCTGGCTAATGTGGCAGTGCCCTTATACAACCTAATGGTAAAGGATGCTGAATATATCTGGTCTAGATCCTATCAAGAGGCATTCCGTAATTTGAAGAGGATACTGTCAGCCGCACCTATCCTGCAGCAACCCAACTATGACCTGGTGTTCCATGTGTTTTTTGACGTCTCAAATGTGGCCATTGGCAATGCCCTGATGCAGGAAGCACTGAGAGGGATGGTACAAACTAGTGTACTATGCATGCAGGAGATTGTCTAGACAGGAAAAGAACTACTCCATCAAAAAGAAGCTGTTACTAGGAACGATCTACTCCATCAAGATGTTCAGGCTATTTGAGTTTCATGTTGATCATAAAGCTCTTTTGTACTTAATAAACAAACCAGAACTAGTAGGAAACTTGGCCAAATGGATGCTCTTGTTGCAAGAATTTGAGTTCAACAGACTTCCTATCGACTGAAAACAGGAGAAGAGCTAGATGGGGTGGAAGATAATTTCCCGCACAAATCTTCCTCACAGAAGGAGAAAGACCCAGTTGTTATGACAAAATACTGCAATTCCTATCTAACTTGTCCTTTTCAAAGTACATGTCTAGAGATGAGAGGAAGAAGCTGACTCTCTGGAGTAAGTCATTCATGGTAGTGGGCAGCTACACAAAATGGGTATCGACTAGATTCTCAGGAGATGTGTTCGTGAGCACAAGTAGTAGGCCGTGTTAGTAGAAGCACATCAAGGTGTAAGCGGTGGGCATTTTTCCAGAGAAGTCACAGGACGAAAGGTATTCCAGGCAGGTCTGTGCCAACTACATTAAAAGATGTGCATAAGTTCTCAAAAGAGTGTGACATGTGTCAAAGGATGGGGCAACTAAGCGATGCATACATAATGCCCCATAATCTTGTCTTGCCACTCTAGCCATTCCAAAAGTGGGGTCTGGACTTCATCAGCACATTCAAACCAGCTACTCAAAGGATAGGAAACAAATATATATTGGTGGCCCCACTGATTGTTTCACAAAATGGGTAGAGGCCAAGGCCCTTAGAGACTGTAAGGCATCATCTGTAGAAAAGTTTATTTATGAAACCATAATGACAAGATTCAGATGCTGTATAGAGACAATCAATGAGATAAAGGGACTCACTTCATCAATGAAGTGATCAGGAAACTGATGGAGAAGCACATGATATATCATACACAAGAAGTCGACAGCCTACTACCCACAAGCCAATGGGCAAGTAGAGTCCACCAACAAGATCCTCAAGGGAATCCTGATCAAGACAGTAAATGAGAATAGGAACGATTGAGACATGAAACTACACTCAGCATCATGGGCATTCTGGGCATATTATAAGAATGCAATAAGACTTACACCATTTAGTATGGTGTATGGACTAGAAGCAGTAGTGCCCATGGAGTTCCTAACACAGAGTCTTAGGATAGCAGTGGCTGAAAGGCTCTCTCCGGAAGAATCAAAGATGCACAAGATTGAACAGCTCCTCCCGAAGCTTGATGAAAGAAGACTACACAGCACCTTGACAGTGGAAATTGTGTACAAGAGAAGAAAGTTGCAAGTGAACAAGAACACAATGTTTAAGATCTTTGAGGAGGGAGATGTAGTACTGCTTTTCACATCAAGAATGGTGAAAGATCCCAGTCCCCACTACGTAACGAATTCAGGGGTGCTAGCAACGGAAGTAGCACTTCTTGCACAGGGTAGGGGAAATCCCTCGATTCTTCCAAAGCCAAACCTGGAAAAACTTCTCTTACCCCGGAAAGCACGAGTGATTCCTCGAGGATAATTTTACTCTAACGTAGTCAAAAGCCTTAACTAACTGAACTGATCTGACCGAACCCGTAAGTCCCATAGCAGTCAGATTAAGGAAAAGATTGCACTTGGATCATAGAGACCAATGCTTTTTTCCTCATTGAGAGGCCGTTGATTCTTTTCCATAGAACAACTTTTATCCAGGATTTACTTCATCTATCGTACCATAACACTCATTTCAGAGACCCATCAATCTAGCCTAACCCCATCCTAGTCCCGTGGGTTAGCCAACCGCCCAACCACTGTAGTGATGGGATCCATTTAAGAATTTGGTTAGGTTTTGTCTTGAGCACCAAGAAAAAGAGTTCCCAGGTCCCCTAGCTAGATATTCATGCAAACTCAAAACTAGTCACATCCAATATGAAATTGCCTTTTTTAAAACAATCATTTAATGAAACCATAGTGTCACTGATCATAATCCTCCAAAATATCCGGTTGAATCCTAATTTCTGATTTTTCCTTCATTGGTGTACCTATGGCATCATTGGCAACTAGAACGCTCACCACCTGTCCACTCAGAGGCCTTTTTGATAGTTCCTAGCTCATAGTAACCGGCAATATTTTTACTTATAAAAATCAAAATGGAATCTCCGTTGAAGATCAGCAAGATCAACCAACAGATCCATATAAAAGAGCCATGGACTCATCCGTTGAGGACCAGCAAGGTCAATCAACCAGATCCATGCCCGAATTCAGAAAACAACTCTTACTCCTTATTCCAATATCTTCCGCAACGCACGTGTGGGTATCTTTGGTGACCCAGAGCCTTAGCATCGTATGGTCAGCACCCTCTAGAATCCTTCGCAGGTCACTCATAGGCCGCTTCCTTGGTCCCTCATCCACCGTACCGTAAGCTCACCATTTAAATCAAACCAAGGCTGGTCAAGACCTCTAACCTTGCTACGCGAGACATCCTCCATTGACTCTCCATCTCACAGCTGTTGCAACTTTATCAGATTAGGTCTCCACGATCTCATTCACAAGACGGTCAAAATGCTTCCCCAGCATTCTTGACATAAAACAGTCATTTAAAAACAAGTGATAAATACAGTTTCTATAACTAACTCTCGTCTTTCCATATTGTTCCACATCAATTCTCATTTATTTCATATGTATTCCCATTCTCATCACAACATTTTTCCATTTCATCACATCTTTTCTCGTTTATCTGCATAAGATCTCATCCATTCGCATCCACCCATATCCACATCTCATCACATCGTATTCATTCACATCACCCATCACATCTATCTCCATTTACATCACATCACATTCCATCACATCACATCACATTCCATCATATCTATCTCCATTTACATCACATTCATTCATATCCATCGCATTCATTCATTCATACCCACCACATACATTCTCATAACCATTCCATCACATACATTCTATCCACATTATATCACATCACTTCTATCCACATCATATCTCATTCATACACATCTCATCTCATTCATTCACATCTCACTTCTATCCACATCATATCTCATTCATACACATCTCATCTCATTCATCCACATCCATCCAATCATTCACAGATACGACTTCTCATATCTATCCATACATTCATATCTGTCACTTCACATCCACATATATTCATGACACATCACATCTCTTTACATCACATCACATTCTTTCACATACACATCTATATCCATTCTTCACATACACATTCACATCCATTCTTTCACATACATATCCACATCCATTCTTTCACATACATCCACATCCATTCTTTCACACACATCCACATCCAGTATTTCACATACATTCACATCCATTCTTCACATATACATTCACATCCATTCTTCACTTATACATTCACATCCATTTTCATCACATATCATCCACTCATATCCCATATCACCTCTATTAACATCACATCCATCCATCCATTCATTCACAACTATCTGATTCGCAACACATCTCATCACCTCTATTAACATCACATCCATCCATCCATTCATTCACATCTATCTGATTCGCATCACATCTCATCACATCTATTCTCTTACATCTCATCACCTCTATTCACATCACATCCATCCATCCATTCATTCACATCACACCTCATCACATCTATTCACAGAATTTAAACATAGAATTTAAGAGAAATCTAACTTTGATATAAAAATTCTTTATGCATCTATTCCTGCATAAAAATCAATTTTAATGGAAATAACACTTTTGAAATAAAAATAATTCCTTTATGCATCTTTCTATGCATAAAAATCAATTTTTATGAGAATAACACTTTTGAAATAAAAATAATTTCTTTATGCATCTTTCTATGCATAAAAATCAATTTTAATGAGAATAACACTTTTGAAATAAAAATAATTCATTTATGCATCTTTCTATGAATAAAAATCAATTTTAATGAGAATTACACATTTGAAATAAAAATAATTCCTTTATGCATCTTTCTATGCATAAAAATCAGTTTTAATAATTAATATCAGTGATATCCATGCATATTCATAGGTGAATATGTACATGGAGTAATTAGAATATTTCTTTTAGATGTAAAAATGGTGGGAATTACTCTTTTGGAATAACATAAAAATAAACTTTCGTTTCCATAAAATTCTAGAAAATTTTGCCATAACCTCCTTTGTATGGCTGACCATTTCTCATTTTTATCATTCTATTTTCAACTTAAATTAACAAAAATTAAATGTATAGGACTCTAATCTACACAATTTTCAATTTCCAAGAGAATAAACAAAAAGAAAAGTTTTATTAATCTTTTTGTTAATCATTCTAGGATAAAGAAAGGCTGGAATGTAAACAAGGGAAGGGGGTGGCCTTTTCATCATGGCATAGCATTAGAATTTACTGTAATCAACTATAAAACAAGAAAATCAAGAAAACCATAGATTTAAAATTAAAAAGTAAGAAAAAATCTAGCTAACATGGAGTTGTAAGCTTTCCTTTGGCTTGAGGGATTGAGGGTTCTACTCTTGTTTGAAGCAAGAGTGGCCACCAATTCCTTTGGAGAGGATTAAGCCAAAAACAATTGAATTATCAAGAGAATTCAATGTAAATGACTCTGGGTATGTAGGAGTAGAGTAATAATGCATAAACACCATTAACCTTTTACAGAGGGGGAGGCTTCTATTTATAGGAAAAAAAGAACCTCTAACCAAGCAAACTGATTCTACAATTTTCCAGATCAGTTTGGTCAATTTTTGACCTTTTTTGGGTCAGTCTAGCTTACTTTTTGGATCTAGTTGAAACAGGAGAGATGAAAATATCTCATTATTTTTTAGTTTAAAACTCCTCCACACATGTGAAATAGGCGCCTCCTTCATGAGGGGAGATCCCCACACTGAGGTGTCAAAAATGCATCATGTCCTCTAAATATCTCTTCTTTTTTTACTAATAAACCTTGTCCTTAGTCAACTCTTCATCTTATGTGAGCATTTACTCATTTTTGGAAGATTTTCTTTTATTCTTCAATTTATCTCTCCCCTACATTTGGATTAATCTTATTGGTCCATAGGAACCTTAATTGGACCATAATCCAAAAATTTCTGAAAATCTAGAACCTTAGGCTAAGATCCTTTACACCTATTTTTTTTAATTCCAATTGCACATTGGAAAGTTCTTTTTGAATTTTTGTTTCAGAGGGTATCATTTTAGACACTAGGAGGATTTTTATATCTAAAAATATCTCAATTTTGAATTACCTCCCGCTAGACATTTTCTCTCTCCAGGCCAAAACATGGTAAAACATGATCTTTCTTTTATTTTTGAGAGGGAAATAATTATAAGATCAGAAGGGAAGGTTCTTACACCTGCACACCTCAAAAGCTGGAGGGAGGAATCTTACATCCTACCCCACTTAATAAACGCAAGATGTCCTCATCTTGCAAATTAGAGAGGACAACTCTTTCCCTTAAGATCCAACTGATTCTGGGGTTCCTTATAGTCTGATGAACCCAACAAAATCCTGGGATAAAGATCCCTTATATAGAACTCATCGTCAGATAACAATTCTTTGAGATCATATCATTCAAATCCTGATCACAATAATGGTCCATTAGATCAAAATTTCCATCTGAACAGTCCTTCATGGGAATTTTCAATTATAGAGATTTTTAATTTGACATCCCTTAACTTGATCCACTGGGTCAAGTGTTAGCAGTAGTAATTTGTCAACAAGCACAATCCAATAATCTCATAGTGATTTGCTAAAGTCATTATCTACGAACATCATCACAAGGACTCGTCCCATTCATCCTCATTGTGGTTTTGCTCAGCTTATCGTCGCAACCAAAACTCAGGAATCATCATTTTTTATCAAAATCCAAATCAACTCATCAGTTTTCAACCAAAGTTTTTAAAATCATATCAACCACATTTGAGTTCATCATCTGGATAGCATTTTTGCTTATAATTTGAAGTCTTAGATTTACTCATATATACTGCCAGTAAAAGAGCTGTAGTTATACCCTCAGTATATACGGGTAGTCATGCTCCTTGGAATTATAAGGTAAATACCATCATGTCTAGGCCTCCATGCATACTTCCATCTGAAGCCCCAATTACTTATTTATGAATTTCAATCTTAATATCAATTTGTATGAATTTCATCATATCTTTAAAACCTTTTATTGCTACTTCATAAATTTTTGACATTTTAGGCTTCTAGTTGATCCACATTAGCCAATTTACCAGCTAAAAGATCCCAGTACCCACCGCGCAACAAATTCAGGGGTGCTAGCAGCGAAAGTAGCACTTCTTGCTACGTGGGGGGGCAGGGTCCCTTACTCGGGGCCTCGCCCATGGATATCCGGACAAGAGACTAATCCCTCGGTTCTTCCAAAATCAAACCCGGAAAAACTTCCCTCACTCGCAAAGCACGGGCGATTCCTCCAGGATAATTTTACTCTAACGTAGTCAAAAGGCTTAACTAACTGAACTGATTTGACCGAACCCGTAAGTCCCATAGTCAGATTAAGGAGAACATTACACTTGGATCATAAAAACCAACGCTTTTTTCCTCATTGAGAGGCAGAGCCATTGATTCTTTTCCATAGAACAATTTTTATCCGGGATTTACTTTATCTATCGTACCATAACAGAATTGAGTATCATTTTAGGGACCCATCAATCTAGCCTAACCCCATCCAATCCCGTGGGTTAGCCAACCACTGTAGTGATGGGATCCATTTAAGAATTTGGTTAGGTTTTGTCTTGGGTACAAGGGAAAAGAGTTCCCAGGCCCCCTAGCTGAATATTCATGCAAACTTAAAACTAGTCACACCACTTATACACCCAATATGAAATTGCCGTTTTCACAGAATTAGCTATCTTTAAAATAATCATTTAATGAAACCATAGTGTCACTGATCATAGTCCTCCAAAATATCCAGTAAAATACTAATTTCTAATTTTTTCTTCATCGGTGTACCTATGGCATCATTGGCAAAACAAGAACGCTCACCACCTGTCCACTTAGGGGCCTTTTCGATAGTTCCTAGCTCATAGTAACCGGTAATATTTTCACTTATAAAAATCAAAATGGAATCTTCGTTGAAGATCAGCAAGATCAACCAACAGATTCATATAAAAGAGCCATGGACTCATCCATTGAGGACCAGCAAGGTCAATCAACCATATCCATGCCTGAATTTAGAAATCAACTCTTTCTCCTTGTTCCAATATCTTCCCTGACGCACGTGTGGGTATCTTCGGCAACCCAGAGCCCGAGCACCATATGGTCAGCACCCTCTAGGATCCTTCACAGGTCACCTAGCACTTCACTCATAGGCCGCTTCCTTGGTCCCTCATCCACTGTACCAAAAGCTCACCATTTAAATCGAATAAGACCTCGATCGACCTTGCTACGCGAGATGTCCTCCATTGACTCTCCGTCGGCTGGTTGCAACTTTATCAGATTAGGTCTCCACGATCTCATTCACAAGATGGTCAAAATGCTTTCCCACCATTCTTTACATAAAACAATCATTTAAAAACAAGTCATAACAAACTCTCGTCTTTCTATATTGTTCCACATCAATTCTCATTTATTTCATATGTATTCCCATTCTAATCACATCATTTTTCCATTTCATCTCATCTTTTCTCATTTATCTGCATCAGATCTCATCCATTCGCATCTACGCATATCCACATCTCATCACATCATATTCGTTCACATCACACATCACATCTATCTCCATTTACATCACATCACATTCATATCCATTTACATCACATTCATATCCATTTACATCACATCACATTCATATCCATCACATTCATTCGTTCATATCTACCACATACATTCTTATAACCATCCCATCACATACATTCTATCCACATTATATCACATCACTTCTATCCACATCATATCTCATTCATACACATCTCATCTCACTCATCCACATCCATCCAATTGTTCATGTACAACTTCTCAAATGTATCCATACATTCATATCTAGCACTTCACATCCACATATATTCATGACACATCACATCACATTCTTTCACATACACATCTATATCCATTCTTCACATACACATTCACATTCATTCTTTCACATACATATCCACATACATCCACATCCATTATTTCACATACATCCACATCCATTCTTCACATATACATTCATTTACATCTTCACTTATACGTTCACATCTATTTTCATCACATATCATCCACTCATATCCCATATCATTCATTTACATCTTGATTCATGTGACATCACATCTTATCCATTCATTCACATCTATCTGATTCACATCACATCTCATCACATCTATTCACCTCACATCTCATCACCTGTATTCACATCACATCCACCCATCCATTCATTTACACCTATCCGATTCTCATCACATCTCATTACATCTATTCACCTCACTCAAATCACATCCATCCATCCATTCATTCACATCCATCTGATTCACATCACATCTCATCACATCTATTCACCTCACATCTCATTACCTCTATTCACATCACATCCATCCATTCATTCACATCCATCTGATTCACATCACATCCATCCATCCATTCATTCACATCTATCCGATTCACATCACATCTCATTACATCTATTCACCTCACAACTCATCACATCTATTCACCTCACAACTCATCACATCTCATTACATCTATTCACCTCACAACTCATCACCTCTATTCACATCACATCCATCCATCCATCCATTCACATTTATCTAATTCACATCACATCTATTCACCTCTTCTCACATCACATCACATCCATCCATTCATTCATTCACATCTATCTGATTCACCCTCACATCTATGCACAGAATTTAAACATAGAATTTAAGAGAATTCTAATTTTGATATAAAAATTCTTTATGCATCTATTTATGCTTAAAAATTAATTTTAATGGGAATAACACTTTTAGAATAAAAATAATTCCTTTATGCATCTTTCTATGCAAAAAAATCAATTTGAATGGGAATAACACTTTTGAAATAAAAATAATTCCTTTATACATCTTTCTATGCATAAAAATCAATTTGAATGGGAATAACACTTTTGAAATAAAAATAATTCCTTTATGCATCTTTCTATGCATAAAAATCAATTTTAATGGGAATAACGCTTTTGAAATAAAAATAATTTCTTTATGCATCTTTCTATGCATAAAATTCAATTTTAATAATTAATATGAGTGATATCCGTGCATATTCATAGGTGAATATGTACATGGAGTAATTAGAATATTTCTTTTATATGCAAAAATGTGGGAATTACTCTTTGGAATAACATAAAAATAAACTTTCTTTTCCATAAAATTCTAGAAAATTTTGCCATAACTTCCTTTGTATGGTTGACCATTTCTCATTTTTATAATTCTATTTTCAACTTAAATTAACCCCACTTAGATGTATAGGACCCTAATCTACACAATTTTTAATTTCCAAGAAAATAAACAAAAAGAAAAGTTTAATTAATCTTTTTGTTAATCATTCTAGGATAAAGAAAAGCTGGAATGTAAAAAAGAGAAGGGGGTGGCCTTTTCATCAAGGCATAGCATTACAATTTAATTTAATCAACTATAAAATAAGAAAATCAAGAAAACAGTAGATTTAAAATTAAAAAGTGAGAAAAAATTTAGCTTACATCATGGAGTTGTAAGCTTTCCTTTGACTTGAGGGATTGAGGGTTATACTCTTGTTTGAAGCAAGAGTGGCCACACCAATTACTTTGGAGAGGATTAAGGCAAAAAACAATTGAATTATCAAGAAAATTCAATGTAAATGGCTCTGGGTAGTATGAATAGAGTAATAGTGCATGAACACCATTAACCTTTTACAAAGGAGGAGGCTTCTATTTTTAGGAAAAAGTGAGCCTCTTGAAAAGATGCAAGGGGGAAGAGAGCTTGAGCTCTTGCAAGCACACACACACACTCACAAAACCCTAATAGAGAACACACAAGGTGAGAGGCTGAAAATCTTCTTCTTCTTCACACAACACTCAACACAACATATACAAGATAAGAGTACACATAATATGAAAGGTACTCAACCAATACATACACACGGGTTCTCTATAGTGTGAACCCAACTAAATGAGCTGGCGCTATAACTATGCCAGTCTCTAGAATGGCTGTCACACAGCCTGTCATCCCACTGGCCGCATATCACCCAAGATCTCACCAACCATGCCAGTGGTGTAAGTGTGGGGCCTATCCCCCAGGCGGGTCATCAGTGTCCACCGCCTCACTAGACGAGCTTGATATCTCAACACTCCCCCTCGAGCTCAACTCCATCTCATGTACACCAAGCGAAGCCCTGAATCTGCGGAGCTTCTCTGTACCCAATGCTTTGGTGAAGATGTCAGCTACCTGATCCTCTGTACTGACATAAACAAGGTCAAGGTCTCCTGCCAAGATCTTCTCTCTGACGAAATGGTAGTGGACCTCTATATGCTTCGTACGAGCATGAAAGACTGGGTTCCTGGCCAACTGTATACTGCTAATGTTGTCACAGAAAATGACAACTTGTCTATCCACTGATAGACCCAAATCTGCAAGTAGCTTTCTCAACCAAGCTACCTCACATGATGCTGCCATAGCAGCTCCTCTATACTCGGCCTCTATACTGGATAGAGCAATCGTAGGCTGCTTCTTGCTGCTCCAAGTCACAGCAGCACTTCCCAAAGAAAACATGAATCCACTAGTAGATCTCCTATCTGAGATACTACTAGCCCAATCAGCATCTGTGTACCCATGTACACATATCTCTGTCCCAGTCTCATAGAATAGTCCACAATGCAAAGTAGACCTCACATACCTCAGTATGTGCCTCACTACATCCAAATGCGGTTTCCGTGGAACTTGCATAAACTGACTCACCAACCCAACAGCATAGCTCAAATCTGGTCTGGTGATCGTCATGTAGATCAAACTTCCTACTATGCGCCTATACATAGTAGGATCCTCCAAGATCTCTCCTAAATCTGCACTCAACTTGCCATTCTGATCCAATGGCATGGAAATAGGCTTACAGCCTGTCATACCATACTTGGACAACATGTCCAAGCCATACTTTCTCTGCAGTAATCCAATACCATGTGGTAACCTAATCACCTCAATGCCCAAGAAATATCTGAGCTCCCCCAGATCCTTCATCTCAAACTTCTGTCTAAGCAAGATCTTTACATCAAAGATCTCTGCATCATGGTCCCCCGTAATGATCAAGTCATCTACATAGATGACAACAAGCACAACCCCTCTATCACCATGTCTCACATACAGCGAGAAATCTGCATTGGCTACATGAAAGCCCATAGTGACAAGATATTCAAAAATCTTGTCAGACCAGCCATACAAGGCTTTCTTCAACCTGCAAACATGCTCGGGGTGACTCACATCCTCATAACCAGGTGGCTGCAACATATACACCTCTTCTTGCAAATCCCCATGCAAGAATGCATTCTTTACATCCATCTGATGTAAAGACCATTGCTTTGACGCAGCCACTGCTATCACAACCCTCACTGTTGCCATCTTGGCAACTGGGCTGAAAGTTTCCTCATAATCAATGCCATATATCTGCGCATATCCTTTGGCTACCAATCTAGCCTTGTACCTGTTTATGCTTCCATCACTATTATGTTTAACTTTGTACACCCACTTGCATCCAATGGCTTTCTTGCCTTCAGGCAATTGCACTAAATCCCAAGTTTCATTTCCATATAGTGCATCCATCTCCTCATCCATAGCTTTCTCCCAACACACATTTCCAACAGCCTCATCAATGCATGTGGGCTCAACAACCTGCACAACCTTTGCCATATATGCATAGTGATGTGCCACATAACCATCATAGGTAAATCTCTGCACAGGGTTCTTCACTCTCCCTGATCTTCGCAGCTTTTCATTCATGGCTTCCATACCCTTCTTTACACCAGGTGTTCTCATAGCTGGGATCCCAAGCTCCTCATCAAGGCTCATATCTGATCCACTAGACTCTCCATCAACATGAGAATGCCCTGCAGAAATGTCAGGCATACCAAGGGGCTCAACCACTTTCTCTTTTCCTTTACGTGATGTACTTATCACATTTGCAGGACTGGTATTATGATGCAGCCTGCCACTCCATGGTCTATCAACAGACCCACTAGATGAGGACTCTCCTGGTCCACTCAAAGACTGTGATTGCTGACCTGCATTCTGTGCAACCACACTTACACTCACATCAGCCCCAATAGCTTCTTTTTCAGCAGCATACCAGCTGCTCATCTCATCAAAGACAACATCCCTGCTTACCCTCAACTCACGTGTAGCAGGGTTATAACACCTGTATCCCTTTTGCTCAAGGGAATATCTAGTAAACACACATTTTTCAGCTTTCGGATCCAGCTTAGTTCTCAGCTCATCTGGTACATGCACATATGCAATGCATCCAAAAACTTTTAGCTGAGGCAAATGAGGTTTTCTGCCAGTAAACCTCTCCTCTGGAGTTACATCATGTATGGCTGCAGTTGGAGTCCTATTCATGATGTATACTGTTGTAGAAATAGCCTCAGCACAATAGCTATGCGGCATATTTTTCTCTTCCATCAATGCTCGCGCAATCTCAGCAATGTGCCTGTTTTTCTGCTCAGCAACTCCATTTTGCTGCGGAGTGTATCTGCATGTAAACTGTCTCCGAATACCATTCTTCTTCAAAAATTCAGTGAACTCATTGGAGAAGTACTCTCACCCTCCATCTGACCTTAGGCACTTTACATATTTCCCTGTTTGCTTTTCAACCAAAACTCTGAAATTTTGAAAGTGAGTGAACACCTCACTCTTCTCCTTCATGAAATATACCCACACTTTCCTTGTGTGGTCATCAAAATGAAGGTCACATAATACCTGTAGCCTCCCATAGATATGGTCTTCGTAGGACCCATACATCTGAATGCACAATATCTAGTGCATTTCTGCTCACATATTTGTTACGTGGAAACACATGCTTTGTTTGCTTCCCAAATTGGCATGCTTCACAGATTTTATGCATACCTTCCACTTTAAATTTTGGCAGCCCTGTCACAATTCCTTTTGTCTGCATAGACTTCAATCTCTGCACATTCACATGTCCAATCCTTTTATGCCAAATGTCTGTGTCTGCAACAGTTCCTGAACCATTTGCAAACATCGCAGCACTCATCTCAGGCATGTCTACATCCAATGTAAACATTCTGCCCACTCTATTGCCTTTTGCAACCAACCTACACTTGTCTTTAAAATCTTCAACATAACACTCATCAGACCGAACCTGCAAACACTGCTCAATAATCTGGCCAACTGAAACCAGATTCTTTGTTATGTTCGGAACGTGAAGTACATCTGCAAGGTGCTTCACTTTGCCATCCTGCATAGACAATGGCACATTTCCAACATGGGCAATTGGATGAGCAGTGTCATCCCCTGTTTCCACAAAACCTAGTCTTTCCGGGTTTTTCATATCCTTGAACCACTCCCCATGACTTATGTGGTTCGAAGCACCTGAATCCACATACCATACATCATCTTTTTGTGCTGCGTCAACATTTTCAGACATGGCATTCACGACATGCTGCATAACAAACCTTTCATTATCCTCATTATTTCTGCTTGAGGATGCATAGTTGTTGCGGCACTTTCCCATTTTGCATGTCAGCCTGCTTCTTATAGCATTCTGCCTGCACATATCCAGGCTTACCACAATAATAGCATTCACGTGCATCATTATATTCCCTTTGCTAATTTCCACGGCCTCTTTGACTCCCCCTGCCTCTGAATTTGCCTCTTCCACCTGCGTGTTGTTGTTGTTGTTGTTGATTCTGGGACTGTTGTTTTGTTGTTGCTGTTGGCCATGATTCTGATTACCTGTTCGGCCACCTCCATCACTACAATGGTTCCATGGGACTGGGACTGGGGTTAGGCTGTGGACTGATGGATCCGTAAATCGAGACTCAATTTCTGTTTAGTTCGATAGATGAAGTAAATTCCGGACAAAAATTGTTCTATGGAAAAGAACCAACGGCTGTGCCTCTCAATGAGGAAAAAATCATTGGTCTCTATGATCCAAGTACAGTCTTTTTTCTTGATCTAACTATGGGACTTACGGGTTCGGTCAGATGAGCTCAGTTAGTTAAGGCTTTTGACTACATTAGGGAAAAGTTATCCTGGTGGAATCGCCCGTGCTTTCCAAGCAAAGGAAGTTTTTTCGAGTTCAGTTTTGGAAAAACCGATGGATTAGTCTCTTGTTCGGATATCCGTGGTGGGCGAGGCCCCGAGTGTGGGACCCTGGCCCGCGCAAGAAGTGCTACTTCCGTTGCTAGCACCCTTGAATTTGTTGTGCGTCGAGGATAGGGATCTTACAAAAGATTAAGGGTTTAAATACAAAGGATGCAAGAAATGATGCACTCCCACTAGATCCAAAGGTGCAACTTGGCTCTGGTTTTGCTTGTCCTATGGTGGATGCTTCTTTTTACTGCTTGGGATTGTCCCAATACATCTTCTTTGCCTTATTCCAATTGAAGTTCAACCAATCAGCCAAGTTTGGTCTACCATGCTGCTTGGGATTGTCCCAATACATCTTCTTTTCCTTATTCCAATTGAAGTTCAACCAATCAGCCAAGTTTGGTCTACCATGCTTTATGACTTTAGTAATTTGTGACTTCCTATGTTTCACATGCCCTTGCATGTGATCAGGCATCTTTTGATCATTAAATTGTAAGCCTTTGTGTGGCATAGTAAACTATGTCTTCAATACACTCAAAATATATCCCTTTTTGAAATTATCTCATACTCAAATCAATTCAATGTCCTAAATATGCATGAACTCAAGTTTTATTAGGTGATGCATGCATGCTATCACTTACTTCTCCTTGTGATTCTCTCAATGATTCTCCCATTGGATAAGAAATATGCCATCCACTTGTGATGGTGTAAAAACAGAGATTGATTGGGTATGATTCCTTTGGAGAGCCTGATGATGAGGATCTATTTCCACCCCCAACACAACTGCCACCACAGCCTCCCCCTTGCCCTCAGATCTTGATGACAATGAGAATCACTTGAGGAGGTTTCATGATGTCATGAAGTAAGTGCATGAGAAGAATGGGGAGTAGGAGAATTGTAGCCAACACAAGATGGGCATATAACAAGGGACTAACGCCACCAGCAAATGGAATGGACATTGGAGTTTGTAACCTAGGTGTAGCACCACCATGGGAGTATCGACGAGGGTGGAGCAAGTATATTCCACACTATCTCTAGCGATGTGATAGAGTTGCAGCCAACTATGAGAGCGATGCTCCAAGTTGAGATCATTGATGATGCCAAGGTAGTTCCATCTAAAAGCAAAATGACCATAAGAATGCAATGAATATAAGAGTTTTATGCATTTATACGTAAAGCTATTATGGAAATATAAATAGAGCTACAAGGATCTATGTATACATGCATAACTTTGTGTAAGCAAAGAGCTCATGAATAAGGATCTATGTGTAGAGAAACACATAAAGTAATGCATAGAGCCATACATAGAGCCTCGTAACTCTTTTATGCATGTTTACATAGAGCTATTATGTATGCATACATATAGGTATTGTAGATGAATAGAGGATGGATACATGAAGCTATAAGGCTCTATGTATGCATCTCAATCACTCCACATCCTTACATATTAGTCCCCATCTTTTCTCATCTTACCACAATTTTACTTCATCGATCCCTATCATATCACATCATTCCCACATCCATTCACATCCAATCACATCATCCACACGTCAATCCACATCATCTACACATTCATTCACATCAATCCACATCATCCATACATCCATCCACATCAACCCACATCATCCATACATCCATCCACATCAAACTACACCATCCATACATTCATCCAAATCAAACCACATTATTCATTCCCACATCCATTCAGATCCAATCACATCATCCACACGTCAATCCACATCATCTACACATTCATTCACATCAATCCACATCATCCATACATCCATCCACATCAACCCACATCATCCATACATCCATCCACATCAAACTACACCATCCATACATTCATCCAAATCAAACCACATTATTCATACCTTCATCTACATTAATCCACATGTCAATCCACATTATTCATACCTTCATCTACATTAATCCACATTACTCATACATTCATCTACATCAATCCACATTCATTTCATAAGCATTCCCCATTTTTATCTAATCACATCTTTTTCTATTTCATCACTTATTTCTTCATTTATCCTCATCAGATCTCATCCTCTTGCATCTACCCATACATCTCATCACTTCTCATACATTAACATATATTCAGTTTACATTGCATCTTATCACATCCACTTCACATCACATTTCATTCATTCACATCTCGATTCACATGCTAACACATTCATTTACGTTCCTTATCATTCATTCACATCACATCACATCACATCACATCCCTTATCATTCATTCACATCCCGATTCATGTGTTATCATATTCATTCACATCGTATATCATTCATTCACATCCCTTATCATTCATATCTATCCAATTTACATCACATCTCATCACCTCTATTCTCGTTCGTATCCATCACATTCACATCCACATATATTCTTCCACATATATCCACATCCATACTTATCACATACACATACATCTTTCCTTTCACATACATCATTCATATACATCCACATCTATTCTTCACATGCATTCACATCCATTCTTCACATGCATTCACATCCATACTTATCACACATATATTTTTTCTTTCACATACATCCACATCTATTCTTCACATGCATCCACATCCATTCTTCACATGCATTCACATCCATCCTTCACATGCATACATCTACATCCATTCTTTCACATACATACATCTCCATCCATTCTTCGTTCATTTTCATCTATCTGATTCATTTCACATCATCATATCTATTTATAGAATACAAGAGAATTCTTATTTTTGATATAAGATTTCTTTACGCATCTATTTATGCATAAATTCCATTTTAAGGAGAATAACACTTTCGAAATAAAAATCCATCTTTTCTGCATCTTCCTATGCAAAAATTCATTTTAAATAAAAATGAAACTTTTGAACTAAAAATCAATCTTTTATGCATCTTACTACGCAAAAAATTCAAAATTGATGAAAATCATTCTTTTGAAATAAAAATAGATTTCTTTATGCATCATTATATGCATAAAATCAAAATTGATAAAAATAACTCTTTTGAAATAAAAATAGATTTCTTTGTGCATCTTTCTATGCATAAAATAAAAATTGATGAGAATAACACTTTTGGATTAAAATAAATTCTTTAGGCATGTTTCCATGCATAAATCCAATTTAGTAGGAATTACACTTTTAGGATAAAAGAATTTCTCTTATGCATAAAAATCATTTATGATGAAAATCACACTTTTAATATAACCATCCATTTATGCATAAAAATCATTTATGATGAAAAAAACACTTTTATACTCAAAATAACAATTTCAATATGCTTCCTTCTATGCATAGAATTTAATTCTAAAGAAAGTAACACTTTTTTAATAAAATATTTTTAGTATGCATTTTTCTATACCTAGGGTGAAAAATAACACTTTAAGAATACACGATGGGAATTACTCTTTTTGAATAAAAAAGTAAAACTTATTTTACACAACTTTAGAAAATTTTGCCATAACCTCCTTTGTATGGCTGACCATTTTTCAATTTTTAACTCTTTAAAATTAATTAGAATTTCACCAAGAGTATTTAAATCATTCTAATGTAAACATTTTCTACTTATTTAAGAGAAATATTATGAAAAACTTGATTTTATCCATTAATCATTCATCTAGGATAAAGAATGGTTGGATTTACTAAAGAAGAGAGGGGAATGCCTTTTTTCAATGAGGCATAACATCATATTCGTTTTAGAGAAGAAGACAAAAATCATAAAAACCATAAAATGAACAGAAAAAAGTGAGAATTTCTAACTTACGAAGGAATTTGAGAGCTTTCCTTTGGCTTGATGGTTTGAGGGATCTACTCTTGTTTGAACAAGAGTGGCCACCAATCTTTAGAAGAGGGAAGGTCAAAAACTAATGATTTATGGAGTAAATTCATAGTTTTTAGCTCTTGGGAGAAGCAGGGTAACAGTGTAAAAAACACTATTAAGCTTCAACAAAGGGGGAGGCTTCTATTTATAGGAAAAAGTGAGCCTCTAACCAAGCAAATTGATTCTAGAATTTTCGAGATCTGTTTGGTCAATTTTTGACCATTTTTAGGTCAGTTTAGCTTATTTTTTGGAACTAGACTTGAATTCGGAGAGAGGAGAGATGAAATATCTCAATTTTTGATAATTTTAAACTCCACCACACATGTGAAGTAGGTGCCTCTTTCATGAGGGGGAATCCCCATCTTGAAGTGTCAAAAATTCATTATTTCACTAAATATCTCTTCTTTTTTAACTAATATCCTTGTCCTTAGTCAACTCTTCATCTTATGTGAGTATTTACTCATTTTTGGGGGGATTTTCTTTATTTCTTCCATTTATCTCCTCCACACATTTGGATGAATCTGATTGGCCCCTCAAAATCTTAATTTAAAATTTTCAGAAAATCTGGACCCCTAGGATAAGGCCTTTTGAACAGATTATAATTTATTTCGAATGCACCTTCTGAAAATCTTTTTGAACTTTTGTTTCGGGGGAACTTATTTAAATATGAAGAGATATTTTTCCATCCAAAAATATCCAAAATCTAAATAACCTCTCTCTAGAATATTTTCTCTCTCTAGGTCAAAACAGCAGGTAGAAACAAGATCTTTTATATTTCTGAAGAGGGATTTGACTACAGGGGAAGATACTGGACATCCTGAGAGGTTGGGGAGGAATCTTACATTCTACCCCACTTAAAAAACGCGAGATGTCCTCATCTCGCAGGTGGAGTATGATCTCTTTCATCTTCTTCTTCTTCTTCAATCACTTCCAGCGTTACTGCCTTGGAAGTGGACGGCCGTTTTGGGAACAACTCTCTTTGACTTCCCCTATTCTAAGGTGGAGGTCTTGCATTACTTTGAATTGAAACTGTAGGTTGGATAGAGGGTCTACCTCTGGGATTTCCCTGATTTTGGCGATAGAACCCTGATTACTCTGGAAGGGAGGGGCTGGAGTCTGGAATCTTGATCCCTGATTTCCCTGCCCTGAAAACCTTGATCCAAAAGGAGTTGGGCAATCCATACTGCGATGTCCAAATCCTTGACAGTTATAGCATTTCACTCTCTTGTTCAAGGGTGGAACTTTTGAAGTTGAAATCCAGGGGATTAAGTTTCGGGAAAAGGACGTTTCTTCCATTCTGGAACTTCCCATATCCTGGGTTTGACCCTGATGTCTCTTAGGCAAAGGAAGGTTGGAATCATCTTCTGGGAATAAAAACCTTTTGAAAGGTGATGGTGCTGGCTTTGGCGGGACTTTGACATCAAAGGCTTTGGCAAAATCCTTCGCGTATTTCGATCGAGACAGTTTGTCTCGCAGTGGTTTCTCCATGCCACGCTAGCTGTCTCCACTATCTTCAGCCTTGCAAGAGCCATTTTGCTCTTCTCATTGTACCCGGTGAAATCGAAGTATTCTTCCGTTGATTCGATCCACTTCTCCACAGCCTCGCCCAAGTTTTTCCCTTCACCCTTAAAAGGTCCAGACTGCGAACTATGAAAAGTTTTTCGAACATCTAGGTCGAGCTCTTATTCATTGAGTTGGGGGTTAACATTTCTATCATGGGTGACCTCGATCCATGTTCTGATCAATACAAAAATTCTTGTTAAGTCTCATTATTTATGATTCAATCCGATTTTTTATTCAACTGATTCCGGGGTTCTCTAAATAGGTCGGCTCCCCACAGAATCAAGGGATAAAGATACTCATATAGAATGCATTATCAGTTAATAATTCATTCAAAATACATCTCATTCATATCTTTAACACAATAATGGTCCATCAGACTAATTTTTTCCATCTGAACATGGGGATTTCAATTTTTCAGATTTTTAATTTATCATCCCTTAACTTGATCCACTGGACAAAAGTTAACAGTAGCAATCTCCATCACAATTCACTAATCTCATAGTGATTGGCTGAAGTCATTAACATCATTCTAGTTAAGATCATCATCACAGAGACTCGTCCCATTCATCCTCATTGCGGTTTCACTCAGCTTATTACATTTCAACCAAATTTCAAGGATCATCATTTTTCAATCAGAATCCAAATCAACTCATCAGTTCTCAACCAGAATTTAAAAATCATATCAACCACATTCAAATTCATCATCTGGATAGCATTAATGCTTGTAATTTAAGGTCTTAGATTTACTCGTATATACGGCCAGTAAAGAGCTGCAGTTATACGGGTAGTCATGGTTCTTGGAACTATAAGATAAATACCATCATGTCTAGGCCTCAAGCAAGTCAGGGATTCCATATAATTGCAGTACTTCCATCTGAAGACCCAAGTACTAATTTACAAATTTCAGTTTGAATATCAAATTGTATGAATTTTATCACATAATTACAACCTTTTAGTGCTTCTTGATAAAATTTTGACATATTTGGCTTCTCGGTTGATCCTCATTAGCCAAATAGCTCTGATACCAACTGTAAGATCCCTATCCCCGACGTGCAACAAATTCAGGGGTGCTAGCAACAGCGAAAGTAGCACTTCTTGCACGGGGCAGGGTCCCACACTCGAGGCCTCGCCCACCATGGATATCCGGACAAGAGACTAATCCATCGGTTTTTCCAAAACCGAACCCGAAAGAACTTCCTTTGCCCGGAAAGCACGAGCGATTCCACCAGGATATTTTTTCCCTAACGTAGTCAAAAGCCTTAACTAACTCAGCTCATCTGACCGAACCCATAAGTCCCATAGTCAGATCAGGGAAAAAGACTGTACTTGGATCATAGAGACCAACACTTTTTTCCTCATTGAGAGGCATAGCCGTTGGTTCTTTTCCATAGAATAATTTTTGTCCGGAATTTACTTCATCTATCAAACTAAATAGAAATTGAGTCTCGATTTACGGATCCATCAGTCCATCCAATCCCATGGGTTAGCCAACCGCCCAACCACTGTAGTGATGGGATCCATCAGTCCAGCCTAACCCCATCCAATCCCATGGGTTAGCCAACCGCCCAACCACTGTAGTGATGGGATCCAATAAGGAATTTGGTTAGGTTTATGTTCATGCAAACATAAAACTAGTCACACCACTTACACACCCAATATGAAATTGCCTTTTTTTTCTCAGCATCAGCTATCTTTAAAATAATCCTTTAATGAAACCATTATGTCACTGATCACAATCCTCAAAGTCTCTAGTTAAATCCTTATTTCTAATCATTCGTTCATCGGTGTACTTATGGCATCAATGGCAACCAGAACGCTCACCACCTATTCACTCAGGGGCCTTTTCGATAGTTCCTAGCTCATAGTAACCGGCAATATATTCACATAACAAAATGGAATCTCCATAGAAGATCAGCAAGATCAACCAACAGATCCATATAAAAGAGTCATGGACTCATCCGTTGAGGACCAGCAAGGTCAATCAACCAGATCCACACCCAAATTCAGAAAACAACTCTTACTCCTTGTTCCAATATCTTCCCCGACGTACTTGTGGGTATCTTCGGTGACCCATAGCCCGAGCACCGTATGGTCATCACCCTCTAGGATCCTTCGCAGGTCACCTAGCGCTTCACTCATAGGCCGCTTCCTTGGTCCCTCATCCACTGTACGGGAAGCTCACCATTTTAATCAAACCGAGGCTGGTCAAGACCTCGGGCGACCTTGCTATGCGAGACGTCCTCCATTGACTCTCCGTTCATAGCAGTTGCAACTTTAACAGATAGATCTCCACGACCTCATTCACAAGACGGTCAAAATGCTACCCCAGCATTCTTGACATAAAACAGTCATTTAAAAACAGATTTCTCATACAATTACAGTCCCAACAATATTTCCATCTTTTCTCAATCACTCCACATCCTTACATATTAGTCCCCATCTTTTCTCATCTTACCATAATTCTACTTCATCAATCCCTATCACAGCACATCATTACATATTAGTCCCCATCTTTTCTCATCTTACCATAATTTTACTTCATCAATCCCTATCACATCACATCATTCCCACATCAATTCACATCTGATCACATCATCCACACGTCAATTCACATCATTCCCACATCAATTCACATCTGATCACATCATCCACACATTCATTCACATCAATCCACATCATCCATCCATCCATCCACATCAATCCACATCATCCATACATCCATCCACATACATCCATCCACATCAAACCATATCATCCATACATTCATCCACATCAAACCACATTATTCATACCTTCATCTACATTAATCCACATGTCAATCCACATTATTCATACATTCATCTACATCAATCCACATTCATTTCATAAGCATTCCCCATTTTTATCTAATCACATCTTTTTCTATTTCATCACTTATTTCTTCATTTATCTTCATCAGATCTCATCCTCTTGCATCTACCCATACATCTCATCACTTCTCATACATTAACATATATTCAGTTTACATTGCATCTTATCACATCCACTTCACATCACATTTCATTCATTCACATATCTCGATTCACATGCTAACACATTCATTCACGTTCCTTATCGTTCATTCACATCACATCACATCCATTCACATCCCTTATCATTCATTTACATCCCGATTCATGTGTTATTATATTCATTCACATCTTATATCATTCATTCACATCCCTTATCATTCATATCTATCCAATTTATATCACATCTCATCGCCGCTATTCTCGTTCGTATCCATCACATTCACATCCACATATATTCTTCCACATACATCCACATCCATACTTATCACATACACATACATCTTTCCTTTCACATACACATGCATCTTTCCTTTCACATACATCCACATCCATACTTATCACATACACATACATCTTTCCTTTCACATACATCCTTCATATACATCCACATCTATTCTTCACATCCATTCTTCACATGCATCCACATCGATTCTTCACATGCATTCACATCCATCCTTCACATGCATACATCTACATCCATTCTTTCACATACATACATCTCCATCCATTCTTCATTCATTTTCATCTATCTGATTCATTTCACATCATCATATCTATTTATAGAATACAAGAGCATTCTTATTTTTGATATAAGATTTCTTTACGCATCTATTTATGCATAAATTCCATTTTAAGAAGAATAACACTTTTGAAATAAAAATCCATCTTTTCTGCATCTTCCTATGCATAAATTCATTTTAAATGAGAATGACACGTTTGAATTAAAAATCAATCTTTTATGCATCTTCCTATGCATAAAATTCAAAATTGATGAAAATAACTCTTTTGAAATAAAAATAGATTTCTTTATGCATCATTCTATGCATAAAATCAAAATTGATGAAAATAACTCTTTTGAAATAAAAATAGATTTCTTATGCATCTTTCTATGAATAAAATCAAAATTGATGAGAATAACACTTGGATTAAAATAAATTCTTTATGCAACTTTCCATGCATAAATCCAATTTAGTAGGAATTACACTTTTAGAATAAAAGAATTTCTCTTATGCATAAAAATCATTTATGATAAAAATCACACTTTTAATATAAAAAATATCTTTTATGCATATGTTTATGCATACAAATCATTTATGATGAAAATCACTCTTTTAATATAAAAGAATTTCTTTTATGCATCCATTTATGCATAAAAATCATTTATGATGAAAATAACACTTTTAATATTAAAAAGATCTTTTATGCATATGTTTATTCATACAAATCATTTATGATGAAAATCACTCTTTTAATATAAAAGAATTTCTTTTATGCATCCATTTATGCATAAAAATCATTTATGATGAAAATAACACTTTTAATATAAAAAATATCTTTTATGCATACAATTCAATTATGATGAAAATCACTCTTTTAATATAAAAGAATTTCTTTTATACATCCATTTATGCATAAAAATCATTTATGATGAAAATAACACTTTTATAATCAAAATAACAATTTCAATATGCTTCCTTCTATGCATAGAATTTAATTCTAAAAAAAGTAACACTTTTTTAATAAAATATTTTTAGTATGCACACTTTAAGAATACATATTCGATGGGATTTACTCTTTTTGAATAAAAAAAGTAAAACTTCTTTTACACAATTTTAGAAAATTTTGCCATAACCTCCTTTGTATGGCTGACCATTTTTCAATTTTTAACTCTCTAAAATTAATTAGAATTTCACCAAGAGTATTTAAATCATTCTAATGTAAACATTTTCTACTTATTTAAGAGAAACATTATGAAAAACTTGATTTTATCCATTAATCATTCATCTAGGATAAAGAATGGTTGGATTTACTATAAAGAAGAGAGGGGAATGCCTTTTTTCAATGAGGCATAACATCATATTCATTTTAGAGAAGACAAAAATCAAAAAAAACCATAAAATGAACAGAAAAAAGAGAGAATTTCCAGCTTACGAAGGAATTTGAGAGCTTTCCTTTGGCTTGATGATTTGAGGGATCTACTCTTGTTTGAAACAAGAGTGGCCACCAATCTTTAGAAGAGGGAAGGTCAAAAACTAATGAATTATGAGTAAATTCACAGTTTTTGGCTCTTGGGAGAAGTAGGGTACAGTGCAAGAAAACTAATGAATTATGAGTAAATTCACAGTTTTTGGCTCAACAAAGGGGGAGGCTTCTATTCATAGGAAAAAGTGAGCCTCTAACCAAGAAAACTGATTCTAGAATTTTTCAGATCAATTTGGTCAATTTTTGACCATTTTAAGGTCAGTTTCGCTTACTTTTTGGAACTAGACTTGAATTCAGAGAGAGGAGAGATGAAATATCTCAATTTTTGATAATTTTAAACTACACCACACATGTGAAGTAGGCAGCTCCTTCATGAGGGGGAATCCCCATCTTGAGGTGTCAAAAATTCATTATTTCACTATATATCTCTTCTTTTTTAACTAATATCCTTGTCCTTAGTCAACTCTTCATCTTATGTGAGTATTTACTCATTTTTGGGAGGATTTTCTTTATTTCTTGCATTTATCTCCTCCACACATTTGATGAATCTAATTGGCCCCTCAAAACCTTAATTTAAAATTTTCAGAAAATCTCGACCCCCACGATAAGGCCTTTTGAACAGATTATAATTTATTCTAAATGCACCTTCTGTTTGAACTTCTATTTCAGGGAAACTTATTTAAATATGAAGAGATATTTTCCCATTCAAAAATATCCAAAATCTAAATAATCTCTCTCTAGAATATTTTCTCTCTCTAGGCCAAAACAAGTAGAAACAAGATCTTTTATATTTTTGAAGAGGGATTTGACTACAGGGGAAGATATTGGACATCCTCAGAGGCTAGGGAGGAATCTTACATTCTACCCCACTTAAAAAACGCGAGATGTCCTCATCTCGCAGGGTGGAGTATGATCTCTTTCATCTTCTTCTTCTTCTTCAATCACTTCCAGCGTTACTGCCTTGGAAGTGGACGACCGATTTGGGAATAATTCTCTTTGACTTCCCCTATTCTGAGGTGGAGGTCTTGCATTACTTTGGATTGAAACTGCAGGTTGGATAGAGGGTCTACCTTTGGGATTTCCCTGATTTTGGCGGATAGAACCCTGATTACTCTGGAAGGAAGGGGCTGGAGTCTGGAATCTTGATCCTCGATTTCCCTACCCTAAAAACCATACTGCGATGTCCAAATCCTTGATAGTTATAGCATTTCACTCTCTTGTTCAAGGGTGAAACTTCTAAAGTTGAAATCGAGGGGATTGAGTTTCAGGAAAAGGACATTTCTTCCATTCTGGAACTTCCCATATCTTGGGTTTGACCCTAATGTCTCTTAATGGAGGGAAGGTTGGAATCATCTTCTAGAAAAAAAAACCTTTTGAAAGGTGATGGTGCTGGCTTTGGCGGGACTTTGACATCAAAGGCTTTGGCGAAATCCTTCGCCATCCGAACTGCTTCGGCCATGGAAACTGGCTTGGCATTCTTCACTAGGATATTCAAAGGTTCGTTCAGTCCCCGACGTTCAGTCCCCGACGAATGAACCTAGCCAATCAGCTATTCTTCATCCAGTGGAGGCGAGTATCTGAGGAGGAGGGCGAATGCTTGGTGATATGCTTTAATAGTTCTACTCCCTTGGGTTAACTCTAAGAATTCGTTTATCTTTGTTTCTAAAAAGCCGGGAGGACAGAACCTCATCCTTAGGTAAATTTTGAGATCAGTCCAGATTTGGGTATTTCGGTCGAGATGGTTTGTCTCACTGTGGTTTCTCCATGCCACTCTAGCTCTCTCCACTATCTTCAGCCTTGCAAGAGCCATTTTGCTCTTCTCATTGTACCCGGTGACATCGAAGTATTCTTCCATTTGTTCGATCCACTTCTTCACAGCCTCGCCCAAGTTTTCCCCTTCACCCTTGTTGAAAGGTCCAGGGTGCGAACTATGAAGAGTTTTTCGAACATCCAGGTTGAGCTCTTCTTCATCGAGTTGGGGGTTAACATTTCTACCATGGCAACCTCAATCCATGTTCTTATCCAATACGAAAATTCTTGTTAAGTCTCATTATTTATGATTCAATCCGATTTTTTATTCAACTGATTCCGGGGTTCTCTAAATAGGTCGGCTCCCCATAGAATTACGGGATAAAGATACTCATATAGAACACATTATCAGTTAACAATTCATTTAGAATATCTCATTCATATCTTCAACACAATAATGGTCCATCAGACTAATTTTTTCCATCTGAACATGAGGGTTTCAATTTTTTAGATTTTTAATTTATCATCCCTTAACTTGATCCACTGGATAAAAGTTAATAGTAGCAATCTGCCAGCACAATCCACTAATCTCATAGTGATTGGTTGAAGTCATTAATGTCATTCCAGTTAAGATCATCATCATAGGGACTTGTCCCATTCAACCTCATTACGGTTTCGCTCAGCTTATTACATTTCAACCAAATTTCAGGGATCATCATTTTTCAATCAGAATCCAAATCAACTCATCAGTTCTCAACCAGAATTTAAAAATCATATCAACCACATTCGAATTCATCATCTGGATAGCATTAATGCTTATAATTTCAAGTCTTAGATTTACTCGTATATACTGCCAGTAAAGAGCTACAGTTATACCCTCGATATATACGGGTAGTCATGGTTCTTGGAACTATAAGGTAAATACCATCATGTCTAGGCCTCAAGCAAGTCAGGGATTCCATACAATTGTGGTACTTCCATCTGAAGACCCAATTACTAATTTACGAATTTCAGTTTGAATATCAAATTGTATGAATTTTATCACACAATTACAACCTTTTAGTGCTTCTTGATAAATTTTTGACATATTTGGCTTCTCGGTTGATCCTCATTAGCCAAATAGCTCTCATTAGGGGAAGTTTGAGGTCTATGGGGGCCCTTTAAGCTGCCATGAGATTAAGGAGATGATTAGTGTGAAGGCCAATAGGAAAAATACATGTGTACAAAAACGTTGGGTTGATTAAGACCCTAAATCTTGTGGTCAAAGGTGGAATCTTACCTTTTTTAGATCTGCCAGCAAAGAAAATCTTCAATATCTTTTTTTTAAATATTTTTTTAAAGGAAAAGTTTCAAAAAGTTACCCCCCTCACTTCCCTCTTCCCTCCAAAAGTAGGGGCGTGTTTCTCTCTCCTCCCTTTTAGACTAACCCACTTTCCCCATCTACCACTCACTACACCCTCACTTGCAGCCCTATCTTCATCCCCAACTTGAGGAAAGCTCTTTGCTACCACCTACTCAGAGAAAGCTTTGTTATCAGCCTCTTTCTCTCTCTAGAGGAAGCTCTGTTATCAGACTCTATCTCTAGGTCTCTCTCTCTCTCTGTGCAAGCAGGCACCTAATGCAATCTCTCATTAGCTTTCTTTTGAGGAAAGCTCTTTGCTACCAGCTACTCAGAGGAAGCTCTGTTATCAGCCCTTCTCTCTCAGTCTAGAGGAAGCTCTGTTATCAGACTCTCTCTCTCTCTCTCTCTCTCTCTCTCTCTCTCTCTCTCTCTCTCTCTCTCTCTCTCTCTCTCTCTCTCTCTCTCTCTCTCTCTCTCTCTGTGTGCATGCAGGCACCTAATGCAATCTCTCATTTGCTTTCTTTTGAAGATTTAGCTTTCTGTGTGTGTGTGCATGTGTGTGTGTGTGTGTGTGTGTGTGTATTGTGTGTGTGTGTATGGATTTGCAGCAAACTTCTTTGAAGCTTTAGCTAGCTCTCTCTCTCTCTCTCTCTGAGCAGGTATTTGCTTTTTTGCCATATTCTTAACATTCACTTTCTTTTCATTTGGGCCATCTATGGCTCTTCAGTGTGTACGCAGGCCATCATCCACTATCGAGTCCATGGTTATTTCCACAGTACAGGATGATGAAGGTTATTGGATTCCTACCGTTTTTAAGCGGTTCATGTGGATAACAATGCAGCCCAGTTTGAGGGGTGCACACAAGGTTCCTCGAAGGCACATGGCTTCCACAAGCCATCACTGGAAAGGAAGGATCTTAGAATTCAAAGTTTGCAACAAGGATGGAAAGCGGCTTGCAAAGGTGCAACATGTTTACACCTCAAGCCAAATACATCTTGAAGATGAGAACTCACCTCGGTTCCCAACTAACTGTAAGTTTCAGTACTTGTTTAATGTTTCTTTGCTTTGGAGAAATGCTTGCATGAAGACTATGTGAATATCAAGAACTCCAATGTATTCTATTGTATGCAGATGTTTTCCCTTCAACATGTGTGGAATGGCAGCCTCTAGAATGTTTTACAGGGACCTTCGAAGCATGTCATGTTGATCTAGGTAGGCTTATGTATGCTGGGGAAACAAGTTCGGAACTTGCAAATAGAGGAGTATTTTTCATTGCTGCAACATATGTTGTGCCACAGAGGGGAAGGTTTGGAGCACTTGAGCCAATTTCTCCTCTTGCACTAAATAGCCCGGAATGGCCCATTCCAGACCCCACTACAATGGAGAGCTTTCAGCGCAGGATTTTCCATGACATTCAGTCAAGCCTAAAGGCTGCATATGGATCCCACAGGATAAGTGTATCTCTTTTCATGCCTTTACATGTGTTTATTGCTATTTTCAAAGCAGGCAAGTTCCATCGCACCCCAACAATGTGGATAAGCAAAGATGGGGCCTTTGAAGCTCTAGATACATTTCTAAAAGGCGACTGGACCACCAAGGTGGCAGAACATAAGGGCGATGTAATAAAGTGCTCAGCGGTAATGTCAATGGTAAGATGCAGGTATCAGATAGGCAAGCAAAATCTAACTATGGTGTACCCTATTAGAAGGTGGAAATGCTCGCATGGTGAATGGGAGGCTTTGGACTCTGATCTCTATGCTAGGGAGGAGGTAGAACTTCATATTGAAGTTCACCCAGGAGAGGAGCATACAGTGGTAGTTAATGATGATTGGAATTTTGCTCAGTTGAGAGATCGTATTATCATGTCCTTTAATGTAAGGAACGAATTCAAGTTTGTTGTTTCTAATCGACCCATGCGTCAAAGGTCAGAGAAACATACACTCTGTGTGTCATTGGAGCCCCCTAGGGTCCTTAGCTTGAAAGACTGTTAAGTTGCAGACTTAGGTAACATTTTGGGCGATAATTTGTAGCAGTGTACTTTTGAATACAAAATTATTGATTGCACCATAGTCCTAATGTCCTCTGTATTTCACTGCAATTTGGATTTTATTTTTGTTAATTTTAAAATTTTTAAGTATGTTCTATAAATTTATTAAACGTTATAGTGGAATGCTTTATAAGAATAGGTTTTGCTCTATAAAGCTCATTTCATTCTTAAGATCTTGCAGTTTCTATTTCCCTTCAATATCCCGCCATGGCTTCAAGCTCTAACTCGCTACGCGCAAAACTTGAGAAAATTGGGCTCTCAGCAGGTGCAGGTGAGAACATCGCCATTTTTGAGGGGGTGATCGATATGCAAAAAACTATAGACCTTCATGCAGAGGCTTTTCAAGAGCAGGTCCAGTACATGAATGATGTAGTGGCACAATATGTCGTGCAATTGCCTGAATCCACCACTAAATGGGTTCCAGTGGACTTAATCAGGCATCTGTACCATGGTGACAAGTCATTCCGATTCAGGCTCAACCGATTTTTGAAAGGGCTTACATCTAGCAATTATAGGGTCGAAGATGATGACACCGTTTATGAATTGCAGGTTGGTAATGTAGGCACCACCTTCCTTTCATGGGATATGACATTAGCACTGTTTCTGCAAGAAGCCAGGGATACTAAAAAAAAGAAGGGAAAGGCAGTGAGTAAGGAAGTAGCTCTTGTGAAGGAATCCAAAGGCGAGGTGGAAGAGGTTTTCTCAGAAGAAGCTGAAGCGTCCATGGCCTTGGTGCTTCTCCAACAAGGGTCAACTGACGATGAAGAGCCTCATCGTGACCTCGAAGGGGATGAAATTGTGGAAGAGATCCCTGAGTTGGATGTAACCACTTTGAATCCCATCATCATGGATAACAAGGAATTTCTTTTCCTTGATGACATTTGTAAATCCTTGGGGTTAAGGGAGGATGAGGCCTTAAGCATATTAGCAATTGGGTCTGGTTTCTGCAAAGAAGACACACTTGAGCAACAGACTGCAGGTGTACAGATTGATTTTGATGACCATGATCTTACCAAAGTGCTAGCATTCCAAGGTTATGATACAGAACGTACAATTGAGGAAACTGTTTCCAATGCTCTTGTTGCTATAGAAAATGTAGCAGCAGAGTATGAAAGTGTCCCTCAAGAAGCATTTCAACCACATAAGCGCTTGCATGTAGATACATCAGTTGAGCAGCGTGGAAGCAGTATAGACATATGCAACCCACGCATTAGCCAATGTGATGATGACATTGAGGTGGGGTTAAATCAAAGTTGTGCCTTCATATTTATAAGTGAGTTATTACTAACACCTGATTTTTTTCTCTTGTAGAAAGCTTATATTTTTGACAAGTTTGCTGCACGTGGAGGTGGAGTTCGTGTGCAATCCGATGGACGAGACACCTCCCTGATTCATTACCTTCCTAGCCTCTCTCCATCATTTATTCGAGTAATCCATTTAGAGTACTCTGAGGAGGCACAAGCAGAGCTCATCAAGTGTAAAGCTCTAAGTGGGGTTCTCACCGAAGATGGGCTAGCAAATAATGCAAACAAATGTATACTTATTAGCAGGGAGGCAGCCATGTACACATTTGCAGGCAACTACACCGGCCACGTGCTAAGCCATTGTGCCACTTCAATCTCCAAAGGTGTAACAAATCCTATTATTATAGCTAATAGCCTAGGTGAGAAAACCACACAGAGTGACGAAGCTAAAGAAGCTCTCAGAAATCTTCTCAGGAACTTGTAATTTTCTTTCTACGAAATCAATACAAAATGTATACTTTTTTAATTGTAATGTTTCTAAGAAGTCTGAACCATTTCTCTTGTTTATTTGTTGTGTCAGCAGCACTGTGCCCTCTAAACTTTTGGCAGGCATGTGAATGTGTAGGAAATTTCATTGATAATGATCAAATATTTGTTCTTTGAATGTCACTTAACATCCAGCTGAAATTTGGCAGTACAAAATCTGAACAATTTTTAAAAAATCAGAATTTTTTATGTTTTTTGATATTTGTAAGCATATTTTTCATCAAAAAGTGCACATAATGCTGGATAGAGTCCAAAAATTAAAAAAAAAGGGCTGTGCGCTACGGTGCGAATTTCAGCCTTTCAAATTGCAGGCCAGGCTTATATTCGCGCCGTAGCGCACAGCCCTTTTTTTGATCCTTTTTCACACATAAGTGCATTGTGTGCACTTTATTTTGATGATTACTCTGCCTAGAAACATAAAAAAAAAAAAAGAAAACTGTTGCTTTTTTAAAAAATGTTCTATCTAATGCCAGACTTCACCAGGTGATTTTGAGCCCCAAATAACTTTTTTTTTGTCCCTGAGCTTTTCCAAGGCCTTATTGAGCTTTAAGCCTTTTTTTCGGACCGAAAATAAATTCAATATAATTTTGTTTCTGCACTATGTAAGGATCCTCTGTTCAATGCCAACAACAATACCACGTATAACAAGATAATGTTTCACAATCACCTTATCAATAATATAAATTTTGTTCCTGTTTAACTAAGGCTCTTAATACATGATCAACAGTTTCTCTCATTCAAACAACAATACAAGAAATGAAATGTCTGCTTTTATAATAGTTGAAACAAATGAATACGTTGGTTAACGAGTCATTGACAATATCTTATAGATTCAAAAAAATGTATTACAATGTCAAGATTACAAAAGGCACAAAGGCCGCCGCCTAAAAGCTTAATCCTATCCTATAAAGCCTTCCTTATGGAGCGCTTTATCCTGACGTAAACGTAGTGCAAGTGCCATGTCAACAGGCTTTAGGGTCACCCTTTTGGCGTGAGCATGGCACAGCACCGAATCTTGAAACAGAGAGACCAAAATTGTTTCTGACGCCTCTTGGAGGGCCTCCCCAGTGCCGTACTCTGTACCCGAGTGACCCTGTCACTGTACTTGTCGATGACTTCTTTTACAACTCTTGCAAAGGGGCCTTCGCCATGATGGGGTCTGTGCTCTTTTGGTACTTTCTGATTTCTCGCAGAGCCACGGTCCCTGGTTTCCATCTTCTCTTCTTGTTGGCTACAGGGGGTGGTGGTGGATGCGACCTCTCTTCCCATGGTTGTCTATCATTTCTAAATTTTTTCCGCCTTTCTTGCTCGGCTGGATCTAGATTTAGTCTTCTCTTACTTGCTTCTGTCTTCTTCTTTTCTTGTTCTTGTTTTAATCTGCGTGCTTCTTGAATTCTTTGTTCCCGTCTTTCCCTCTCCCTTTGCACCTCCTGCTCCAGTCTTTCCCTCTCCCTTTGCTCCTCCTGCTCCAGTCTTTCCCTCTCCCTTTGCTCCTCTACTTGTCGTCGATCCTCCTCTTCCATCTCCACCTCTTGCTGCCTGTTTGCACGTTCCTTCTTTCTCTTGACACGAATCTTTATTCTTTGTTTTTTAGGTGGAGACGGGGGCTGACGCCTCTCAAGTTCCTCATGTAGTGTTTGTGCTAAGAGCCTATCCTGCTCTTCACGATGGCTTATTTCCTCTGCTTCATAGAAGTCAGCAGCCTGTTGAAACTGCTCTTGCTCAATACACAGAAGTGCTTCCTGGTCTTCCTCAAATGCGACCCTTAGCTCCTCTTCTAGCTGCTGAGGGAATAGGGCTTGCTGTTGCTCTCTTCTTCTATGCTCCTCCTCATCAATCTGGCGTTGTTGCTCTTCCAGCACACGCTCCTGCTGGTCGGGGGAATGGTGTACGCGTGGCTCTAAATGAGCCGGTGTCTCCAGGCTGCTTGGAGACATCCTCAATATTGTCCAGTCCTGAGAACACATCTGGCTGTACATCTTCCTGTCGGGTCTCTACCTCTCTGTCCATGCTTGTATGCTTCTTTTTGATACGTTTTTGCACTTGTTGAAATGCCTGTGCCGCGGCTACTGCGTGTATTAAGTTGTGTGCACCAGACGGTACGTTTGGGTTCTCAGTTTTGCGTGCAGTGTGCTTAGTTCTAGCCATCCATTGACTTACACGAGTGAATGAACGTGAAAATGTAATTTTAAAACTCACTTTCACAGGTTTATATAGTTTTTGAAAAAAAACTTATTAATAAAAAAATCTCGACATTAATAAAAAAGCTTTAACTTAAAAAGGCTACAATTTTTTAATATGGAACCCATTTTCGACCCATACGCCTCCGCGCAGCGAACCACTCACACATCCCATACACGGCACTTGATGCTCGCCATGCAATTGCTCGTTGCAGATTGACATTTTTTACAACCCTTCATAGTAATGACACCTGCCCTTTTGGTTTCTGTCGGCGTCGACCTCCCAAACTGCGATAAAACCAATTAAACATCTCATGCAAGGCATTACTTTTTTCCTTACCACCTCCACCATGTCGCGTGTTCTTAAAGTATGCTGCCTTAGCTTGATAATGAGAGCGCTCCATTCCTTGGGTGCTCCAAATTGCCATTGGACCATATTCGTCGAGAAAAAACTGTGCGTGGGCAAATATAATGTGCTCCAACAAAGATCATATCAGAATTTTACTATTTGGCGATTAATATCAGTAAATAGATAGAAAGGTAAATACCATATAGTGGGTGATATGTGTTTCTCCCCATGCATCAACCATTTGCTGAGTAAATGTATGTATTGCAGTCTTTAAGTTTGCAATCTCCTCAGCAACAAGTGGAGCCTTTTCTAGCAATTGAATCATTTTGTCAAGTGACTCCCACAGCCTTGCCCGCTTGAGACCAAGCTCTGCATTATTCCCACGATAAGTGGTGCATTCACAAATGGCCTTCCATAATTCATATTTTGTGTGACTATTGTACCCCTCATAATTTGAGAGAAGGTGTCTTGCTTTGGACCCACCCATACATATTTTGTTTGGATTATCCTGACCCGGTCCTGACTTTTTAGTATCCTTAGTCAACTTTACAGCACCACCATGAAGCCCCAGACTTGAAAGGACATCTTCCAGCTTACTGATGCATTCGTTGCGAAGATGTTCAGGCTCCATATTCCATGCATAATTGATATGTAACTTCAGTAATTTGTCCATTATGCGTAACCTAGCATGAAGCGTGCAAATATGAACACGGGAAAGTGGAATCTCTAATATAGGGCTCCATGAGATATCTTCTTGATCACGATTAGGCGGACAATTGGTATTACAATTCATGATGCCATTAACCCACTGCATAGGTTTCTTTGGATCTTTGTTTTGCGTTGCACTCATTGAAGTTGGTTGTACATTTTTCTTGCCCTTTGCATGAGATTTGGTCGTCTTGGTGGCTGCAACCTTGCCTGAAGCTTTGCCGCGATCAATATACTCTGATTTTGAATGGCAGCAATAAATACATGGAAAAAAAGTATTTGCTCCTAGCTTGCATCCCAGCATACACTTCAATGTCTTTAAATCACCTGCCATGTGCCACTCAACTGTAAATGTTCCTACATCTTCCACATGCAAAGTTTCTCCTTTTGATTGCAATGATATGACATTTGGGATGCATGTTCGGGTAAGGTACCATCGCAATGTATCATTCGTCTCCTGTGGAAGCTCAAATGCTGCCAACCACCATATATTCTTTTCTGATTGCACTCCATAGTAATCTTTTCCCTGAGATTGACTTCCCTTGTTGGAATTTGAGGCTTGTGCACTATAGTCAAGAAGATTATCATCCTGTTCCAGATTTCCTTTGATAGCCCTGTTCATAAGTGTTAGGCTGACTCTTTCTAATTTTCGTCCTTTTACAATTTGACACTCATCAAGCTTTAACACAAACACAGCCTGACCTTGGCACTCCTCAATGCTTAGACCATAATAAGAAATCATAGCTCTTTGAAGGGTCCTTAAATCAATAAAGACATTGTTGTACTCGTTGTATTCAAATACCTTTGTAGTACATACAGGCAGAGCATCCTCCACATGACGGTAGCCACCTAACATGGTCACAATTTCTGAGTTTGCACTTTTTCTTGCCATGGTTACACTGTATGGAGTTGGTAGCATGGGTCGAAGAAAACCTTTAGCACGATGACCTAGTGTAAACACCCTGTAGATGGCTTCATATCCCTTCCTACTGACACCAACACTATCACATGCATCCATAATCTGTATGGGGCTTACCATATTTTGCAGCTCTCCAGAAATTCTGTTTCGGATTTACTTAGATATTTTGCATGTGGGATCTTCTAGCAGCTTATATATGTCTGATAACTTAACAACATGTTTCAATATACCTGCTCTACATTCCTCAGCACCACCTTCATATCCCATCATATCCCCAGCAATATCTCTACATGGAACATAAATACAAAATAACATCAATATGTTTCACAAAACAGAAAGGCCTGCAAAACAATGGCAAGAATAGAAGTTACCTTGTTGCTCGTACACGTCGTTTTCTTGCTCCACTTAGGATTGCCAAGGTTTCTAGGGACTGACGCTTTCTTTTTCGTTGTCGAAAGCCTACTGGAAGCTTCTTCAGGCTTGCAAGGTGTCGTTGCTTGTTTCGTGCATCCTGTTTGGCTGCATTCACCTTGTCCCGTTCAATATCAAAGGCCTGCTTAAGCAAAAAGTTGTTCTTCTAGAGCTCTTGATTCTGAGTTTTCAAGTTGTTCACCACTTCTTCAAGCCTGTCAATGTCCTTCTTGTGTTGCTTCTGCAACTCAAGCCATAAGCCTCGGAAATGCAGTCTTGAATGCGATTCCTGAGCTGCAACTAAAGAAAGCCTCCTACAATAGCCAAATAGACCATTAGCTCCATCACCTACATAACTAAGAAATGTAGTGATATTAACAAAATGAGGTGGAGCATTGGTGAGCGGGTCAATAGGGTATATGAATCCATTCGTCCAAAGGTCAATACATTTTCGCCCTTGTGATCGAAGAGTACCCAATGGCACATCGGTCACACCACTTGATTTTGTGCTGCGGATTGTAGCATACTCAGCAGCCAAATCTACATGTAACCTGAAGGGTGCTCTGTTAGATATATCTTCAAGTGGCATTTTCTTTATGGTTAGGCAATGCTGAAAAGAGCTTCTTGTAGAACACAATGCAAGAGTGAGGATAGGGTATTCTGAGGAGAGTGCAATGAAGTTTTGCTGTAAAAAATATTAGAAGGTCATAGATCTTCTGATTAGGTAATAGGAGAAAGGACCCTCATCTTCCTATGCAAAAATTCATTTTAAATGAGAATGACACTTTTGAATTAAAAATCAATCTTTTATGCATCTTCCTATGCATAAAACTCAAAATTGATGAAAATAACTCTTTTGAAATAAAAATAGATTTCTTTATGCATCTTTCTATGCATAAAATCAAAATTGATGAGAATAACACTTTTGGATTAAAATAAATTATTTAGGCATCTTTCCATGCATAAGTCCAATTTAGTAGGAATTACACTTTTAGAATAAAAGAATTTCTCTTATGCATATCTAATTTATGCATAAAAATCATTTATGATAAAAATCACACTTTTAAAAATGAAAATATCTTTTATGCATATGTTTATGAATACAAATCATTTATGATGAAAATCACTCTTTAATAGAAAAGAATTTCTTTTATGCATCCATTTATGCATAAAAATCATTTATGATGAAAATAACACTTTTAATATAAAAAATATCTTTCATGCATACAAATCATTTATGATGAAAATCACTCTTTTAATATAAAAGAATTTCTTTTATGCATAAAAATCATTTATGATGAAAATCGCACTTTTAATATAAAAAATATCTTTTATGCATACAAATCATTTATGATGAAAATCACTCTTTTAATATAAAAGAATTTCTTTTATGCATAAAAATTATTTATGATGAAAATCACACTTTTAATATAAAAATATATTTTATGCATACAAATCATTTATTATGAAAATCACTCTTTTAATATAAAGGAATTTCTTTTATGCATCCATTTATGCATAAAAATCATTTATGATGAAAATGATACTTTTAATATTAAAAAAATCTTTTATGCATATGTTTATGCATACAAATCATTTATGATCAAAATCACTCTTTCAATATAAAAGAATTTCTTTTATGCATCCATTTATGCATAAAAATCATTTATGATGAAAATAACACTTTTAATATAAAAAATATCTTTTATGCATATGTTTATGCAAACAAATCATTTATGATGAAAATCACTCTTTTAATATAGAAGAATTTCTTTTATGCATCCATTTATGCATAAAAATCATTTATGATGCAAATAACACTTTTATAATCAAAATAACAATTTCAATATGCTTCCTTCTATGCATAGAATTTAATTCTAAAGAAAGTAAGACTTTTATAATAAAATATTTTTAGTATGCATTTTTCTATACCTAGGGTGAAAAATAACACTTTAAGAATACATATACGATGGGAATTACTCTTTTTGAATAAAAAAAGTAAAACTTATTTTACACAATTTTAGAAAATTTTGCCATAACCTCCTTTGTATGGCTGACCATTTTTTAATTTTTAACTCTCTAAAATTAACTAGAATTTCACCAGGAGTATTTAAATCATTCTAATGTAAACATTTTCTACTTATTTAAGAGAAAAATTATGAAAAACTTGATTTTATCCATCAATCATTCATCTAGGATAAAGAATGGTTGGATTTACTAAAGAAGAGAGGGGAATGCCTTTTTTCAATGAGGCATAACATCATATTCATTTTAGAGAAGACAAAAATCATAAAAACCATAAAATGAACAGAAAAAAGAGAGAATTCTCAACTTACAAAGGAATTTGAGAGCTTTCCTTTGGCTTGATGGTTTGAGGGATCTACTCTTGTTTGAAAAGAGTGGCCACCAATCTTTAGAAGAGGGAAGGTCAAAAACTAATGAATTATGAGTAAATTCACAGTTTTTGGCTCTTGGGAAAAGCAGGGTAACAGTGCAAAAAACACTATTAAGCTTCAACAAAGGGGGAGGCTTCTATTTATAGGAAAAAGTGAGCCTCTAACCAACCAAATTGATTCTAGAATTTTCCAGATCAGTTTGGTCAATTTTTGACCATTTTTAGGTCAGTTTAGCTTGTTTTTGGAACTAGACTTGAATTTGGAGAGATGAGAGATGAAATATCTCAATTTTTGATAATTTTAAACTCCACCACACATGTGAAGTAGGTGCCTCCTTCATGAGGGGGAATCCCCATCTTGAGGTGTCAAAACTTCATTATTTCATTAAATATCTCTTCTTTTTTAACTAATATCCTTGTCCTTAGTCAACTCTTCATCTTATGTGAGTACTTACTCATTTTTTGGGGGATTTTCTTTATTTCTTCCATTTATCTCCTCCACTCATTTGGATGAATCTGATTGGCCCCTCAAAATTTTAATTTAAAATTTTCAAAAAATCTGGACCCCCAGGATAAGGCCTTTTGAATAGATTATAATTTATTTAGAATGCACCAAAAATCTTTTTGAACTTCTATTTCGGGGGAACTTATTTAAATATGAAGAGATATTTTTCCATCCAAAAATATCCAAAATCTGAATAACCTCTCTCTAGAATATTTTCTCTCTCTAGGTCAAAACAGGTAGAAACAAGATCTTTTATATTTCTGAAGAGGGATTTGACTACAAGGGAAGATACTGGTCATCCTGAGAGGCTAGGGAGGAATCTTACATTCTACCCCACTTAAAAAACGCGAGATGTCCTCATCTCGCAGGTGGAGTATGATCTCTTTCATCATCTTCTTCTTCTTCAATCACTTCCAGCATTACTACCTTTTGGAAGTGGACGGCCGATTTGGAAACAACTCTCTTTGACTTTCCCTATTCTGAGGTGGAGGTCTTGCATTACTTTGGATTGAAACTGCAGGCTGGATAGAGGGTCTACCTCCTGGATTTCTCGAATTTTGGCAGATAGAACCTTGATTACTCTGGAAGGATAGAACCCTGATTACTCTGGAAGAAAGGGGGGGCTGGAGTCTCGAATCTTGATCCCCGATTTCCCTACCCTGAAAACCTTGATCCAAAAGGAGTTGGGCAATCCATACTGCGATGTCCAAATTCTTGACAGTTTTAACATTTCACTCTCTTGTTCAAGGGTGGAACTTCTGAAGTTGAAATCCAGGGGATTGAGTTTCGGGAAAAGGACATTTCTTCCATTCTGGAACTTCCCATATCCTGGGTTTGACCCTGATGTCTCTTAGGCGGAGGAAGGTTGGAATCATCTTCTGGGAATAAAAACCTTTTGAAAGGTGATGGTGTTGGCTTTGGCGGGACTTTGACATCAAAGGCTTTGGCGAAATCCTTCGCCATCCGAACTGCTTCGGCCATGGAAACTAGCTTGGCATTCTTCACTAGGATATTCAAAGGTTCGTTCAGTCCCCGAATGAACCTGGCCATCAGCTGTTCTTCATCCAGTGGAGGCGAGTATCTGAGGAGGAGGGCGAATGCTTGGTGATATGCTTCAATAGTTCTACTCCCCTGGTTAACTCTAAGAATTCATTCATCCAGTGGAGGCGAGTATCTGAGGAGGAGGGCGAATGCTTGGTGATATGCTTCAATAGTTCTACTGCCCTGGTTAACTCTAAGAATTCATTCATCTTTGTTTTTAAAAAGTCGGGAGGACAAAACCTCGTCCTTAGGTAAATTTTGAGATTAGTCCAGATTTGGGTATTTCGGTCGAGACGGTTTGTCTCGCGTGGTCCACTCTAGCTCTCTCCACTATCTTCAGCCTTGCAAGAGCCATTTTGCTCTTCTCATTGTACCCGGTGACATCAAAGTATTCTTCCATTGATTCGATCTACTTCTCCACAGCCTCGCCCAAGTTTTTCCCGTCACCCTTGAAAGGTCCAGGTTGCAAACTATGAAGAGTTTTTCAAACATCCAGGTCAAGCTCTTCTTCATTTCGAGTTAGGGGTTAACATTTCTACCACGGCAACCTCAATCCATGTTCTTATCCAATACGAAAATTCTTGTTAAGTCTCATTATTTATGATTCAATCCAATTTTTGATTCAACTGATTCTGGGGTTCTCTAAATAGGTCGGCTCCCCATAGAATCAAGGGATAAAGATACTCATATAGAACGCATTATCAGTTAACAATTCATTCAGAATATCTCATTCATATCTTTAACACAATAATGGTCCATCAGACTAATTTTTTCCATCCGAACAGTCCTCCATGGAGATTTCAATTTTTTAGATTTTTAATTTATCATCCCTTAACTTGATCCACTGAACAAAAGTTAACAGTAGCAATCTGCCAGCACAATCCACTAATCTCATAGTGATTGGCTGAAGTCATTAACGTCATTCCAGTTAAGATCATCATCATAGGGACTCATGTCCCATTCATCCTCATTGTGGTTTTGCTCAGCTTATTACATTTCAACCAAATTTCAGGGATCATCTTTTTTCAATCATAATCCAAATCAACTCATCAGTTCTCAACCAGAATTTAAAAATCATATCAACCACATTCGAATTCATCAACTCGATAGCATTAATGCTTATAATTTCAAGTCTTAGATTTACTCGTATATACTGCCAGTAAAGAGCTGCAGTTATACCCTCGGTATATAATACGGGTAGTCAGGGTTCTTGGAGCTATAAGGTAAATACCATCATGTCTAGGCCTCAAGCAAGTGAGGGATTCCATACAATTGCGGTACTTCCATCTGAAGACCCAATTACTAATTGACAAATTTCAGTTTGAATATCAAATTGTATGAATTTTATCACACAATTATAACCTTTTAGTGCTTCCTGATAAATTTTTGACATATTTGGCTTCTCGGTTGATCCTCATTAGCCAAATAGCTCTGATACCAACTGTAAGATCCCTATCCCCGATGCGCAAATTCAGGGGTGCTAGCAACGGAAGTAGCACTTCTTGCGTAGGGCAGGGTCCCACACTCGGGGCCTCGCCCACGGTCCATTGGTTTTCCAAAACCGAACCCGGAAATCCTTCCTTTGCCCGAAAAGCACGGGCGATTCCACCAAGATAGCTTTTCCCTAATGTAGTCAAAAGCCTTAACTAACTAAGCTCATCTGACTGAACCCGTAAGTCCCATAGTCAGAGCAGGGAAAAAGACTGTACTTGGATCATAGAGATCAACGCTTTTTTTCTCATTGAGAGGCACAGCCGTTGGTTCTTCTCCATAGAACAATTTTTGTCTTGAATTTACTTCATCTATCGAACTAAACAGAAATTGAGTCTCGATTTACGGATCCATCAGTCCAGCCTAACCCCATCGAGTCCCATGGGGTAGCCAATCGCCCAACCACTATAGTGATGGGATCCAATTAGGAATTTGGTTAGGTTTTGTCCCGGGTACCAGGGAGGAAAAGAGTTCCTAGGCCCCCTAGCGGATGTTCATGCAAACATAAAACTAATCACACCACTTACACACCCAGTATAAAATTGCCTTTTTTTTCTCAACATCAGCTAACTTTAAAACAATCCTATGTCACTGATCACAATCCTCAAAGTCTCTAGTTGAATCCTTATTTCCAATCATTCCTTCATCGGTGTACTTATGGCATCAATGGCAACCAGAACGCTCACCACCTATTCACTCAGGGGCCTTTTCGATAGTTCCTAGCTCATAGTAACTGGCAATGTATTCACTACCAAAATGGAATCTACGTGGAAGATCAGCAAGATCAACCAATAGATCCATATAAAAGAGTCATGGACTCATCCGTTGAGGACCAGCAAGGTCAATCAACCAGATCCACACCCGAATTCAGAAAACAACTCTTACTCCTTGTTCCAATATCTTCCCCGACATACTTGTGGGTATCTCCGGCGACCCTCAGCCCGAGCACCGTATAGGATCCTTCGTAGGTCACCTAGCGCTTCACTCATAGGCCGCTCCCTTGGTCCCTCATCCACTGTACGGGAAGCTCACCATTTTAATCAAACCGAGAGTAGTCAAGACCTCGGGCAACCTTGCTACGCGAGACGTCCTCCATTGACTCTCCGTCACAGTAGTTGCAACTTTAACAAATAGATCTCCACGACCTCATTCACAAGAGGGTCAAAATGCTACCCCAGCATTCTTGACATAAAACAATCATTTAAAAATAGATTTCTCATACAATTACAGTCCCAACAGTATTTCCATCTTTTCTCAATCACTCCACAACCTTACATATTAGTCCCCATCTTTTCTCATCTTACCATAATTTTACTTCATCAATCCCTATCACATCACATCATTCCCACATCAATTCACATCCAATCACATCATCCACACGTCAATTCACATCATCCACACATTCATTCACATCAATCCACATCATCCATACATCCATCCACATCAACCCTCATCATCCATACATCCATCCACATCAAACCATATCATCCATACATTCATCCACATCAAACCACATTATTCATACCTTCATCTACATTAATCCACATGTCAATCCACATTATTCATACATTCATCTACATCAATCCACATTCATTTCATAAGCATTCCCCATTTTTATCTAATCACATCTTTTTCTATTTCATCACTTATTTCTTCATTTATCCTCATCAGATCTCATCCTCTTGCATCTACCCATACATCTCATCACTTCTCATACATTAATATATATTCAGTTTACATTGCATCTTATCACATCCACTTCACATCACATTTCATTCATTCACATCTCGATTCACATGCTCACACTTTTGGATAAAAATAAATTCTTTATGCATCTTTCCATGCATAAATCCAATTTAGTAGGAATTACACTTTTAGAATAAAAGAATTTCTCTTATGCATCTAATTTATGCATAAAAATCATTTATGATGAAAATCACACTTTTAATATAAAAAATATATTTTATGCATATGTTTATGCATACAAATCATTTATGATGAAAATAACTCTTTTAATATAAAAGAATTTCTTTTATGCATCCATTTATGCATAAAAATCATTTATGATGAAAATAACACTTTTAATATAAAAAATATCTTTTATGCATACCAATCATTTAAGATGAAAATCACTCTTTTAATATAAAAGAATTTCTTTTATGCATCCATTTATGCATAAAAATCATTTATGATGAAAATAACACTTTTAATATAAAAAATATCTTTTATGCATATAAATCATTTATGATGATAAATATTTTTTTAATATAAAAGAATTTCTTTTATGCATCCATTTATGCATAAAAATCATTTATGATGAAAATGACACTTTTAATATAAAAAATATCTTTTATGCATATGTTTATGCAAACAAATCATTTATGATGAAAATCACTCTTTTAAGATAAAATAATTTCTTTTATGCATCCATTTATGCATAAAAATCATTTATGATGAAAATAACACTTTTAATATAAAAAATATCTTTTATGCATATGTTTATGCAAACAAATCATTTATGATAAAAATCACTTTTTTAGTATAAAAGAATTTCTTTTATGCATCCAGTTATGCATAAAAATCATTTATGATTAAAATAACACTTTTATAATCAAAATAACAATTTCAATATGCTTTCTTCTATGCATAGAATTTAATTCTTAAGAAAGTAACACTTTTTTAATAAAATATTTTTAGTATGCATTTTTCTATACCTAGGGTGAAAAATAACACTTTAAGAATACATATGCGATGGAAATTACTCTTTTTGAATAAAAAAAGTAAAAACTTATTTTACGCAATTTTAGAAAATTTTGCCATAACCTCCTTTGTATGGCTGACCATTTTTTTATTTTTAACTCTCTAAAATTAATTAGAATTTCACTAAGAGTATTTAAATCATTCTAATGTAAACATTTTCTACTTATTTAAGAGAAACATTATGAAAAACTTGATTTTATCCATTAATCATTCATCTAGGATAAAGAATGGTTGGATTTTCTAAAGAAGAGAGGGGAATGCCTTTTTTCAATGAGGCATAACATCATATTCATTTTAGAGGAGACAAAAAATCATAAAAACCATAAAATGAACAGAAAAAAGAGAGAATTTCCAACTTACAAAGGAATTTGAGAGCTTTCCTTTGTCTTGATGGTTTGACGGATCTACTCTTGTTTGAAACAAGAGTGGCCACCAATCTTTAGAAGAGGGAAGGTCAAAAACTAATGATTTATGAGTAAATTCATAGTTTTTAGCTCTTGGGAGAAGGAGGGTAACAGTGTAAAAAACACTATTAAGCTTCAACAAAGGGGGAGGCTTCTATTTTTAGGAAAAAGTGAGCCTCTAACCAAGCAAAGTGATTCTAGAATTTTCCAGATCAGTTTGGACAAATTTTGACCATTTTTAGGTCAGTTTAGCTTACTTTTTGGAACTAGACTTGAATTCGGAGAGAGGAGAGATGAAATATCTCAATTTTTGATAATTTTAAACTCCACCACACATGTGAAGTAGGTGCCTCCTTCATGAGGGGGAATCCCCATCTTGAAGTGTCAAAAATTCATTATTTCACTAAATATCTCTTCTTTTTTAACTAATATCCTTGTCCTTAGTCAACTCTTCATCTCATGTGAGTATTTACTCATTTTTGGGGGGATTTTCTTTATTTCTTCCATTTATCTCCTCCACACATTTGGATGAATCTGATTGGCCCCTCAAAATCTTAATTTAAAATTTTCAGAAAATCTGGACCCCTAGGATAAGGCCTTTTGAACAGATTATAATTTATTTCGAATGCACCTTCTGAAAATCTTTTTGAACTTTTGTTTCGGGGGAACTTATTTAAATATGAAGAGATATTTTTCCATCCAAAAATATCCAAAATCTGAATAATCTCTCTCTCGAATATTTTCTCTCTCTAGGCCAAAACAAGTAAAAACAAGATCTTTTATATTTCTAAAGAGGGATTTGACTACCGGGGAAGATACTGGACATCTTGAGAGGCTGGGGAGGAATCTTACATTCTACCCCACTTAAAAAACGCGAGATGTCCTCATCTCGCAGGTGGAGTATGATCTCTTTCATCTTCTTCTTCTTCTTCAATCACGTCCACCGTTACTGCCTTGGAAGTGGACAGCCAATTTGGGAATAACTCTCTTTGACTTTCCCTATTCTGAGGTGGAGTTCTTGCATTACTTTGGATTGAAACTGCAGGCTGGATAGAGGGTCTACCTCTAGGATTTCCCTGATTTTGGCGGATAGAACCCTGATTACTCTGGAAGGAAGGGGGGACTGGAGGCTGGAATCTTGATCCCCGATTTCCCTGCCTTGAAAACCTTGATCCAAAAGGAGTTGGGCAATCCATACTGTGATGTCCAAATCCTTGACAGTTAAGGGTGGAACTTCTGAAGTTGAAATCCAGGGGATTGAGTTTCGAGAAAAGGACATTTCTTCCATTCTGGAACTTCCCATATCCTGGGTTTGACCCTGATGTCTCTTAAGCGGAGGAAGGTTGAAATCATCTTCTGGGAATAAAAACCATTTGAAAGGTGATGGTGCTGGCTTTGGCAGGACTTTGACATCAAAGGCTTTGGCGAAATCCTTCGCCATCCGAACTGCTTCGGCCATGGAAATTGGCTTGGCATTCTTCACTAGGATATTCAAAGGTTCATTCAGTCCCCGAATGAACCTGGCCATCAGCTGTTCTTCATCCACTGGAGGCGAGTATCTGAGGAGGAGGGCGAATGCTTGGCGATATGCTTCAATAGTTCTACTCCCCTGGGTTAACTCTAAGAATTCATTCATCTTTGTTTCTAAAAAGCCGGGAGGACAGAACCTCGTCCTTAGGTAAATTTTGAGATCAGTCCAGATTTAGGTATTTTGGTCGAGACGGTTTGTCTCTCGCAGTGGTTTCTCCATGCCACTCTTGCTCTCTCCACTATCTTCAGCCTTGCAAGAGCCATTTTGCTCTTCTCATTGCACCCGCCGGTGGCATCGAAGTATTCTTCCATTGATTCGATCCACTTCTCCACAGTCTCGCCCAAGTTTTCTCCTTCACCCTTGAAAGGTCGAGGCTGCGAACTATGAAGAGTTTTTCGAACATCCAAGTCGAGCTCTTATTCATCGAGTTGGGGGTTAACATTTCTACCACGGCAACCTCGATCCATGTTCTTATCAATACGAAAATTCTTGTTAAGTCTCATTATTTATGATTCAATCCGATTTTTTATTCAACTGATTGCGGGGTTCTCTAAATAGGTCGGCTGCCCACAGAATCAAGGATTAAAGATACTTATATAGAACGTATTATCAATTAACAATTCATTCAGAATATCTCATTTATATCTTTAACACAATAATGGTCCATCAGACTAATTTTTTCCATCTGAACAGTCCTACATGGGGATTTTAATTTTTTAGATTTTTAATTTATCATCCCTTAACTTGATCCACTGGACAAAAGTTAACAGTAGCAATCTGCCAGCACAATCCACTAATCTCATAGTGATTGGCTGAAGTCATTAACGTCATTCCATTTAAGATCATCATCATAGGGACTCGTCCCATTCATCCTCATTGCGGTTTCGCTCAGCTTATTACATTTCAACCAAATTTCAAGGATCATCATTTTTTAATCAGAATCCAAATCAACTCATCAAGTCTCAATCAAAATTAAAAAATCATATCAACCACATTCGAATTCATCATCTAGATAGCATTAATGCTTATAATTTCAAGTCTTAGATTTACTCGTATATACTGCCAGTAAAGAGCTGCAGTTATACCCTCGGTATGTACGGGTAGTCATGGTTCTTGGAACTAGAAGGTAAATACCATCATGTCTAGGCCTCAATCAAGTCAGGGATTCCATACAATTGCGGTACTGATAAATTTTTCACATATTTGGCTTCTCGGTTGTTCCTCATTAGCCAAATAGCTCTGATACCAACTGTAAGATCCCTATCCCCGATGCGCAACAAATTCAGGGGTGCTAGCAGTGGAAGTAGCACTTCATGCGCGGGGGGTAGGGTCCCACACTTGGGGCCTCGCCCACACGGATATCCGGACAAGAGACTAATCCATCGGTTTTTCCAAAACCAAACCCGGAAAAACTTCCTTTGCCCGGAAAGCACGGGCGATTCCACTAGGATAACTTTTCCCTAATGTAGTCAAAAGCCTTAACTAACTGAGCTCATCTGACCGAACTCGTAAGTCCCATAGTTAGAGCAGGGAAAAAGACTGTACTTGGATCATAGAGACCAATGCTTTTTTCCTCATTGAGAGGCACAGCCATTGGTTCTTTTCCATAGAACAATTTTTGTCCGAAATTTACTTCATCTATCGAACTAAACAGAAATTGAGTCTCGATTTACGAATCCATCAGTCCAGCCTACCCATCCAGTCCCGACTTGAATTCGGAGAGAGGAGAGATGAAATATCTCAATTTTTTATAATTTTAAACTCCACCACACATGTGAAGTAGGCGCCTCCTTCATGAGGGGGAATCCCCATCTTGAGGTGTCAAAAATTCATTATTTCACTAAATATCTCTTCTTTTTTAACTAATATCCTTGTCCTTAGTCAACTCTTCATCTTATGTGAGTATTTACTCATTTTTGGGGGAAATTTCTATTTCTTCCATTTATCTCCTCCACACATTTGGATGAATCTGATTGGCCCCTCAAAACCTTAATTTAAAATTTTCAGAAAATCTAGACCCCCAAGATAAGGCCTTTTGAACATATTTTAATTTATTTCGAATGCACCTTCTAAAAATCTTTTTGAACTTCTGTTTCAGGGGGACTTATTTAAATATGAAGAGATATTTTTTCATCCAAAAATATCCAAAATCCAAATAACCTCTCTCTAGAATATTTTCTCTCTCTAGGCCAAAACAGGTAGAAACAAGATCTTTTATATTTCTGAAGAGGGATTTGACTACAAGGGAAGATAGTGGACATTCTGAGAGGCTGGGGAGGAATCTTACACCTTTTCTATAGTAGCAACTTTGGTTATTTAATAAAATAGGTAATATTATTATTTTTCTTTAATTTTATATGTATTTAAATATAGAAAAATATGGTAGGCCAATCTCCTACTTATGAGGAGTATGACTACGCTTATTACCACATGATCTTGGCGATGTGGGATTGGTTATGTCAATAACGTGTCCGGTTAAACTATGATGACATTGTTCCTATAGTAGCTATCTTGCTTAAGTTGAATTTTGAATTTATAATTTATTAATTATTCACTTAACAAGCGAGACAACATGTGATATTAGAACATTGTTGAGACCTTCTACAATACTGCTTAGACAAGCAGGGTGGATAGTTCCCCTTTTGGATGATAGCTTCTTCTGAGGACTTTCCACACACTTTCCATTATTAAAGCCAAACAAAACTTCTCTTTTATAGGAGAAGGATAGTGAAAAGATCGTTGAGGGCTTCCCTTCCACTACTATAACCACCTCCTTGTGGATAACCACTCCTAACTTAACTTAAACAATATTCTATAAGGCCTCCAACTGTGAGAAAGAAGAAATGAGAGAAGAGACAATGTACTCAAGAACTCATCAATGAACCACTAGCCAACTTGATTAGAAATGAACTACAATGCCTCATATATATAGGCACAAGATGAACGGATCTCTAGAAAAGTTCCTCCACCCAAAAATGTGTAAATAGGAAAAAATAGAAATGAATGCTATAAATCCCAAAAATGCGTGCCACTAGCATGACACCATTTGGAGATGACACCTAACCAACACCTCCTCTTCAGGTCCAGATGGGAGGACCAACGCCAACACGCTAAAGAAGATAATCCAAGGTAGGTCTAGGAAGAGGCTTAGTAAACAAATCAGCAACATTATCTTTGGTAGGACAATACTCAAGCTGAATGCGACCTTCAGAAATCCAATCACGAATAAAATGAAAATGAACATCAATGTGTTTGGATCGTCCTTGAATAACTGGATTTTTGGCTAAAGCAATAACACTCTATGAATCTGAGTAGATGAGTGTCGGAGTAGATGAACATCCAAGGTGATTCAGAATTTGCTGAAGCCAAAGTGCTTCAGAAGTGGCATCAAGATATGACTTGTATTCTGCTTCTGTGTCGATGAAGAAGAAGTAATTCGCTGCTTTTGACATTTCCAAGAAACAAGTCCTTTACCAAGCATAAAACAATAGCCTGACATGGAACACCTAGTATCAATACACCCTGCCCAATCAGAATCTGAGTAACCAATAAGTGTATCTCCACCTGCATAAGAAATGCCATACTCAAGAGTTCCATGAAGATATTGAAGAACCCTCAAAGCTGCCTGCTGCCAATGAGATTGACGAGGCTGTGAAGAGAATTGGCTGAGAATACTCATAGCATAGGAGAGATCTGGCCGAGTGTTAAACAAATAAAGTAGAGAACCAATAAGTTGGCGATACTCTGTATAATCAACCTCAGGGAAATCATCATCTTTGGATAATTTTGAATTAGGATCCATGGGATAAGTGAGTGATGCACAATCATGCATGCCATATTTCTCAAGCAACCTTAAAGTATACTTATTTTGACAAAGAAAGATGCCATAAGCAAATTGCCACACTTCTAAACCAAGAAAATAGTGGAGTAGTCCAAGATCAGTCATGGCAAATGATGTTGTGAGTTGAGTTTAAACCCATTTGAGTAGGTCCAAGTTAGAGCCAGTGAGTGTCAAATCATCCACATAAAGCACAAGAATGCATATATCATCATCCACAATAAGCACATAAAGATCAGGATCTGCACGAGTCCTCTCAAAATGTAGAGAAAGGAGAAAATTATCAATCTTCTGATACCAAGCTCGAGGAGTTTGCTTAAGACCATAAAGAGCTTTCTGTAATAAATACACATCATGTTCATGACCCTATGTTCATCAAAGTCTTCACCTTCTTTTTGATCATAACCTTTAGCAACAAGTCGTGCCTTGTACTTATCAAGAGTACCATCAGAATGAAACTTGACTTTGAAAATCCACTTAACACCAATGACCTTTTTATGTGAAGGTCGTGGAACTAACTGCCATGTGTTATTAGATTCAATAGAAGAAATCTCTGCTTGCACTGCTTCACACCAATGTGGTAAGGAAAGAGCTTCCTTAACCGTTTCAGGCTCAAACACATCACCAATATGAGACATCAAGGTAATATTTACTAAAAGGCGTGTACATAAGACATGTATAGTAGATTGTTGAGCATCTGAAAGTGATATACCTGAATCTTGAAGTAGAGAGCGAACCCATTTTGGAGGACCGGAAGTCCGTGTAGAATCCAATGAAGTAGTAGGTGTCGCAATCGAAATGGATGAAGGGGATGAAGTAGGAACTCATGGTGTAGATGAGGATGAGACTGTAGGGAATGAGAGAGGCTCAAGCTCAAGAGATGGAAATGGATCTGAGAGAGATGTAGAAGGTGGTAACTCATCAAGACCAAAAACATGCTCATCAAAGATGGCATCACGTGAAAGAACAATATCCTCACGAGAAGGATCCCAAAAACGGAACCCTTTGGAGCGAGAAGCATATCCTGGGTTTGGACTTAGCATCAAGAGTCCTCCTCTTAGAAGAAGGCACATGCACATGAGCAACACAACCAAAGACATGAAAATGAGAAACAGTAGGCTTGTGGCCTGTGAAAGCCTCCTCTAGAGTCATGTCGTCCACTGCTTTCGTAAGAGAGCAATTGAGAAGATAAACTGAAGTAGCTATAGCCTCACCCCAAAAGGAGGAAGGTAGCGTCGCATGATGTAAGAGGGAGAGGGCCATTTCCTTCACCGTTCTATTCTTTCTTTCAACCACACCATTCTGCTGAGGAGTGTAGGGTATGGTGGTTTGTCGTATGCCTTTTGAAGCTAGAAAATCCTCAAATGCTGTAAACTCATCTCCACTGTCAGTCCTGAGAAAAGATACCTTTTGACTTGCTTGATTCTCCATTTGGGCAAGCCAAATTTTGAAATGAGAAAGAGAATCATACTTCTTAGGTAAGAAATAAACCCATGATTTGCGAGAGAAGTCATCCACAAGAAGCATATAATACTTGGATCCACCAAGGGATTGTACTTCCATAGGTCCTACAAGATCAGCATGAATAAGCTCAAGTATGCGTATGGCCCTATGAGTAGCCTCCCCTGGAAAAGAAGCCCGATGTTGCTTTCCTTGAGCACAACTTAGAACAAATGTGATGGCAAGGTTTCTGAAGCTTTGGTAGACATGTAACCATGTCATGTGAGACAAGATGTTGCAAAGTAGCAAGAGGAACATGGCTAAAGCGGAAATGCCATAGATCACTATCTTCATTAGAAACAAGTGCTTTAGGAGAAGCAAATAATTGATGAAGATGAGACTCATGTGGTGGCAACTGTGCTGTAAAAGAGCTTATATGATAAAGCCCAGCATTTTGATAACCATGTGCCACACAAGAAAGTGACTGTCTATCAATGATTTCAATCACTTCATCATCAAAGTAAACCCCAAGACCTTTAGAAGTAGCCTTAGAGATAGAAAATAAGTTGGCAGACATCTTAGGCACATGCAAAACATCATGTAAGATAGCATCTCCAAAAGAAACATCACCAATACCAATCACAGGGAGAGACGAAGCATCACCAATGTGTACTGATGAAGAGATGGACTTATGGTTTTCCAATAAGGAAGAACTATTCATCATGTGAGAGGTAGCACCACTGTCGGTCCACTCATTCGTAGTATGCATATCAAGATTTACCACAAGTGATGTGTCACATGAAGAAGTAGAAGACATAGCAACATATGCAACCTTGGCGTTACCATCTTCCATCTTGTCTTTGTCTTTGTCGTGAGAAGATGTTGATGTAGAAGAACCCTTAGATTTGGATTCAAGTTCACAGCCTTTACCTTCTTGGATGCTGCCTTCTTAGCAAAACAACGATCCTCCGTATGGCCACTACGACCACAGAAAGTGCACTCCTTGGAAGAGTCCTTTGATTTGTCCTTGGCGCCTTTGGTTGAAGAATCTTTAGCATTATAATTAGAGCCTTTGCGTTGATCATTCCCCTTGCCTTTGCCTTTGCCCTTGCCTTGTGCCCTTGCCTTGGCTTACAAAAGGAGAGTCCTTTTTGTTTTGCTTGCGAGTAAGGCACTTATCATGAAGAAAGCCCATAGTCTCTTCAAAGGAAGGGAAAGGAACTTGAAGAAAGATGTTATCTTTGAACGATTCAAAAGAAGAAGGCAATTTACCAAAGTAGCTTGTGGACCGGATTGCTTACCAATGTACCAAACTCTTCAAGTTGCCGCTTGATTCGATTAAATTCTCCAAGCTTCTCCACTATGTTGTCAGATTCAGAGATAGAAAGCTTATCCAAATCTTCTTCCAACTTAGCCATCTTAACCATTGAAAGTCTTCCATATTGCATTTGTATAGCGTGCCATAATTGTTGAGCCGTACTCCTTGTAGAAAGAAATTGAGACACAACCAATGTAGACATGCCATGCACAAGTAAAGCTTTGGCCCATGCATCCATATAGGTTTGATATTGAGAAGGCACCATATGAGGAGAAGTGATTATAGACCACACCATCCCGGCGCTTTCCAAAAGAAGTTGCATAAACAAGGACCAAGTGTGGTAGATATTTGGAGTAAGCTTTTGTGAATCGGAAAGACTTGGAAGGCTCAAAGATTGAGTGAATGGGTTAAAGGGCTGATATGATTGAGTGGGGAGAGGAGTAGTAGTGGAAGTAGTAGAAGGAGGAATCATAGTAGATGAAGTTGCCATAAAAGGCATAGATGATGTAGGGGGATATACCATAGAGGGCATAGAAGTATGTGGATAGGAAGGCATAAAGGACAAAGAAGAAAGAGAGAAAGGATCCGTAGAAGGTAATGGATATGACGGAAAAGATAAAGTAGAAGCACCTACCGAAGAAGGAGTTGCACCAACTTCCGTTGTAGTAGTTGCCGGTCCACAACCATCGTAGGAGATGTAGGATCCATAGTATCTTCAAGTTTGCCTTTGTCTTTTGGAGTAGACTTCTGAGATCCCATAGGGAGAGGAGGGTGGGAAAACACAAGGGAAGAAGTGCCATACCTCCAAAAATGCAGGCAATAGATGGGCTGTCCAGCAAGGAAGTATCTCCAAAATATGCACAAAGATAGTGCAAAAACGCAACCACAAAACGCAGCCGATATATGAACCAATAGACTCCGTAGAAACCACCAAAAGAGGGCTGAGAATGTTACCTTAGGTAGAAGGAGTATGGAGGAGTTGATTGTCCACAAAAACGCAAACACAAAGTGTGTAGCAAAATGGAATTTTTAGCCGGTAGAAAGGTGTAGAAAAGAGGGTGAATATGTACCTCAAAACACCATGAAGAGGGCTTAGGTTGATGATGAAAACGCAGCCAAGAAATGGCTACAAATCTCTCCACAAGAAGCCTCCAAAAAAACGCATGTAGGGGAAAGTAGTTGGCAATATTTTCACTCGCAAGTATAGTTGTAGGACTCGGATTGAAGTGCTTTAAAAACACACTTGTAGAGGATGATAAGGGGCTAGTTTGAAGCCTTTTGCATCATTAAATGAGTGCAAGAATGATGAGTAAGGGTTTTTGCAAAAAACGCAAGCAAAAATTCTGCATGCAGGCAGTCTGCGAAGAATAACTCAAAAACGGTGAGGAATTTGTGAAAACTTTCTTCTGCTAAGTTGTAGACCATGATGATTCCAGCAGGTCACTCAAGCATAATCCTCAAAAACGTATTCGTTTAGCAAAAAATAAAAAAATAAAAAAATGCCATTGAAAGCGGGGTTGTTGAAGAGGACTAGAGGTAGAGAGGAAGAAGGATAAGGAGGCTCTATGTGCACCACCACCTTGCTCTGATACCATGTGAGAAAGAAGAGATGAGAGAAGAGACAATGTACTCAAGAACTCATCAATGAACCACTAGCCAACTTAATTAGAAATGAACTACAATGCCTCATATATATATAGATAGGCACAAGATGAACAGATCTCTAGAAAAGTTCCTCCACCCAAAAATGTGTAAATAGGAAAAAATGAAAATGAATGCTATAAATCCCAAAAATGCCTAGAGGCTAAAGAGTGTGCCACTAGCGTGACACCATCTGGAGATGACACCTATCCAACAACAATAATGTCCCATATCTCTATGCATAAGCCTAAACTCTAAAACTAGCATGAGGTTACAATAAACATGAGGTTGCATGAATAAGAGAACTTAACTCAATAATTTCAAGCCAAAAAGGAGAGGATAACAATACAAGACCTACAAAACATAACATGAGAAAAAGTGATTAGTTACACATTTAAACTTCATGCATGCATAGCTTATACATAAGGACTTATGCATAAACCCTAAACCCTAAGTCTATGCATAAACCTTAAACCCTAAGCCTATTGCATAAGGGCTTATCCATAAGCTTATGCATAAACCTATTTCATAAGATCTTATGCATAAGCCTATATGCATAACTGCTATGTATAAGCCTATTGCATAATCCTAAACCCTAAGCCTATTACATAAGGACTTATGCATAAGCCTATTGCATTAGGGCTTATGCATAAACCTATGCATAAGGGCTTATGCATAAGCCTATTTATGCATAAATCCTAAACCCTAAGCCTATGCATAAACCCTAAACCCTATGCCTAATGTATAAGGGCTTATGCATAAGCTCTATAGCATAAGGACTTATGCATAAGCCTATATGTATAAAGGCTATGCATAAGGACTCATGCATAAGCCTAAACCCTAAGCCTATTGCATAAGGCTATTGTATAAGCCTATGCATAAGGGCTTATGCATAAAACCTAAACCTAATACATAAGGGCTTATCCATAAGCCTATGTATAAGGCTTATGCATAAGCCTATATGCATAAAGGCTATGCATAAGCCTAAACTCTAAGCCTATTGCATAAGGGCTTATGCAAGAAGCCTATGCAATCTCTATGTATAAGCTTGCAAGAAACCTATGCAAGCTTTATGCGCTAAGCTTCATGCAAGATTGCAAGAAGCCTATGTATAAGATCTATGCATGAACTTCTTGCATAAACTCTTTACAAGGAAAGAAGCCTATACAGCATGCTTTATCTACCCACCTCCCCATCTCGGGACCTCTTGTATAATACAAGTTTAAAAAAAAGAAAAAAAACAACAAAAGCAGCAAGGGTTTACATTCCATACCTAGAAGTGAAGAGATTGTGTAAAGATAGGCGAACCTGCAAATACACACAATACAAGCAAAGTAACAAAAGCAAATCATACTATTAATAGAGCTTGGGAAGGCAAACAAAAAAAGCAATCTCTTTGCATAAACTTGAAGCTTTATACATAAGCTTCAATCTCTTTACCTAAGCTTAACCCTTATGCATAGAGCTTGAGAATAATGCTTAAGCTTATGCATAAGCCTTAAGCATAGCCTTAAGCTAGATATATGCATGTTTAAATCTAAGCTAATCCTAAACCCCAGCACCCAAGGGTGCAATTATCAAAATCAAAGCAAATGAACAAACAATAACAAGAGAAAGGTGAAGGGCTACTTGGAATCACAGCAAATTAGAAATTGCAAAATAAACATACAATTAAAAGTAGCATATTAGAGACACACACAAAAAAAAAATTTGAAACAAGAAAGAGATGGGGGAAGGGAGAGGAGACAATTAGAAGCTCCATATTAGAGACACACATTTAAAAAAAAACTGAAACAAGAAAGAGATTAGGAAACGAAGAGAAGAGAACCTCCAATTTTTTGAAGAGGGCAAGCAAAAACCAGTTTTCAAAAACACTAATAGTGAGATGCCACAGTTTTGTTAAAAATCCCCACCATCAAAATAGTTGTCGAAACATTTGTCGAAGCATGTGTCAAAATATGCGTCAAAATACGCGTCGCTAGATGATGTTTTTGTTGATGCCTATTTCAACATTTATATCAATGTCTATTTAGACGACCGCTTAAGTTAATTTTTTTATTCCTTTTCACATTCAAATTTTCAAGTTTTTGACAACCTGACGCTTATTTTTACGATTATTTTGATGTTCATCTTTGATGGTTATTTTGACGTAAGATTTCAACATTTATATCAATGGGTATTTCGACGACAACGCAGCCACCGTCGAAACAAAGCATAAAAAATGGGTCATCCTGTAGTAGTGTGTATCTCTTCTATTGAGAAGGATATCTAAGGCCATGGATGGGCAGAGAAGAAGGAGAGACGATTCATGCACAAGGGTTTTGTGGAACCAAAAGCTTCATTTTTGAGTCCACTACAACAGAATGAGAGTTTTGCAGCAAAAATACCAATGCTTTTATAACTAGAAGGGTACAAAGATGTTGAGCCCATTTCGCTCCTACAAACACTGCTATTTTTGCTCCAATGGGTTTGTTGATCAAAAGCGAATATAGCAGCGTTTTTTCGCTGCCTGCTGCGTAGCGTAATATCGATGTTGATCAACGATATAGCACTGTACAACAGCTAATGTACTGCATAGTAAAAAAAGCTGGGACAAACTGGGAAGTTTGCACAGGACTCCCTAGTCAACACCATATTAGTGAATTTGGGAATTTTCCAATTCCCATTTTTGAATACTTAAAAAAGGGGACATGGATAACATGTTTGTAAGTTTCTCAAAACCCTATCATATGACCTATCGTTGGAAAGCACTTGAAAAATAGAATCTAAAGAGCTATAAAGCGCTCATTTTGGATTAGTGGTGTTCAAGTTATGGTTAATCCAAACTTTTGACCACGTGTCCCAAACTTGTGGAAAATTCCCATATTCCCCAATATGGTGTTAGTCCCCGCTATTTGTTTTCTAATGTAGACACAGTAAAAGTAACACAACTTCATGACCTACCTATCGCCATGTATAAGTGTAATGTAAAACTTGACAAATACTTTAAAAAAAAGGATAATTGCAATTCATGATTTTAGGAATGTCAAAATTCAATATCAATACTTGGCAGAATTACATAACTAGTGTATGATTCCAAAAAACTCATATACAAGATAAAGCGTAATGAAAATCTATAGAGCTAGGAGCTACATTGAGGGGATCTACATCTCATGCATTGCAATTATAATTGTTCCTTATAGCTCCACACCCTTCGCTTCTCACATTTTCATTGCTTCTTGCTTGGACATTTGCACCACCGTTTCTAGTTACATGATCCTAAAACATATTAAAACTACACAAGTGAAAATCAATTTTGCAAAAACAAAGAGATTTAGAGTTTAAGAATTTACTTACTTGTCATGCTTACCAAGCATATCCTCTAGTAATAACAATATATCCTTCATCTTGCATCCTTTCAAATAGATCTTCCAAACCCCGTTGTAATGCAAAATCATATTCATCTTGCGTAGGGAGACGATCCACTACTTCAAGCTATAGACATACAAACAAATGAACATTTTTATTTAAGATAACCTTATCAACTCCTTCACGTGTAACATCGTGTTGCAAGTTATTTGCCAACTATCCAAGAAAAACATAAATACTTAAAACTCTTATGCATATGGCTAATGCATAAGGCTACACACATGCCTAGAGAGATATTGGCATGCATAGGGAGCTATCTACATGCCCTAGAAGATACTGACATGCATTGAAAACTATCGGCATGCATCTACCGACATGCATAAGTAGCTACCAACATGCATAGGTAGCTACCGGCATGCCTAAGAAGCTACCGGCATGTATTGGAAGCTACTCACATCACAAGGAGATTTTGTTCATTCTCTATATATAGGGAAAAAAAAGCATTCACTAGATAATTTTTTAGATATAAATGAACATATCTGGGAGAAGTGCAAATTAGAGAAAATGAAATACTTTCCTAGATAGGCTAACTAGGAAATATAGTGCATACATTTCTCTATATAGGAAATTTTTTCCAAAATAATCCTATATAGAGAAAAATAATCCTATATAGAGAAATGTATGAACTATATTTCCTAGTTAGCCTATCCAAGAAAGTGTTCCATTTTCCTTAGTTTGTACTTTTCCTAGATAGCCTTCTTTGTACCCAAGAAATTATATAGTGAAAACATTGTACCCCTATGTAGGGATTTACAAGCTTATTATCACATGCATTTGCATAGGCACAAACTTTCCTTAGAAGCTGAATATGTAGGAAGGGCAACATGTAGACTAGAGTGGTGGACAATAATCATACATGAACGGTGATAGATGAAACCTCTAATTGGTGGAGCAGGGAACTACAGATTGGAGTGTCCTCTATCCACTATATGTGTGAATGTAGACTCCATGTAGATGTTGATGGAAACTTCCTAGTAGCACATGCACGGCCATGCACAAAGGCATATGGGGATGACATAGGCATGTAATAGCCGTGGCAAAAGAATATAGCTATGCCCAACAAATATGGACCACCTTGCACATGAAGGCAATCAATTTTAAATGGCAAACATGAAGCTCTCAATACATTTGCAGCTTGCCTTTTCCAGTAGCATCCGGCAATGCAATTGTCCACTTTACTCTGCATAAGCAAGAGGGAATTTGGGGGCCCCTTCAACTTGCGATCTTCCATTGTCTCCTTAACCTTTAAGACTTCTATTTTGTCCAATTTTTTATGCAACATGTTGCTTCAACTTGCTGCCAATTGATAGGTCTGGACATTTGCAAGGTTCAACAAGTTTCTCAAGTCCTCCATCTTGATGGCATCATGTAGGTCCCCCTAGCTCCATCTTCTAAATTAGTAAAGGTGTTGCAAAGAAGTAAGGCTTCAAAGTGTGCAAGGAGCCAACCTCTCCCAATGTTGCTTGCATCATTGGGTAGGTGAGGGCCAAGTTGAAGCACAACAAGAAAGGCAAGACACTTTAGGACAGTAATAACAGTGCCACCAAAGGGCACCCAAGTGTCTTTGCAACTACGTGTGTTAGGGTAAGCAAGGAACCCTCTTTTGCTGCCACAAGCCTTCAAGAAGCTACAAACAAATGTGCTACCATCCATGCTCTTAGCTCGCATACCCACACCCATGCCCCACTTTTATTCCTAGGAAAGATGTTCTAGAGTTCAAAGCCCCAAGAATAGCCCTCTCCCACTGTCTCCAGCTGCTTGCATACTCAGAAGTGTAGTTGCAAAGAGTAGATCCACACAGCCCTTGGTAACACATTCAAATGCTACCCCCATCTTAGCCCTATTGGTGTTGCCGCTCTCTTTTTTCCTTAGGCAATGAGCTCCTTAGCTTTCTACCATGCCATGTGGACAATACACATCTCAGCCTTATGGCAGCACTCCTATATGACTAAACAAAGATGATGCAACACAACCTTGCAGGTTAAGTCAGCATAGACCACCTTTTCTCAGATCCTAGATGCTTGAGCCTCTTGGACATAGTTCTTATGATGGAGATGCTATCAACCAATATCTATAGAGAAGCTTCCTCTAACACCACCACAGTCAAGTCATGGAACACCATGCATCCCCATAATTCCAAATGGGAGGATTTTGCAACTTGTCATCATAGAACTAGCTTGCCAACATGGTTATGTGGCTTAGAACACACGTAGTTTTACACCATCATTCCTTCTTTACCTTGCACCTACCAATTTGAGGTGGCCACCTACTACTACAGTCTTGCCTAGAAGGATGGCATTAGCCTTGCTCTAATCTAGCCCACAACTTTAATTTATAAAACAATCCATTGTCAAACAATTATTGGTTACAGATGTCATAACTCAAAATTTTCATTCAATCCTTGTTTCTCACAAAATAGTATCACTCTGGACTCTCCATTGAGACTAGCAGGTCAACAACGAGATCCACTAATAGATTACAATAAGTTTCTCGTCATCATACATATGTATCTTCCACAACATACGCATGGATGTCCTCGGCACCGCGAGCCCGTGCATCGCCTCGTCAGAGCCCTCCAGGTTCCTCCTTAGGTGTCCTGGCACTTCACTCAGGGACCGCTTCGTCAGCCCTCATCCATCGTACCGAAAGCGCACCATTTTAACCATACCGAGGCTAGTCAGGCTTTGCCGCGTGATCTGTCCTTTGAACACTCTCCGCCACGTGTTGCAACCGAACTTCCCTTAAAACACACATATACCAAATGCTCCCTCCAGCATTCTAACGTAAGACAATCCTTTAAGAATTTAACAGGGTTTCTATGCAAGTTTTCAGTTTTGATTTTCTTTTGAATAGAATGAGTATATCTTAATTTCGTCACCCAAGACTTCTAGATCTCACGGTCTGGATTTCCAAGCAGAATTCCTCGAATTCTAAATTCTTAATCCTCAGATCAAAATCAAAGGTCTCAACTTAGTTTCAGAATCGGTAGGTGATTTGAGTGTAGATTATGGGACTGGTCACATCGTCATTTCTTGAAACTGACGAAGGAGTTATGTCTTGGTCATAGTCTGATTCAGGTTTTGAATCTCGAAGAAAGGTTCTTCTTGAACTATCTTTATCAAAGGAAAATATTTCAATTACTACTTTACTGAATTTAAAACTAATCACGAATTCCTATGAGGAATCATTTATCTAAAATTCTGATTTCGATGGTTTCACTGAATTTTCTCATTGTCATCTTAGAGAATATGAAACGGTAGGATTTTCTCATTGTCATCTTAGAGAATATGAAACGGTAGGATTTTCTTTCACAGAGTATTTACTTAATCATTTATCAATTTTCAAGGGAATTAGGCATAGGATTAAAGAGAACTCTTATTTTGATATTAAAAAAAATATAATTAAAAAAATATTCTTTCATGCATACTTTTATGCATAAAAATCAATAATGATAAAAGTAACACTTTTGTAATAAAAAAATTTCTTTATGCATCCCTTTATGCCTAAAAATCCATAATGATGAAAGTAACACTTTTATAATAAAAAAAATATTCTTTCATGCATACTTTTATGCATAAAAATCAATAATGATAAAAGTAACACTTTTATAATTAAAAAAATTCTTTTATGCATCCCTTTATGCATAAAAATTAATAATGATAAAAGTAACACTTTTATAATTAAAAAAATTCTTTTATGCATCCCTTTATGCATGAAAATCAATAATGATGAAAGTAACACTTTTATAATTAAAAAATTTATTCTTTCATGCATACTTTTATGCATAAAAATCAATAATGATAAAAGTAACACTTTTATAATTAAAAAAAATCTTTTATGCATCCCTTTATGCATAAAAATCAATAATGATGAAAGTAACACTTTTATAATTAAAAAAATATTCTTTTATGCATAAAAATCCATTTTGATGAAAGTAACACTTTCATAATTAAAAAAATTATTCTTTTATGCATAAAAATCCATTTTTATGAAAGTAACACTTTCATAATTAAAAAAATTATTCTTTTATGCATAAAAATCCATTTTGATGAAAGTAACACTTTCATAATTAAAAAAATTATTCTTTTATGCATAAAAATCCATTTTGATGAAAGTAACACTTTCATAATAAAAAAATTATTCTTTTATGCATAAAAATCCATTTTGATGAAAGTAACACTTTCATAATTAAAAAAAATTCTTTTATGCATAAAAATCCATTTTGATGAAAGTAACACTTTCATAATAAAAAATTTTATTCGATTATGCATAAAAATCCATTTTGATGAAAGTAACACTTTCATAATAAAAAATTTTATTCTTTTATGCATAAAAATCCATTTTGATGAAAGTAACACTTTCATAATAAGAAAAGTATTCTTTTATGCATAAAAATCCATTTTGATGAAAGTAACACTTTCATAATAAAAAACATTATTCTTTCATGCATAAAAAAAATATTCAATATGCATCTTCTATGCATGAAAATGACACTTTTAGAATATGCATGAAAATGACACTTTGAGAATATAGAAACGATAGGAATTACTCTTTTAGAATAATAAAAGATAATACTTATTTTTAATTTTTTTAAAAAAAATTTACCATAACCTCCTTTGTATGGCTAACCATTTTTTAAATTTTCCTACTTATTTTTACTTAACAATTAACCTCAATTGGTTTTAAGCATTCTAAACTAAACAATTTTCACTTTTAAATGAGAAATAATATGAAAGTTTAATTCCAACTATTAGTTCACTTAACTAGGATAAATAAGAGATGATTTTAAGAATGAGAGAGGGGGAAAGCCTTTCCACAAGGCATAGCATCCATTTATCACTTCAAACAACACAAAAATTAGAAAGCATAAAAAGAATAAAGAAAATTATAAGATTTCTAACTTACATAAATTCTTGGGAGCTTTCCTTTGGCTTGATGGTTTGAGGGTTCTACTCTTGTTTGTAACAAGAGTGGCCACCAATCTTTAGAAGAGGGAAAGGTCAAAAACTAATGAATTATTAAGAAATTCACAGTTCTTGGCTCTTGGGAGGAGTAGAGTAACAGTGCATAAACACTATTATTTTTCAATAAAGGGGGAGGCTTCTATTTATAGGAAAAAGTGAGCTCCTAACCAAGCAAATTGATTTTAGAATTTTCCAATTCGGTTTGGTCAATTTTTGACCTTTTTTAGGTCAGTTTAGCTTACTTTTTGGAACTAGACTTGAATTAGGAGAGAGGAGAGATGAAATATCTCAATTAGGAGAGAGGAGAGATGAGATATCTCAATTTTAGATGATTTAAAACTCCACCACATGTGTGAAGTAGGCGCCTCATTGATGAGGGGGGAAATCCCTATTGTGAGGTGTCAAAAATCTTTTTTTTTAGTAATTCCTTTGGTCCTTAGTCCACTCTTCATCTTATGTGAGTATTTACTCATTTTTGGGGGGGGATTTTCTTTATTTCTTCTATTTATCTTCTCCACACATTTGGATGAGTCTGATTGGCCCCTCAAAACCTTAATTTAAAATTTTTCAAAAATCTGGACCCCTAGGGTAAGGCCTCTTGAACAGATTATACTTGATTTCTAATGCACCTTCTGAAAATCTTTTAAGCTTTTGTTTCGGGGGAACTTATTTTAATAAGAAGAGATATTTTTCCATCCAAAAATATTCAAAATCTGAATATTCTCTCTCTATAACATTTTCTCTCTCTAGGTCAAAATAGGAAGAAAAACAAGATCTTTTATATTTCTGAAGAGGGATTTGATTACAGGGGGAAGATGCTGGATATCTTGAGAGGATGGGGAGGAATCTTACAAAGCTTTCAGTAGTAATAATTACACTTGTCCCTTTAAAAAAGTAGGGGGTTTAGGGTAGATATGGTCCCACCATTTTTGTGACTCAAAAAATTCTTTAAATTTTGAAATTTTTGAGATCCCCCCAAAACTCAATTTTCCCCCCAAAAACCCATCTCAAATTTCATTATAGTCAATAATTTTATTTTCAAGTTTGCTTTTCCTTTCTCTTCCATCTCTATCTCATTTGCCCAACCCTACTGAAACCATCAAATCCCAAAACGCTAAACTTTCTCCTCCATCTTAATCTCCCTCCCTTCTCAGAGCTGCATCTCTTTCATCTTCAAGGCTCCCGTAAAATCCTAGTCTGCACATCATCTTTGATCTCTTTCCTTTTTACTCTAACCCTAACCTTTCTACGCTAGCCTTCCAAGAAGATATGGCCGTACACCAAGAAGACCAAAAGACGAGATTGAGGAGATATCCCTGCGCAACAAGGAGGACGATGAGGGTGCTTGGGTGGGAGACGCATTTCGTAAGAGCGCTTGGGTTTATCTACAGCCTGCTGTAATCGGGCGTCACCGAGTTCGACGGCAAAATGTACTGGAGTACCATTAGAAAGGTCATTTACAAGGCTTCAAGAATGTAAGGTCCTTGTCCCCACCGCACACGAATTCAGAGGTGCTAGCAGCGGAAGTAGCACTTCTTGTGCGGGGCAGGGTCCCACACTTGGGCCTCGCCCATGGATATCTGGACAAGAGACTAATCCATTGGTTTTTCCAAAACCGAACCCAGAAAAACTTCCCTTGCCCGAAAAGCACGGGCGATTCCTCCAAGATAACTTTTCTCTAACGTAGTCAAAAGCCTTAACTAACGGAACTGATCTGACACCAAACCCGTAAGTCCCATAGTCAAATCAGGGAAAAGATTGCACTTGGATCATAGAGACCAACGCTTTTTTTCTCATTGAGAGGCACAACCATTGATTCTTTTCCATAGAACAATATTTATCCGGGATTTACTTCATCTACTATACCATAACAGAATTGAGTCTCAAGTTAGGGATCCATCAGTCCAGCCTAACCCCATCCAGTCCCGTGGGTTAGCCAACCGCCGCCCAACCACTGTAGTGATGGAATCCAATTGAGAATTTGGTTAGGTTTTGTCCTGGGTACGAGGGAAAAGAGTTCCCAGGCCCCCTAGCCGGATATTCATGCAAACTTAAAACTAGTCACACCACTTACACACCCAATATGAAATTGCCTTTTTCTCAGCATCAGCTATCTTTAAAAACAATCATTTAATGAAACCATTGTGTCACTAATCATAATCCTCAAATCTCTTGTTGAATCCTTATTTCCAATCATTCCTTGGGTGTACCTATGGCATCATTGGTACACCCAGAACGCTCCCCACCTGTCCACTTAGGAGCCTTTTTGATAGTTCCTAGCTCATAGTAACCGGTAATGTATTCACATATCAAAATGGAATCTCCGTTGAAGATCAGCAAGATCAACCAACGGATCCATATAAAAGAGCTATGGACTCATCCGTTGAGGACCAGCAAGGTTAATCAACCAGATCCATGCCCGAATTCAGAAAACAACTCTTACTCCTTGTTTCAATATCTTCCACGACGCATGTGTGGGTATCGTCGGGCGACCCAGAGCCCGAGCACCGTATGGTTAGCACCCTCTAGGATCCTTCGCAAGTGACCTAGCGCTTCACTCATAGGCTGCTTCCTTGGTCCCTCATCCACCATACTGGAAGTTCACCATTTTAATCGAACAGACGCTGATCAAGACCTTGGCCGACCTTGCTACGCGAGACATATTCCATTGACTCTCCATCAGCTGTTGCAACTTTAAGATTAGGTCTCCACGACCTCATTCACAAGATGATCAAAATGCTTCTCCTGCATTCTTGATATAAAACAGTCATTTAAAAATAGGTCATAAATATAGTTTCTATAACAAATTCTCATCTTTCCACATTGTTCCATCATCAAACCACATTATTTAAATTCCACAACCATTTCATAATTATTCATATTCTCATCCAGTCACATCATTTTCATCTGATCACATCTTTCCTCTATTTAACCTCATCAGATCTCATTCACTCGCATCTACCCATATCCACATCATCACATCTCATTCATTCACATCTCATCCATTCAGACCACATCACATTCACTCACATTACATCTCATTCAGACCACATCACATTCACTCACATCACATCTCATTCAGACCACATCACATTCACTCATTCATTTTACCTCATTCAGACCACATCACATTCACTCATATCACATCTCATTCATTTTACCTCACATCTCATTCATTCACATCTATCCCGTTTCACATCCCATCACATGACATTCATTCATATTGACATTCATTCATATCCCATCACATGACATTCATTCATATCCATCACATTCACATTCATTCATATCACATCACTTCTACCCACATCATATCTCATTCATACACATCTCATCTCATTCATCCATATCCATTCTTTGCCATACTCATTCACATCCATCCTTCACATACACATCTCATCTCATCTCATTCATCCATATCCATTCTTTGCCATACTCATTCACATCCATCCTTCACATACACACTCACATCCATTCTTCACATACACATTCACATCCATTATCATCACATACATTCACTCACATCCCATATCCCTACCTGAAGTTTTTCTTCCTGAATCTATGCTTTGATGACAGTGGTAATCCAAGGTATCCTATCAAACATCCAAGCGAGAACTTCATGTGTCTCTTTTGGTACTTCAAATTCCCCAAGCCACTATATTTCTTTCTCAAATTGGACACTATATGAGGAAAAGTCTAGCTTGCAAATCCTCTCCCTATCATGAGTTTGGTTGATCTTAGTATTCCCCTCAAATGTGTCTTCATTGAGAAAAGATGATAACTCTGAACTTTTTGCATATGACATAGCCTCATTCATTAGTGTGATACTCATTCGCTCTATCCTCTTTCCTTTCACAATCTGACACATCCATTTTTAACACAAAGCTAACTTTGTCACCTTGCATGACAAATAAAATTAAATAAGCTTTGATTTTTCATAGACTTTTTCAACTAGTTTGCAAGAGATATAAAAGTTGTAACTTACAATGATTAGGTAATCCATAGAATAAGATCATAACTTTTTGAAGACATTGTAGATCAACAAATATATTGTTGAACTCGTTGTAAGTAACCACAATATTACCATTGTTGCCTCGCTTTTCTCCCATTGACGTAGTAGTACTCTCCAATCTTACATTGAACATCTTCATTGCATGTCCTCTTTGGTAATCTTAATCTTCTTGGGATAGGAAAAATATTTCGTGTGTGATGCCTTGTTTGCGAAGTGTATCTTGCAGTAATTGATGGAGAGCCTAGTATCCTTTTCTGCTTATGCCCAATTCATTGCATGCATTCTAAACTTCCTCAATGCCTAAAATGTTAGTTATATCTTTCATTATCTCATTTGCAAGTATCTATTGTACCTTCTTGTAGCGTGGATCTCGAACCATGGAAAGAATGTCACGTTTTCTCACACAACTACATAACATATCTCCAATATCTTGAGGACCATTATCACCACACGCATCTTTAAGAAAGGTCATGTAATGAACTAACAAAGATTACTTATAGAAGCAATATTATATAATGAATTAACAATTAATGAAAAAAATCAAACAATAGATACACTCTAATAAGAATAACTTGTGAGATCCCTGTTCCCACCGCGCAACAGATTCGGGGTACTAGCAGCGGAAGTAGCACTTCTCGCGCGGGACAGGGGTCCCACACTCAAGGCCTCGCCCACCACGGATATCCGAACAAGAGACTAATCCGACGGTTGTTCCAAAACCGAACCCGGAAAAACTTTCTTTACCCGGAAAGCACGGGCGATTCCACCAGGATAACTTTTTACTCTAACGTAGTCAAGACCATTACTGATCAAGTTGATCCGACTGTATCTATAAAGATACTCGGTCACATCAAGGAAGAAACTTGCACTTGGATCATTGGGATCAACGCTTTTTTCCCATTCAAGAGGCACAGCCGTTGATTCCTATCCATAGAACAATTACTGTCTGGGATTTACTTTATCTATCGTAATAACAAAAATTGAGTCTTGATTTACGGATCCATCAGTCCAGCCTAACCCCATCCGATCCCATGGGTTAGCCAACCGCCCAACCACTGTAGTGATGGGATCCAATTAAGAATTTGGTTAGGTTTTGTCCCGGGTACCAAGGAAAAGAGTTCCAAGGCCCCCTAGCCGGAAGTTCATGCAAACATAAAACTAGTCACACCACTTACACACCCAATATGAAATTGCCTTTTTCTTAGCATCAGCTAACTTTAAAACAATCTTTTAATGAAACCATTATGTCACTGATGACAATCCTCATAGTCTTTGGTTGAATCCTTATTTCCAGTCATTCATTCATCGGTATACTTATGGCATCATTGGCAACCATAACGCTCACCACCTGTTCACTCAGGGGCCTTTTCCATAGTTCCTAGCTCATAGTAACCGGCAATATATTCATATAACAGAATGGAATCTCCGTGGAAGATCAGCAAGATCAACCCACAGATCCATATAAAAGAGCCATGGACTCATCCGTTGAGGACCAGCAGGGTCAATCAACCAGATCCATGCCCGGTTTCAGAAAACAACTCTTATTCCTTGTTCCAATATCTTCCACGACGCACGTGTGGGTATCTTCGGTGACCCAGAGCACCGTATGGTCAGCACCCTCTAGGATCCTTCGCAGGTGACCGAGCACCGTATGGTCAGCACCCTCTAGGATCCTTCGCAGGTGACCTAGCGCTTCACTCATAGGCCGCTTCCTTGGTCCCTCATCCACCGTACCGCGGAAGCTCACCATTTAAATCGAAACCGAGGCTGGTCAAGACCTCGGTCGACCTTGCTACGCGAGACGTCCTCCATTGACTCTCCGTCAGCAGTTGCAACTTTAACAATTAGGTCTTCATGACCTTAATCCACAAGACAGTCAAAATGCTTCCCCAGCATTCTTGACATAAAACAGTCATTTACAAACAGTCACAAAATACAGTTTCTAAATCGAACTCTCGTCTTTCCACATTATCCCTCCTTAGTCCACATTACTTGATCCACATTCCATTCAATGTGTACTCATTCTCATCGATTTCCTCATATCGACGACACATTAATTCACATACACATTCACATTCACATCCATACATCCACATCTACATGCGTACATCCATTTTCACATCCTCATTTATACATCCACATCCCATATCCACATTCATACATACACATCCATATCCACATTCATACATACACATCCATATCCACATCCATACGTCCACATCCACATCCACATTCACATTCATACATCCACATCCACATTCTCATTCACATCTATACATCCACATCTATATCCACATACATACATACATCCACATCCGTATCTACATCCATACATCCACATCCACATCCACATCCACATTCACATTCACATCCATATATCCACATCTACATGCATACATCCATTATCACGTCCTCATTCATATATCCACATCCACATACATACATACATCCACATCCGTATCTACATCCATACATCCACATCCACACATCCACATCCACATTCACATTCACATCCATATATCCACATCTACATGCATACATCCATTATCACGTCCTCATTCATATATCCACATCCACATACATACATACATCCACATCCACATTCCCATTCACATCTATACATTCACATCTACATCCACATACATACATACATCCACATCCACATTTCCATTCACATCTATACATCCACACACATACATACATGCACATCTACATCCACATTCACATCTACGCATATACATCTTCATACATACATCCATTTTCACATTCATACATCCACACTCCCATCTCCACATTCACACATCCACATACATACATCCATTTCCACATTCCCATTCATATAGCCCCATATACCTTCACATCTAATCTTTTACATCACATCCATTCTTGTCCAATCACAACCCATATACATCTTATCCTATCACATACACTTCTTACCTCATCTCATACACATCTTATCACATCTTAATTCATCTTATTACCTCTTATCACATCTTATACACCTCTTATCACATCCTATCACATCTCATATCTATTTATAGAATACAAGAGAACTCTTATATTTGATATAAGATTTCTTTACACATTTATTTATGCATAAATTCCATTTAAGGAGATTAATACTTTCGAAGTAAAAATCAATCTTTTATGCATCTTCCTATGCATAAATTCATTTTAAATGAAAATGATACTTTTGAATTAAAATTCAATCTTTTATGCATCTTCCTATGCATAAATTCAATTTAGATGAGAATGACACTTTTGAATCAATCTTTTATGCATCTTCCTATGCATAAATTCAATTTGGTAGGAATTACACTTTTAGAATAAAAGAATTTCTCTTATGCATCTAGGTTATGCATAAAATCCATTTATGATGAAAATCACACTTTTAGTATAAAAAGAATATCTTTTATGCATACTTCTATGCATGAAATCCAAATATGATAAAAGTAACACTTTTATAATAAAATAATTAACTCTTATGCATACTTCTATGCAGGAAATTCAATTGTGATAAAAGTAACACTTTTATAATAAAATAATCAACTTTTATGCATACCTCTATGCATGAAATCCAAATATGATAAAAGTAACACTTTTATAATAAAATAATCAACTCTTATGCATACTTCTATGCATGAAATTCAATTGTGACAAAAGTAATACTTTTATAATAAAATAATCAACTTTTATGCATACCTCTATGCATGAAATTTAAATATGATAAAAGTAACACTTTTATAATAAAATAATCAACTTTTATGCATACCTCTATGCATGAAATTCAAATATGATAAAAGTAACACTTTTATAATAAAATAATCAACTTTTATGCATACCTCTATGCATGAAATTCAAATATGATAAAAGTAACTTTTATAATAAAATAATCAACTTTTATGCATACCTCTATGCATGAAATTCAAATATGATAAAAGTAACACTTTTATAATAAAATAATCAACTTTTATGCATACCTCTATGCATGAAATTCAAATATGATAAAAGTAACACTTTTATAATAAAATAATCAACTTTTATGCATACCTTCTATGCATGAAATTCAAATATGATAAAAGTAACACTTTTATAATAAAATAATCAACTTTTATGCATAACTCTATGCATGAAATTCAAATATGATAAAAGTAACACTTTTATAATAAAATAATCAACTTTTATGCATACCTCTATGCATGAAATTCAAATATGATAAAAATAACACTTTTATAATAAAATAATCATCTTTTGTGCATACATCTATGCATGAAATTCAATTATGCTAAAAGTAACACTTTAATATAATAATCAATTTCTCTATGATTACAATGAATATCTTTCAATTAATCTAGGATGATAATTCCTAGAATATGGTAGGAAGTCCTCTTTTCATGCTTTGAATGTAATTATTTTATGCATAATTTTTATAAAAATTTTGCCATAGCTCCGCTGCTATGACTGATAAATCTCAATTTTTCTAAGGGATAAAGCTTATCATTAAGAAAATAATTAGAATGATCCCTAATTGGATCAATAATCCATAATGGATTGAATCATCAATATTCATGAAATACATAAACTAAAAGCATAGAAAAAAGCCATTAATTTGACCTCAAGCATAGATTAATCTTGGATTAAGGAAAAGCTTTATGAAAAGCTTCATTTGGATTGAGAATGGGTCATGAGTATGACCATTTCTTGAGTGAGAGAGAGAAATTACATAAAAACCATTAGAATTAAGCATAAATGAAAATTTATGTAATTCTTAACTATCATTAATCAATTAACTTCAATAGCATTCATCAAATTATGTAACTCTTCACTACCATTCATCAATTAACTTCAATAGCATTCAAAAACCATTCCAATTAAGCTTCTCAAGCTTGAGAGGGGTTGAGAAGAGAGAAACATTGAGAAATTATAGAAAATGATCAAAATTCACTAATTACCTTACAAATTGCTTGATTCTTTGTTCACGGTAGAGGCCCCAACCAATCAATTGGTTAAGTATGTTGATGGAGCCACCAATGGGGATTGAAGAAAGAGGGAAGCTCTAATTTCTCCAATTTGGAGAGAATTTTAGAGAATAGTAGAAATTAGCATTATTTCAGCATAACTTTAGTATAGTAAAATTCTTCTATTTTTTTCAAAGGACTCATGTCCTATTTATAGGAGAGGGAAGCTCTAACCAAAGCTAACTGAATTCTAGAATTTTTCAAATTCAGTTTGGTTGAATTTGGACTAGATTTGGATCTAGTTTGGTTCCTTTTTGATTCGGTTTGGTTCCATTTTGATTTGGTTTGGTTCAAGAGAGAGGAGAGATAAAAATATCACATTATTTTTGAGTTTAAAACTCATTCAAGCATGTGAAATATGCACCTCCTTTAAAAAAACTCCCCTTCCTTACATATGTGTCAAAATGGAATTATTATACCCAAAATATCTCATATTTTTAATATTGCTCATAGTTTTTTACTAATAAACCTTGTACATTTTCAACTCTTCATCTTATGTGAGCATTTACTTATTTTTGGATACCCAAAATATCTCATATTTTTAATATTTCTCATAGTTTTTTACTAATAAACCTTGTACATTTTCAACTCTTCATCTTATGTGAGCATTTACTCATTTTTGGATACCCAAAATATCTCATATTTTTGATATTACTCATAGTTTCTTACTAATAAACCTTGTACATAGTCAACTCTTCATCTTATGTGAGCATTTACTCATTTTTGGGTATCTTCTTTTACAAAATTGGATTTATCTCCTCCCTACACGTGGATTGATGCTATTGGCCCATAGGAACCTTAATTGGACCATAATCCAAATTTTTTTGAAAATCTAGACCCTTAGGCTAAGATTCTTCATACTCATTTCCAATTAATTCCTTAGGCTAAGGTTCTTCATACTCATTTCTAATTAATTCCAATTGCACATTGGAAAGTTCTTTTTGAATTTCTGTTTCAGGAGAACTTATTTTAATAAGATGAGAAATTTTTCTATCTACAAATATTCAAAATTTGAATATTCTCTCTCTAGAATATTCTCTCTCTCTAAGTCAAAACAGTTAGAAACAAGATCTTTTATATTTCTGAAGAGGGGATTGATTACAAGGAAAGATGCTGGACATTTTGAGAGGCTTGGGAGGAATCTTACATTCTCTCCCACTTGAAAAACGCGAGATGTCCTCATCTCGCAAACTTGGGATAATTTCGCAAGATGCACGAACATGAGACTTAGAGAAAAATTTAATTAAGATTAACCATCACCAAATAAAAAAGTCTCAAAGAGAGTAAGGGTCAAGACAAGAACAAGATTTAAACTTTATTCATTCTTGAAACATATAAAATAATGATAGAAGAACTCTTTACACTTCCATAAGCCCGTCCATCATATGATCACAAAAGCAGCACTCACAAGCTGCGCACGTATAAGGTAACTCATCTATGGGAATAATTCTGTTGGTTATTGCCGCACCTATCTCAGTGGTATGAGGTGATCTAACAAAAGGACCTCTGAGAGGCAAGCCAAAAACGGGGTAAAGGCATATCTTCTGAGATGAGGAAGAAAACACGCCAGTAAGAAGACCCGCTCAGAAAACCCAAGATGTCTTGATCTCATGACGCAGTAGTATCGGGGACCCAAACCCAAAGCTTCAATAACCATGGCCAAGCGGACATTGTTTACGAAAGTGCTGCTGACCCCAGGGTGTTACCCTAGTTATGTCTTGATAGGTCCGCCATTTGGTCTGAGCTACGGACGTTCCCAAGTGAGGAAAAAGTGAGCGCTCATACTGTTCTATAAAATCTTTCTTCACAGACTCACTTGCGTCTTGAAGGTGAGAAATCATCATGGATAAAACTAATTCCTGTTGCCAAGCCATGAAGGAGATTAAGAAGAAGGGAGATCGATGGAAGTAAGATTACTATGAGCGACAGGTAAAAGTTACGACTTATATAAAGGAAGGAACTAGCCTAACTTAGAAGCCAACGGTATCTTGCCACTGAAGTTTTACCGTCTTTCCATGATTTGGGTTTGGCACATATTTCTATGAAATACATTAAGAACTTTGAGATGAGGAGGTAAAAGAAGCTTGTAGGCTAAGTCGCCTACTTTCATTGAATTCAGATATAAGGCTCACAATATCTGGGGGATAACTTCATATACTCCCCAAGAGATAAAGAACTTCTTTTGGGCCGTACTCGAATGAAAACCAAAACCTTGGTATCCAAAACACCGATTTTCACTTCTGAACTCATTGTTCTAAATCCTTAAAATAGCGTGACTCTTGAGAAGTATTCTAGGGAGAGGGTCTTCCTTTTTTAAACAGAATCTTTCTTTTATTTTAGAGAGGGAATAATTATAAGATCAAAAAGGGAGATTCTTACTCCTGTATACCTCGAAGGTTGGGGAGGAATCTTACACTCTACCCCACTTAAAAAAGTGCGAGATGTCCTCATCTCGCAAGGTAGAGGACAACTCTTTTTCTTAAGATCCAATTTTATTCTGGGGTTCCTTATATTCTGGTCAACCCAACAGAATACTGGGATAAATATCCCTTAGAACTCATCATTAAATAACAATTCATTCAGATCATATCATTCATATCTTTAACATGATAATGGTCCATTAGACCAAAAAATTTCCTTCTGAACATTCCTCCACGGGAATTTCAGACAAGTAAGTTCTCAATTTGTCATCCCTTAACTTGATCTAACGGTCAAGTGTTAATAGTAGTAATTTGACAGCACAATCCACTAATCTCATAGTGATTTGCTGAAATCATTATCATCATTTATCATCACAGGGACTCATCCCATTCATCATTTATCATCACAGGGACTCATCCCATTCATCATTTATCATCACAGGGACTCATCCCATTCATCCTCATTGTAGTTTTGCTCAGGTTATTATATTTCAACTAAATTTCAGAAATCATCATTTTTCAATCAGAATCCAAATCAATTCATCAGTTCTCAAACAAAATTAAAATCATATCAACCACATTCGAAATCATCATCTGGATAGCATTAACGCTTATAATTTCAAGTCTTGGATTTACTCGTATATACTGCCGGTAAAGAGAGCTGCAGTTATACCCTCGGTATATACGGGTCGTCATAATACTTGGAACTATAAGGTAAATACCATCATGTCTAGAGGCCTCAAGCAAGTCAGGGTTCCATACAATTGCGGTACTTCCATTTGCAGACCCAATTACTAATTTATGAATTTTCAGATTGAATATCAATTTGTATGAATTATATCACACAATTACAACCTTTTTGTGTTTCTTGATAAATTTTTGGCATATTTGTCTTCTCAGTTGATCTTTTAACCTGGCTCTGATACCAACTGTGAGATCCCTGTTCCCACCGCGCAACAGATTCGGGGTACTAGCAGCGGAAGTAGCACTTCTCGCGCGGGACAGGGGTCCCGCACTCGGGGCCTCGCCCACGGATATCCGGACAAGAGACTAATCCGACGGTTGTTCCAAAACCGAACCCGGAAAAACTTTCTTTACCCGGAAAGCGCACGGGCGATTCCACCAGGATAACTTTTTACTCTAACGTAGTCAAGACCATTACTGATCAAGTTGATCCGACTGTATCTATAAAGATACTCGGTCAGATCAAGGAAGAAACTTGCACTTGGATCATTGGGATCAATGCTTTTTTCCCCATTCAAGAGGCACAGCTGTTGATTCCTATCCAGAGAATAATTACTGTCCGAGATTTACTTTATCTATCGTAATAACAAAAATTGAGTCTCGATTTACGGATCCATCAGTCCAGCCTAACCCCATCCAATCCCATGGGTTAGCCAACCACCCAACCACTATAGTGATGGGATCCAATTAAGAATTTGGTTAGGTTTTGTCCCGGGTACCAAGGAAAAGAGTTCCAAGGCCCCCTAGCCAGAAGTTCATGCAAACATAAAACTAGTCACACCACTTACACACCCAATATGAAATTACCTTTTTCTTAGCATCAGCTAAGAAAAACAATCTTTTAATGAAACCATTATGTCACTGATGACAATCCTCATAGTCTCTAGTTGAATCCTTATTTCCAGTCATTCATTCATCGGTATACTTATGGCATCATTGGCAACCAGAACGCTCACCACCTGTTCACTCAGGGGCCTTTTCCATAGTTCCTAGCTCATAGTAACCGACAATATATTCATATAACAGAATGGAATCTCCATGGAAGATCAGCAAGATCAACCCACAGATCCATATAAAAGAGCCATGGACTCATCCGTTGAGGACCAGCAGGGTCAATCAACCAGATCCATGCCCGGTTTCAGAAAACAACTCTTATTTCTTGTTCCAATATCTTGCACGATGCACGTGTGGGTATCTTCGGTGACCCAGAGCCCGAGCACCGTATGGTCAGCATCCTCTAGGATCCTTCGCAGGTGACCTAGCGCTTCACTCATAGGCCGCTTCCTTGGTCCCTCATCCACCGTACCGGAAGCTCACCATTTAAATCGAACCGAGGCTGGTCAAGACCTCGGTCGACCTTGCTACGCGAGACGTCCTCCATTGACTCTCCGTCAGCAGTTGCAACTTTAACAATTAGGTCTTCATGACTTTAATCCACAAGACGGTCAAAATGCTTCCCCAGCATTCTTGACGTAAAACAGTCATTTACAAACAGTCACAAAATACAGTTTCTAAATCGAACTCTCATCTTTCCACATTATCCCTCCTTAGTCCACATTACTTATTCCACATTCCATTCAATGTGTACTCATTCTCATCCATTTCCTCATATCGACGATACATTAATTCACATACACATTCACATTCACATCCATACATCCACATCTACATGCATACATCCATTTTCACATCCTCATTTATACATCCACATCCCATATCCACATTCATACATACACATCCATATCCACATCCATACGTCCACATCCACATCCACACTCACATTCATACATCCACATCCACATTCTCATTCACATCTATACATCCACATCTACATCCACATACATACATACATCCACATCCGTATCTACATCCATACATCCACATCCACATTCACATTCACATCCATATATCCACATCTACATGCATACATCCATTATCACGTCCTCATTCATATATCCACATCCACATACATACATACATCCACATACATACATACATCCACATCCGTATCTACATCCATACATCCATACATCCATACATACATACATCCACATCCGTATCTACATCCATACATACATACATCCACATCCACATCCACATCCACATTCGCATTCACATCTATATATCCACATCTACATGCATACATCCATTATCACGTCCTCATTCATATATCCACATCCACATACATACATACATCCACATCCACATCCACATTCCCATTCACATCTACATCCACATACATACATACATCCACATCCACATTCCCATTCACATCTATACATCCACACACATACATACATGCACATCTACATCCACATTCACATCTACGCATATACATCTTCATGCATACATCCATTTTCACATTCATACATCCACACTCCCATATCCACATTCACACATCCACATACATACATCCATTTCCACATTCCCATTCATATAACCCTATATACCTTCACATCTAATCTTTTACATCACATCCATTCTTGTCCTATCACAACCCATATACATCTTATCCTATCACATACACTTCTTACCTCATCTCATACACATCTTATCACATCTTAATTCATCTTATTACCTCTTATCACATCTTATACACCTCTTATCACATCCTATCACATCTCATATCTATTTATAGAATACAAGAGAACTCTTATATTTGATATAAGATTTCTTTACACATTTATTTATGCATAAATTCCATTTAAGGAGATTAATACTTTCGAAGTAAAAATCAATCTTTTATGCATCTTCCTATGCAAAAATTTATTTTAAATGAAAATGACACTTTTGAATTAAAATTCAATCTTTAATGCATCTTCCTATGCATAAATTCAATTTAGATGAGAATGACACTTTTGTATCAATCTTTTATGCATCTTCCTATGCATAAATTCAATTTGGTAGGAATTACACTTTTAGAATAAAAGAATTTCTCTTATGCATCTAAGTTATGCATAAAATCCATTTATGATGAAAATCACACTTTTAGTATAAAAAGAATATCTTTTATGCATACTTCTATGCATGAAATCCAAATATGATAAAAGTAACACTTTTATAATAAAATAATCAACTCTTATGCATACTTCTATGCAGAAAATTCAATTGTGATAAAAGTAACACTTTTATAATAAAATAATCAACTTTTATGCATACCTCTGCATGAAATCCAAATATGATAAAAGTAACACTTTTATAATAAAATAATCAACTCTTATGCATACTTCTATGCATGAAATTCAATTGTGACAAAAGTAACACTTTTATAATAAAATAATCAACTTTTATGCATACCTCTATGCATGAAATTCAAATATGATAAAAGTAACACTTTTATAATAAAATAATCAACTTTTATGTATACCTCTATGCATGAAGTTCAAATATGATAAAAGTAACACTTTTATAATAAAATAATCAACTTTTATGCATACCTCTATGCATGAAATTCAAATATGATAAAAGTAACACTTTTATAATAAAATAATCAACTTTTATGCATACCTTCTATGCATGAAATTCAAATATGATAAAAGTAACACTTTTATAATAAAATAATCAACTTTTATGCATACCTCTATGCATGAAATTCAAATATGATAAAAGTAACACTTTTATAATAAAATAATCAACTTTTATGCATACCTCTATGCATGAAATTCAAATATGATAAAAATAACACTTTTATAATAAAATAATCATCTTTTGTGCATACATCTATGCATGAAATTCAATTATGCTAAAAGTAACACTTTTACATTAATATAATAATCAATTTCTCTATGATTACAATGAATATCTTTCAATTAATCTAGGATGATAATTCCTAGAATATGGTAGAAAGTCCTCTTTTCATGCTTTGAATGTAATTATTTTATGCGTAATTTTTATAAAAATTTTGCCATAGCTCCGCTGCTATGAGACTGATAAATCTCAATTTTTCTAAGGGATAAAGCTTATTATTAAGGAAATAATTAGAATGATCCCTAATTGGATCAATAATCCATAATGGATTGAATCATCAATATTCATGAAATACATAAACTAAAAGAATAGAAAAAAGCCATTAATTTGACCTCAAGCATAGACTAATCTTAGATTAAGGAAAAGCTTTATGAAAAGCTTCATTTGGATTGAGAATGGGTCATGAGTATGACCATTTCTTGAGTGAGAGAGAGAAATTACATAAAAACCATTAGAATTAAGTATAAATGAAAATTTATGTAATTCTTAACTATCATTAATCAATTAACTTCAATAGCATTCATCAAATTATGTAACTCTTCACTACCATTCATCAATTAACTTCAATAGCATTCAAAAACCATTCCAATTAAGCTTCTCAAGCTTGAGAGGGGTTGAGAAGAGAGAAACATTGAGAAATTATAGAAAATGATTAAAATTCACTAATTACCTTACAAATTGCTTGATTCTTTGTTCACGGTAGAGGCCCCCAACCAATCAATTGGTTAAGTATATTGATGGAGCCACCAATGGGGATTGAAGAAAGAGGGAAGCTCTAATTTCTCCAATTTGGAGAGAATTTTAGAGAATAGTAGAAATTAGCATTATTTCAGCATAACTTTAGTATAGTAAAATTCTTCTATTTTTTTCAAAGGACTCATGTCCTATTTATAGGAGAGGGAAGCTCTAACCAAAGCTAACTGAATTCTAAAATTTTTCAAATTCAGTTTGGTTGAATTTGGACTAGATTTAGATCTAGTTTGGTTCCTTTTTTATTCGGTTTGGTTCTATTTTGATTCGGTTTGGTTCCATTTTGATTTGGTTCGGTTCAAGAGAGAGGAGAGAGGAGAGATAAAAATATCACATTATTTTTGAGTTTAAAACTCATTCAAGCATGTGAAATATGCACCTCCTTTAAAAAAACTCCCCTTCCTTACATATGTGTCAAAATGGAATTATTATACCCAAAATATCTCATTTTTTAATATTGCTCATAGTTTTTTACTAATAAACCTTGTACATTTTCAACTCTTCATCTTATGTGAGCATTTACTTATTTTTGGATACCCAAAATATCTCATATTTTTAATATTTCTCATAGTTTTTTACTAATAAACCTTGTACATTTTCAACTCTTCATCTTATTTGAGCATTTACTCATTTTTGGATACCCAAAATATCTCATATTTTTTATATTACTCATAGTTTCTTACTAATAAACCTTGTACATAGTCAACTCTTCATCTTATGTGAGCATTTACTCATTTTTTGGTATCTTCTTTTACAAAATTGGATTTATCTCCTCCCTACACATGGATTGATGCTATTGGTCCATAGGAACCTTAATTGGACCATAATCCAAATTTTTTTGAAAATCTAGACCCTTAGGCTAAGGTTCTTCATACTCATTTCCAATTAATTCCAATTGCACATTGGAAAGTTCTTTTTGAATTTTTGTTTCAGGGGAACTTATTTTAATAAGATGAGAAATTTTTCTATCTACAAATATTCAAAATCTGAATATTCTCTCTCTAGAATATTCTCTCTCTAAGTCAAAATAGTTAGAAACAAGGTCTTTTATATTTCTGAAGAGGGGATTGATTACAGGGAAAGATGCTGGACATTTTCAGAGGCTGGGGAGGAATCTTACATAACTTATAATCAAAAAGATGAATAGAAAACAAACCTTGCTGCATGAATTCTTTGCTTGAGGGCACCACCACCAATTGCAAGTGTCTGAATGTTGTTCATTGTCCTCTTTCGCTCCATAGCTCCCATGGGTGTGCTTTTTATACGCGAGATTGTATCCTGTAACTTCAGGATTTGATCCTCTTTTCCTTTGCCCTCTCTTTGTAGCTGTAAAATATTATTCTGTGCAATTTTGAGAGCTTGTTGCACACTACTCAAAGTGACTTGCAAGCTATGAATTTGTGAGTTTAGAAATTGAACCTTCCATGCATCACATATACTTAAGTATTTGCAATATCCAAGGAGCCCATTCTCACCCTCTCCAACAAAAGGAATGAATGAGGGTAGGTCTGTGAAAGGTGGAGAGAAATTTGAAGAAGGATCATTAGGATATAAATACCCATCAACCCAAAGATCCACATTACAATGACCCTGGTGTCTTCTTTCTTGCTTCTCCTATATGTTTAGACATTCTTTTCTGATAGGTGCATATTCATTCAAGATGCGAATATGCAAGTCTACCTTCCTCACTCGTGATGAATTTGAGGTGTTTGTTATTTCTATGAGTGTCATAGTAGACATAATGGAAGATGGTAGGTAGCTTGGATCCCAAAGAGAAGCTTGAAAGAGAGACCTACTGCAAGAGAGAAGGGCTTGGGAGGGAGAGACTGACAAAGAGAGAGAGAGAGAATCTTTTCGTTGTTGAGAGAGAGAGAGAGAGAGAGAGAGAGAGAGAGAGAATCTTTTCATTGTTGAGTCATCGGATAGAGAAGAGATGTGATACTAATCAATGAAGAAAATGGTTTTTTGGTGGGTTTGCTATAAAATATAAATTTTAAATTGCTAGCCTATCTAAAAATTTAAATTTAAATTAAACTTTTTATGTTTTATGCATTTAAAAGTGAAAAAATAAAAAACATAAGTTTTCCTTGTCTTTTAGTGACTGTTGATTTAGAATTTGTGGGAACTTCAAAAATGCAATGAAAGTGTATGAAATGAGATTGTCTTTTAATGACGATTGATATAGAATTTAGAGGGCACTTCAAAAACGCAATGAAAGTGCATTAAATGTGATTGAAAGTTTTTTGAGATAATTATTTTGAATTGTAAGAAAAAATATTTTTGGGACTCTTATATGGACGAGATTAATGATGTTTTGAGAGTTTTAGTGGTGTGGCTAGAAAGAGAATCCTAGAGTGAAAATCCTAGAGAGGAAAAACTAGAGAGATCCCCTACTTTTAGGGCCAAGAGTAGGCTTCATTATGACTTTGTCTCCTTAAACCTCAAAAAAATTAGTCTTAGTTCCTTAAAATTAGGGATTCTTTTATAAGGCCCTTTTTATGCTCAAATGCCCCCGATGTTTGGGCAACGATCACATTTTTGGTTGTTTGGGGAGGGCTTTTCATGGGTCTTTAGCCTTGGGCCATAGGCCTTGAGCCTTTGAGGCCTTGGGCGTTGGCCTCTCTCTTGCCTCCCTATAAGAAGACACACACACTCTCTCTCTCTCTCTCTCTCTTGCCTCCCCCTTGCCTCCCTCCCTATAAGAAGACACACACACACACTCTCTCTCTCTCTCTCTCTCTCTCTCTCTCTCTCTCCCTCAAGCAGCAAGCCTCAAGGGCCAAGGTCTCAAGTTTCAAGGTCTCGCACAAGCAAGATCTAGCCTCTCAAGACTCACACACTCTCTCCCACCCACACACACACACACAAACAAACACACACACACACAGAGTGCACACACACCCCCACCCACCCTCACACTCAAGTTCTCCCTCAACTTTCATGGAGGCGGTGCACGGCCATGGGTATGCAAGCTTTTCCCATGTAAGCGAGTGGGTGGCACCGACAAAGTGATTTTTAAGTGCCATTCCTACCCCCCGTCCCCATTCCCTACATACGGCCATCCTCTGTCCTGTTCCCATCCCCTGTCCTGTTCCCATCCTCGTCCCCCGTTACCGTCCCCCATCCCTTGTGACCATGGCTTTATGCTTGCCGATCTCCCAGCCAAGCCTTCCCACCCTCGTACCTAGTCCAATTCTAGGCACAAGTTGGGGCCAAGTCTACCAAAAGCACTCACGACAAGGAGATTTCATGCCATGCTCCCCTCGGACCTCTCCTCCAGTGCCCGAGGTACCCTCACAAGCATACTAGATACTATGAATTGAACTGGGATACAAGTGAAGTGTATGTGGATGTAGATTCAAAGAGATGAGATAGGAGTACTTACAATGTTTTTAGCATGACTCATGCTATTTCATTTCATCATTACAAAGAGCATGTACTCATGCTTTCCCCATTCATCCAAAGTAGCTCTGTCACATCAATCACCACAAAAACAACATCCACATAGCATCCAAAATCATGTGATTTACAAGCACAACTCACTGATTTGCATCACTTCAACCCCTTTTGCCTTTACTCTATGGCCCTCATCAATGAACCAATCAATCAATCATATGGCAAGTAGACTCCAATTGCTTAATGCTTAAGCAAATAAAAGGTTCATATGATGCATCCCAAAATACCTTCAATGGTGGATGTAATGGCCATGCAAAAACTTCTAAGTCTCATGAGCATTCCACCATTGCAATTAGCATGCAAGTGTTTGAAGCATTGACAATCAAAGACTTCAATCTATGGTTTCAAATAGCTTGAAGAGAGGTTTTAAAAAAGCTTAAAGTCATAGTGATCAAGAAGCTAAAAATGTCCTTATGCAATGCTTCCTTCAATGGTGTTCAGTGGAAGAGAGGTTTTAAAAAGATTGAAGCCATATTAATTTAAAAATACTGAAAATACCTCCCAATAATGACTTTAGATATATTATGGCTTGATTAAGCCTCTCTTTGCTTAATCCAAAATGCAGCTTCAAGGATTTATGGAGGAATTAAAATTGTTGTAAATTGCTACTATTACCTTGAGCAAGGTGTAAAAGCGACGATTTGCTATAATGGTCTCAATGAGCAAGCCACAGTGGAACCGGAAAAGAAATGCCATGAATTGCAGCTCAAATCGCCTCTGCTAAAGCTTTTCTTCACACCTACTCTCCGGGTGTGCACAGCACGAAGCAGAAGAAAACAACGCAACAAAACCGCAACCACTAAAGTCCTTGTTGCTAGGCTTAAGCTTACCTAAGCTTAAGCAAGAATGCTTTCGCTAAATGGAGCACAAATTGCATCAAAAGGGTAGTCAAAAACCCTCTGAAATAGCATGCGTTCGTCAATGCATCTCCATGGCCAGCCATGCGTAGGATGAATTATCTAGCTCATTGGAATGGAATGCTTCATCAAAACCCTAAGTTAATGTTGATCAATGGAAACAAGATAAATCTCTATTTCTCTCAAAATTCAGCATGTAAAGAAGAAGAAACATAAATTTTTTGGTTACGAAAAGTTAATCAAGATTAACAAATTTTTTCCCCAAATTTGGTCCCTTCTTTCAAATTTTGGAGCAATCGCCTCAGAATTTGGTCCTCAATCAACCCATGACCCCAAAACTTTAATCAATTCAAAATTCAAAGGAAATTCTAGCATTCCATACTCCCCGTGCCCCATTTCTTGATCAAGAAATCGATCAAAATCAAGAAAATCAAGAAAATTTCCAAGAAACTCCAAGAAAATCAAGAAAATCAAGAAATTTTAAAAAAATTTAGAAATCTTGGATCAAAGACAAGGCTCTGATACCACTGTAATGATGGGAAAAAGAAATAAAGAAAGATTGCACTCATAATGGAGTACCACATGCACTTATGATGGAGTACCACATGCACTCAAGGGAGTACCACCATAGCCATAGAAGCATGGAGCTCGAAGAAGTATGACTTCATTAAAAAAGTGTGTTATAACCTTAGTTACAATATTCACTTATATACTTGCCCACCATTTCACACTCATTGATGTTGGGCCTCATACTTGACCAGCCATAACCACCATGACCATGAGCCTCTCCTTATGTAGTACAAACTCAAGCCCCTTTCATTACATACACCTAGATGACAATGTGCTAACTGGGGGTATACCATCTCCTCCTAGAGGTGGGCCACCCCCACCCAATCTTGGCTAAAAATCCGAACTTTCCTGAAGCTCAACCTCAAGAGTCAAAGCTTGCCCAAGGTGCTAGAGTCCAATTCTAACAGAGAAGTGTGAAGTAGCCTTGGTTGACTACATACAATGAAACAAGTTGGCCTAGGCCACTTCTGAAATAGAGATAACATAGCCAATGTTATTAATAATATAACTCTTGCATGCTTTGCATTGTTCAACGACAAATCATGCATACACCATATTGATTAAAGAGATCCTAGCTAACATGAGATGACCATACATACCACTGGAAAGATTGATACACATAGGAGTCTAGCACGTAGAGTGGTGACATCTCATGAATTCTTTCATCTTATCTCCTAATGAAGAGGTTTCTCACTTTGACTAAACTCTAAGTTTGCATCTTTAGATTCCTCACTTTGACTTGACTCTACAGTAGCACTTTCAGATTCTCCCATCTAGCTATAGTAAGAATGAGTACCTCTTTCAGACTTGTGGTGGGTGTGGCTGCAGTGGCTGCAGCTTCGACCATTTGCTCCACCTAAGCCTCAACCAGAGCCCCCATCCAAATCTCCATCAAACTAAATCCAAGCAGGTTGGTCCAAGCGTGGACATGTTGGTCTAGTCCATGCCCTGGTGCATAAACAAAACTCGGCCACACAATTGATGGCCCCCATTGTCGATACCACCCTTACTATCCTGAAGTGCCTTATCTTTCTTGTTGTGCTTCAACTTGGCCCTCCCAAATATCTACATGACTAGTTAAAGATATCAACAAGCCACCTCCACTATAGAATTGAGCCCTACAGTACAAAAAAACCATGTGATAAGAACCCTTACCTAAAAAGCAGCGTGACTCCCACCATAGCTAGAAGTGCGACTCCAACCCCACTTGGAGGCAGCATTCCCATTGATTGTGAGGGTTGAGAGGGTGTCAATGGTCCACATGCAATAAGTCTTTGTTGTTGATTATAATTTGATGTGGCAACCAATTATAAAGGTTGATTTGGCCATTGTGGCAATTGTGTACTGCATTGACTAAAAGTTACCATCGTAAACAAAACAGAAATGAGTGATTAGCCATGCTAAATGTCACAAACCAAACCAGGTACTTGTATTTAGGAACCCACACCAGATATGCATGAATGCTAAAAACCACATAATGCCTTAGTGTAGCCAAATAGTGTCATACTTGAAGATGACTTGGAAAACCATCATCCCTTAAGGAAAACCCATATAAGCCCCCAACCGTAAAAAAACAATTTTATAAAACATTATGTGATACTGTCTATACCATTGAGCATTGTTAACACGTGGGAGGCTTGACATTGAGGGAGTGCCATGTGTGTTTGGTCCTAAACATCACCATGCAAACAAATGATATTCGTAAGCGAAACATGTGCATGTATGTATATATGTATGTGTGACCACCGGTACTTACAACTTTCAGATGGTTTACAATTTCCCAAGATGAGTGGCATTATTCTCTCTCTCTCACACACACACACACACATGCACTACACATTAAGCAAAACTTAATGAGTCACATTTGGCATACATGATGACCAAGATGAGTCACATTTGGCATACATGTCGACCAAGATGCTCTTAAGACGTATACCTTTTCCAAATCCATTGGTACACAATTCCTGTGTCTATCTCTAGGACTTTGCCTATGGATCCTATGCTAATACAAGCTTTCATAGTAGACGTAATGGTCATATCACTGGGATGATTGCATCTTCTTAAAATAGGTACAAACCTTCAAAACTCTGGTGATAAGTACAAGCCTTCAAAAGGGTATGTATTTGTTTCTTCCTCTTTGAGCATAGTAATTATTTATACTTGAGATTCTGTCAACTTTTGAGTTGGAGGCGGCATAGCATCCTGGTTCAAAGGTTCTCCATCCTCCTCCAAGCTTGTGCTGGTCTTCAATAGCTCAAGCCAGATTATGAAGTTGGCTTTAATGGCTGGCCTTGGCGGGTGTACCATAGACTCTGCAAAGGTTACTAGGCCGGCAAACACCACCATCACAATCAGGTTCAAAGTTGTCCGTGCTCGACATGTCCAGTGATGATCAGGTTGAAATTTGTTCTCTTAGTTAAACTTTGATAACATACACACTTAGTAGATAAAAGAAGATCGTTTGTTACCTCATATTGGTGTCATGACTTGGCCGGTCGGATGACAAAAAGAGGCGATCGTGTTAGATAACCTGCGAGGGATTTTGCTTGCATGTGGACATGGACGCCCCCTCTCTTTACTTGTTCTGAGTTTGAAAACCCTTGAAAGTATAGGGTTTCTTCACACCCAAAAGGGACAAAAATATCTCTTTTAATTTTTATTCAATTGTTAAAAGATATTTTTCAAGCCTCTTCATATTTATTTATTGTGTTAAATAAATAGATACTTATTACTAAAGTAACCATTGTGAAGGCTCTTGATATTGTTTCATAGTGCTAAAGAATTAGATTTTAATTACCATTATAGATATTTTATTAATTTTTACCTTTAAAAATAAAAATATAAGAATAGATATATATGTATATTTTTTAAAGGCCTCTATATTGGTATATATGTATTTAAATATTTAAATAAAGTTTTTCGTGATACAATATATAAATTTAATATAAGCATAAAACACCATAAATAGACTACAATACACGTAGACACATATGTATACATTATATTAAATCAATACAAAAGGGGCTTCTATTCTAGAATTTGCTTTGCAAAAATACTCCTCAGTTATGCAAATTTCAACTTTGTCAATGGGATTTCGAGACAATATCTATAAATGGTATTATAATCAAGAAATTTTAACATATGTGTTAGCATTTGTGTGTGTAGTATATACATCATTCAATAGTACACACTAGTCAAACAAAGCAAGGGGTGTATAGCTAGTAGAGCATTAATTTATTGTCTTAGGTCTTAGATCACAATCATCTCTAATAATCTCTTTGTAGTCTCACTCGAACCAATAAGAACTCATATGAGATGATAGGAACTCTTATATGATTATATTACTTATAGAATCTCATGGGAGCCATTGTGTGGTGAAAACTCTTATTATCATGTAAGATCAACTAATTGAGTGTACCTGTAGGAGCATGAAGGAGTCACTTATTCATCTGATTAGAATCACTAATATGTTCTCTTAGTCATTATCAAAAGTTCATATGTGACCTTACGAGCTCTTCAAAAGGTATTACAAGTTCTACGAGCTCTTCTCAACCCCTGTGTGATCCTATGGACTTGTAGGAAGTCTTGTGGGTCTTATTTGACCTTACAAACTCTTGTCAGCCCCTATGTGATCCTATGGACTTGTAGTGGGTCTTATGATCTCATTAGATCTTTAACAATATTTTTTGAAATTATATGTGCTCTTACATGAATTATATGACCTCTTAGTTCTCAACTTAGGTTCTGGGTGTTAGGTAATCTTATATTTGATCATCTCGAGATCTTGTAAGAACCTATGACTAAGGTATGACTTACTCTCAAAGCCACCTTAGGTCTTAGATCACAACAATCTCTAGTCATCTCACATTGACTAAATCTCTAGTCATTTTCGGTGACCTTAGCAAGATTTCTCAATCATTAGCTCTCTAACAAGATTTTTTGAAATTATATGAGCTCTTACATGATATATGAGATCTTACATCAATTATAATATCTTAAGAAAGATCATAGTTCATGTATGGTCTTATGATGTCTTAAGAGCTTCTACCATACACTATGTGGTCATAAAAGCTCATCAGATTCTTAGACATTAAAGATGATCACATTGATCTAAGAAAGTTCGTGAGCTCATATATGGTCTTATGAGATCTTAAGAGTTTCTACCATACACTATGTGGTCATAAAATTAGATCTTAGACATTATAAGACGATCACATTAGTCTAAGTTGTATACATGCAAGCAAAATTGTTTATGAGACTACCACCTCAATATGGAAAGGAAGAAGCATAGAGGAAAATGTATATTAAGTTTAAAGAACTCTTATGAGCGTAAAGCAACTCTTGTATTCACTTTTTACTTCTCTACATAATTCCTAGTCACATACATTTTCACACAAGAAGCTATCTCAAAAATAAATACACTAGCCTATTATCTTATAAAAAAACACTATCCATTTATCATCTCGTATGATGAACAAAGAAATTTTAGTTGCCTCACTAAACCCAACATTCAACCAATCAAAATCAAGACAATGCTCATTATAAAATTAATAAGAGCATGTCATGATTTTTAATAGAGAATGCAATTATGTTTTTGAAATGATGTATGATTTTTGACTTGGAAAAAGAGTGCAATATCACATTCTATGAAAGCCTTTCTAAAATGCCCCTTCTTAATCATAATATGCACATATTTTGGAGACTTTAATTGAGCTTGTTAAAGGGAAAAAAAAGTATGCAACTAAATGGTTTATGTGTCCACATAAAATAACCATAATATTCATGACCATACATACCAGGGATCCTCCATTTATACTTTCTGCTACCATCCATAGTGGGAATTCTCTATCTTTCTTTTTCTCTCTTCAAGCACCATTTTTACGGGTTGCTTTGTAGTCTACCATGCATTATTAGAAAAGGACATGTGATCAAGAGGCAATAATTTGTCATAAACTTTTACTTTTCTAATCACAAAGTAAAGATAGTCTTCTACATACCTTCTTTCCTCACTTGATATGTCTCGACATGTCACTCCTTTCTTGACATTATAATACCTGTTTTGATGAATTACTCTTTGAAAATATAGTTGAAAGTCATGGTCTTTTGTATGAATACTCTTTGAAAATATGGTTGAAACTTTTTTTAAAAATAATGTTAAATTAAGAATTATTAGGATCCTATTATATATCATAAGATTACACAAAATCTTCTACGAGTTCCTCTAATCCACTTGTCCTAATCATGTGATCTCTTAGTAGCCCATTGGAACTCACAAGGTCTTGTAAGCTCTTGCAAAAACACATTCTTAAAAAGACCTTTGTAAAAGTTCATACAATCTTATAAAAGAATTATTAAGCTCATAAGATAGCATTAGATCCCCAAAAAAATAAGCAAGTCCTAGCAATGTGCAAGAACAAATTGGATTCTCATTAATCTTAACATGCAACTCAAGGTTTTCAAATCTTGCCACTTACTCGATTTGCTAATCAACTCTCAAGCCTTTCATACAATGTTAGATAATCCTTAGACAAAGGGACTCTATAAAATTTATGAACTCAAAGAAAGTTTTTTGGGTACAACATAAACCCTTTAAAGCATTGATCTACATACATTTTTAAAAGCTATGTAGGTAGCTTCTACACACATCTTTAAACTAACCTTTAAAAGCTATGTAGGTAGCTTCTATCAAAACACTCACTCTTTCTTATCATTCCCATGTTTATAGGTTCTCGTTTTGAACTCCAAACTTATGAAACACTTACTATCCTTTTGAAAACACTACAACACAAAGCACACATAGTCGCGGCTGCATAGACGTGCAAGTTATGGGGGCATCTATACTAGGGTCTATGCTCGTATCTACTATAAGAGTGTCTACTTCTTTGAAACTAGACGCGTAAGTTACATTTGCGTGTATGCTTGCGTCTATAAGCGCGTCTAATTCCTTTGAAATTAGACATGATTACAGACGCGCTTATAGACGTAGTATGCTTATAGACGTGATTACAGACGCGCTTATAGATGTAGTATGCAACAATTTCCTATGCAAATGCAATTGTGGACCTTGCAAAGAAAAACAGAATCTTCAATCCCCAAAAATATCATTTTCTAAACTATGTGCACAAGATTTTAATAATATGCATGATTTTTTGGTGCATTTATATACAAATGAATCTCTAGAAAGCATATTTGCAAGGAAAAATATGCTAAGGAAAGAGAAAAGAAATAGGTATAAATTGAGTAATGTGGTGAAAGGGATGGATACATGCAAAGGCTTAGGTATATCAAGTAATGCCATGAAAAACAATTCAAAGGACAATGATTCAATCCCCACATCTTTTCATCAAAGTGAAGTTTTTTTTTAAAATCTTGCACCTTCATGAAAAGTAGTCCAAAGATGAATGATTAAGTAATGCCACGAAAAGCAACATATCACAATAAATCTATACATGTAATCTTAAAAAGGCATGAATCTATACATGTAATCTCAAAAAGGCACTAATCTATACCAAAAGGAAGACCAATATAACCATAATAAAAGTACAATGAAAGAACTAGAGTTCAACCTCATCTTCAATGAGGTCGACCCTTGCTAAAGTATCTATCTCAATGTCCATGCCTATATCCAAATCTACAAAGAGATCCATCATCCCACTACTAGAATCATCATTATGAGAGGCAATATCATCATCTCCAATAGCATGATCATCATCTCCAATGGCACGATCATCATCAATGTTTTCCAAGCTATCTCCCTCCATAGTTGAGTTAACATGCTCCTCCATATGCTCAATGTGGGTGAATGTACTATAAATGGCTCTTGAACGTGGTGAGATTGGGATTATATGCCACCATCTCTTATTGTCAATTATTGGTTGATACACAACCTATTCAAGCATAAAGGTACATCATATAAAAAAACTACATCTCTACTATCTGTAAATGCATATATTGTAATTACCAATAATTATATGTACCTGTTCACAATGTTGTGGTAGCATTAGAGTCCCATCCTTTCCTTGCCAAAACTTTGTAGAGTCACTGGTCTCACAAAGCCACTTGCATGACGCTTGATTGTTGCATTAGGACCTCTTTCCTTGACATCCAAAATATATACAAAGAAACTTCGAAAGTCAAGCTTAATGATATTTTGGATCAATCCACAATAATCATCCATGGCTCCATTGGCTCCTTCAAAGCTTGCAATTACCCCACAATCTTGGGTGTTCCTCTTCTCATCAATCCTTTGTGTGCGAAAATGTTTACCCTCCGACCACAAAGCATTAAACATTGTGCACTATACCAAGACAAAAAATTATATAAATACCTCAAAATAATTTTTTGCAAGTCTAACATACTAAAATATGATTGAGAACACAAGTTTGTTTACCTTTTTGAAGCATTCTCGTGCATATTTCCACTCCTCCAATGTGATATGCATGTTTTCATCTTGCACCACTCTCTCCATCTCCTCATGTAGCCAATCTACATCAAGATCCTTAGGAAGTAATCGTAGGTGCTCGGGGTATGGCACACTATGTCCATGGCAGTTACGGAATGCCGACCTTTCACTTTGTCTTCTTGCCTTTTCATCCTCATACTTTGCCACCCATCTTCTCATCACATCACTATTAAGCACACAAAAGGTATTAAGCTTACTATGCATCTCTGTATCCATGACTTTGATCTTTCCCTTTCCTTGAGGAACATGAGAGGTCATCCTCAAGTGTTCTTCATTGCTCCATAGGCAAGGGAGAGAGGGATCCACTTTGGTAAGGTATTCTGAGATATAAACAAGTGATTCTTGTACCAACCAACCCTCAGCCATACTACCTTCTGGCTTTGCATTTTTCCTTACAAAATCCTTCAAGGTCTTCATGAAATGCTCAAGAAAGAACATCCATCAAGCATGCACAGTGCCACATATAGCAATCTGATCAATTAAATGAACCATAAGATGTAGTTGGCTTGTGAGAATGGACCGTGGGAATGTCTCCTCCACCAAACAAACCACCTCCACCGCCATGACCCTTGCATAGTCAAGTGTACATGGATCCATTTCCTTTGAGCTCACATATCTACAATGCAAAACAATAAACAAATCATTTTGAGAAAAACACATGTAGAAAATTGGCTATGAGGGTTTGGGGTACAAAGCTCACAAGCTCCCCCATCTTATATATCGTCTCTCACACTTCGTGGGATGCACAATTGGAAATGCTTGTAGGAAGAATGAACTATAAACATTTATACACCATGATTAGGTACATCATGATTAAACAAGTTAAATACAAACAACTTCAATGTTTCACTTACTTGAAGCATCTTGTGCCAATCATGGGTCTTCAAGCCATATAATTGCTCAACACCTCTCTTCTTTGTCTTTGTGATGGCACCTTTTAAACACCTCATGCACCCCGTTGGAGTATGGAATATAGCAATGGCATATTTCACCAACTTCTCCTCCTTTGTCAATATCTAAGGTGTCGAGGTAGAATTGTCTTCCCATTTGGTCCCTCTTGTGGCCAAGCTCTTTGCATCCTCTCTATGCTTTATAGATCCTCTCTTACAAGCAAGGAGTCCCGTGTTCCTCTCAAGTGCTCCCAAATGTTAGAGGCGACATTCTTGAAGATGTGCATTGGATCAAGAAGATGGTTGATTTTGAGGCTCGTCCAATATGGTAGGCGAAAGAAGATAGAGCACCTTATCAAATAACCAACAAATATTAAGAGGATTATCTTTTCATCCAAAGCTTGTATTGGAATTCTATGTCAAAGATATATTACCTATTCATGCTGCGGGGGGGAGGGGACTATCCACTCCATTCCATAATGCCTTCCAATCTCCCATGCTTAGTGGATGTGGAGAGACTCACATCCAAGAACGAACAAATTTGGGATGATGATGAGGGAGAAATCGATGATGATTCTCATATATGACTTTCTTCAAGATCTCTGGTGCCTAGATGCCACCAATGATGGACCACAAATAGGACATGCATGGTATCCAGATGTGGAGAAACCTAAACAACATAGACATTCAAGCATGTCAAAAAATGATACAATGATAATAAAGAATCATCATGAATAGAAACCCATTTAACTCACCTGAACACTCGCTATAACCAAGAAAGTCGTGCATCCTCCACATCAAGATGGCCTTCAAGAGAAAGTCTCATGAAGATGGAGGCCGACATATGTCATGCACATGGATACCTCTCCAAAGTATCTCAAGCTCATCAATCAAGGGCTCAAGATATATATCCATGTTCTTTACCTTATGTTTCCCAGGAAAATGAGAAGGGATACCATGACATGTCCTTTCTTTATTGCCATGGATGGAGGAATGTTGTAATTCACCACTACCATTGGCCATATACTATATGAGGTGCTCTTCATTATTCCAAAAGGATTAACACCATCCATACCCAATTCAAGTCTCAAATGTCTAGGCTCTTCCTTGAAGCTTGGCCACATTTTCTCTATGTGCTTCAATGCAGGAGTGTCTGCAAGAATTCTCATCTTTCCATCATTGAATCGATGAGAGGAATTCCATGAGATGAGCTCTGCAATAGATTTGCATTTGTTGAACACGTGTTGGATGCGAGGAATGATGGAAAACTATCGCAACACCTTACACGGCACATATAGAACTTTAAGGTCCTCTCGATATCTTGACTCGCCACAAATAGGACACTCTTGAGCCGTCGCATGTATCCCACGGAAGAGAACACAATCATTGATACATGCATGGATGCGAGTATAATCCAAGCCTCCACCAAGAGATGTCACAAAGTGCCTTGCCTGGTCTCTTGAGGTTGGCAATTTATTCTCCTTTGGAAGCATCTTTGACAAAACAATCAAATACATTAATATAAAAAATAATTTCTTGTCATATATCTATAATGGAAGTAGACAATTTATGAAAGTTGAAAACTCACTTGAGAAGTGCATTCAAACTTGCATTGCTCCATCCATAGATTGTTTGCAAGTTGAGCAACTCGAGAGCAGCGTGTAGTAGAATGGAATATGTGCATCCCTCAAAAAGTGGGATCGAAGCCACGTTATAAAGGTGATCATTTTCCATGGCTTTTTCATTTTCACTACGCTCATTGGCAAATCGAGCACATACCATATCTTCTAAAACCTCTCCCTCCACCATCTCATGAGGAAAGGGTGGTGATCTTGTATCTCCATCATTCCAATCCTCCACCACTTCTACGTTTTGTGAAGCCTCTGCCATTTCTCTATGACGCTTGGCCTCTTGATGCCGCCTATGAGTTAACATAGAAGGGTGCGGCGCATTATCCTACACATGAGTATTTCAATGTGAGTCTCCATTGAATACTACTTCTTAATTAAATTCTTACAATATAAGCAAAGTATACATACCATTGACCCCGTCGGTTCCCATTTTCCATACATTGAAATCTGATTCATCGTAATGCTACGTTGTCGACACATACATCCTCGACAATGATCACACATACATTTTATTTTTTATTGTTGTAACGAACGATCTCAATTTTGAATAGGAAGGGACTCATCATGAAGAACTGATTGATGAAGACATCCTGCATATTCAAAAAAAGAATAAATAAGTTTCATCTTTCTATGTGTGTTTAAGAACTGTTCTGTTTCACGTCTATAAACATGTCTATACACGCATCTACAAGCGAGTCTATAAATGCGTTAGATGCATGTATAGACGCATTTATAGACACAAAAATAGACGCGTACTGTGACGAAAAAGACCAAAAATTGAACCCGATAGTGTTTTGCCAGTAGTTTGACAAAACGTAGTTCTTCCAAAAAGCATCCTACCCTATTTCTAATCCTCTCTCACCCTCTCAAGCCTCTATCACCCTCTCAAGCTTCATCACTAGGCTACAAATCTACTTTACATACCTTAAGGCTGTGGTGGTGAGTCTCTTTCTCTTCTTTTTCTTCTTGCTCCTTTTCTTTTTGTTCTTTTTGTTGCTCTTACTCTTGCTCTTGCTCTTGCTCTTGCTCTTGCTCTTACTCTTCTTCTTGAACCCTATTTTTCTTTTGTGCTTAAGCTAATCAAGTGTTTATATAGCTCATTTTTAGACTATTTTACAGATTTTTTCCTCAAAAATCACAAATAACCAAGGTAGGCCTCTTGGTTTATTCATTATATTTTCTTAATATTTGATTACTAATCTTTTGTATGTATACATTACTAATCTTCTTAATATTTTCTTGGTTTGTATGTATGCATTACTAATCTTTTGCTCACCCTTTTGTTGGTTTTGTAGGTCATCTAATCCTCTCTTTCAACATCACATTTCAACATCACAAAAAAGAGGTAAGTGCTTTCATATCTTTCCTCTATTATTGTTGCACCCTTGGGTGCTAGGGGTTTTCTTTGTAGGTTTACCCACCATAAGCTTTATGCATTATGCCTCATGCTTAAGGACTTATGCCTAAGCGTTATGCTTTATGCATAATGCTCATGCATGCTTTATGCATAAGGCCTCATGCTTAAGGCCTTATGCTTAAGCTTTATGCTTTATGCGTAAGCCTTATGCCTTATGCTTTGAGCTTTATTTATATACTTTAAGCCTTATGCATATGCTTTAAGTCATGCTTTAAGCCCATGCATAAGCCTTATGCATATGCTTTAAGCCCATGCATAATCCTTATGCTTTATGCTTTAAGTCTTATGCTTTAAGCCTTATGCTTTAAGCCTTATGCTTAAGCTTTATGCCTTATGCAAAAGCCTTATGCTTTAAGCTTTATGCATATGCTTTAAGCCCATGCATAAGCCTTATGCTTTAAGATTTATGCATAAGCTTTATGCCTTATGCTTTAATATTTATGCATAAGCCTTATGCATAAGCTTTATGCTTAATGCTTAAGACCTTATGCTTAATTTTTATGACTTATGCATAAGCTTTATGCCTTATGCATAAGCTTATATTTTTTAAATATTTGATTACTAATCTTTTGTATGTATGCATTACTACTCTTCTTAATATTTTCTTGGTTTGTATGTATGTATTACTAATCTTTTGCTTACCCTTTTGTTGGTTTTGTAGGTCCTCTAATCCTCTCTTTCAACATCACGAAAAAGAGGTAAGTGCTTTCATATCTTTCTTCTCTTTCCTCTATTATTATTGCACCCTTGGGTGTTAGGGATTTGTTTTGTAGGTTTACCCATAAGCTTTATGCATAATGCTCATGCATGCTTTATGCATAATGCTCATGCATAAGCTTTATGCTTTATGCTTAAGGCCTTATACTTTTTATGCATAAGCCTTATGCATAAGCTTTATGCTTTATGCTTAAGGCCTTATGCTTAAGCTTTATGCTTTATGCCTTATGCCTTATATGCATAAGCTTTATGCCTTATGCTTTAAGCTTTATGCATAAGCCTCATGTTAAGCTTTAAGGCCTCATGTATAGCTTGATGCATAAGGCCTCATGCATAAAGCTTTATGCATGAGGCCTTATGCATAAAGCTTTATGCATAAGGCCTCATGCATAAACTATGCATATGGTCTCATGCTTAAGGCCTCATGCTTAAGGCCTTAAGCATGAGGCCATATGCATAGTTATGCATGAGGTTTTATGCATAAAGCTTTATGCATAAGGCCTCATGCATAAACTATGCATATCGCCTCATGCTTAAGGCCTCATGCTTTATGCTTTATGCTTTATGTTTTATGCTTTATGCATAGTATTTTATGCATAAGGCCTCATGCTTAAGGCCTTATGCATAGTGCTTTATGCATAAGGCCTTATGCATAATCTTTATGCATAAGGTCTAATGCATAATGCTTTATGCAAGGCTTGCGTAATGGCTTGCATAACGGCTTGCATAACGGCTTACATGCTTTCTTAATGAGATGATTTCCGGGGTAAATTGACTTAAAGAGCTGGGAAGTCTTCATTTTATAATATTTTTTTAATATTTTTTATTTGTATAGATGTGGCTTGGGTCCTCGTCCTCTTGTCCCACAGACCCACAGGTTGTTGAGGCTCTCATCGAGTCTCAACAACGGTTTGCTAGGGAGGTAGAGGGCATCTTTGGCTATACTCCCACACCCGAGCAGTTGGCAGCCTATGCAGCATGCACCCCTTTACCATCAGGTCCGCCGTCCATAGCCCAACAGTGTCCCTTGCCAGGCACTTTACCCTTGCTAGGCACTTCACCTGCCTTTACATTCACCCCTTATCCGCCGTAAGCCCTAGTTAGTGCTACATCATCTCCTACACTACACCTTCAGGAGATGTGACACCTCACAGTCATCATGGCTCTCATGAGAGTGGTAGCCGTCATCATGGCTCTCATGAGAGTGGAAGCCGTCGTTCGGTAGAGAGGGTAGTCGTGGAGATAGTGGCGGTCGTACCTCATGCCGCACTAGCAGTGGAGGTAGAGGAGATAGAGGATGCCTAGGGCAGTGCTTTGGGGGTGGGGATAGTTCTTTAAAGTCACCACCACATTGGCGATATATCATATTATGATATCACAGATGTGTGCAACCTAGTTGATGACTCTCGTGGGAAGGAGGTGGTAAACTACTTGCGCCAAGTAGTTTTTGCACACTATAAAGACTGCTTTATACATTTTAAGAAGCAAAGGAAGAGCCTAGTGGTGGATAATTGCATTAAAGCTGTCCACAAGAAGTATCCTAATCCTCACAACCAAAGCTTTAACAGTAGATGGGTGCAACACAAAATCAAAGACATACTTAAGAATAGGAGGTCTCTTCTAGTAAGGAGACATTAAGAATAGGAGGTCTCTAGTAAGGAGACATGCAAAGGAGGAGAAAGCCCGAATAGATACCGGTCAAGCCATCTACTGCTCATAAGGGCGAGTGGAAGAAAGCCAAGAAGGAGGTCCTAGAAGGAGTAGTGAACCAGCAACAATGAGAAGCACGGCGAATACAAATGGAGCGAAATGGATCGTCGCACTCAGATCTAGAGGTCGTGCGCATCATAAGAGGTTGAGTTTGTATGTATAGTGCAACTTCATGTCTTTTCTTTGTATTCTCTCTATTTGAGTTGTGTTATAATGCTTGTCTTGTGATGTAGCATGACATTGTGGGTAGAGATCCTACCCTAGCAGATACTGGCTACCATCATCGCCACAGTAGAGGAGATACATGGGATTATCTTCACGCGATGAAGGGATCATCTTCGGACGAACAATACAATCGAGCAATGAGAACACCAATGCAGGTAATACTTTTTATTTTTATTTACAAAACATGTTTCGACCTTTATAATACTTTCTATTTTTATTTATATATATCTTCCTTTTTGTGTAGGCACAAGGTGGACAAGGAGGATAAGATGACTCGGAGAGTGATGACTCCTCCGAGTAGTTTTCCTTGTAGTTTTTCTTCATGTATAGTTTTGGTTCATGCAACTATGTTTCTTTTTCAATCCTCATGTGGCTACCATCATGTATGGACAATTTCTTGGATATAAGATGAAATTTTTCATCTTCTTTATGTATCTATGTTTTTATTCAAGCCTTATGTGGCTACGATCATGTATGGAGAAAGTTTTGGATATAAAATGCAATTTCTCATCTTCTTTAATCAAGTGTGTTCACAGATCTTTTTGTGCATATCTATCTTTAATTTAAGTTTTTATGTTGATATCTTTGCTGATCTTCATTCGTCTATGTACAAGCAAGCAAAACCTTAAACCAGAGAGTTGTTTGTGCAGAAAATGTAACTGCATGTGTAGAAAATGCAGCTATACATCTAAGATGCACAAGCAGCTCTCTGGAAATTTTTTTAATTCCAAAGCACGTCTATAAGCGCATCAATTTATGCGTCTATAAGCACATCTATATCTGCATCTATATACGCGTTTATAATAGAGGCTATAAAGGTGTCTATTTTGGAGTCTATATATGCATTTATATTATTATATACGTGCATATAGATGCGTATATAGACGCTAAAATAGACGCACACATAGTGTGAGACCCCTCTGCCCCCTCCGTGCACCGGCGGATTCCCGGTTGCTAGGAGTAGCAGAGTGGAAGTAGCTTCCTCTTGTGTAGGGCAGGGTTTCCCACTCGGGGCCTCGCCCTTGAATGTCTGAACACGAGACTAATCTAGTGGTCATTCCGAAACCAAGACCGAGAAAATTTCCCTTGCCCAAAAAACGGGGACGATTCCACCTTTTTTATTTTCTTAACGAATTTTCTAACGGGGTCAAGAGACTAAACTATCCTTTACCTGATTAAACTATCCTTTACCTGATTAAACCAGATAGAAGGAAAACTATCACTAACTTAGATTGAAGAAATTGATGCTTATCTCCTAACCAAAATCAGGCACAACCGTTAATCTAATCATTTGAGGAAATCAACGCTTTTTTCCTAACCGAAGTCAAGCACAGCCATTGATCTACTCATTTGAGAAATTCTTCGTGTTTTTATTTAACTACTCGAATTCTAAGCGTATTTCTATTATTTCAATTTAATTATTAAAACTCCACTAATTCCAGCCTCTAACCCCATCCGGCCCATGGGTTATTAGCCACCACCCAACCATTGGAATCGGTAGAACCAGACAATTACTCACCCACCCATAATTGAATGCCTTTCTTAACTTTTGCTTTCGAATACAGATACGCACACTCCTCTTTAAAACTTTAATAAAATAATCCATTGACAAACAGTTATTGGTTATCATAACTCAAAAATTTCATCCAGTGTTTCTCAAAAAATAGTATCACCCTAGACTCTCCATGTTGAGACCAACTGGTCAGCACAACGAGATCCAGTAAGAGATTACAATAATCATTTTGTCCATCATACATATCTTCCACGACATATGCATGGGTGTCCTAGGCATCGTGAGCTTGTGCATCGCCTGTGTCCTAGGCATCGTGAGCCTGTGCATCGCCTGGTCAGAACCCTCCACCAAGATCCTTCTTAGGTGTCCTGGCACTTCACTCAGGAACCGCTTCGTCAGCCCTGGCCCATCGTACCGGAAGCCCACCATTTTTCAACCATACCGAGGCTGGTCAAGACTTGGGCAGGCTTTGCCGCGTGAGCCGTCCTTTGAACACTCCCCGCCAACTGTTGCAACCGAACTTTCCTTAGAAAAACATATACCAAATGCTCCCTCCAGCATTCTGGCGTAAGATAGCCCTTTAAGAAAACATGGTTTCTATGCAAGTTTTCAATTTGATTTTATTTTAAATACAAGGAGTATTTCTTGAATCAGCAATTCAAAACTTCTTGATCGAAATTCTAAATTTCATACCAGAATTCCTTGAATTCTATAACCTTGATCCACAGATCAATTCGAAGGGTCTCAAACTTAATTTCAGATTTGGTGGGAGTTTTAAGTGTATTTTTCTAAACTGGTCACACCTTCTTTCCTCGAAACTGACGAGAGAGTTTGGTCTTGGTCGTAGTCTAATTCAAGGTTCGAGTCGGATAAGATTTTTCTTGAATTATCTTTCTCGAAAAGGTTTGGTAATTCAGTTACTATTTTATTGAATTTCTTTCTTTGAATATTCACTTAACTGATTTCTAAATTAGTTACGAATTCCAATGAGGAAAAAATTAATCATTTATCAAAATATTTTGATCTCGATAGATTTCTTGATTTTTCTTTTTACAATCCGTGTGAATATAAAACGATAGAAATTTATCTCTTAGAGTATTTAATTATTCATTTATCAAATACTCATAGAATTTAAGAGAATTCTAATTTTGATATAAAAATTCTTTATGCATCTATTTATGCATAAAAATCAACTTTAATGGGAATAACACTTTTATTTTAAAAAAACCTTTTATGCATCTATTTATGCATAAAATCAAATTTAATAGAAATAACACTTTTAAAATAAAATGAATTTCTTTCTACATCTATTTATGCATAAAAATCAATTTTTATAAGAATAAGGCTTTTATAATTTAAAAAATTCCTTTATGCATCTTTCTATGCATAAAAAATAAATTTAATAAGAATAACACTTTTGTAATTAAAAAAATTCCTTTATGCATCTTTCTATGCATAAAAATCCAATTTTAATAAGAATAACACTTTTGTGATAAAAAAATTCCTTTATGCATCTTTCTATGCATAAAAATCAAATTTAATAAGAATAACACTTTTGTAATAAAAAAAATTTCTTTATGCATTTTTTTATGCATAAAAATCAAATTTAATAAGAATAACACTTTTGTAATAAAAAATTCCTTTATGCATCTTACTATGCATAAAAATCAAATTTAATAAGAATAACACTTTTGTAATAAAAAAATTCCTTTATGCATCTTTCTATGCATAGAAATCAATTTTAATAAGAATAACACTTTTGTATTAAAAAAATTTCCTTTATGCATCTTTCTATGTATAGAAATTAAATTTAATAATTAATATCAGTGATATCCATGCATATTCAAAGGTGAATATGTACATGGAGTAATTAGAATATTTCTTTTAGATGCAAAAATGGTGGGAATTACTCTTTTGGAATGACATAAAAACAAACTTTCTTTTTCATAAAATTTTGGAAAATTTTGCCATAACCTCCTTTGTATGGCTGACCATTTCTCATTTTTATCTTTCTTTATTTAACTTAATTAACCCAATTTAGAATTATAGAACTCTAATCTACACAATTTTTAAAATTCAAGAGAATAAAGAATAAGAAGAGTTTAATTAGTCACTTAGTTAATCTTTCTAGGATTGAGAAAGGTTGGAATGTAAAGAAGAGAAGGGGGTGGCCTTTTCATCATCAAAGGCATAGCATTTAAATTTAATTCAAACATTTGCAAAACATAAAAATCAAGAAAACCATGGATTTTTCATTAAAATTTGTAAACATAGTAAGAAATTTAGCTTACATGGAGCTTGCAAGCTCTCCTTTGGCTTGAGAGATTAAGGGTTCTACTATTGTTTGAAGCAATAGTGGCCACCAATTCACTTTGGAGAGGATTGGGCCAAAAACAACTGAATTATTAAAAAATTCAATGTAGATGGCTCAGGACAGGAGTAGAGTAACAGTGCATAAACACCATTAAGCTTTTACAAAGGGGGAGGCTTCTATTTATAGGAAAAAGTGAGTCTCTAACTAAGCAAACTGATTCTAGAATTTACCATATCAGTTTGGTCAATTTTTGACCAATTTGGGTTCGTTCAGCTTACTTTTTGGATCTAGTTTTGCAACAGAGAGAGGAGAGATGAAAATATCTCAATTTATTGATTGAAAATTAGGGGTAATGATGAGAAAAAGGCGCCTACTTCATGAGGGGAGATCCCCACACTAAGATGTCAAAATTCAATTTTTTTATTCTTTTCTTTGGTCCTTAGTCCACTCTTCATCTTATGTGAGCATTTACTCATTTTTGGGGTGTTTTTCTTTTATTCTTCAATTTATCTCCTCCCTACATTTGGATTAATCTTATTGCTCCATAGGAACCTTAATTGGACCATAATCCAAAATTCTCAGAAAATCTTGATCCTTAGGCTAAGGTCTTTTGTACACATTATAATTTATTTCTAATATTTATTTCTAATGCACCTTAGGAATTTCTTTTTAAACTTTTGTTTTGAGGGAATTTATTTTAATAAGAAGGGATATTTTTCCATCCAAAGATATCTAAAAACTGAATTATCTCTCTCTAGAATATTTTCTCTCTCTAGACCAAAACCAAGTAGAAACAAGATCCTTTATTATTCTGAAAAGGGGATTGATTACAGGGGAAGAAACTGGACATCTTGAGGGGCTAGGGAGGAATCTTACATCCTCTCCCACTTGAAAAACGTGAGATGTCCTCATCTCGCAAAGTGGGGGTAATCCCACATCAGTTCAGCTTCTTTCTCCCAGGTGTCTTTTTCAAAAGGATAGAACTTCCATTTGACTAATAATTCTCTCAGAATTCTGTTCCTGAGAACCTTCTCTCAAACATCAAGGATTTCTTCAAGTTGGAGTTCCATCTGCCCTTGGGTGGTTGAAGAAGTTAAGAGTTTATCATTAAGCACATGATTCGTGCGCTCGGTACATGCGCTCGGTACATGATTCTTAAGTAGGCTGACATGAAATACATTATGTACTTTGAGATGAGGAGGCAGAAGAAGTTCATAGGCTAAGTCACCTACTTTCTTTGTAATTAGATATGGCCCATAGTATATCTGGGGGATAACTTCTTGTACTTCCCAAGAGATAGAGAACTTCTTTTGGGGCGTACTCGAATCGGAAGACCATATCTGCTTCTTCGAATTTTCTACCTGGCCTCTTCTTATCTGCATACTACTTCTGTCAATCCTAGTAGGAAGCTTTTATATCCTTGCGGATTGACTGCATCTACTGCTCCTCCATGTCGTCAAGCATCTGTCTGGACATCTCGACCCTAATCAATGGGTCGGACCAAGCTAATGGTGTGGTAATCTTGTCCATATAGAGCTTTAAAAGGGCTCATCCCGATACTTCGGTGTGATAAGAAGCATTGTAAGCGAATTCGACTACAGCATGACCGAAGTATATCCTCGAATACTTGGTTCACCCTTTCTGTTTGACCCTCGGTCTCGGGGTGGTAAGATGTGCTAAGACCAAAAAAGTTCCTACTGCTTCGAAGAATGCAGTCCAGAATCTTGACGTGAATTTGGGATCTCGATCACTTACTATTCTCCTGGGTAGGCCATGCAATCTGAAGATTTTTTTGAGGAACACTCTAGCCACATCCACTACAGTGTAGGTTTCTTTTACTGGAATCAGATGGGCAACTTTGGTTAGTCTATCAACTACCACTAAGATGGAGTTGTAACCTGATTGCACTGAAGGTAGTCCAGTAATAAAATCCATACTGATACATTTCCACTTCATCTGGGGGATGTCTAATGGATGTAACTTCCCAAGAATTTTTACTCTCTCGGCTTTGACTTTCTGACATATCAGGCATTGACGTACATGATTAAGTACATCCTTTTTTAGTCCAAACCAATTTAGTCCAAACCAAAAGAAGCTTTTCTTTACAGGCATGTAGGTCTTGATGAAACCTGGATGTCCTGCTATAAGGCTATCATGGGCTTCATTCAGAATTTGACCCTTAGTTCCCTCATCATTGGGAATGCATATCCTGCTATTATAATACATAATTCCTTCATCTAGGTTGTATCCTTGAACTTGGTTCCTCTCCTGAGGAGTTTTGCTTTCCTGCATAAGTAGGGTAGCAATAGGACCAAAGAATCTATCCTACATAAGTAGGGTAGCAATAGGACCAAAGAATTTGACACCCCTGTGATTGCAAGCAAGGAGGCTTTTCTGCTCTGCTGAGGGCATCTGCTACCACATTTTCTTTGCTTGGGCGGTACTTGATTTCAAAATCAAATTCCTCCAGGGTCTGCATCCACCTTGTTTGGCGCATGTTGAGATCCTTCCTAGTGAAGATCCACTTTAAGCTCTGATGATCTGTCATCAAAGTGAATCTTTGACCAAGTAGGTAATGTCTCCACAACTTCAGGGCATAGACTATTGAAAGTAGCTCCAGGTCATGGACAGCATAATTTCTCTCATGCGTTCTGAGTTTTTGGGATTCATAGGCCATTGCATGATCTTCCTACATGAGCGCGCCTCCCAGGGCAAAACCAATGGCATCAGTTACTACCTCAAAGGGTATAGAGAAATTTGGCAACTTCAGAACGGGATTGGTTACCAAGGCAGTCTTCAGCTTATCAAAAGCGCTCTAACACTTGGAAGACCATTGAAACGGGGTATTCTTCTTGAGAAGATTAGTAAGGGAGGGAAGCTATGAGAGCATACTTAGGTATAAAATTCTATACCAACCAGTTAATCCCAAGAATCCCCTGACTTCTTTCACTATCTTTGGTTCAAGCCAATCTATGACTGCTTGGACTTTTGCGGAATCTAGAGAAATTTTGTCTTTGGATACTAGAAAGCCCAAGTATTCAACATGGTCGACAGTGAAAGTGCATTTGCTCTTTTTTGCAAAGAGTTGGTGCTTCCTTAGAATCTCAAGAACTTTACGGATGTGAGCTTCATGGTGGTCAGCTGCATTCTTTGAGTAAATCGGAATATCATCAAAGAAAACAAGAACAAAATCATGCAAGGATTGTCTGATAATGTCCTGCATTAGGCAATTGAATATAGCTGGGGAATTTGTCAACCCAAACGGCATGACAGTAAATTCATAGTGCTCATAGTAGCGAGTATTGATGGTTGTCTTTGGGATATCTTGATCATTAATCCTGATCTGGTAATACCCTAATTTGAGATCTATTTATGTGAAGATCTAGGCTCCATTTAGCCTGTCTAGAAGCTCATCAATTTTGCGGATAGGATACTTATTCTTAAGTGTCAGCTGATTGAGACCTCTGTAATCCACAAAGAGTCTTAACGTTCCATCCTTCTTTTTCTGAAAAAGAGAACTGGCGCTCCCCAAGGTGAAACACTGGGTCTTACAAACCCTTGTTCTAACAGCTACCTAAGCTATTCCTTGAGTTCAATGGCTTCAGGGACTAGCATATTGTACGTGCGCTGGGCTACTGCTGAGCTCCGGAGTTCAATTCTATCTCATGATCTACTTCCCGAATCAGAGGCATCTCAGTTAGCTCTGCTGGGAATAAATCATCATACTCACTTAACCATTTTGGTTCTTTAGCCTTTAACTTTGTTTCTAGCGGACTCATTTTAACAACATAAATGAGATGTTTCTTTCTAAGTCCTTTCAGTAACCTAGAAGCTTTACTAATTGCAGATCTGGGGATCTGGAAATTTCAGTTCCTTGAACTTTGTTCCCGTGAAGGTCACGGAAGGAAATGATTCCATTGTGACAGTGAATGTCAGGTTGATTTTTGTGGAGCCAATCCATTCCAAGTATTCCATCAAAAACTCCCAAAGGTAAGACTCTGAATTGGTATAGTCAGTTACATTCCCATCTAGATTAAACTGAATACAATCTGTCTCATGGTGGTGAGTGAAAAGAATCTTCCCACCACTGGCCAATTCAACTTGATTAGGTTTCCTTGATTTCTGTTCTAAGACTAGCTTATGCAAGCATCCTGGGGAAATAAATGAATGAGTACTACCTGAGTCAATCAAAAGCTTAAATGGCTTACTCTTATACTCAGCTGGAGCATGGATGATAGAGAATTGACGATTTTGGCCCTTGGTTTTCAATCGCGGCATAAATCTAACCTCTTTCCTCTTCCACTACTTCTGCTGTCGTAACTGCTCTGGCTGCTACTGCTGTGCAGATTGGGGTGAAACTCTTTCTCTTTGGTTACCCTAGTTTTGGGAGGGAGTTCTGAGATTACTCTGAACAGAGGCAAATGGTTGAGCTAGAGTCCTTCTAGGATTGCCTTAATTTTGGCAAGACAAACCCTTGACTGATACGAAGGGACTAGTCTCTGCACTCTGGGTCCTTGACTTCCCTGTCCTCTTGACATGGCAGAAGTCAGGCCGTCTTTAAGTTGGTGACCCAAACCCTAACACCCAAAACACCTGTTCTCACTTCTAAGCTCATCCTTGTGAATCCTTGAAAGAGGTGGGGCTCGTGAGAGAAAGTCTTCTGAGGGAAGGGTCTTCCTTAACTTTTGAATTTCCCAGCATCTTGATTCTGATTACGGCCTTGCTGCCTGTTTGGGGAGGAAATTTGAAGCACTTCCCGGGGTTTAGAACGTTTTAAAGTTTGAGGGTGTAGGCTTCGAGACGGGACCTTAACAAATGCTATGGCAAAGTCCTTTGCCATTTTGACAACAGCTTCTGCCATTGAGACTGGTTTGGCATTTTTCACTAAAGTGTCCAATGGCGCGTTCATCCCTCGAATGAATCTGGCCATCAGCTGCTCTTCATCCAAAAGTGGAGAATATATGAGGAGAAGGGCAAATGCCTAATGGTATTCTTCAATCGTCTGGCTATCTTGCTTCAGTTCCAAGAACTCATTCATTTTGATTTCTAGGAATCCCGAAGGACAGAACCTCTTCCTAAGGTAAACAGGTCTGGGTATTTCAATCGAGATGGTTTGTCTCGCAATGGTTTCTCCATGCGACCTTGGCCATTTCCACAATTTGCAATCTGGCGAGGGCCGTCTTGCTCTTCTCGTTATAACCAATTACATCAAAATACTCTTCCATTACCTCAATCCATTTTTCCATTACTTCTCCTAACTGTTCCCCTTCACCCTTGTAGAAACTAGGTTGGGATCAGTGCAGGGCTTTACGAACGTCCGGATCTTACTCTTCATCATCGGTAAGAGGATCCGGTTGCCTACCACAGCCCGTGCGCCTCATGATTCTGACAAAACGATATTTCTGTCAACTTAACTTTGTCATCAGATTTATGACTATTTAATTTTTGAGATTTAAACAAATAAATATTCCATCATAATTCTTGAAAACAAGAGTCAATCTGACCATTTTATTAACCAATATTCACAACCATGAAAACAATTTAGAATCTTTTGCAAAACATCATTTATTATCAAAAGTTTTTGATATATACATAGTGTGTCTCGGCTCCAAAAGTCACCGCCTCATTTGCGTACGCATAAAAAGGCGATACTGCGATGGAGACATGCTATGATATACACGATTCATCATTGATAATGGTGTTGTTATTCTTCTCCTAGGAATAAAGTGGCTAAGAAGTCTAAAAATATGGCAAGAAATTTTAAAATTCTGGGGTGAACGATTATAAAGTTGTACATAATGAGCAACTCCTAGCCTTATCAAGATTATGGCTAGCGAGTTATTTTGTCTGAGTCTCTGTCGTTGATTGGTATTGATGCGAATACCTCGCCCTCCAGAGAACCACATATGCTGACGTCGCTCTACTGGATCAGGAATAACTGGATCAGGAAAGTATAGATCCTCAATGTGACGAACGAGTCTCACTCTGCTTTCTCGGGTTGTAGCGGAGTTGATGAGGTTTTCAAAGGCAAAGACGATCATATCCTAACTCTGGGAGAGTCCAGGAATGCTAGACAAATTTGGGGTATCCATCTAAAAATCTAGTTCAATTTATGAAGTTCATTTTAAACATAATATTAACAAGTGAAGACATTTTTCCCAAGCTTACTTTAAAAATTTAGGCAATTTCTATTGCTATTTCGTAAGTTTACAACAGCGTTCTATGAGACCCCTCTGCCCCCTCCGCGCACCGGATTCGCGGAAGTAGCTTCCTCTTGCGTGGGGTAGGGTTTCCCACTCGGGGCCTCACCCTCAAATGTCCGAACATGAGACTAATCTGGTGGTAATTCCAAAACCAACGCTTTTTTCCTAACCAAAGTCAGGGATAGCCATCGATCTACTCATTTGAGATATTCTTTAGGTTTTTCTTTAACTACTCGAATTCTAAGCGTATTTCTATTATTTCAATTTAATTATTAAAACTCCACTGATTCCAACGCATCCGGCCCATGGGTTAGCCAGCCACCACCCAACCACCACAGGAATCGGTAGAACCAGACAATTACTCACCCACCCATAATCGAATGCCTTTCTTAACTTTTGCTTTCGAATACAGATATGCGCACACTCCTCTTTAAAACTTTAACACATTAAATAATCCATTGATAAACAGTTATTGGTTACAGATGTCATAACTCAAAATTTCCATTCAGTCCCTTGTTTCTCAAAAAATAGTATCATGCTGGACTCTCCGTTGAGACCAACTGGTCAGCAAACTAGATCCAATAAAACAGATTACAATAATCATTTCATCCATTATACATATCTTCCATGACGTACGCATGGATGTCCTAGGCACCGCGAGCCCGTGCATCGCCAGGTCAGAACCCTCCAAGATCCTCCTTAGGTGTCCTGGCACTTCACTCAGGGACCGCTTCGTCGGCCCTTGCCCATCGTACCGGAAGCGCACCATTTTTCAACCATACCGAGGCTGGTCAAGACTTGGGCACGCTTTGTCGCGTGAGCCGTCCTTTGAACACTCCTCTCGCGAGCTGTTGCAACCAAACTTTCCTAAGAAAAACATATACCAAACGCTCCCTCCAGCATTCTAGCGTAAGACAGTCCTTTAAGAAAACACGGTTTCTATGTAAGTTTTCAGTTTGATTTTCTTTTAAATACAAGGAGTATTTATTGAATCTGTATCCCAAAACTTTTTGATCGAAATTCTGAATTTCATACTAGAATTCCTCGAATTCTATAACCTTGATCCACGTATCAGATTTGGTAGGAGTTTTGAGTGTATTTTTCTAAACTGGTCACACCTTCTTTTCTCGTTCTCGAAAACTGACGAGAGAGTTTGGTCTTGGTCATAGTCTGATTCAAGGTTCGAGTCGGATAAGATTTTTCCTGAACTATCTTTCTCTCGAAAAGGTTTGGTAATTCAGTTACTATTTTACCGAATTTCTTTCTTTGAATATTCACTTACCTGATTTCTAAATTAGTTACGAACTCCAATGAGGAAAAAATTAATCATTTATCAGAATATTTTGATCTAGATAGATTTGTTAATTTTTCTTTTTATAGTCCATGTGAATATAAAACGATAGAAATTTCTCTCTTAGAGTATTTAATTATTAATTTATCAAATACTCATAGAATTTAAACATAGAATTTAAGAGAATTCTAATTTTGATATAAAAATTCTTTATGCATCTATTCATGCATAAAACTCAACTTCACTCAGAATACCACTTTTATTTTTAAAAAAATCCTTTTATGCATCTATTTATGCATAAAATCAAATTTAATAGAAATAACACTTTTAAAATAAAATAAATTTCTTTATGCATCTATTTATGCATAAAATTTAAATTTTATAAGAATAACCCTTTTATAATTAAAAAAATTTCCTTTATGCATCTTTCTATGCATAAAAATCAAATTTAATAAGAATAACACTTTTGTAATAAAAAAAATTCCTTTATGCATCTTTCTATGCATAAAAATCAAATTTATTAAGAATAACGCTTTTGTAATTTTAAAAAAAATTATGCATCTTTCTATGCATAAAAATCAAATTCAATAATAATAACACTTGTAATTTAAAAAATCCTTTATGCATCTTTCTATGCATAAAAATCAAATTTAATAAGAATAATACTTTTGTAATAAAAAAAACTCCTTTATGCATCTTTCTATGCATAGAAATCAAATTTAATAAGAAAAACACTTTTGTAATAAAAAAATTCTTTTATGCATCTTTCTATGCATAGAAATCAATTTTAATAAGAATAACACTTTTGTAATAAAAAAATCCCTTTATGCATCTTTTTATGCATAGAAATCAATTTTAATAAGAATAACACTTTTGTAATAAAAAATTTCTTTATGCATCTTTCTATGCATAGAAATCAAATTTAATAATTAATATTAGTGATATCCATGCATATTCATAGGTGAATATGTACATGGAGCAATTAGAATATTTCTTTTAGATGCAAAAATGCTGGGAATTACTCTTTTCGAATGACATAAAAACAAACTTTCTTTTTCATAAAATTTTGAAAAATTTTGCCATAACCTCCTTTGTATGGCTAACCATTTCTCATTTTTATCTTTCTTTATTTAACTTAATTAACCCAATTTAGAATTATAGAACTCTAATCTACACAATTTTCTAAATTCAATAGAGTAAATAATAAGAGGAGTTTAAATAGTCACTTACCTAATCTTTCTAGGATTGAGAAAGGTTGGAACGTAAAGAAGAGAAGGGGGTGGCCTTTTCATCAAAGGCATAGCATTTGAATTTAATTCAAACATTTGCAAAACATAAAAAATCAAGAAAACCATGGATTTTTTATTAAAATTTGTAAATAAAGTAAGAAAATTAGCTTATAAGGAGCTTGTAAGCTCTCCTTTGGCTTGAGGGATTGACGGTTCTACTATTGTTTGAAGCAATAGTGGCCACCAATTCACTTTGGAGAGGATTAGGCCAAAAACAATTGAATTATTAAAAAATTCAATGTAGATGGCTCAGGACGACAGGAGTAGAGTAACAGTGCATAAACACCATTAAGCTTTTACAAAGGGGGAGGCTTCTATTTATAGAAAGAAGTGAGCCTCTAACCAAGCAAACCGATTCTAGAATTTTCCAGATCAGTTTGGTCAATTTTTGACCATTTTTGGGTCAGTTCAGCTTACTTTTTTGATCTAGTTTTGAAACAGGAGAGAGGAGAGATGAAAATATCTCAATTTATTGATTAAAAATTGGGGGTAATGATGAGAAAAAGGTGCCTAATTCATGAGGGGAGATCCCCACACTAAGGTGTCAAATTCAGTTTTTTAATTCTTTTCTTTGGTCCTTAGTCCACTATTCATCTTATGTGAGCATTTACTCATTTTTGGGGGGTTTTTATTTTATTCTTCAATTTATCTCCTCCCTACATTTGGATTAATCTTATTGGTCCATAGAAACCTTAATTGGACCATAATCCAAAATTTTTTGAAAATCTTGACCCGTAGGCTAAGGTCTTTTTTGTGCACATTATAATTTATTTTTAATGCACCTTAGGAATTTCTTTTTAAACTTCTGTTTTGGGGAAATTTATTTTAATAAGAAGGGATATTTTTCCATCCAAAGATATCTAAAAACTGAATTATCTCTCTCTAGAATATTTTCTCTCTCTAGGCCAAAACAGGTAGAAACAAGATCTTTTATTATTCTGAAAAGGGGATTGATTACAGGGGAAGAAACTGGACATCTTGAGGGGCTAGGGAGGAATCTTACATCCTCTCCCACTTGAAAAACGTGAGATGTCCTCATCTCGCAAAGTGGGGGTAATCCCGCATCAATTCAGCTTCTTTCTCTCCCAGGTGGCTTTTTCAAAAGGATAGAACTTCCATTTGACTAATAATTCTCGCAAAATTCTATTCCTGAGAACCTTCTCTCGAACATCAAGGATTTCTTCACGTTGGAGTTCCATGTGCCCTTGGGTTGTTGAAGAAGTTAAGAGTTCATCATCATTAAGCACATGATTTGGGCTCGGTACATACTTCTTAAGTAGACTAACATGAAATACATTATGTACTTTGAGATGAGGAGGCAGAAGAAGTTCATAGGCTAAGTCACCTTCTTTCTTTGTAATCAGATATGGCCCACACTATCTGGGGGATAATTTCTTGTACTTCCCAAGAGATAGAGAACTTCTTTTGGGGCGTACTCAAATGAAGACCATATCTGCTTCTTTGAATTTTCTGCCTAACCTCTTCTTATCTGCATACTGCTTCTTTCTATCCTTGGCAACTGTTATATCCTTGCGGATTAATTGCATCTCTCCTACACTATGTCGTCAAGCATCTGTCTCGACATCTGGCCCCTAATCAATGGGTCGGACCAAGTTAATGGCTCATCCCGATACTTCGATGATAAGAAGCATTGTAGGTGAATTCGACTAGGTGCAGATAGCTTAGCCACTTCTTGGGTTCCCTGCCACACAGCATGACTGAAGTATATCCTCGATTACTTGGTTCACCCTTTTTGTTTGACCCCATCGGTCCCGGGGTGGTAAGATGTGCTACGACCAAGAAAGTTCCTACTGCTTCGAAGAATGGAGTCCAAAATCTTGACATGAATTTGGGATCTTGATCACTTCCTATTCTCCTGGTGGGTGGGTAGGCCATGCAATCTGAAGATTTCCTTGAGGAACACTCTGGCCACATCTACTGCAGTGTAGGTTTCTTTTACTGGAATCAGATGGGCAACTTTGGTTAGTCTGTCAACTACCACTAAGATGGAGTTGTAACCTGATTGCACTGAAGGTAGTCTAGTAATAAAATCCATACTGATACATTCCCACTTGGATGTAACTTCCCAAGCATTTTTTACTCTCTTGGCTTTGACTTTCTGACATATCAGGCATTGACATACATGATTAAGTACATCCTTTTTTAGTCCAGGCCAAAAGAAGCTTTTCTTTACAGACATGTAGGTCTTGATGAAACTAGGATGTCCTGCTATAAGGCTATCATGGGCTTCATTCATAATTTGATCCTTAGTTCCCTCATCATTGGGAATGCACAGCTTGCTATTATAATACATAATTCCTTAATCCAAGTTGTACCCTTGAACTCGGTTCAACTCCTGAGGAGTTTTGCATTCCTGTATCAGTAGGGTAGCAATAGGGCCAAAGAATCTATCCTGCATGATCTTCTCTCTTGCTTCATTAATCAAATGAATTTGACACCACTGTGATTGCAAGCAAGGAGGCTTTTCTGCTGAGGGCATCTGCTACCACATTTTTTTTACTTGGGCGGTACTTGATTTCAAAATCAAATTCCTCCAGGGTCTGCATCCACCTTCTTTGACACACGTTGAGATCCTTCTGAGTGAAGATCCACTTTAAGCTCTGATGATCTGTCAATCAAATTGAATCTTTGACCCAGTATGTAATGTCTTCACAACTTCAGGGCATAGACTGCTGAAAGTAGCTCCAGGTCGTGGACAGCATAATTTCTCTCATGTGTTCCAAGTTTTTGGGATTCATAGGCCAGTGCATGACCTTCCTGCACCTCCCAGGGCAAAACCACTGGCATCAATTTTACTACCTTAAAGGGTAGAGAGGGATTTGGCAACTTTAGAACCGGATTAGTTACCAAGGCGGTCTTCACCTTATCAAAAGTGCTCGTGGGCAGACCATTAAAACGGGGTATTCTTCTGAGAAGATTAGTTAGGGGGGAAGCTATGAGAGCATACTTAGGTATAAAAATTCTATACCAGCCAGTTAATCCCAAGAATCCCCTAACTTCTTTCACTGTCTTTGGTTTAGGCCAATTTATGACTGCTTGGACTTTTGCAAAATCTGGAGAAATTCCGTCTTTGGATACCAAAAAGCCCTAGTATTCAACATGGTCAACAGAGAAAGTGCATTTGCTCTTTTTTGCAAAGAGTTGGTGCTTCCTTAGAATCTCAAGAACTTTACGGACATGAGCTTCATGGTCAGCTGCATTCTTTGAGTAAATCAGAATATCATCAAAGAAAACAAGAACAAAATCATCCAAGTATTCTCTGAGAATGTCCTGCATTAGGTGATTGAATGTAGGTGGGGCATTTGTCAACCCAAACGGCATGACAGTAAATTCATAGTGCCCATAGCGAGTATTGATGGCTATCTTTGGGATATCTTGATCTGGTAATACCCTAATTTGAAATCTATCTTTGTGAGATCTAGGCTCCATTTAGCCTATCCAGAAGCTCATCAATTTTGGGGATACTTATTCTTGCTGATTGAGACCTTTGTAATCCACACAGAGTCTTAACATTCCATCCTTCTTTTTTTGAAAGAGAACTGGCGCTCCCCAAGGTGAACCACTGGGTCTTACAAACCCTTGTTCTAACAGCTACCTAAGCTATTCCTTGAGTTCAATGGCTTCAAGGACTAGCATATTGTACGTGCGTTGGACTACTGCTGAGCTCCGGAGTTCAATTCTATCTCATGATCTACTTCCCGAATCAGAGGCATCTCAGTTAGCTCTGCTGGGAATAAATCATCATACTCACTTAACCATTCTGGTTCTTTAGCCTTTAACTTTGTGTCTATCGGGTTCATTTTGACAACATAAATGAGCTACTTCTTTCTAAGTCCTTTCAATAACCTAGAAGCTTTTACTAATTGCAGATCTAGGGATCTGGAAATTCCAATTCCTTGAACTTTGTTCCCGTGAAGGTCACGGAAGGAAATGGTTCCATTGTGACAGTGAATGTCAGCTTGATTTTTATGGAGCCATGCAAGGATTTGGTCGAAAACTCCCAAAGGTAAGACTCTGAATTAAGAGTCAGTTACATTCCCATCTACATTAAACTGAATACAATCTGTCTCATGGTGAGTGAAAAGAATCTTCCCACTAGCCAATTCTACTTGCATAGGTTGCCCTGATTTCTGTTCTAAGACTAGCTTACGCAAGCATCTTGGGGAAATAAATGAATGAGTACTGCCTGAGTCAATCAAAAGCTTAAATGGCTTACCCCTTATACTCAGTTGGAGCATGGATGATAGAGAATTGACAATTTTGGCCCTTGGTTTTCAATCGCGGCATAAATCTGACCTCTTTTCTCTTCCACTACTTCTGCTATCATAACTGCTCTGGCTGGTGCAGATTGGGGCAGAACTCTTTCTCTTTGGTTACCCCAGTTCTGGGAGGGAGTTCTGAGATTACTCTGAATAGAGGCAGATGGTTGAGCTAGAGTCCTCCTGGGATTGCCCTGATTTTGGCAAGATTGACTAATACGAAGGGGCTGGTCTCTACACTCTAGGTTTGACTTCCCAAACCTTTTGACATGGCAGGAGTCAGGCAGTCTTTAAGCTGGTGACCAAAACCCTGACACCCAAAACACTTGTTCTCACTTCTAAGCTCATCCCTCTGAATCCTTGAAAAAGAGGTGGGGCTCCTGAGAAAGTGTTCTGAAGGAAGGGTCTTCCTTAACTTCTGAATTTCCCAGCATCTTAATTCTGATTAGGGCCTTGTTGCCTCTTTGGGGGTGGAAAGTTTGAAGAACTTCCCAGGGTTTGGAACCTTTTAAAGTTTGAGGGTGCAGGCTTCGGCCGGGACCTTAACAACAAATGCTTTGGCAAAGTCCTTTGCCATTCTGATAGCTTCTGCCATTGAGACTGGTTTGGCATTTTTCACTAAAGTGTCCAATGGCTCGTTCATCCCTCGAATGAATCTGGCCATCAGCTGCTCTTCATCCAAAAGTGAAGAATATTTGAGGAGAAGGGCAAATGTGTGATGGTATTCTTTAGTCGTCTGACTATCCTGCTTCAGTCCCAAGAAATCATTCATTTTGGTTTCCAGGAAGCCCGAAGGACTGAACCTCTTCCTAAGGTAAGCTTTCATTAGGACCTCAATGGAGTCTTCTTGGGCCCTTTTATTTGGCAGTTTAAGGGAGTCAAAGCTTTTCTCTTAAGAAGAAACGTTTTCTAATTAGAAGCTTCAAAACGGCTACTTTATTCGAATTTGAATTTTGGGGAGAAAATAGAATTTAAAATGTAGCGGATCAAACCATATCATGTAACATATCTATGAAAAGCTCTTGATGCATAGATCACGGATCTATAATCTCCGCTCAAATCGGAGCTTGTATGTAGAAGTTATGGAGGTCCGAAAATTGTCAAATTGCCCCCTCCCCTTTTTGGGAGGAAAAGTGCACCCTTTGACCACTCTTACACCTCTCTTAAAAACCCAACATTTCAGTCCACATGGCAACCCCCCATTTGGCTATTCCTTAATCACCTTGATTAGGCTTGGGCAAATTAAAGGGCCCAAGAAGACCCCATTCACTTCCTAATGAAGATCTGACCAGGTCTCGGTATTTCGATCGAGATGGTTTGTCTCGCAATGGTTCCTCCATGCGACCCTGGCCATTTCCACAATTTTCAATCTGGCGAGGACCATCTTGCTCTTCTTGTTATAACCGGTTATATCAAAAAACTCTTCCATTACCTCGATCCATTTTTCCATTACTTCTCCTAACTGCTCCCCTTCACCCTTGAAGAAGGGACCAGGTTGCGATCGGTGCAGGGCTTTATGAATGTCCGGATCTAACTCTTCATCATCACGGTTGCCTACACCACGGCTCGCGCACCTCACGATTCTGACAAAACGATATTTTTGTCAACTTAACTTTGTCATCAGATTTATGAATATTTAATTTTTGAGATTTATTTCTTAAACAAATAAATATTCCATCATAATTCTTGAAAACAAGATTCACTCTAATAATTTTATTAACCAATATTCACAACCACAAAAACAATTTGGAATCTTTTGCAAAACATCATTTATTATCAAAAGTTTTTGATATATACATAGAGCCTCTCAGCTCCAAAAGTCATCGCCTCATTTGCGTGTACGCATAAAAAGGTGATACTACGATGGAGACATGCTATGATATACACGATTCATCACTGATAATGGTGTTGTTATTCTTCTCCTAGGAATAAAGTAGCTAAGAAGTCTAAAAATACGGCAAGAAATTCTAAAATTTCGGGGTGAACAATTATAGATTTGTATATAATGAACAACTCCTAGCCTTATCAAGATCATGGGGCTAGCAAGATATTCTGTGTGAGTCTCTTTTGTTGATTGGTATTGATGCGAATACTTCGCCCTCCAGAGAACCACATATGCTGATGTTGCTCTACTGGATCATGAAAGTATAGATCCTCAAAGTGACGAATGAGTCTTACTCTGCTTTCTCGGGTTGTAGTGGAGTTGATGAGATTTTCAAAGACAAAGGCAATCATATCCCACCAACTCTGGGAGAGTCCAAGAATGCTAGACAGATTTGGGGTATCCATCTAAAAATCCAGTTCAATTTATGAGTTTTCAATTTATGAAGTTCATTTTAAACATAATCTTAACAAGTGACAATATTATTTCCCAGGTTTACTTTAAAAATTTAGGCAATTTCTCCTGCTGTTTTGTAAGTTTACAACAACGCTCTAATACCAGCTGTGAGACCCCTCTGCCCCCTCTGTGCACCGGATTCCTGGTTGCTAGCAGTGGAAGTAGCTTCCTCTTGCGCGGGGAAGGGTTTCCCACTCGGGGCTTTGCCCTTGAATGTCCAGACATGAGACTAATCTGCTGATCATTCTGAAACCAAAACTGGGAAAATTTTCCTTGCCCGAAAAACGGGGACGATTCCACCTTTTTTATTTTCTTAATGAATTTTCTAACGGGGTTGAGACTAAACTATCCTTCCTCCAGAAATACTAGTACTCATCATGGATGCCATGAATCTGTGTCTAGATTCGTTCTATACTCGAGAGCAGTGACCACCAGAGAGCTTTAGACATTGTACGGAACCGGAGCCTGTGTGTGTGTGTGTGTGTGTGTGTGTGTGTGTGTGTGTGTGTGTGTGTGTGTGTGTGTGTGAGAGAGAGAGAGAGAGAGAGGAGCAGGAGGAAAGGAGGAAAGGCAGAGCCTAACCTACTTTTTTGCATGCCACTTCTTCAACACGCGATTTGATGCACTCACACTCGACAAAATGACGTCACAGGGTTGAACGGTGATGAGGGCGACGGACTGCGGCTTGAAACTTTGATGCGCTCACACTTCAACAAAATAACTTCATAATTCACAAGGTTGAATTTCAGCTCGAGTAGATCCAATTTGATTCTACAGCGGTAGAGAGATTGAGCAAGGGAATGTGTATGTGTTGTGTGAAGGATGCACATCTTTTCTTTTATAATATATAACTAGTTGGGAACCCGTGCTTCGCACGTCTTTTGAGGCTTTCAAAATCAAATTTTACCCAAATCTCCTCCCTTTCCCGAACCTCCAAATTCTTGCCATGTGGTGGTAGCTTTGTGAAACTCTTCCTTAATGTAAGATTCCTCCCCAGCCTCTCAGGATGTCCAGTATCTTTCCCTGTAGTCAAATCCCTCTGTTTTGGCATAGAGAGAGAAAATCTTCTAGAGAGTGATAATTCAGTTTTTAAATATTTTTGGATGGAAAAATATCTCTTCTTATTAAAATAAGTTCCCCCGAAACAGAAGTTCAAAAAGATTTTCAGAAGGTGCATTAGAAATCAAGTATAATCTGTTCAAGAGGCCTTATCCTAGGGGTCAAGATTTTTTTAAAATTTTAAATTAAGGTTCCTATGGGCCAATAAGATCAATCCATATGTGGGGAGGAGATACATCCAATTTATAAAAGAAAAATACCCAAAAATGAGTAAATGCTCACATAAGATGAAGAGTTGACTATGTACAAGGGTTATTAGTAAAAAACTATGAGTATTACTAAAAAATGAGATATTTTGGGTATAATGATTCCATTTTGACACGTGTGTAAGTAAGGGGAGTCCTTTCAAGGAGGCACCTACTTCACATGCTTGAATGAGTTTCAAACTCAAAAATAATGTGATATTTTTATCTCTCCTCTCTCTTGGATCAAACCGAATCAAAAAGGAACCCAACTAGGTCCAAATCTGGTCCAAATTCAACCAAACTGAATCTAGAAAATTCTAAGAATCAGTTGTTCTTGGTTAGAGCCTCCCTCTCCTATAAATAGAACCTGAGCCCTTTGTAAAAAAAATAGAAGAATTATACTATGCTAGAATTATGCTGAAATAATGATAATTTTTACTATTCTCTAAAATTCTCTCCAATTTGAAGAAATTGGAGCTTCCCTCCTTCTTCAATCTCCATTGGTGGCTCCATCAACATACCAAACCAATTGATTGGTTGGCGGCCTCTACCATGATCAAGGAATCAAGTAATTTGTAAGGTAAAGGGTGAATTTCGATCTTTTTCTATAATTTCTCAATGTTTCTCTCTTCTCAACCCCTCTCAAGCTTGAGAAGCTTAATTGGAATGGCTTTTTAATGCTATTGAATTTAATTGATGAATGGTAGTAAGGAAATACATAAATTCTCATTTATGCTAAATTTTAATGGTTTTTATGATTTTGTCTTCTCTAAAATGATTATTATGTTATGCCTCATTGAAAAAAGGCATTCCCCTCTCTTCTTTAGTAAATCCAACCATTCTTTATCCTAGGTGAATGATTAATGGATAAAATCAAGTTTTTCATAATGTTTCTCTTTGATAAGTAGAAAATATTTACTTTAGAATGATTTAAATACTCTTGGTGAACTTCTAATTAATTTTAGAGAATTAAAAATTAAAAAATGGTCAGCCATACAAAGGAGGTTATGGAAAAAAAATTTAAAATTATGTAAAATAAGTTTTACTTTTTTTTTAGTATTCAAAAAGAGTAATTCCCATCGTATATGTATTCTTAAAGTGTTAATTTTCATCCTAGGTATAAGAAAATGCATACTAAAAATATTTTATTAAAAAAGTATTACTTCTTTAGAATTAAATTCTATGCATAGAAGGAAGCATATTGAAATTTTTATTTTGATTATAAAAGTGTGATTTTCATCATAAATGATTTTTATGCATAAATGGATGCATAAAAGAAATCCTTTTATATTAACACTAGTTTGGTACCAAAACAGGACACTTGAGTGTCCTTTTTTGCGGGTTGCCAAAAAAAAAAATCAAACTCCTAATGTAGGCTTTAAAAACAAAAATGCTTCATTGGGCATGTAGAACATAACCCTATGCTTATGTAAAAAATGCTAAACATATAAAATACCTTTTTATTTGGAAGTACATAAGCAACAAAGTAGCATATGTCTTGAAAATGAATATTTTTTAGGATTTTTCCAAATATGCAAGCATCATTCTCTCAAAAAAAACTCCAATGATATCAATAGCATTTTTCCCAAGATATTTTGATAGAAGAAGGTAGAAGTTCACCAAAAAAATCATTTTTCTTTCCTAGAATTTTTTCCAAAAAAGTTGCATAAAATCAGCAAAAGTAACGCGTATTATCAAAACTCAATCACGCCACTAAAACAAAATGTAGCCCTATCAATGAGAATGTTGATTATTGGTTTTCATGCTTGAGATAAGATAAATAAGCCATAATTTGATGTGTATGACACTAACTTAGCCTCCACTTAAGTAGGTTCTTATCGCCTAGTTCTAAAAAAACTGTAAAAAATAAAAATATAAAATTTAATCATCTTTTATCAAAAACTAATCATAACTATGCTTGCACAAGTAGTCTACACCTATAGTTACAACAAATAATGCACTTACACAGCTTTTTCCTTTGATGAAAATCAAAATTAGGCTCATAATTAGACATTTTATGTATTAAAAACAGGTTGTGCAAAAGGTCATGTATGAGAAGAGGCCCAAAAAGTGGCTGTAAAGTTTTGGAAAATTCAAAACAAAGTAGTATTTACCCTATATAACATGGGTGCACCTCAAGTTTTACATTATTAGCTTGCATATGGAAGGAGAAAAATTCATGCTCCACCTGTATAAAAAACGTCATTTTAATATTAGCGAGTCAAAAATTTATCCAATAATTATCGTTTGATGATTCCAAGATTTAGTTTACATCATGGGCTTTCCATCAAGCCAAGTTTCATGATCAAACTATGTCCCTTCTAAAAGTTATGTCCAAATTACTACTATTTTGAAAACAGCAAAAATCATGCGTTTTATCAGCATGTGTCTAAGAAAATTAAAATATTGCCTTGCAAAAGCTAAGAAAAGTGAAATTTAAAAAATCTCAAGGATTTTTTGGGTCTTGAGGAACATCTGTGGATGTTAAGCATTTCAAAACTCTTAAAAGATTTCCCACAAAAATTCAAGAAAAATGCTAAATTTCAGGACACTTTAGTGTCCTCAGGACACTTAAGTGTCCAATTACAGAACTAGTGTTAAAAGAGTGATCTTCATCATAAATAATTTGTATGCATAAACATATGCATAAAAGATATTTTTTTATATTAAAAGTGTGATTTTTATCATAAATGATTTTTATGCATAAATGGATGCATAAAAGAAATTCTTTTATATTAAAAGAGTGATTTTCATCATAAATGATTTGTATGCATAAAAGATTTTTTTATATTAAAAGCGTGATTTTTATCATAAATGGATTTTATGCATAAATTAGGTACATAAAAGAAATTCTTTTATATTAAAAGAATGATTTTTATCATAAATGATTTGTATGCATAAACATATGCATAAAAGATTTTTTTATATTAAAAGTGTGATTTTCATCATAAATGGATTTTATGCATAAATTAGATGCATAAGAGAAATTCTTTTATTCTAAAAGTGTAATTCTACTAAATTGGATTTATGCATGGAAAGATGCATAAAGAATTTATTTTAATCCAAAAGTGTTATTCTCATCAATTTTGATTTTATGCATAGAAAGATGTATAAAGAAATCTATTTTTAGTTCAAAAGAGTTGTTTTCATCAATTTTGATTTTATGCATAGAATGATGCATAAAGATATATAAAGAAATCTATTTTTAGTTCAAAAGAGTTATTTTCATCAATTTTGATTTTATGCATAGAAAGATGTATAAAGAAATCTATTTTTAGTTCAAAAGAGTTATTTTCATCAATTTTGATTTTATGCATAGAATGATGCATAAAGAAATCTATTTTTAGTTCAAAAGAGTTATTTTCATCAATTTTAATTTTATGCATAGGTGATTTTTAATTCAAAAGTGTCATTCTCATTTAAAATGAATTTATGCATAGGAAGATGTATAAAAGATTGATTTTTATTTTGAAAGTGTTATTCTCATTAAAATGAAATTTATGCATAGTAAAATGCATAAAAGATTTTTATTTTGAAAGTGTTATTCTCATTAAAATGGAATTTATGCATAGTAAAATGCATAAAAGATTTATTTTTATTTTGAAGTGTTATTCTCATAAAAATGAAATTTATGCATAGTAAAATGCATAAAAGGTTTATTTTTAATTCGAAAGTGTTATTTTTCTTAAAATTGAATTTATGCCTAAATAGATGCATAAAAAGATTTTTATAAAAGTGTTATTTCTACTGAAGTTGTCTTTATGCCTAATTAGATGCGTAAAGAATCTTTATATCAAAAAATTAGAATTCTCTTACATTCTATAAATAGATGTGATGAGATGTGATAGGAATCAGATAGATGTAAATGGATGGATGGAAGTGATATGAATCAATTAAATAAAAATGGATGGAAGTGATATGAATCAGATAAATGAAAATGGATGAATGGATGTGATGTCATGTGAATTAGGATGTGAATGAATGGTATAGGATGTGAAGGAATGTGAATCATGATATGAATGAATGATAAGGGATGTGAATGAATGACGGCATGTGAATCGGATGTGAATGAATCGGCATATGAATCGGATGTGAATGAATCGGCATGTGAATCGGATGTGAATGAATCGGCATGTGAATCGGATGTGAATGGATGATGTGGTTTGATGTGTGAATGATGTGAATTGATGTAAATGGATGAATGGATGATGAGGTGTTTGATGTGTGAATGATATAGATTAATGTAGATTGATGTATGGATGATGTGGTTTGATGTGTGAATGATGTGGATTGATGTAGATAGAAGAATGGATGATGTGGTTTGATGTGTGAATAATGTAGATTAATGTAGATTGATGTATGGATGATGTGATTTGATGTGTGAATGATGTGGGTTGATGTAGATGGATGAATGTATGGATGTGGATGTGGATGTGGATGTGGATGTGGATGTATGGATGTGGAAATGGATGTGTGGATGTATGAATGTAGATGTGGATGTGGATGTATGAATGTGAATGTGGATGTGGATGTGGATGTGGATGTGAAAATGGATGTATGAATGTGGATGTGAAAATAGATGCGTGGATGTATGAATGTAGATGTGGATGTGGATATATGAATGTGAATGTGGATGTGGATGTATGAATGTGGATGTGAAAATAGATGCGTGGATGTATGAATGTAGATGTGGATGTATGAATGTGAATGTGGATGTGGATGGGGATGTGGATGTATGAATGTGAATGTGGATGTGGATGTATGAATGTGAATGTGGATGTGGATATATGAATGTGAATGGGGATGTGGATGTGGATGTATGAATGTGGATGTGGATGGGGATGTGGATGTGGATGTATGAATGTGGATGTGGATATGGATATGGATATGGATGTATGAATATGAATGTGGATGTGGATATGGATATGGATGTATGGATGTGGATGAGGATGTGGAAATGGATGTATGGATGTGGATGTGGATGTATGAATGTGGATGTGGATGTATGGATGTGGATATGGATGTGTATGTATGAATGCGGATGTGGAAGTGGATGTATGATGTGGATGTACGAATGTGGATGTGTATGTAGAATAATGAATGCGAATGTGTATGTGAAATGATGTGACGTCGATATGAGTGAATGGATGAGATGTGATGACATGTGAATTGGGATGTGATGTGAATGAATCTGAGGTGATGAGATGGAAAATGATGTGATTGAATGAGAATGAGTACACATATGAATGGAATGTGGAATAAGTAATGTGGACTGATGAGGGATAATGTGGAAAGACGAGAGTTCATTATAGAAACTGTATTTATGACCTGTTTGTAAATGACTGTTTTAAAGATAGCTGATGCTAAGAAAAAGGCAATTTCATATTGAGTGTGTAAGTGGTGTGACTAGCTTTATGTTTGCATGAACATCCGGCTAGGGGACCTGGGAACTCTTTTCCCTAGTACCCGGGACAAAGCCTAACCAAATTCTTAATTGGATCCCATCACTACAGTGGTTGGACGGTTGGCTAACCCATGGGACTGGATGGGATTAGGTTGGACTGATGGATCCATAAATCGAGACTCAATTTCTGTTTAGTTCGACAGATGAAGTAAATTCCGAACAAAAATTGTTCTATGGAAAAGAATCAAAGGCTGTGCCTTTCAATGAGGAAAAAAGCGTTATTCTCTATGATCCAAGTACAGTCTTTTTCCCTGATCTGACTATGGGACTTACGGGTTCGGTCAGATGAGCTCAGTTAGTTAAGGCTTTTGAAGTCCTACGTTAGGAAAAAGTTATCCTGGTGGAATCGCCCGTGCTTTCCGGGCAAAGGAAGTTTTTCCGGGATCGATTTTAAAAAATTCGATGGATTAGTCTCTTGTCCAGATATCCGTGGAGGCGAGGCCCCGAGTGTGAGACCCTGCCCCGTGCAAGAAGTGCTACTTCCGCTGCTAGCACCTCTGAAATTGTTGCGCGGTGGGGACAGGAATCTTACACTTAAGATAATACTAGTGGACTAACCCGTACTTCGCACATATATAATTCCACACTTAATATTTTTCAAATTTCTAGAATTATAGGACCTTACACATGTTGAAAGAATAGATGACTATCCTTTTATAGATTACCTATAGTTCTTTTTTAAAGATTTAATAGTTACAACAATCCGCTCTCAACGCCTGCATCATCGTCATCATCCTCTGCAGGCCATATAAACATTTCCTTTGCACTGACATGGCGTCGCCATTAGCTCTAACCCTAGAATCCACCCCTTCCCCAACAGCAAAAGCAAAAGCCATTGCCGTTGCTATCGACTCTCCGTCGAAGTGTCGTCGTTCCGACACCGTTTTGGCCAACAACGGCGGTAGTAACGTCAAGACGCCACCCGAGTTTTGTTGCCTGCATGGCTTCAACTGCTCAGCTTTCAAGCACGGACGAATTTTGTACCTCTGACGTATTATTCATATATTACTTATTAGGAATAATTGAATAACACAACTCGGATCTGTTTTCCATCAATTAAACATTTATCAAAAAAAATAAGTGAATACTCTTCTTTTGACGAGACTACTCACGTCGTCGAGTCGAGTCGACTATTCATTTTAAATCGCATGTTGCTAATTTTGCCTCGCTTGCTTCAAGGGTTCAGAGATTTTGAGGCGCTGTGCACATCTGGTGACTCCAAAGAAAAATTGGGCAAAAATATTGTCAGCATGCTTTGCACAACTGAATTTGCGCACCTACACGAGTTCGACTTTGCCTATACCACCGCAAACTAATACACTCATATTTTATTTTTTTTAAAATAAAATGAAGTGTTAATAAAATTTCAAAATGTATATGTGTACATATAAAGTGCATAGCTCCAACTGTCGCGACGGGACACGCCACGAGTTCCTACAATGGATACAAGTGGGCTAAGAGGTGCAATCTAAAGTACCGTCTCCTGGTGGCCTAAGATGTTGTTAAGGCCTTTTGGTGACTTTGTGAGGTTTGGATGGCCTATTGAAAGTGAAGATGAACAAACCGATCTTATAGAACCTCCAATTGTAGATGCAATACCATTAACATCTTTAGAGAATGACCTAAATATTCGGGTCTTGGACTTGAACAAACACGTCCTTTTATGAGATGAGAGAAAGACTCAGATGATGTAGAAGTTGTTGATCTTGTATATGTTTCCAAACAACATGAGCGTACATTAAGCAGAACTATACGTGATGTGGTAGCATCAACTTAGTTAAGTGGCTCATTAAACAGACTACAATGCTAGAGAACAGCCCATTACAATGCTATGTAGCCATTGAGGCCATGCAAGTTGACGAAGAACAGACCTCTAATGAGTTTCCAATAGTGGTTAATAATGCCCCAACATTAAAAAAAGAATCTACACTTTCATAAATAGAATTCCAAAGGAGAAAGCACCAATAACTTGTAGTTTTTATGTGTCTGTTGAATCAGTGCAAAGGGTTTCCACGATTGATTGTTGTTAGAGTAAATGTTATCAATACCATTACGAATCATCCCTGTTAACAAAAACTCCTCAACATCCTGTAAATTCTCCCTGCCAGACCAGCCCCTTCGTATCAGTCAATCTTGCCAAAATCAGGGCAATCCCAGGAGGACTCTAGCTCAACCATCTACCTCTATTCAGAGTAATCTCAGAACTCCCTCCCAGAACTGGGGTAACCAAAGAGAAAGAGTTCTGCCCCAATCTGCACCAGCCAGAGCAGTTACGATAGCAGAAGTAGTGGAAGAGAAAAGAGGTTAGATTTATGCCGCGATTGAAAACCAAGGGCCAAAATTATCAATTCTCTATCATCCATGCTCCAACTGAGTATAAGGGGTAAGCCATTTAAGCTTTTGATTGACTCAGGCAGTACTCATTCATTTATTTCCCCAAGATGCTTGCGTAAGCTAGTCTTAGAACAGAAATCAGGGCAACCTATGCAAGTTGAATTGGCCAGTGGGAAGATTCTTTTCACTCACCATGAGACAGATCGTGTTCAGTTTAATGTAGATGGGAATGTAACTGACTACCAATTCAGAGTCTTACCTTTGGGAGTACCAATGGGAATGTAACTGACTACCAATTCAGAGTCTTACCTTTGGGAGTTTTTGACCGAATCCTTGCATGGCTCCATAAAAATTAAGCTGACATTCACCGTCACAATGGAACCATTTCCTTCCGTGACCTTCACGAGTTCCATGTGCCCTTGGGTTGTTGAAGAAGTTAAGAGTTCATCATCATTAAGCACATGATTTAGGCTCGGTACATACTTCTTAAGTAGACTGACATGAAATATATTATGTACTTTGAGATAAGGAGGCAGAAGAAGTTCTTAGGCTAAGTCACCTTCTTTCTTTGTAATCAGATATGGCCCACACTATCTGGGGGATAATTTCTTGTACTTCCCAAGAGATAGAGAACTTCTTTTGGGGCGTACTCAAATGAAGACCATATCTGCTTCTTTGAAATTTCTGCCTAACCTCTTCTTATCTGCATACTGCTTCTGTCTATCCTTGGCAGCTTTTATATCTTTACGGATTAACTGCATCTCTCCTACACCATGTCGTCAAGCATCTGTCTCGACATCTCGACCCTAATCAATGGCCCGTATGGGTCGGACCAAGTTAATGGCTCATCCCGATACTTCGATGATAAGAAGCATTGTAGGCAAATTCGACTAGGTGCAAATAGCTTAGCCACTTCTTGGGTTCCCTGCCACAGCATGACTGAAGTATATCCTCGATTACTTCGTTCACCCTTTCTATTTGACCCCATCGATCTCGGGGTGGTAAGATGTGCTACGACCAAGAAAGTTCCTACTGCTTCGAAGAATGGAGTCCAGAATCTTGACATGAATTTGGGATCTTGATCACTTCCTATTCTCCTGGGTAGGCCATGCAATCTGAAGATTTCCTTGAGGAACACTCTGGCCACATCCACTGCAGTGTAGGTTTCTTTTACTGGAATCAGATGGGCAACTTTGGTTAGTCTTAACTACCACTAAGATGGAGTTGTAACCTGATTGCACTGAAGGTAGTTTAGTAATAAAATCCATACTCATACATTCCCACTTTATCTGGGGGATGTCTAATGAATGTACCTTCCCAAGCATTTTTACTCTCTTGGCTTTGACTTTCTGACATATCAGGCATTGACGTACATGATTAAGTACATCCTTTTTTAGTCCAGGCCAAAAGAAGCTTTTCTTTACAGACATGTAGGTCTTGATGAAACCAGGATGTCCTGCTATAAGGCTATCATGGGCTTCATTCAGAATTTGACCCTTAGTTCCCTCATCATTGGGAATGCACAGCCTGCTATTATAATACATAATTCCTTCATCCAGGTTGTACCCTTGAACTCAGTTCAACTCCTGAGAGGAGTTTTGCTTTCCTGTATCAGTAGGGTAACAATAGGACCAAAGAATCTATCCTACATGATCTTCTCTCTTGCTTCATTAATCAAATGAATTTGACACCACTGTGATTGCAAGCAAGGAGGCTTTTCTGCTGAGGGCATCTGCTACCACATTTTTTTTGCTTGGGCGGTACTTGATTTCAAAATCAAATTCCTCCAGGGTCTGCATCCACCTTCTTTGGCACATGTTGAGATCCTTCTAAGTGAAGATCCACTTTAAGCTCTGATGATCTGTCAATCAAAGTGAATCTTTGACCTAGTATGTAATGTCTTCACAACTTCAGGGCATAGACTATTGAAAGTAGCTCCATGTCGTGGATAGCATAATTTCTCTCATGTGTTCCAAGTTTTTGGGATTCATAGGCCAGTGCATGACCTTCCTGCATGAGTGCACCTCCCAGGGCAAAACCACTGACAGATAGTAGAGATGTAGTTTTTTTATATGATGTACCTTTATGCTTGAATAGGTTGTGTATCAACCAATAATTGACAATAAGAGATGGTGGCATATAATCCCAATCTCACCACATTCAAGAGCCATTTATAGTACATTCACCCACATTGAGCATATAGAGGAGCATGTCAACTTAACTATGGAGGGAGATAGCTTGGAAAACATTGATGATGATCGTGCCATTGGAGATGATGATCATGCTATTGCAGATGATGATATTGCCTCTCATAGTGATGATTCTAGTAGTGGGATGATGGATCTCTTTGTAGATTTGGATACAGGCATGGACATTGAGATAGATACTTTAGCAAGGGTCGACCTCATTGAAGATGAGGTTGAACTCTGTTCTTTCATTGTACTTTTAGTATGGTTATATTGGTCTTCCTTTTGGTATAGATTAGTGCCTTTTTAAGATTACATGTATAGATTCATGCCTTTTTAAGATTACATGTATAGATTTATTGTGATATGTTGCTTTTCGTGGCATTACTTAATCATTCATCTTTGGACTACTTTTCATGAAGGTGCAAGATTTTAAAAAAAAACTTCTTTGATGAAAAGATGTGGGGATTGAATCATTATCCTTTGAATTGTTTTTCATGGCATTACTTGATATACCTAAGCCTTTGAATGTATCCATCCCTTTCACCACATTACTCAATTTATACCTATTTCTTTTCTCTTTCCTTAGCATATTTTTCCTTGCAAATATGCTTTCTAGAGATTCATTTGTATATAAATGCACCAAAAAATCATGCATATTATCAAAATCTTGTGCACATAGTTTAGAAAATGATATTTTTGGGGATTGAAGATTCTGTTTTTCTTTGCAAGGTCCACAATTGCATTTGCATAGGAAATTGTTGCATACTGCGTCTATAAGCGTGTCTGTAATCACGTCTATAAGCATACTGCATCTATAAGCACGTCTGTAATCACGTCTATAAGCACGTCTAATTTCAAAGGAATTAGACGCGCTTATAGACGCAAGCATACACGCAAACATAAATTACGCGTCTAGTTTCAATGAAGTAGACACTCTTATAGTAGACGCGAGCATAGACCCTAGTATAGATGCCCCCATAACTTGCACGTCTATGTAGCCGCCGCCGCAACTATGTGTGCTTTATGTTGTAGTGTTTTCAAAAGGATAGCAGTGTTTCATAAGTTTGGAGTTCAAAACGATAAGAACCTATAAACATGGGAATGATAAGAAAGAGTGAGTGTTTTGATAGAAGTTACCTACATAGCTTTTAAAGGTTAGTTTAAAGATGTGTGTAGAAGCTACCTACATAGCTTTTAAAAATGTATGTAGATTGCTTTAAAGGGTTTATATTGTACGCAAAAAACTTTCTTTGAGTTCATAAATTTTATAGAGTCCCTTTGTCTAAGGATTATCTAACATTGTATGCAAGGCTTGAGAGTTGATTAGCAAATCGAGTAAGTGGCAAGATTTGAAAACCTTGAGTTGCATGTTAAGATTAATGAGAATCCAAAGCCATATTTGGCTTGCAGCTCCATGAAGGTTTCATCATCTGGCACAAATCCATCCTCTTTGAATTTCTATGCTTTGCCCAAACAAATACTGAGACACTCTTTACTATTGTAATTTTCCTCCAATGCTAAGTCATCTCTGGATCATCTTCCAAGACAAAACCACTACCCTTTTTCTAAAAATTGAAAATAGCACATAAAGCAAAATCTTCCCTAAGGCTAAAAGTATTCTGAATGTCAGCCAACAGTACATAACGTTTGTTATCAAGAACGAATTCTGGCAGCACTGGCAATACTAGACCACACTGGTCCACTTTGAATATGTTAAAAGAGTACATTCAAATTTGTAATGTCAACAAGTAGGAGTGTCATTAACAAGATAGACTTGATTAATTATGTCAGAAGAGTACATTGGAGTGGGTATTGTCAAGTAGGAATGATCTTGGCTGTGTTACCCAATTCTTTACATTGTATTAGTCGCTCCCTTCTAAGGAGGACCTTTCTTCCATTGTGAATGAAATTAAAGTGTGTCGGCGTGTCTTGCAAGGATTCTTCGACAATATCCTTCCTTAGCTATTGTAGATTGCATTTCTCTCGTATAGAAACAATTATCACTAGTGTTGAAGCTTCATCAATCACTTCAATGTCTATGACTTTGTCATCCATTGCACTTGCGGCTTCCTAATCCATTGGTACCAACTCTCCATTGATGTAACGAGACCTGCTATACCAGAAGGACAAGATAAAAGTTTTAGTTGCAATCATGTACTTTGCAACTACTGTCTCTAGTGCAATGTTACAATGGATATTGTCAAAAACTTTACTCGGTCATCCCTCATCAAGAAGTCTTGCTAAGAGGAATGTGTCCAAATCTTTCCAAACAAGCATGGTTCTCGCTATCTTCACCTGAAATAAGCTAAAAAGTTTCATGAACACAGTAATTGGTAGATAAACAATAATTTTTACTACACGAGTTGGAATTCTCCCTCGTAGAGAGCGTTGCACATCCTTGAAAAGCTTGCTCTTTGCTGACTCCATTACTGAGGGGTTTGGGATAGGCCAATCCATATAGTTCCACTCAGTTTACAAAGGTAGCTCTTCCAAGCAGCCACGATTGTGTTTCTTGTTTAGAAGACAGTAGAAATGATCATAGAAAAAAATTCCTGCATCTACAAGGCTTTTGTTGCTTCTTCCCTCAATGTGTGCATGAACCACATTCATAATTCCAATGATGCACTGAACTAGCTCCCACTCCTCATATGATGAGGGGTACACATCTACAACCATAGATGTGGATAGTTTACACAGTTCATTAGACCATTATGAGAAAATGAAAGATTGACAAAGCGATAGATTAACTTACAATTTGGTCTATGCGAGGGTAATTTTATGTCATCTGGATTCTCAAGCACAAGCTCATTATGCATATATATATGCTGCACTAGGACTTCCTTGATGGTTGTCCTTCTAGCCTCTATCTTGAAGTCTTTTACTCTTCCTTTCTATGACGCCCTAAAGGTATTCTTGTTACTTGTCTTTCTTCTCTTCCTTGACTGCATAAGGACCCATGTGCCCTTGGTGATTAGCACTTCAGTAGTCCACTGATTTTGCGCATTGAGAGAGTTGGATACAAGTATAGCAAACACTGATGATCTTGGTCTCCTTGCCCTAAGAATTGAATCATCTATGATGGCATTAGTGGGAAAAAATCGGGATGATATAAAACGAGATTTGCTACCCATCTTTCACTTTTCTCCTTCATGAAATAAACCCACACTTTCCTAGTGTGGTCATCAATGAATGTAACATAGTACCTGCAACCTACAATTGTTGCAGTCTTGGTCGATCCCCATACATCTGAATGTATGACATCCAATGGCCTTGCACACTGACATGCTTTTCATGTGGGAAATCATGTTTGGCCTGCTTACCAAGTTGGCATGCTTCACATACCTTATGCATACCGTCAACCTTAAACTTTGGCAAACCTGCAACAATATTTTGGGCCTACATAGACTTCAGTCATTGTACATTCACATGACCAATACGCTTGTGCCATATGTCAATATTTGCAATGACACCTCTTCCATGCGCAAACATGGCTGCCTTTATCTCAGGCATGTTCACATCCAAAGTAAACATCCTGCCATTTCTGTTATCCTTTGCAACCAAGCGACAGTTATTTTTGAAGTCCTTCACAAAACATCCTTGAGGATTAAACCTCACTTGTTTGCAGACCCTGCTCAACCATCTGTCCACCAGAAACCAGGTTTTTTGTAATATTCGGAACATGAAGTACATCAACCAAGCACTTCATTTTTCCATCCTGCATAGACAATGGCACTTTACCAACATGCGCAATGGGATGCGCAGTATCATCACTTGTTTCTATATAGCCTAGTTTTTCCATTTTCTACATATCTCTAAACCACTCAGCATGACTGGTCATGTGGTTAGAGGCACCCGAATCCATATATCATATATCTTGAGATCCTGACACATCCCCTGTTGGAACTAAGCATGTGTTGCATCACAAACAACTGCTCACTTCTGTCACTCATCACCTCCATGTTTGCTAGATAATGCATAGTTGCCTTGCTGCAACTTTTCACTTTTAATGTCATTCTGCTTTTTGTAGCAGTCCTTTGCCTAGTTTGCCACAATAATATCACTCTATGCTATTTGCATTTTGATTTCTTTTCCAACCACCTCGGCCTCTTTGGTTCCCCCTACCTCTAGAGACTGGCCTTTTCCACCTGTGTATGATTGATGTGAATCACTGAACTATTGTTGTCCAGAATTCTGATTTCTTTTCCAATCACCTCGGCTCTTTGGTTCCCCTTGCCTCTAGACTGGCCTTTTCCACCTGTGTATGATTGATGTGAATCATTGGACTATTGTTGTCAAGAATTTTGATTTCCTTGTCAGCCACCACCTTGGCCTTGACCACGGCCTCTACCTCTACCTCTACCTGAATTAGAGTAGAAGGCCTGTTCTGATGTGTTCTTGCTTTGTGAAGAAGAATCCTCACCTAAAGCCTTTTCTTCTATGTGATTAGCATAGATATCAAGTCCCGAAAGTTTGGAGTATTCTCCCTAACTGCAATGGAGGTCTTGAATGGCTTGTACTCTTTGCCAAGCCCATTCAGACAGACACTCACCAAATCATCATCCTCCACTGATACATTGCTAGACCCAAGGGATTTAACAATTCCCTTGATCTTTAAGGCATGTTTATTGATGGACATGCTTTTCTTTTCCACAGTATGCAACTCTTGCTTTAACTGCAATTTCCTTGCCTTTGTGTTAGTCTAGAACATCTAAACCAGATTCTGCCATGCAATTGCTGGAGCGTTTGCATCCTGTATGTGTCCTATCGTAGTGTCTGTGACACTAATTGAAAGCCAATACATGACTTTTGTTGCACCCTGATTCCAATCCTTGAATGCCTTTGTATCATTGTATCGTTGCATTTGCCTTCGGTAGAATGTGTTGAAAAGCTCTTGTACTGCATTTGTTTTTGTGTTCCTCACAAAGTATGGGCCATGTGGAAACAAAATATGCTTCACATATAAAAAAACATATTAATAATCATTTTATATCATATTAATTAGTCAATGTACGAATTACATGAAGCAAAAACTCTTTTTAGGTAGAAGGTTATGTCCTTGTTCCCCCAGGTAGCTACAATTGTTTCCACAAGTGTCTTGGTTGTTGTTTCAAACTAACTTGCATAATTGCCTTCAGTCATTTGCTTACCTAAGAGTTTTATAAAATTATTAAGCTATATCCAAACCCTCATACAAAGCTTTGTCATCCTTGTTGGTTAGTTGTGTGGTCGCATCCAGCATTCCCATACTGTTGTAACTTTTTTGTTTTCATAGTTTGACAAGAACCTCCTAGCTTTGGCTCCTCCCATTGACACATCTACCAGAACATCACCAGTGGTACCTGATTTCTTCTCATCCTTTTTAAGTTGTACACGTCCACCATGAAAGCCCATGTTAGAGAATAAAATCTCACATTGCTCTTAACATGCATCCAATAGCTCTGATGGCGAAATGGAATGAGCATAGTCAAGAAGAAGCTTTAATAGCTTATCTAGTATTCTAATTTCTACATGTAAACTACAAATGTGAACTCTCTCTAGCTTTATAGGAAGTATGGGATCCCAATTGGGATCCTCAAGCACAATACATGGTTCACCCTTGAATTCATATATTTTTGTTGACTTTCCCTTGCTCCTAGTCTTTGATTTCCCTTTAGCCTTGGTCTCGTCTTTATCACACCAGTTACTTGCTTTGTCTTGTCTGTAGATAGAGACTTTGTACAATCCATTATAGGGTTGTACCAACCTGAATTGTTCATTCCTGCCATACAATAGAGGCATGGGTTTACACATCTAGGACCACCACACCCCATACATGCACTTTAATGCTTTCAAGTCGGCACTCATGTGCCACTCAACTGTAAAGTTTCCTACCCCATCCACCACAAGTATCTCTTAGTTATTCTAAGCTTCAATGATTCTTGGAATTTCTATGTGCCAAAACAATCATTTGAGATTATCATGACTCTCATCTGGCACTGTAGCTACCCCTATGTACCATAGTTCCATCTCTAACTATGCGCTATGTAATGGCTGATCTTCCTTACCTTGGGCATAATTTAAAGCTTTGTTCATCAGCCCTATATTGATTCTTTTCATTTTTTGATGTTTGAGAATTCGTGCCTCATCAATCTTAATAACAAAAATAAGATTACCCTCATAGTCCTCTATTATGCATTGATAGAACTTCACCATGGCTGATTGGACCCTTCTAGCATCTGTAAATATGTTATTATACATGTCGTAGTTAAATATTTCTTTCTTTCTTTGTTGGCTTCTCTACAGTCATTAAATTGTCAATGTGTTTGTATTCACCTATGAACCCTGGAATAGCTAAATTTTGTTGGTGCCATGCCATTTCTACTATATGTGGTCGGGGTAAGCCGAACACACAAAAACAATGAGGCTTCATACCTTGGATGAGTAGCTTTGATATGGCTATATATCCCTTTTTGCTTATTGAAACCTTGTCACATACCTCCACCACCTCATCAGGCTTGACCAAGTCACAAAAGTCATTGCAAACTTCCTTGACTACCTTCGTTCAAAGCCCTACACACTACGAGAGCTTGAGCATTTCAATCATGTCATTGTTTTTTATAGAAGATTTGATTATAGAAATTTTATCTAGAGGATTATCCAAGTAGAAACCTCCCACACTATTCATGAGCTTCGAGCAAGCCTCATCCATTCTTAGCACCCCCATGTGCAGCTAGGCATGTAACACTTTTAAACTATCTAGATATCACTCTTAACCCAAAAGGAGTGCTTTTTAGTTGGGTTTTTTTGGAGTGCATGTTCCTCCAATTTTTAGTTAGTTTGTCTAAGCTTTGTTACCTCTTCCTGAGATGACTAAAGTAGCATTTCCAACTCATTTACACGTTGAGTTTGTGAGATCATGATATCTTCTATTCCTTTAACAGATTGTTTGTACACACCAAGTATAGTTTGCTTGAAAATAGTAGCTTGATTATTCAATCTTGAGCAATATCCAAATAAGCCTTTTTTACCATCCCCAATGAATCAAACAAGATCATACAAGGTGCTAAATGATGGAGGCTTACCAGTTGATGGGTCAAGCGGGTATAGACCTCCTTGAACCCATAAATCTACATGCTTCTTTCCTTCTTGCACATAGCCTTTGAGCTTCAGCCTCATCATTCATGTAGAGCTTTGTGAAGAATACTTCTTCATGTGCAATATTCTTTGTCGAGTACTAAGTTGATATGGTGTCTTTTCCTTAAGTGTGGATCAACTCTTGGAGTCGCAATAACAATAAAAATGATCAAAGAGAAAACAAAAAAGACAATAGAAAGAAAAGAGAGGGAAAAACTCGTGTCATGACTTATAGAAGAGAGAAGTATGTTATGTATTCAAATATTTGAAATTATTTTATTTTAAAAAACGTGTACGAAAGTAGGTAAGAGGGCCGCAAAAAGGATAGGTGAATTAAAGACTAGAGATACGTGATGGATGGCATATTAAAGACACTCTCCTCTAAATATAGGTAAAAGAGACGTATTTAATATAGCTATTTGTCTCTACTATTTTAGTCAAATCACTTTGATTAAGAAAGTTAATCCAATCCTTACATGGCCCTTTTTTTTCATTTTTGGCCCTAATGGTGGTCAATAGACCAAGGGTACCATTGTACACATTGGGCACTCTTAAAAAAGCCAAAAGCCAAGAAGAGGAAGAAAGTGAATGTGAAAATGAATTCGAAATGGGCATTGAAGCTAACTCGTGGGGTTCACTATAAGTAAAGTCTTTGTATCACGTGTGCATTCAAGGTCTATTTTAAAAATCCCTTATCTGTGAATTTTTCATGAATAAAACATAACCTTTTTCTATTCAACCTCTGAATACCCCCTTTAAATGGTACCCTTCTGTATGTAAAAAATGTGTAAAAAATGAATTTAAAAAATCCCTTCTATTGAACCCACGTGCTATGCTTACATATTTATGAGTGACCCCCTTGAGGAAGCTTATTTGGATACAGGGACACCCATAGTTCCACTTGAAGATTATATCATTGTATCTTTAGATTTTCCTATGGGCAATGATGTTAAGCACAAACGCGCATTTACTAGCCCTCGATCTAGTCATAACATCATGACAATAGACACTGGTGTCATTAGGACAACCTAGAATCATCCCTAAAGACAATGGTCTTGCAAGAGGTGCTAATGGAAAAAACATTGAAGTTCCCGGTTTCTTTAGACATTCTACTCAAACAATCGGTGGAAATGTGAAATTTAGATTCCATGTTATCCCAAATCCCCTTGAGTATGATGTCATCCTTGGTGGAACTTGGGTGTGTGACTCACAGTATTATTCGATTGATGAATCCATGAAAACGGTCACCTTAACCACTCTTACAAGTATTTTGACACTGTTCTTACAAGAAGAAACCTTGAAGGAGCTAAAACTCCCAACATATCTGAAACTCCCAACATATCAGCTCCCAACATATGTTGGGAGTTGAAACTCCCAACATATATGACTCAGAATATCCCAAGAATTATGGTTAGATTTGAACTTTACAAAAAAATCACCACAATCCAAGCACAACTTTATCCACAAACAATGAGAACACAATCTCATGAGCCTGGAGTTATGGGATTTGTTAGGTCAACCAACACTGAAGGCTCATCTTGAAAGAATTCCATTCACAAAAGACATAAAAATTCCATGTTTGGGGTACTCTGAACAAACAATGTACATAGAATCTAACCCCCTTACGTGTAAATGTTTTGTGTTTGAGTATGTGTTAAAATCATATGTGATCTTGGGGTGTAAATGGACTATTGCTGCCCTAGCACCACTCTGCTTTGCTAGTGATAAGGTCATCATGATGTTCAATGACACAGAGCTAACAATACCACACTACAATGTTAAGGATCCAAGCCTAGGGGATTTCTATGATGTTTAATGCAAAAAGCTACAAGCCTCTTTTTTTTTTCTCGAAAGCTCCTCTACATGAAAACATGCCTGCACAGAGGACGATACCTCACCCACCAGTTCATAATGTTCATGAAAGATGGGTGCGTATGTATGTGCTTCAAGAACAAGGATATTAGGATGGAAATCCCATCATATGCCAAAATCGAACAAAGGGAAGAATGCCTCACCAACACCATCAACCTCATCAACTTCACCTGAAGTTTTACAAGAATGGAGGCCCAAGCAACACTAAGCAAGCCACTCAACCCCTCTCATGCATACAACACATACACAAGAGCTTGCGTGGTCAGTCATACCAATGGCAACCAACCAAAAGCTGTACCTAGTGCCTCGACAACACTTGGGCCAAAAATTCAAGAACCAATCCCCACGTCTACAATACAGACTTATGACCATATCCAAGAATACTACTCTTTTCACCCCTCTCGATGAGAAGCATGAGTGCAGGCATAAGAACCTACTCTCTCCAAAAGGAGACTAGCCACAAGAACCTATTGCTCAAGGTGGTAACAAAAAAAAAAACCAAAGAAAAGAAAAGAAAAAAACAAAAACACAAGGGAGTTACACAAAAGGCCTACCTAAAAATGGTAGATAATCAAAGAAACTCCCAACCATCTTCAATAGCCAATACATTTTTATTAAGCTTATAGCTTAATATTATTTTGGCTAAGTTAATGTGGTACTTACTCCATGAGTACATATCCATACTCATGCACTGGAGAACATTTTCACCTAGAGCCTCACCATCGACATCTTTCTAAAAGTACATCTCTGGATGGGGGGGCATGGTGGGTGAAAGCCTGGTCAATGGTATAATCGATAGCAATTTGGAATTTTCTTCCAAATTGCAGACCTCTCCAAATGAAAACTTAAGTCTTCACAACACATTGATCTCTAATCCTTCGTGAAGAAGTCTATATAAGTCTCACAAGTCGACGTAATTCTTTCATACCTCACCAACAAGTGGTATGTCAACAAGCAGTAACTCAATAAGAGTCTATTTGACTCATTTAATGCACTTTATGATTATCTACTTCATAGAGTACTTAAATATATCAAAAGCACAAGGGAAGAAGCACATAGGAACCAGTCCTATTCATGACAAGAATCCTGCCACACAAAGGGACATCATCAAAGGCCCAATTCTTCAAGTGATGAATGTCGCTTCAATGAATCAGATGAGGAACTGAGAATCATAATCTTGTTCTGATGATTTTGTCTACGTTCCTTCGGATCCTTCCTTCTCTCCCCCATTATTAACATCTCTTAGTTTACCAACTAACATAAATAACATGTTCTGATGATTTTGTCTACATTCCTTCGGATCCTTCCTTCTCTCCCCCATTATTAACATCTCTTAGTTTACTAACTAACATAAATAACATGTAACTCTCCTTATGATTGCCAGAAACAAAGTGAGCAAAATCTTTAGCCATAAAAATAAAAAAAAGACTCACAGAAATAGAAAAATGCAATCACTCGCAAAACCCCCACCCCGTTAGGAATTCTTCTCATCACTAACCTTCCATTTACTAACCTTTCTCATTCCTTTCAAAGGAACAAGGACCATTGAACATCACTCAAGATCAAAAGCCATCAATAATGCTTCAATTCTTCTCACACAAAGGTCTTCAACGCGATCACCGAGACAAGGACGCGATTGGTATCAAGAAAGGAAGGATGTTAACCCATTTCTAGGGTTAACAAGAGCTACTACCATTATCTTATATCAAGGAGTCAAGTTGGACACACCAAAGGATCATACATTTAAGATATGAAGCAATGGTGTCCAAATCTACAACTTGGACGGGTGCCCGTAATGGTCTAACAGAGTATTATGGCGATAACCACTTCAAGAGCATGTGATAGAAGTTAGGATGAAGTCCCAAGTGATGTACTTCATAATATATTATAATAGTAGTCATTGTAATAGCATTAGCCTTCTTATGAGCCTAAAGTTCCTGGATGGCCATAATTTAAGTGAGTGTGAACACTTATGGCCATGTATATAAGTGAAAATCTCTCATAATACAAAAACCTCTCCCATTGTGCAATAGAGTCTTGCTCTTGCTAATCTCTCTCTAATCCATGCTAGTGAGTGTGTGTTAGTGAAGTGAGGTGAGAGGAGGGGATGAGTGCACTTAGTGCAATGCGGCGGTGTGACAATGCACGTAGGAGGCTATGTTGGAATTGCTACTCAAGGAGTGGTGGAGCTTGGAGACCCCAAGGGTTACGAGCTTGGCCATTGGAAAGATCCCCATGACAGTTACGGTTCATGAGGTAACCTTCTTGTTTGGGGGTGAGCCATAACAAATACCTTAAGGACTAATTCAACTTCCTCTTTAGCACCCTTCTTGCTTACAGAAGTCCCCAACTTCAAGAGATATTGTGATGGTTACCTTTGTGATGGGTAAGAAGCACTTATAGGACACTCAAAACCGCTTCAATTTTGGCTCCTCATGAAGGGGGACACATCTGTAATGCAATATTGAAAGATCCCTGCTCCCTCCACGCAATGAAATTGGGGGTACTAGCAGCGGAAGTAGTACTTCTTACGCAGGGCAGAGCCTCTCACTCGGGGCCTCGCCCACCACGGATATCCGGACAAGAGACTAATCTCTCGGTTCTTCCAAAACCGAACCCGGAAAAACTTCCCTCATCGTCGCCCAAAAAGCACGGGCGATTCCTCCAGGATATTTTTATTCTAACGTAGTCAAGAGCCTTAACTAACCAAACTGATCCGACTGAACCCATAAGTCACATGATCAAATCAAGGAAAAGACTTGCACTTGGATCATAGAGACCAACGCTTTTTTCCTCATCGAGAGGCACATCCATTGATTCTTTTCCATAGAACAAAGACTATATGGGATTTACTTCATCTATCGTACCATAACAGAATTGAGTCTCATTTTAGGGATCCATCAATCCAGCCTAACCCCATCGAGTCCCATGGGTCAACCACTATAGTGATAGGATCCATTTAGGAATTTGGTTATATTTTTCCTCGGGTACCAGGGAAAAGAGTTCCCAGGCCCCCTAGCCGGCACTTCAAGCAAAGTTCAAGATAGTCACACCACTTACACACCCAATATGAAATTGCCTTTTTCAAAGATTCAGCTATCTTTAAAACAATCTTTTAATGACACCATAGTATCACTGATCATAATCCTCCAAAATATCTAGCTTGAATTCTAATTTCCAATCATTCCTTCATCGGTGTACTTATGGCATCATTGGCAACCAGAATGCTCACCTGTTCACTCAGGGGCCTTTTTAATAGTTCCTAGCTCATAGTACCTGGCAATATAGTCACATAAGAAAATCCAGATGGAATCTCCGTTGAAGATCAGTAAGATCAACCAACAAATCCATATAAAGAGCCATGGACTCATCCATTGAGGACCAACAAGGACAATGAACCAGATCCATTGCAGATCCATTGAGAACCAGCAAGGACAATCAACCAGATCCATTGAGGACCACCAAGGACAATCAACCAGATCCATGCCCAAGCTTAGAAAACAACTCTAACACCTTATTCCATTTTCTTCTTCGATGTACGCGTGGGTATCTTTGGCGACCCAGAGCCCGAGCACCGTATGGTGAGCACTCTCTAGGCTCCTTTGCAAGTCACCTAGCGCTTCACTCATAGGCCGCTTCCTTGGTCCCTCATCCACCGTACCGGAAGCTCACCATTTAAATCGAACTGAGGTTGGTCAAGACCTCGGTCGACCTTGCTATATGAGACGTCCCCCTGTTGACTCTCTGTTAGCTATTGTTTGCAACTTTATCACATAGGTCTCCACGACCTCATTCACAAGGTGGTCAAAATGCTTCCCCAGCATTCTTGACATAAAACAGTCATTTAAAAACAGGTCATAATAAATACAGTTTCTAACGAACTCTCATCTTTCCACATTGTTCCACATCATTTCTCATTATTCCACATTTTCTACATCAATTCACATTGCTTCATCCACATCCAATCATATGTATTCCCATCGTCCATCCATTCTCATCTAGTCACATCATATTACATCTTATCACATCTATCCTCATCACATCTCATCCATTCGCATCTACCCATATCCATATCATATCACATCACATCCATTCACATTGCATCTCATCCATTCACATCTATCTCGATTCACATCACATCCATTTCACATCACATCTCATCCATTCAGATCTATCTCGATTCACATCACATCACATCTCATTCATTCACATCTAACCCGTTTCACATCACATCACATCACATCCATTCACATCACATCACATCCATTCACATCATTCTCATCCATTTACATCACATCACTTCCTTTCACATATCATCACATCTCAATCTCATCTCATCACATTCACATCCACATCCATTTACATCACATCACATCCCATCCACATCTCTTCACATCCACATCCAAATCCATTTACATCACATCACATCCCATCCACATCCATTTACATCACATCACATCCCATCCACATCTCTTCACATCACATCCATTTACATCCCATCCACATCTCTTCACATCCACATCCATTTACATCACATTCACATATTATCACATCCACTCACATCTTATCACGTCGCATTCACATCATAATCACATTTAGTAGCTTTTTCTACTTCGATACCGATGATGGGACTTTTTCTAAATTTCTGCCAATTGCTTGGCCTAGTTAAAGGTACTTTTTCTCGACGGATATTTTCATATTCTCTCAAATTTCTCAAGTGAAATATATTCAATATTCTTCTTTTGAGTAAAAGATTCATGGGATTTACAAAAATCAATTCAAACCCATATTTCCCAATAAAATTAATAATGCTCAAAATTTCACTTTTGATAAATACTCATAATTTGAATTATGCTAAAATTTTCTCTTTTTTCATTTAATTTCTTGGATCTCAAATATCATGGGAATTCCTGTTTTTGCATTTAATTGATTGAATTCCAAATGTCATGGGAATTCCTCTTTTATCATAAACTAAATTTATCTAAAATTTCTCTTTTCTTTAATAAAAATATCCATTATTTCAAATATGTCAAGAATTCCACTTTTACCATTTAAATGATTGAATTCCAAATGTCATGAAAATTCCTCTTTTATCATTTAAAAATTTGTCATGCATAAAATAAATTTATCTAAATTTTCTCTTTAAATTTAAATAAAAATATCCATTAATTCAAATATGCCAAGAATTTCACTTTACCATTTAAATGATTGAATTCCAAATGTCATGGAAATTCCTCTTTTATGATTTAAATTTTCTCATACATAAAATAAATTTATATAAAATTTCTCTTTTTTTAATTAGTTATTTATCCATAAACACTAAAATTTTGTTTCCCATGAATTTGATGAAAATCATTCTTTTAGCATAGGATGTCCAATCCTAGAATATGGTACGAAGTCCTCTTTTAGCATTATGCATAAAAATAAGATATGTATTATTTTCTAAAAATTTTACCATAGCCTCGCTACTATTACTGATAATTTTTAATATTTCTAGAAAGAATAAGACTTTGTAATACAATTGTGATAGAAGAACTATCCTTGAACTTAAATCCAATTTATGGAATTAAATCATAAGTTTACCATAATTTTATTAACATAAAAGCATAAAAAGCCATTTTCTTAACCTCTAGCTTAACAAGCTTAGAGATTGATTTTGAATTAAGAATTTATCAATTAAGCATAAAGATTAACTTTTTGTGATTAATCATTAGAATTCTTATAGAAAGCTTGATTTGCATTGAAAACAATTAATTTGAAACTTCTCAAGCTTGAGAGGGGTTGAGAGGGGTTGAGAAGTAAAATCTTTTGAGAATATTAATGAAAACCATGAAATTACTTCTTACCTCTAGATTTGACTTGCTTCTTTATCTTAGAAGGAAGCCCCCAACCAATTAACTGGTTTAGTATGTTGAGAAGAAAGCTCCAAGGATCGTTGAAGAGAGAGAGAAGCTCCAATCTCTCCAAAAGTAGAGGATTTTTAAGGGATAATAGAAAATATTATTATTTTAATGTAATACTGACATGGTATAGTTCACAGATGAGAATACAAAATAATGAGGGTCTATTTATAGGTGAGGGAGGCCACTAACTGAGTCCAACTAAGTTCTAGAATTTTTCAGCTTCGGTTTGGCTGAATTTGGACAAGATTTGAACCAGTTTAGCTCCCATTTTGATCCAGTTTGATCCAGGAGAGAGGAGAGATAAAAATATCACAATTTTTTTGAATTAAAAAACCTTTCCACACATGTGAAGGAGGCACCTACCTCAAAGGTCTCCCCCTCCTTACCAAGGTGTCAAAAATTCATCATTTCTCCAAAATATCTCATTTTTTTATATCTCTTAATTTTTAACTAATAAACCTTGTACTCAGTCAACTCTTCATCTTATGTGAGCATTTACTCATTTTTGGGTATTTTCTTTTATTCTTTGGATTTATCTCATGCCAACACTTGGATTAATCCTATTGGCCCATAGGAACCTTAATTGGACCATAATCCAGAAATTTCTGAAAATCTAGACCCTTAGGCTAAGGTCTCTTATATCATTTTTAATTGATTCCTAATGCACATTGGAAAGTTCATTTTGAACTTCTATTTCAGGGGAATCCATTTTAGACACTAGGAGGATTTTTATATCCAAAGATATCTTAATTTTGGATTACCTCTCTTTAGATATTTTCTCTCTCTAGGCCAAAACAGGGTAAAACAAGATCTTTCTCCTATTTTAGAGAGGGGAATAATTACAAGAACATAAGGGGAGGTTCTTACAACTTTACACCTCAAAAGCTGGAGGGAGGAATCTTACAAATATAAAGTGCAGCAAACAAACATTAGGCAAGGGTAGATAGTTATCTTAAAAATGTGCTACACCATATAAAATTCTTCAAAGATATGAAAGACTTACCTATTTTCTACAATGTGAGCTTTCTCAAAATGTATGTTGCTAGCCTTGGTCATATCTTGTAGTATATGATTGCAATGGAGAATGATGGCACTCTAAAAAATTAACTAAAAGGATCTTAGATATGAGAATTAGACACACTACAATAGAGGGGGGCTTAGTGATACTTATATCATCGCTTTTATGATATATAAAAATAGGTCGGTGCCAGGGTCAAGGCACCACTATTAGTGAGATATAAGCATTGCTGCTCAATGGCATTTTATGAGTGATTATACCATCCCTTAAGTGCCACTATAAATGACACTCACATCAGCACTAGGAAACAAAACAAAAACATAGGGGAAAATTAGGGGGTGTAATTGAATGAAACATGGTAAAACAATCTTATGGGAACCAAAAATGGATAAACTTATTTGTATTAATTCAAAACAGCCATGGAAGGCAAGTTATAATTACCAAAATCTAAAAACTAATTATTTCAAAAAAGCCATTGAAGCCAAGTTACATTAAGTTACAAAAGTAGCACATTATAAAGTGGATGCATAAAGGGTGGGGAAGGCCTCTACTATTCATCATTATCATCATCATCATCATCATCCCCTCCTCCATGTCCTCTTCATTTTCATCCTCTTAATCTTCATTCTCTTTATCATCTTCCTATATCACACAAGATTAAGTAAGATAGTTAAAATATGAACACAATGCAATATGAAGTGAATGATTAATAAATTACAAATTCAAAATTCCAACTTAAACAAGATACCTACTATAGGAATGATGGCATCATAGTTTAACCGGACATGCTATTGACATAACCAATCCCACATCGCCAAGATCGTGTGGTAATAAGCGTAGTCATACTCCTCACAAGTAGGAGATTGACCTACCATGTTTTCCCATATTTAAATACATATAAAATTGAAGGAAAAAAATATATTAACATATTTTCTTTAAATACCAAATTTTCTCACTATAGAAAAGGTGAAGGGTTTTAATACAAAGGATGCAAGAAACGATGCCCTCTCACCAGATCTAAGGTGCGAAGCCCCTCATTTTGCTTATACTATGGTGGTTGCTTCTTTTTGTTGCTTGAATACCTTGGGATTGTCCCAATACATCTTATTTTCCTTATTCCAATCGGAGTTCAACCAACTAGCCAGCTTTGATTTACCATACATGACTTTAGTAATTTGTGCCTTCCTATGTCTCACATGCCCTTGCATGTGATCAGGCATCTTTTGCTCATTAATTTGTAAGCCTTTATGTGGCATAGGAAACTGTCTTCAATACACTCAAAATATACTCCTTTTTGAAATTATCTCATACTCACACCAATCAATGTCCCAAATATGCATGAACTCAAGGTTTATTAGTAGGTGATGCATGCATGCTATCACCTACTTCTCCTTGTGATCCTCAATGGTGCTCCCATTGGATATACTTACATAGTAAGGAAGATGAGTGGGATCATATGTCATCCACTTGTGATGGTGTAGAAATAGAGACTGATTGGGTATGATTCCTTGTTTGGGAGATGCTGATGAGGATCTATTTCCACCCCCAACACAACCCGCAACCTCCCCCTTGCCCTCAAATCTCGATGACAATGAGAATCACTTGAGGAGGTACTATGATGTCATGAAGTAAGTGCATGAGAATAATGGGGAGTAGGAGAACTACAGCCAGCACAAGATGGGCATACAAGAAGGGACTAAGGCCACCAGCAATGTAATGGGAATTGGAGTTTGTAACCTAGGGGTAGCACCACCATGGGAGTATCACTAGTAGGAGTAGAATTAACTATATTATGGATCGAGGGTGGAGCAAAGATATTCCACACACTCTCTCTACCAAAGCGATGTGACAGAGTTGCAGCCAATTGTGAGAGAGATGCTCCAAGTCGAGATCCTTGATGATGCCAAGGTAGTTCTATCTAAAAGTAAAATGACCATAAGAATGCAATGAATATAAGAGTTTTATGCATTTATACGTAAAGCTATTATGGATGTATACATAGAGCTACAAGGATCTATGTATACATGCATAACTCTGTGTATGCATAGAACTCATGAATAAGGATCTATGTGTAGAGAAACACACAAAATAATGCATAGAACCATACATAGAGACTTGTAACTCTTTTATGCATGTATACATAGAGCTATTATGTATGCATACATAGAGGTATTATAGATGGATAGAGAATGGGTACATGGAGCTATAAGGCTCTTTGTATGCATACATACATAGAGCTACAAGGATCTATGTATACATGCAAAACTCTATGTATACATAGAGCTCTCTGCATAACTCTATGTATACATAGAGCTCATGCATAAATCTCTTTTTCATAGACCAACGCATAAAGCCATACATAGAGCTATGCATATAGCTATGTATGCATACATACAGCCTTGTAGTAGCTCTATTATGCATGCATACATAGAACTATTATATGCATGCATACATAGAGAAATCCATAAAGCAATGCATAAAGCCACACATAGAGCTATGCAAGCAAATCTATTATGCATGCATACATAGAGCTACAAGGGTCTATGTATTTCTTTATGTGTTGATTTATGTATAACACTATACACTGCTTTATGTGTTGCTCTATGCATAGAGATTTATGCATGATATCTATGCATACTTAGATCTATGCAGGCATGCATAGAGCCTTGAAGCTCTATGTATGCATGTATTCATATCTCTATGTATGCATGCATACATAGAGCTATAATTCTCTATTTATGCATGCATAGAGCATTGCATGAATACATAGAGCCTTGTATGCATACATAGAGTTATGTATGCATACATAATAGAGCTATTCTTAGCTCTATATATGCATGCATACTTGTTGCTATATATGCATGCATAGCTCTTTGTATGGCTCTATGCATTGTTGATGGCCTACAAGACTCTATATATTGCTTTATGCATTATGTATGGCACTATACATTGCTTTATGTGTTGCTCTATGCATAGATCTTTATGCATGATCTCTATGCATACATAGATCTATGCATGCATACATAGAGCTACAATTCCCTATTTATGCATAAAGCTCTATGCATACATACATATAGCCTTGTATGCATACATACATATAGCCTTGTATGCATGCATAATAGAGATACAAGGCTCTATGTATGCATGTATAGCCCTACGTATGTCTCTATGGATTGTTTATGTCTTATGGCTCTCAAGAGGAAACAAAACCTCAAAGTGCCATGAAGGTTGTCAAAGCAAGAGGAAAATAATGTCAAGAATCAAAAAGAGTCTTTTTGTACACTAGTAACTGGTGTACTATACTCATTAAAGGTTCATTTACAAGCCCAAGGAAGAAGGGTCAATTGTATGGTCTTAAATCACATGATTGGCACAAGAAGATGATATAGAACATATATGTTTAGTGATTTCATATTGAAACTAGAGACTATTAATTCTCTTCTATTAATCAATTTTCATAATTTAAATATAGTTCATACTTCCAATATCAATTGGTGGTGGGTGTGGAGATAAGGAAGTTTGGAATGTCATCTATAAATTAAGTGGAGTGGTAAGGTGAGATCTAGTTAAAGCTATAGATTGATGGTCTTATAAAATATATATTTATAATTTTCTATTTCTTTTTTATTTATTTTTCTCAAAGTATACTCATAAGTCAATTGCATGTTGTGGTACATCTAGAAGATGAGGTGCTATATGTGCCTAATGGATGTTCTTTCTTAAACACTTTATAGAAACCTTAAAGAGATTTGTGAGATAAAGGGCAGAGCCAAAGAGAAGCATGGTAGAGGGTTTGTTTTGGTGCAATAATCTCTCATATATCTCTCAGAATATTTGAAATAAACAGATCCATCCATGCCAAGATTCATGCACAACGATGAGGATGAATGGATGTGTACCACATGGAAAAGCATGCATTCGGAAGATGAATGAGTCCATGCATAGAAGGTCATTACATTTTAACTTCTTAATAATTTGGTGATGGATAAGTGGATTGACATGGGGATATGAGAAAGAGAAGGATAGCATAGAGAAGAGCCTTTAAGAGATCAACACATAGCCACATGGCATGCCCACCTGACCTAGAGGATCTTCCAAAGGATTGCAATATTGAATGGCTTAGAGATACCCTAGAGCAAGCTAAGAAGGTGGGAGACAAGATTAGAAGAGAAGAATGGGAGTATGCAAGGGGATGTGGCTACCATGTAAGTAAAGATGTTTTATTTTACTAATATATATAGTGTTTTGATAAAGTTTATAAAGTCATTTTTACTAACATAGTGTTTTGTTTGTGTTGTAGTATAAAGTATATAATGCAATGTGGTCCAAAAGTTGACATTTTCACACCCAACTTGTGGATTCTAAAAGAATCACATATGATTATGGTGTAATGGCAAGTTTTGAGCCTTGGATCGAGCTAGTACAAGAGATAATAACATTATATATAGATGAGAAACTTGACTATTGTGAAATAATTCAAGACATCTTGGAGATTGGATTTAGAGCATTCAAACTATTCATTTTTTATGTTAAGTGGTTCAAAGTGGTGTATAGTGGTACTCAAGCAACCATGAAAAAGTATCTAAGTGGTTTTTTTGTAGCTGACTCAACCAAGTTATGGCAAGATCTGAGAGACACATACATTCTACCACAACATTGTGAACAGGTTTATACTTTTTATAAAATTGAGATGACTTTTAATACTTAAAATGAAATTCTTAGATATATATTTTTATGCACTTTTGTGTGTTTTTTCTTTTTAGGTTGTGTTTCATCCTAGCCCCATCCTAGCCAAAGAGATCCCAATTGGGGGTACGTACTACAAGTTGCTTCTCAATCCAAGTGTATATTTCAAGATCTAAAAGAAATGTATGAGGAATATGCAAACAATGAGAACAAAGAGGTAGAGCAAAATTATTTAGTTTTAATGCACCACAAATGAAGATCTTCTACCTTTGATTTCATCAAATGAAATCAATGAGCCAATCTCCAATAATGATGATGATAATACATTTACATATTCTTCAAGTAGTGAAATAGAACTTTACATTGATATCGGGGACATTGATATCGGGGACATAGAAATGATGGACTTAGAGATAGACTAATTGACATGTATGGATTTATTGCAAGATCGCATTGATGATGGTACTATGCAAAGATATAATCATTATATACATTTCTATATTAATTGGGTTATAATATTTTAATGGTTTTTAATTCTTTATTCTTAGAAAATTGTGTTTGACAAATTTATGTGATAATTTTTTACTAGATGTTTTTGTGGACTTAATTTTTAGTACTCTATTTTTTTCAATAGTGCCACCCATCGATGCTTAACCGTTCACAAGTGCTTATAATTACACTTATAGAGCAGCAAAATGTAAACATCGCTCAGTGACACTTATATCAACGAAACATAAATCGTCCCTGAATAAGCGTCGCTATAAGCCCTCATCTTGTTGTAGTGGCTTCTTAAAAATAGAGACATAGTAGATGTTTTAGTTGAATGGGATCTACATCCATGAAAGAGGCTTCATGGGAGCATTTAGATATTTTACATTTAGAGTATCCTTATTTTACCTAAATCATAGCACCTAGCTTAGAGGTCGATGTGGCACAATCTTTGTGGTCCAAAGACTCACACAGATGGCTCATGTTTCCCCATGAAGAAGAGTAATGGAGCCGTATATTTGTCTAGACTTTTTGTAAAGGAGATATTTAAGCTTCATGTAGAACATCATTTTTGGTAATAGAGATTGTAGGTTTGTTTTTTACTTTTCATTTGTGGTAGGCTGCATTTAAAGAAATTGGAACAAAATTGCAAATGAGCATAACTTTTCACCCTAAAACTAATGGAGAGATTAGGAGAGTGAACCGTGTTTTAGAAGACTTGGTTAGGATGTATATGAACAAAAAACAAATCAATTGGATTAAACTCTTACCAGTAGTAAATTTTACCTACAATAGTTCTTGGAATAGTTCATCTTCTTTATGGATAAAATTAGTATAAACCTCTTATCAACTTTTTTGACCCAATAAATAGAGTATAAATATCCAAGTAGTTGTAGGAAAAGATGGAGAATGATGAAAGAAAGACAATACTAGGGAGTTTGGGAAATTCCCAATTTTCACTTTGCAAAGATTCACAAATGGGGAGCACAATAAACCCTATTAATCTTTTGTCAAAACCTCTTCACATGACATATCGTTAGAAAGCTCTATGTATGCTCTAAATATACAATCTCCAACAAATTTAGAGTTGGTGTGCTTAAGATACTCTAGTACATAGATTCACCGTTTGGGATTCCCAAAGTAAAGGGATTTTCCTAAGCTCCTTAATATGGTCTTAGAACTCAAGATCATCAAAATAGCTACCATGATAAGAAAAGAGCTAGTGAGTGTTCAAGGAGAGGAAAGTTAGTCTTGTTTGAGAGTGGAGAGAAATAATAGCAACCTAAGATTAGGCAGGGATAGACAATTGTCTCCAAGATATGCTCATCACACATTGTCTACCCAAATTCATTGTGGAAGCCCAAAATCACTCTTGCAATACATCATGATCCAATCTAGACCCTAACATGGTCATAACCGTAGTGTCCTATCACCATGATTATGGTCAAATCACGACCGTGATTTTGACACTTGCAAAATCACGCCATAAAGAAGAGCCAAAACTAATCTAAACTAAGTCTTCAAGACGTGTTGTGACTGATAAATTGGGATTCCATGATTTTAATCTTCTCATATCTAACATGCATGTACCATTGTTCACAGATGTGATCATGGCCATTGTTGACGTGATCATGTCAAATCGTTAGCATGATCACGACTTGCATTCCAAGGCCAATAATATGGTGCCATTTTTTATATGCATTAACTTCAAGCTATCGTCATTGCGTCGTGATCCTTCCTGGTTATAAATAGGTGATTGTCTCTTTTATTTTCATTTGTTTTTTCAATTTTCAAGCTTTCAATCCACTCGCAATTGGGTATACCTATGCTTGCTGTTGCTTTTACATTTTGCCTCCATGAGCACATCTACACCATGTGTAACATCATGATCCTTACTCCTTTTTCTTATTTCTCTTGATTGATCCCTAAATTATAAAGGTCAACTGAGTAAGTCAAGTAGGTTAACATGCATAATATTCTTTTTCCATCTTTTGCTTGAAAACTTTTCTTTATATGGATGCACATCCTTAACTGTACAATCTCTTAACACTCTCCCCATCCCTCACATCTCAAAACTTGTGTTTCTCAAAACCTATGAGATTATTCAGTCTACGTAATCACGGCCCCAACTAATGTGATTGCATAATCACAATCCATGCAACACTTCAAAAATAAAAATTAACCCTTCCACAGTGACATTCAAGATGCCAATGGCTCCCCTTCATGATCAATGAAATTGATGTGCAACTGTGATTCTTCAACTTACGGAATCACGCTGCATGATCACCAATTGCGTCTCTTGTGCCACATCACTAGTCACCATGCCACATCATTAATCACACCTCTTGTGCCATGTCACTAATCACATTGCCACATCACCAATCACAGTTGTTGAATCACGACCATGATTTTCCAAGTCATCTCAGCACAATTAGGTTATGAGCTGTTAACTGACAATCATAAAAATTTATTCTTCATGCACAAAACTAATCCTTCACCCTTGATCCTTCTCCAATGTTCTACTGCTCTAAAAGAGGGTAAAATCATGAAAGTGTCAGACCATGATTCTACATTCTACTGAATCACTATCGTGGCTGCAAATACAGAGAGCTGCAACTCATTTCCCACTACCCCACACATTTCTATGGTAACACAACATTCAACATTTGACCTCTAATAAGGGAATATAATGCTCCTACCAATCAATGTATTCATAAAATACTCTCTATTTTGCTGTCATGGTAGGAAAGGATGTCCCCTCTAACCCATTGTACAAAGACCAGGGATCACCAATTTCCTTGGGAGGAGATGACATAACCCCCAAGAAAGCAGCCCAAAAGAAAGACAAAGCCGGTCCGCTAAAAGGCTAGATCTCATGCATAAAGCTCTATGCATACATAGAGCCTTGTAGCTCTATGTATTCATGCATACATAGCCCTATTTATGTATGCATACATAGAGCTATGCTCTATGCATTGCTCTTTATATAGCTCAATGCATTCATACGTAGAGCTACAAGGCTCTACTTATGCATGCATAGAGCTATATATAGAGCTTTGCATAGAGCATAGATCTATGTATGCATACATAGAGCTACAAGTTTCTATGTATGCATGCATAGCTCTATGTATGCATAAAGGTCTATGGTAGAACAAGGCATAGAGCTATATAGACAATGGATAACAAGAAGGTTTACTTTCAGTATCATTTACCCCGATGCATGTAGTTAGTGAGAATTACACCAAGGTAAAGGAGAAGCTGGACCAAATAGGGCTTGAGAATCTGGCAGAGGCAGTGCAATGTAGGGTCAACACAAAGCTCTGTGTCACGTTTCTAGCATCATACCCAACAGGGCTCCAAGAAAGGCATGGTCTATAGCAAGTACTGACAGAGCCACGAAGAAGCCCATTCTGATCACAGAGAAGGTTATTAGAGATTCTCTCCACTTTCCCTTCAGAACCAAACCCACACCCTTCTCTAAAATGTTGGATTTCTCCAAGATCTACCCACCCAATAAGGTCAACAGTAATGGAGCCGAGTTTGCTACTCTCAAGGATCCCAAGCTAGAGAAGGCCCGTAGAGTTTCCTCCATGATTATGCAAGTTAAGCCAACAGACTGGTATAATAGGGTGGGCATGCACAAAGTCTATAGATAATCGCATAAGGGGAAAAGGGATGATTGGGCAAGCATGATCCATAGGGATTTCACACATTACCTCAATAAGCATGGCAACAAGGTGGTGAATCCCTATATCCTTACACAAGTTTTGAGCCATGCTACAGGGATTCCATTTTAGGAAGGCCATCCCGAAGAACCCGAGGTGCTCACACTAGAACACGTCTCGCAAATGAGAAGGGAACTAGCCAAGAATTCAACACTACAACAAAAAGAGAGGTTAGCGAGACGATTATAGTGTGGCTCTTATAAAAGGATCTGGGAAAGTGTCTGGGTGTAAGCACTGCTATAAACGTTGCTACTTTTTCAACGCTATAACCACCACTATATCCCATGTTATAATCGTCGCTATATCCCCTATTTTTGTTGCTCAACAACGCTGTCAAAAACATCAGCGTCACTATTTTTGTCGCCCAACAGTATTGTTAAAAACATCAACGTTGCTATTTACGCTGCTCAGTGGTGCTGATAAAAAAATCAGCGTCACTATTTTTGCCACTCATCGACGCTGATAAAAAATGTTTGTGTCGCTGTTTCCACCACTCAGCAAGCATTGCAAAATATTTTTTGGGGGCAAATAAGGGAAAATATCATTACAAGAAGGATTTACAGGGTGCGAAAATTCTACAAAAGGTATCGAGACACTTTCTTATTATACCTTGCATTAAACATATGTTTCGATGTCAAACCATCTCGCTGAGTTAATGACATGGCATGTGAATCATCGTTCAACCGATGGCATGATGAGGATTCCCGTCGACTCACCAGCCTAGGCTCACATTGAGGGATGGATGGCCAGAGTTCAAAGATGAGCCCCATAGTTTACGGCTTGGATTGGGTATGGATGGGGTGAACCCATTTGGATTGAGGTCTACATCATGGTCCACATGGCCCATTGTTGTTGTGAATTACAATATTCCTCCATGGATGTCCATCAAGAAGGGTCATGTGATGCTTGCACTTCTTGTGCCGCCCGAGAAGAACAAAAGGTAAAAAATATGGATGTGTATCTTGAGCCCTTGATTTATGAGCTTGAGAAATTATGGAGAGGTATAAGGGTGCATGATATTTCTCGTCCAATTTCATGCCGCAATGCAATGGTCAAGGGTATCTTAATGTGGACTATGCATGATTTTTCAGGCTATACGGACTACTCAGGTATGTCATACTTTAAATTGATTCTTATCTAAGCATGCACAAATGATTCATTTATAACTCTAATGTATTGTAATGTCTATTAACTTTCAATTCTTGCCTACCAATTTCGTAGGTCTCACAATTGCAGGATATAATGCATGTCCAATTTGTGGTCCATCACTTATTTCCAAACAAGCACATGCACTAAAGAAAGTGGTGTATGATGAACATCATCGATTTCTTCCTTCAAACCACCCAAATTATGCTCCATCAGTGGGAGGCCATGTAGCATTTGCCTCCTACAATGCCATTGGAGGGAAGGTGGAGAGATGGAGAGTGGGATGAGAGATGAAGAAGGGTGACTCCCATCACAGCACCCGCGAGCATGAAAAGGTAATCTTCTATCATCTACCATATTGGACAAAGTTAAGAATAAATCATCTTTTGGATCCAATGCACATTTTAAAAAATGTGGCATCAATGATTTGGGAGCATCTAATTGGTAAAAAAGACACCATGCAATAAGGGATGACCTAAAGGATATCGGACGCATAGAAAATGCATGGCCAAGGGTAGTCAATGACAAGGTGGTTTTACCAAAGGCACTATGGAGGTTGACAAGGCAAGAGGAAAAGAATGTCAAGAATCAAATTTCATCTTTTCATACACCAGCTGGTGTAATGGGAATTGTTAAGAATTCCTTTCTCCATTCCGTTTGTATTCCAAAATCCTCTAACTTGGGATGTGCATCATCTGTGATGATTGTTGCATAGCCCCCTCGTGTGTGGACTAGGTGAGCTTTCCTCCACCTATGAAAGCAATAACTGATCTTGAATATAACTACTCGGATTTCCAGTAGGTTGGCCAATTGTGGATTGGCTTATTTTGTTTACCATGCCACGTTAGACCACAATGTACCCTCTTCAGCCAAAGGGAGTAGTTCTTCTAAATCTGGGCGAGGTGCTCGTAGAGGGTGTGGTACATAATGTTGTTTTTTTGGCATGACCTCGGAGTAGATTTTGGGTAGAAACCTTTGAGTTGACTCAAATGGTGTTATTTGCATTAACACCTTGAAAATTAGCTTTGTCTTTATTAGTGGATTGCCCGCTCGAATGAAGCCTTCATACTCTGCAGCAGCAGATAATGACTCCAAAACTGTGTCATCAGTAAAAGCTTCAATATTGTCTTGGGGGAGAGTATGGCGTACCTCTTGAGGTTGTCGTGGGGGAGACAGGTGAGGTGCCAGTATCTCCTCGGGGGGAGAGGGTTAGTGGGAAAATCCATATGTTGAGGAATGAGAGTAGAAAAGATGCAGTCGGCTTAAGACTTGTTAGTAGGTGGAGCATTAGGATATGGATTAAGTAGTTTACTAGCGACATTAGAATCTACTAGGTAAGTGGAGATGGAAGATGAAGATGGTGTCTCTTCCTGACCATGACCTGAGCTGGGGGGGTGGGTGGCCAAGTTTGTGAGATTTCATAAAATCTTGAAGTTCAGGGACATCCTCAGGATTTATGTTAGGATATTCAATATGGGTGGCATCAAAAGTGTAAAGTACACTGGTTAACATGGATTCTAAATGTTTGTAGATATTATGGTATAGTTTTAGAATACCGAAAGGGTGATATAAAGAAGACTCACATAAGTTTAAGTGCTGGTGAGTATTGTAGACTTCTAGCCACCCATGGCTTATAATCCATTGATAACTTTGTGCTACCACCTCGTAGTTGGCCGGTATTTTGGGAATATTATCTAGAACAAATAGGTCTAATTTTTAGACACTCCTGTCTAGGATTTCAGCGTTTTATAGTACCCAACACCAACTATGAAGGTTTAACACAATAGGGTGTAATGGATAAAAGTAAATATCCCGTGGATTAGTTAATACTATATCTCCCCGCAGAATTCCCATTATGCCACCAAAGTTTCAAGAGGCCAAGCAATGTTACCTGCATGTCTGTTATAACTTTCCAATCTTCATGCCAGCAACCTTTTACAAACATATGGAAACAAAGAAAACAGATGCTCACTTGGATACAGGCATGGCGTTGTATCCTGGACCCAGCAATAGTGGCCAGTGTTAGATTCTTAAAATTGCTCGTGGTCTTGATTGATCAACCCAAAGAGCCCTATGATGGATATGAAGCTGAACAAATGCAATTCAACATGAATCAAGGTCCATCTGACAAGGGCATGATGATGTACTATTATCGCCTACGATGTTTTCCTGCCTACATGCATGTCATATTGAAGGACATGGTGGACACAGGGTTTTGGCGATCACACTTAGCATTCAAAAGAACCCTCAAAAAGCTTCAATCACGCCGAAACTTTTACCGTCATAAGCTCGGTGACCAGGTTTTTCGACCTCGATAACACGTTCTGAGAACAAAACCTAAATCAAGTAGGGAGAGGATGTGTTAATCTCATTTTGGATTAACAAGTATGCTCCTCCAATTGAGGACATAATAAGTGTCATGAAAAGGCACTATAAAAGTTATAGATTATGAGATATTGGCCATCCAAGGTCTTAGTAAAGTAAGTTTTGGGTGCCTAAGTGTGAATAAGGGCAAAAAGTATATATGGCATTTTCTCATAATGAAAAGACATAATCCCCCTTTGTGTTATTAAGAGCTCTTCTTTGTGTCTTGAGAGAGACTGAGAGATAGCATTCTAGTATTTGTGCCTCTTCTATGCTTGTATGTTTCATGCTTGTATGGGAGAGAGAGAGAGAGTGATTGCCTTATGTGACGGTGTGAGCGACTCTACGTGGTAACAATGTGGAGGTGGAGCTTGGAGGTTTATAGCTTAACAAGTGAGCTTGGAGGCCTCAAGGGACTCAAGTTCGAAGCATTGATAAGTGCCCTACGAGAGTTGTGTTCTATTGCTCTTCTTTTAGGTGAATGCATTGAGTTCCCTCTTGGAGGTGTGGTAGCCCATAACACCCTAAAATACAAAACAGCTTGAATTGGATGCCCAACACCTACTACTCCGTAATAGCAAAATATATCATCCTTATGGTATCCTAAAACTTTTTGATCTTATCTATACACATATACATAACTTATTATCAACATTAGTCTATGATTTGTAGTCTATGATTTGACCAAGTGCACATTCAATACCCCTCATTCCCTGAGGAAGAAGACTTACATGAGCTTCATGAATCCTTTATCACTAAGAAACCACAACCACCTTTCTATGAGGGGAATATGGATAGAAGAGACAAAGAAGAGGACAACACATACCCGATGTTTAGACTGATAACCTCTTATTTATCCAACATTTATGATAATAAGACTAAGGATGATACTATTGCCACATTAACAAAGAGTGATTTTCTTTCTTCTTCCTTCAAATTCCCAACTAACACTCTCGAACCCGAGGAACCGCTAGACGGCCAGCTAGAGGCCACAACCCCCACTTCATAGGTAACAAGGACCTGACACAATGAGTTCCACCCACAATCCAATTCTAGATCTCTCGATCCCCGAGTATGAGCAACTTATCATAAGTGATAATCTGCTACTTAAGCCTCATCTTATGTGCGAAGCCCTCTTGTAAATTACTCCATTTGATCCCACCACTTTAATAATATAGGCACAAGCTTATGCAACAAGGGCATAACTAACTACTTTACCATACCCTTTAATGGGGACAAGCCAACAAGTGGTCGAGAACTAGGGCAGATGGACCACCCAAAAACACTATGGTATAATGTGGCAAAAGGCTCATAGGTTTCCAACACGTGGCTCACTGACTTTCTTGAAATATGTATAGTCACATTCATGATCGCCCATGCTTACAAGCGATGGAGGCGGGAGCATTCAATCGAGTCACGAGGCGGTTATGAGAAAATACCTACATATGCTAAGGGCTAGGTTGATAGCTTTGGTATCCAGTGAGCCTAGAGATTTCCTTTCCTTATTACCATCAAGGAATATGCTAAAATATATATAAGCATCTTCACGCCACCTTTGTGTTGACTCACTATTTACGCCAATAAAAAATGAAGGTTTACTACCAATGAATTCCACGAAGGGCGTGCTCGTGATTCACACTTCATTGACAACTTCCCTTACTTTGAGAACAACCTCTTAGATACTCTAAACCAACAATGGTAGTTCATGCTAACTATCCTAAATGCATGGAAGGAGATCCTAGCCGATCCTGCGATAGTTCCCACACTTTGGTTCTTCAACCTAATAATCTTTCTAATTGATATTTAAGATGATTATTTCCACAACTATAAATGCGAGGGGATGCACTTTGACCTTAACAAAGGGCTTTCCCCAATAATGGTATAATGTACATCGGCTACACTACCTATGCTGTCTACCCTCATAAATTTGTACAACCTTTGAGGATATGATTGAAACAAACTTATGACGGTCACTCTATTTTCTTCGAAGAACCCTTCATAGACCAGAAAGAGCTGCTATAAAAAATATCTAGGGTAGCAGGCCCTACAACAATAAATTTCAAGGAAGAATTCTCCATCAGGTAGGGGAAGACATTAACCCCATTTTGCGGTTAACCTAGCATCTCTCTATTACATAAGAGAGATAACCTAATAAGTGCCATGAAACAGCACTATAAACATTAAAATTATGAGAATGTCTGGCAATGCCACAAAACTATGTATCTTGTAATCTTTTAGTTCATATTTCATCATTAAGTTTTAGGTGCCCAAGTGTGAATAAGGGCTAGTTGTATAATTAAGAACATTCTAATAATGCAAGACACAATCCCCCTTTGTGTTAATTGAGTTTAGTCTTAACTCCTTACTCTCTTGTGTCTATGGTGAGAGAGAGAAAGTTGAAAGGAGGGAGCTTAATTATTGGTGTATGTTCCTCTTATGCTTGTGTTCATGAGTGTGAGGGTAGAGAGGAGTGAGTGTCTTTATATGAAGAAAGACAACCTCATTTGGTGATAACTTGAGGAGGAGGCAAAGGAGTGGAGCTAGCCACCACTAGCATAGTTTTGAGTCTTCAAAGATACGAGCTTAGATACCAGCAAGTTCCCCATGAGGTGTTAAGATAAGCATTGTGGGAGAGGGATAGTGTAACCTGGTGCTCACACAAAACCCTAAATCTAGATCAAGATCAAAGATCAAGCTCTGATACCATTGAAAGAAACTAGAACACTCATGAAATTGGCGTTTTCATGATTACAAACCAAAATCAAAGATCAAGCTTTAATACTACTGAAAGAAACTAGGACATCTATGAACCAAAGTTTGTACTCAATAGAGGAGAGCACACTCTTCTCAAGTGGGAAATGTCACCATAGCCAAGATTAGAGAGAAAGCTATAAATTATGATTATTATGGTAATTAGCCTCCTCATTAGACTTCTTTTCACTTATATATATGACCATCCTTTCACACTATACTTAAAAGTGTCCATGGGCATGGCCAACCTGCTTCCTAGCCTTTGGCCCCTTTCACGTACACTCAATCAATCCCCTTTCACGTACACTCAATCCCTTGGCCTTGGGCCCAAAATGGACATAAGACCTTTTAATTGTGTTACAAAGGCATGGCTAACTTATAAAGTTTCCCTATTGAAGCCTTATGTGCCCCTTGCATCACTTGTAATACCATACACTCTTAATCTCGAATCTATTTTTTATTTTAAAAAATACCTTACATTTTTTAGAAATCTATTACAACTTGGACTTTGCCTACCAGTTTAGCTAGGCAATAACGAAGGGAGTGCTGATATAACAAGACAAATATTGATGTTAAAAGTTTTGAGACTTAGTTTTTTGCATTGAAGACTTACCAAGAGTCCTTTGTAGTTGGCAGCATTGTCTAAGTTCCTTAATATACACTTTCATTCCAAATTAAAAGGTCATGATCCTTAGTTATAACTTTCGAACAATGATATCTCAATAAAACAACACTTTTGTGAATAACATGGCAACTAATCATTTGAAGAACACAATATTAGGTTTGGTTTTGCATGCAAAGTAGAGGTTATTTTCATTGCTTCAACAATGGTAATATATTCCACTTAGAATGAACTTTTTTTATTTAAAAAAATATTTACTAACCTTACTTTAAAATGGATTATTAGCATGCTCTTTGTTAGTTTTAAAATTATTAGGGACAAAATTTAAGTTAGCTTATTTTTTGAAATAGCCACACCAATGGGTTTGTTATGATTTGGATATTAATAAATTATCTCATGTAATGGTAACATTTTTTAATAATAGTTATTAGCATATGAGTAGTAGTTGGATTGCTAGGTTGGAGGCTACCATGATGTGTTCTTTGTATGAAAGAACCCATACTTCAATGACGTGTCTTGCTTGGGTTTCAATGCATGTGAGATGGATAAGAACATCAACTTGTACTTAAACTCTCTAGCTTGATGTTTACTATTTTCTTAGGCACATCTCTTGTTTGCTATGTTTTTTTAAATCAACACATGTAGTTTTCATGTTTCCATTTCTCCCCAAGGATATTCATTCCCGTTTCTTCCACTAGCCATGTTCATGTTTTGAAATTCGTATTCTTAACAACTATTCTTCTTGGTTTATGGGTTGTATAGATTTTAAACTTATTTACTAAGCTTGCTTGTTTACAAACTTTTGGCTTGCCGAATTCCCAAATAACCATGTTGTACTCCTCTCAACTTGTGAACTTATGATCATGTAAACTTATAAGCCATATGATAAGGATTGTGGGGGCTTCTTGGCTTGAAGGCTTCGTGGCTTGTATGCTTACGAGCTTCCCAACTAATTACCTTCCTATCTTGCAAACTTCCCAACTACTTGTGTTACATGCTTGTGGACTTCTTGTCTTGTAAATTTCCTGACTAGCTGAGTCCTGGGCTCCCCGGCTCACAAGCTTATCGTCTTACAAACTTTTTGGCTTGTAAGCTTTATGGACTTCCCACCAGCTATTAGACTTCCAAGTCCAAGCTAAAAGGCTTGCGGAGATCTCAACATTGTAGGCTTCATGGCTTGAAAAATTACAAGCTTATGGGCTTGCAAAAGTGAATGGTTATGGACTAACCATAAAACTTGGAAGCCCCAAAAGCTACAAGCTTGATGGGAAGTTAACCCATAAGCTTGCACCTCACCTCACTTGCAAGAAGTACAACTAGCTAGTCTTTAAGTTTGCAAGCCAAGAAGCCCACATTCTTGTAAGCTAACCGACTAGTCTTTAAGGTTGTAAGCTAGGAAGCCCGCATTCTTGTGAGCTAACAAGTTTTCATTGCAACAAGTCTAACCGATTATTAGTAATCGATTAGATTAGAAGTCCATATACTTCTCCCTCCATAACCTTGCCAATGACTCTAGGCCGATTGTATACTTCTTCTTCCACCACCTTGCACATGACTCTCGACTGTAGCATATATTCAACAAGCTATTGAAAGGCTTCTTATTTGGATTTCTTCATTATCTCAAGTAGAGGTTTGAAGTGAGATGGTCTTGTCGGTGAAAAATCTAGTGGCCACCATCCCCATCCTCCTAGCACATCCCATTCTTCCAATGCGATGCACATACCTTTCAATTTTATTGAAAAGATCATTATGTAATATTACATAGCTAGCTTTCTAAAAACCAAGAACATAGAAGAGAAAGGAAAAGAAGTAGAGAAGAACATTGTCATTGGCTCTCAACCAACCCTCTCAAGGGTCCCCACTTTTTTCTAGGAGTACTTACTTGTATATTGCCAAAAGATGTAATGAAGATACAACATTCACAAGATGTCCCATATGTGTGGACTATTATGGACCTTCGCTGGGTTGAGAACGATGGGTTGAGAAATGGAACTGATTGACTACTTGAGGCTATTATGCACCTTATTTGGGCTAAGAAATGGACCTCGTCTCAAGATTGCTTGAGATTGGGAAAGTCAACCCCTTGACTACTTTTTGCCTCTAATTCAATCCCCCAAAACCCCTATCGACCACTTTTTCTTCCACCACATTTTCCATGACTCTTGATTGTAGCCTATTCAATAAGCCATTATTGGACCCATTGTCGGACTTCTTATTTTAATTTCTCCATTAGCTCAAGTAGAGGTTTTGAAGTGAGATGTTCTTGTCATTGAAGAATCAAATAGCCATCCCCATCCTCTTAGCACACCCCATTCTTCCAATGTGATGTGCATACCTTTCAATGTCACACTGGAAAGATCATAATTGATCACATGTGCAACATCATGAAGCTTGCTAAAAACCAAAAATATACAAGAGAAAGGGGTAGGCTAGACCTCGTCGCGATGACTGGCATGAGAGTGGTCCTTTGGATGGATAACTCACCCCTACTTTTGTTGCCCATTATTTGCCTCTAATTAAGCCCCTAGAAACCCCTATCTACTTATTCTTTTGCTCATTTGTTGATTGAGTCCCCAAAAACCCCTTATCTATCACTTGTTCTTCCACTACCTTTCCTATAACTCTCTCAATTGAAGCATATTCAACAAGCATTATTAAACTTCTTATTTGTAGCTGTTGTTTGCCTCCACAATCCCCTATCTGCCACTTGTTCTTCCACAGCCTTGCCTATGACTCTCTCGATTGTAGCATAAGAAGCCATTGTCAGACTTCTCCATCATCCCAAATATGTTCCACCTTCCATGAGCAGTTTCCTTAGGTTGTTGAGACTCTTATATAAGCTCACATGTTGATTATGGTCATGGCATGCTCACTCGGTTTATAAAGCCAATCTTGTAAAGCATCACCTTCTACCACACCCATTTTACTCACACCACCTATTATATCCACACCACCACCTTCTACCACACCCATTTTCATTACACCATCTATTACACCCATACCACCACATGTCAGTCTACCACCCAATGTCCATATACACACACCTACAAGGTAGCTCACTTATGATGTTGTGGGTTGAGCTTTTGTGGCACAATTATGAGAGTTGGTGCCACTCTACCTACTATACAAGTGCATATTTCATGGGCATAAGTATATTTTAAAATTTAGATCTAGGATTATTTAATTGATGATATGGACATGTTATAGCTATATTCTAACATTGGATTTTAATGTACGAAACAAGATCTAGGGGAGAAAAACAAAGTACTCACACAGTCGGAGTTTGAGTTTAGAGGTGGCTAGTCGAAAAAGATGATCATGATGAGAGAGATGCATGGGTTAGTTAGACATAGGCGTGATAATGCTATGTATAATAATCAAAATTTGAAGTTTAGTTATAAGGCATGTTATAATCAAAGTGGTGGTGTAAATCATTAGGACCTTAAGTTTATATCAAAGTCTGTCTCAAAGTGTTATTCTTTGTAATAATGTAGAAACTTCTTGAGTGTATTAGCATTTGATTAAAACTCAATTATAGCACTTAAAAGGGTGTGACATTCAGGACAAAGATAGAAAGACAAGAGAGAGTAGAGAGTAAACACCAAATTGGGTCTCCAATAACCCTCAAAAGCACCCCTAGCTTACGTTGTATTTGTTTATATTATTGTATAAAGTAGTTGGACCGACTAGACTAATTGTGCATGAGACTGACTTTGTTGGCATAATACTCTCATGAGACTAGAGGTTGGTATCCAAACTCTAACCTTATATTCAAATTATATGGGGAGACTATAGGATGACTCGGAGTCCACATTACATCATACATGAGGGTTATGAATGATTGTGCATGAGACTAACTATGAATAGTACACCGATGACTCGTCCCGGCACTGGGCCATAATTAATTATGCCAGGTGTCTGAGCTCTAACCTTGAATAATGAAAGAGGGCTGGAATCAATTTACCTGACAGTTTTCATTCTCATCAAGTGAAGCCTCAAATGCTTCAATGGAAAGAAAAACATACAAGCCTAATTTCTTAATCAAGTACTTTAGTGTCTTCATCAACTTTTGGTAAGTTATTCTTAATGTCATGTATGAGTTACAAGCCTAATTTCTTAATCAAGTACTTTAGTGTCTTCATCAACTTTTGGTAAGTTATTCTTAATGTCATGTATGAGTTAAGTGTCTTCATCATCTACATCAATTTTTAAGTTGCTCTCTATAGGTTTCGATCCTTGCTTTGCATCCAAGATGTTCTCCCCTTGCTCATTGCTATCTTAGTCTATAATCTCATCCCCTTCACTTGGCCTTTCTTGAAATATATGCCTCTACTGTGAGGAGACACATGGATAACATACAACCATTACCCCATTGTGTGCATCTAGGTAAAAGAATGTTTCTTCACAATGCTTTGGGAAGATGAATGATGGATCAATTCTTTGATGTAATAATTTTGATGAGTTGATGGCATGTAATCCATTTATATCCATTCTAAATCTTGCATTGTGTCTATGACACTCTGCGTGGAACCATTTGATTTATAGTAACACTTACTTAAAGGACCTGTAGCCAACATGATGATATCTTCGAGCACCTCAACATGGCCGAGGTTGCCATCCAACAAGGTTTTTATCATAATACTAGCATGGCTTTGTTGTTGAAATGAGGCAACAATGCTAGAATCCATCATGATGAATCACAAATCTTGAGAAAATCTCTTGAGATCCAAAGCCCAATGCAAAGGATAACTGCTATAATTTACATCTGGATCAAAAGGATAACTACTATAATTTCCAACCCACATAACTTGGCTACCACTTATACCAGGGTCGAAAGGAAAGCATATCAGTATATCCATCAATCCGGAGCATAAATGTAATATATACCATGTGCAAGAGTATTTCCATCATTTGGGTAATACACCAAAACCATGGCGTGCAACATAGTCTTGCACCATGCATCTCATATGACAAGGAATGCATCCAAAAGTGAATGCCCAAATCCCATAAACCATAGAATCATTTTGGAATCCAAAAAATTTGAAAATGGACACCTCAAACTCTATGTCCATAAGAACTTTATTGTCATCTTCAAAATCCCCTTAAAGATCTCCACTACCAATACTCTACCTATTTCCCTAAAGAGGGTTCCTTCCCTTTTCATTCAGGCTTGTGGTTTTAAGGAAAGATTAAAAAATACCTGCATGCAATTCCCAAGAACGGGTTCCCTTGAAATTATCTTCAAAGTCCATGGCAATTCTACAACATTGCTCAAAGGATGTGTGTCCTCAAGCATACAAGGAGTTATGTAAGGCCACATCTTCAATTCCCTCTAGGAACTGAACAATTAGTCTTTCTTTTAGAGAACTTGTCCCTATCATTACAGCAAGAGTGAAGATATCTCACCCAATTGATTTAGTCTCAGATGGATTCTCCTTCCTCTTGCCTCACATCAATTGCTCGTTGATATGACTCCATCGAGTTCCTTGTCTTGATTATCATACTTTGAAGGCCTCTTTCAAAGCATTAAAGGTGGCCTTGTCTTCTATTTTTAGTGATCAAAACCATTGACTTGCTTTACCATCAAGTGTGAGGCCAAAGGCGCTCACCTTAACTTGATCTTCCACACGACTAAATGCTTCACAAATTTGATTAAACATCTCCAACTGAGGAATGGGATCCCCTGATCCATCAAATTTGGTAATAAGTTTGGAGATGTGGGCCGATTTATTCCTCTCTGGTCTCAACATTAGCATCGATTGCATGGGTAGTGGTGGTAGAATCCTCAAAGCTACCCCTTCCCTATTTCCATTGCTAATCTCAACATTTCAGGGGTCAACCTTGCAACAACCGGAGCTGGTGCAGGTGGAGGTATGTAGATGGGAAAGCAAAGCCCAGAGGGTAATATCCTATCCGTGGATCATGTCCCAGTGTGTACTCCATAGGGATATGTATAGTATCTGGGATATAATCCTCGAGGTGTGTAATTACTATACATGGGTATTGTTTGTTGGCTGGGGTGCTTTGGGTGGAGTCTCCCTCCTCGATATGAAGTTTCTAGGTCTAGGTTAGCTAGTTCTTTACCTAGGCCTAGTTTTGGTTTGGGTTCTTGAAACAAATTTGCCAACATGGTATAGCTCCCTAAACTATTGGATCAGGTTGGACTAGGTTACCTAGACTCAGTCCCACCTTCGGTCTTGGATCTATCGGGGGACATGATGGTTCTCTCTAGTTGGGAGTCCATGCTTGTTTCCTGGAGATGTGGTTCTTCTGATTGCATGTTTCCCAGGATAAAACTCCTTAGTAGAGAGAGAGAGAGAGAGAGAGAGAGAGAGAGAGAGAGAGAGAGAGAGAGAGAGAGAGAGTGAAGTAGAGAGAGTATGTTAGAGTTCGAGAGTTGGCTAGTTTAAGAAATAGAGACTATGTTAGAGGGAGAGAGTTGGCCAATTCAAGAGAAATAGAGAAGGTTAGAGAGACTAAGGGAGTGTGAAAGAGAGAGATAGAGAGTTAGAGAAAGGTAAAGAGAGTAGGTTAGAGAGAGAGAGAGAGAGAGAGAGAGAGAGAGAGAGAGAGAGAGAGTTGGCTAGTTCGAGAGATATAGAGTTAGAGAGAGTAAGAGAGATTAAGCGAGTGAAGAAGAGAGAGAGAGAGAGCTAGAAAGAGAGAGCAAGTTAGAGAGAGACAGTGAGTGCTAGAGTTAGAGAGAGAGAGTTGGCTAGTTCGAGAGAAAGAGAGATAATTAGAGAGAGTAAGAGAGAGAGAGAGAGAGAGAGAGAGAGAGAGAGAGAGAGAGAGAGAGAGAGTTAAAAAGAGAGAATGGGTGAGAGTGAGGTAGAGAGATAGTTAGAGAGGGTAAGATATAGATAGATTTAGAGAGAGTAAGATAAAGAGAGAGTTACAGAGTTAGAGAGAGAGAGTTAAAGAGAGAGCGAGGTAGAGAAAGAGTTACATATAGTTAAAGAGAGAGAAAGAGTGAGTTAGAGAAAGATAAAGAGAGTGAGTTAGAGAGAGGAAAAGTTAGCGTGTGTGTGTGTATATATATATATATATATATATATATAGAGAGAGAGAGAGAGAGAGAGAGAGAGAGAGAGAGAGAGAGAGAGAGAGAGAGAGTTGGCCAGTTCGAGAGAAATAAAGAGAGCAAAGGAGCTTGAGAGTTATAGAGAGTTTAAAAGAGAGACTTAGTGAGTTATAGGAAGGTAGAGAGAGAGAGAGAGAGAGAGAGAGAGAGAGAGAGAGTTTGCCAATTCAAGAGAAACAAAGAAAATAAGAGAAATTGAGAGAGTTAAAGAGAGATAGAGAGTTAGAAAGAGAGAATTAGATAGAGAGAGTGTCTTAGAGAGAAAGTTTGTTGAGGGAGTCAGAGAGACTAATAGAGAAAGTTAGAGAGATTGAGAGAGTTAGAGAGAGAGAGAGAGAGAGAGAGAGAGAGAGGGGCAACCAGCTCGTTGAAGGCGAGTCTGGGCCACTTCTAATGTCCTATGAGAAGGAGAGAGAGAGAGAGAGAGAGAGAGATGACAGATTCTAAAGGCTTCGATTTTGTCATATCGGGCTACAAGTACACTGAATAAATTCTCTAGGATTGGTATAGCTTCCGACCGTGGAAAATATAAATATGACACGAGTGCCCACACCACATGTGGGTTCACATCGTAACCAGTTATTGTTTACAGCCCAATTCCGGTTGAGCACTTGAAGTTCTTTTTTTTTTTTTGGGAGACATAACATCGTGAAGTTGCCTTCTGCGTAACCCCGTTCCGCTACTTGTATGCCACGAGGTCTGCCAACGCGAAAAATGGTCCAAAAATCTTTTCTGTGGAAATTAGTTAATATTTATCTTAAAAAACAGCCTGTTTAACCCATTTTACAATTTCTTCGCAGACAACACGATGCTGAAGAGGAACATACGCCTTCGGCGTGAGTATCTCTACCGCAAGAGCTTGGAAGGTAAAGAGCGCGCCCTCTACGAGAAGAAGCGCAAGATCCGACAGGCCCTCGAAGGTACAAAAGAAGCTCGGAGCTTCTTGTAGCTCAACTATGGTTTCGTCTCTGTGTTTTTTTGGGTCCTACAGCTCACCTAGGTTTTTTTTTCTGTGTCAGAGGGGAAGCCCATCCCCACAGAGCTCCGCAATGAAGAGGCTGCCTTGAGAAACGAGGTAGACCTTGAAGACGAGCAAACTGCTGGTACGTTAAGCTCTATAAACCCTAAAATTATTGCAGTAACTGATTCGTAGCTCACAAAACTTTAAACCTATATGTTGCCTGCCAACTGCAGTAGACCCAAAACCTGGCTGAGCCCTATAAGCCCTAAACCCTGCTCGCGTTTTGTGATACTCACCTCAATAAACTCTCAACCCACCATTTCAGTAGTTGGTTCATTTTTACCTTTTTAAACTTGAATCTCATGTTCTCTGGGATTTGGATCTTCAATTCAGATTCTCTATTCGTAAAGTGTATTGGCATGCCAATGTGCATGATGGATGTTTTGTGATTGACTCATAGATCCTCTAGATGTCAATATAACTCTAGCACAGAGAGAGAGAGAGAGAGAGAGTCACATGCACCACCATGTGACACACTGGCTCATCATCATCATCAGTGCCATACTTGTACTGAGTACAATATTAGTACCTTTTTTAGAATTATTTGTTGTACATCGTGACCCCATTGTGAGCCCTAGGCCAAGGACATGTCAGGCACGAGCTACGTAACTCTTTCCAAGCCTTAGGAGTGTGTCACCTAACCCACTTGGAGAACAATTAGTTTATGTAGGTTACCCTAGCATAGCAAGCATATAGAAGCATGTAGAAGTTGTTTAGCAAAAAGAGAGTCAAGGCTCTAGGACAGCCCTATGGCCAGCCCTACGAGCCTTGCTTGTGGGCCACCATGGGCACACCAAAATGGACATACAAGTGTCCTATGCCTAGTTGGCAGCCTTACAATGGCTCAGGCAGCTAGTCGGCAGCATCAAGTACAGTCGGCCATCATGCAGGACACGTGTGAAACGATGATGAAAAAATGACATTTAATGCTAAATATCAGCAGCTGTGAGCATATAATAACTGGCCGACATTAGTCTAGATGAACCGACCAGCATCTCAACCAAGCACTCATTGTGCTATAGTCCAAGGCATTCCGAAGCTATCTTCAGCATTTAGCCTTCATTCTTGCATCTCCCTTAGTAGATTTGGGCGTGCATAGGGCTTTCCGAATTGGCTTCACACTTGATTTCAATCTGTTTGTTGATTCAGTCGAGGTTTGGTCTACATTGTCCTTTCGTTTGGTAATCCTTGGCCAACCATCTTCATAAAGTTTCTTGTATTGTAAAGAAGTTCTCTAAGCAAGCTTGTTTGTAGGATGGGACCCTTAAGTGGATAGATTGGGATCCAATCAAGTGTTGTCTCTACCTACACTCTCTCTCTCTCTCTCTCTCTTTGGAGCTCTATCTCCAACGAATAAAGATTAAAGTGGATTGCTTCATGTTTATTAACCTAAAGGTTTAAAGAAGGTCTTGTTGTGTGTTAGATCATACCGGTTGCATGCTATATTTGAAAAGATGCAGGGTTGAAGGGAGCTTGAGCTCTTGCAAGCACACACTCTTACAAACCCTAGAAGAGAACACACAAGATGAAAGTTCTACAAAAGAGATAAAGTGACTAACACACATACTAGAATATATACAAGCGGTCCATAATGTGAATACGCTAAGTGGAGTGGGTAGGTATGGACTAGTCGGTGTAGTCCAGATGTAGAATATTTGGCGAAGATATGTCGCTGTCTCTCTTTGATTCAGAAGAGCCTTCTTCTTACGACGAAGCACATGAGAATGAGCATTGGTTGCAAGCTATGCAAGCTGAAATTTCTTCTATCATGGCTGAATGCTGTAGATGCTGCGTTTTATTGAAGGGGGGATGAATTGCTCAAGCGTTGATGCTCCTAGATGCTGATGAGAAAAACGCTGAAGGCTGATGTGCTGAATTCCGCAATCGCTTTTGCTTCTTGTGCTGAAGGCTCCAAGCGTTGAGTGCCTCAAGGCTAAATGAGATATGAATGATGCAAAGCTCAACTATTTATATGATCTCTAGATGCTGGTCGGTTGGCTGAAGGGCTGGCCGATTGCATCTGTCTTGGCAAAATATATATAAATGATGTAAAAATGTCTAATAAATGCCATAAATTATGGGAATAATACTGGATAAATTCTGATGAATGCTAGATGGTATCTGAAGGCTTCTGCCATGGTCTAAATGGAGTGGATGAATGCTATGCATTATGCGGAGTGCTTTCTAATGCAAACCCTAAGGCTTCTACTGACTCTACATGCATGAATGCATCTCTTCAAGTGGGTTAAGAGACTTGGACTGACTGACTGACTGTCTAAGGCAGAGAATGACCTACGTAGCTCGTGTTTGACTTATCCTGGACTGAGGATTACAATGGGGTCACAACGTACAACAAATATCATCCTAAAAGGTACTAATAATGTACAATGTTGCACTGATGATGATGAGCCATCTTGTCACCATGCACTACAGTGCACAGTGCATGTGACATTTCCTCCTGCTTAGCTTGGCGGCAGGTTCATGGCTTCCAAGTAGTCCGCCAACAACTGGGGGTACTCTTGAAAGAACTCCTTGTCTAGCCAAATGGCTTCGTGGATACCTCGATCTCGGAACTTTGTATAGAACTGACGTATACGTCGATCGGAACCATGCTTCCAACGCTGAAGAAGGATCTACTCAGGCTCGATGACTTCTGCTTTGTCTACCATGTCTGACTGCTGAAACATCAAACACTTTTGGTCCAATATATGGTTTTAGCCAAGAAACATGGAAAACATCATGCATCGTCCAACTGTTAGGCAACTTTAACTTCATGGAGACATCACTTATTTTTTTAACTATCGAGAAAGGTCCAAAACTATGGAATGAAAGCTTGGGACAATGTTTGACCACTTGTTTCAATCTCTGTTTCATGATGCGCATATAGACCCAATCCCCTTCCTTGAAGTAGACATGTCGTCTATACTTATTTGCCTGTCTGCTATAAGCTTCCTGGTGCTTTGGTTAAACGGTCTTTAACTGACTCAATGATTTCAGAAAATACGGAGTTCGTCCGACACTGGATGAATGAGTATCGTTCAAGATGGCTTGAACCAATGGAAGATAATGTTCCCATTTGGACTGCTGGTCATGACAATATGACTTGAGAACATCAAAGGCCAATTGGTTATAGATTTCTGTCTTGCCGTCTGTCTGTGGATGGAATGCACTAGACAACTGTAACTTAGTTCCAAAGTTTTCGAATAATGCCCTCCAGAAATGCGAGGTAAACTTGGAATCTCTGTTTAATGTAATGGTGCTAGGCAAACCACAAATTGGGTACCAATGTTTGAGAAAAAGACGGGCTACGTCCTCAGCTGTGGCCATATGCTTGCATGAGAGGAGCATGCCGAACTTACTGAAGTGATCCACAATAGTGAAACACTGAGTGTTACGGGATCCGGTGGATGCTGGTAGAGGCCCTACAAAGTCCATAGAGATGTCGATGAAAGGTCCGTTGGGGATAGGCAAAGGTTGAAGTAACCCAGCCTTCTTTGTATGTGGAACCTTAACTTTCAGACAAATCTTATAGGCTTGAACATGTGAATATACATCACGTCTCATTTTTGGCCAATAAAAAGACCGTTCTAATTTCTCAAGGGTATTGTTGATACCTCTATGTTCTCCAACTAAGGAGTCATGGGCATCATGGAGAAGAGCTAATCGCTTTTCCCGAATGACACAGAGGCGGTTCTTGAAGACCAACCAACTGTTCTGTAGTGAATAATGGCCATGCTCAGAAGTGAGGTCCAAATTGTCCTGCTGGAGAACTGCACTTATGGCTACATTGCTTGCATCGGTAATGACCTCAAACGGTTCATCCCAAGAAGCTAACTTTAAAACAGGCGCTTCTGAGACAGCTTTCTAGAGTGCACGGAATGCATCAAGCGCCTTGGTTGTGATTGAGACTTTTTGTTTACGAGTCTTCACCCCCTTGAGTAAGTCGGTGAGAGGTGTTGCAAGGTTGGAAAACTGATGAACATGGGTGCTGTAGGCTTGACAAAGACCTACGAAAGAACGGATCTCTCGGGCGGTCTGAGGGATGTCCCAATCTAAGATCTCTTGAACCTTTGAGGGGTCTAATCGAATCCCATCGGAACTGATGATATAGCCCAAGTATTGAACCTCTTTAACGCCGAAGATAGACTTTTTGGTGTTTATGCAGAGCCCATTATCTTGCAAAAGTTGCAAGACTTTATCCACATCTTTCTCATGCTGCTCCGTAGTGGCTGAGAATACAAGTATGTGATCAAGAAAGATGAAGACACACTTACCAATGAGGACTGCGAAAATCCTGGACATCATTTTATTGAAGGTTGCGGGTGCATTTGTAAGCCCAAAAGGCATGACTATGAAGTTGTAGTGACCACGCTGTGTTCGGAAAGTTGTTTTTGGATTGTTAACTTCAAAAATGCGGACCTGACGGTACCCACTCTTGAGGGCGATCTTAGTGAAAAATTTTGCACTGTCTAAACGCTCCAAAATGTACTCAATCCCTGGCATAGGAAACTTATTCTTAATGGTGAGTTTATTCAATGCTTTGTAGTCTATATAAAGGCGTGCAGACTTGTCCTTATTTTGCACAAATAGGATGGGTGCAGTAAATGGTGAGGAAGAAGGCCGAACGAATCCGGCTCAGAGGAGCTCAGATAAGCGTCTTTCCAGCTCGCTCTCTAAAGCCTTGGAAAGATGATAGGGGAACCTGCTAGGAGGTTCTGATCCAGGGACCAAATCGATATGATGGTCCTCAGGACATGATGGAGGGAGACTGGGTGGAAGATCGTCCCTAAGCATAATGTCCTGATGTCTGGACAGGAGGTCTGCTAACTGTGGGATTGAAGATGAGATAGGGGCTACCGATGAGGTAGAGGCTGTTTGAGCACAAACATAAAGTAGTGCTCCTTCCGCTCCCTTGCGGATAGCTCGTCGGGCCTGGAGATGCGAAATCAATGGGATGCCAAGAATGCTTTTATCCCCACGAATCATGACGGGCTCAGGAAAACCTTTACAAATAGTAAAAGTGTCCTGTCCCCAATCGGGAATAGGCTCATATTGACGAAACCACTGGATTCCTAAGATCATGTCACACCCCAAAAGAGGCGAGACAATGAAATCTCGTTGGAATGAGGCTTTCTAAAATTGAAAGGCAAATTGCTGTGCCTTTTGAGATATGTGGATGCAAAGACCAGGTGTGAACCCGTCCACATCCAAATGATATGGTACTAATGTGCAGCTTATCTTGTTAGCCAACTGGGGAGAGATGGCGTCTTCGAAATTGCCCATGTCAAACAGGACTACAAACTGCCGGCCCTTGGCAGAGCCATAAGCTCGGATGAGGCTTTTCTGTGTAGCATCGCTCTCACCCTCCCGCTTAGCATCAAATACCACGAATGGCATAGGATGCATAGGAGGTAAAAGCTGAACCACATTTGTGGTAGTAGGTGGGGCTGGAGGAGCTGGAGATACTGTGGCAACTGCGGCAGAAGGTGCTTTGGAGGCTTGCTCCACTTGCCATTTGTGGCAATCCTTCTTACCATGCCCTATGATATGACAGAAGAAGCATTTGTTTTCTGACTGGTATTTCCTTTGCTCCTTTGGAGGAAGATAACCTCTAGTGATGCCTGCTTTAGCCTTTTCCTCAGGGGTTTTCTTAGGCTTGGATTCTTTATCCTTTTTACTCCCTGAACTAGAGCTATTACTGCTGTCCTTCTTAGCATCTTTAGAAGATGCATTACCTTTCCTTGGCTGCGCAGTAGATGGCTGCTGTTGGGGTTTGGTATTGGACTGTGATGACTGCTTGGGCTTGCCTCCGTTAATCTTCATTTCTTCATTTTGAGCAAGAGCCAAAGCCCGGTCATATGTACTGGGTTCAAAGTTGCGAACTGTGAACCGGATGTTGGGATCTAATCCATGAATGAATTGATCCATCTTGGCCCGCTCAGATAGTCCTAACTGTTGTGCTAAAGTGATAACCTTTCCGAAAAACTTAAGCGCTGGAGACGCGTTCTGTGTGAGTCCATAGAACTCATCTGCCAGGCCAGTCATATACTGGGGCGGGAGGAATCTGGTCTTAAGGTCATGAACAAATGTATCCCAGCTAAAAGTTGTGACACCTGTGGTCTGGTCTGTATGAAGACTAGACCAATGTTGCCACCAAGTGACTGTCTCACCCGTAAGGTGGGGAGCCGCTATGTGCACTTTGTCCTGAGGATCTGTAATCCTAGCTAATGGAAAATGAGCAGTAAATTGATGAATAAACTGATTAACTGCTAAATGATCACACTTACCATCATACTTACTAAAATTCAGTTGACTTCGAATGACGGTAGTCGATGTCGCGGGTTGGTGGCCGGTGGCACCTGAGGCTAGGGAAACTGAAGAGAGGTGTTGGTATCTAAGATGCATGGCCTCCCTTTCTCTTTGGTGCTCGAGTAACATACGTTCTTGATCGAGCTCTCGTTGGTGCTTCCGAGCGGCGAGTTTGTTGGGTTTTATGCTGTGTATGTACCCAGGGGAGTGCTAGTGATTATCAGTAGGTTACTGGGGCACTTTTTACTTCAGTTAGTGGAGGTTTTTTCCCCAGTTTTAGCTTAGTTTCACTTATAATGATTTATAAATGATTTGGTCCACCTGGCACACTTTATGGCCGGACCATGTGAACACACCTTTTAGGTCACATCTTTATGTGGCTATTGTACTTCATTTTTATCAACACTCAATACATGAGCAGTTGTGTTCCTCTCTCTGACTCTCACGCCTCTTGCTGAAGTGCCTTCTAAACCCTAACCCTAACAGCTCAAACCCTACATTTGGTATCAGAGCAGGTTAGCCTAGCTGTCCGTACAGGCCATAGCCATCAGTTCGCCTGTTTTCAGTTCAGCTGCAGCCACTCAGTCAGTCGTCATCAACTGCCTGTACAGTTAGTTGCCTTCAGCTGCAGCCATGAACAGGCAGTCGCCTTCAGCCGTACACTCCCTACAGGCGCCTGTCCTGTTCCGTACTCTGCTCCGTACATTGGTTGACCAGCCTGCTCAGTTCGTCGCCTAGCCATTCGCCATCAGCTGCACGCCCAGGTACAGTACCTGCAGGTGACCTGTTTTGTTCCGTACCCTGCAGCTGCTCCGTACACAGTCGCTTGTACAAACCAGTTCGCCACAAGCAGTCCGTGCAGGTTCGCCACCAGCTGCCCGTACAGGAGCGCCACCAACTGTCTGTACAGGCTCCTGTTGTGCTCTGTACAGCAAACAGCAGGCGACCAGCACCTGCCTGCGTGTACCTGCAGCTCTGTACAGCCGCCGTACAGTTGACCAGTACTCTGTTCTGGACAGTCTACTCCGTACAGTCGACCAGCTAATGTTCCGTACCTGCAAAGTCACATTTTGGTAAGCCTTACATCATACATGTTTTGAAATTTAGGCATTTTCTTTGTGAAAATTTTCTGGCAGATACAGGGAGGTTTTCTTGCAAAGAAATCTCTACAGGTCTTTTGCAAGGTTTTGGGTGCAGTAATTTTGGGCATTTTTGGGCATTTTGGCACTGTGTGAGCCATTTTCATTGCTCTACTCAGTCAGTGGTGCATTTTGTTGCACATTCAGAGGATTGAGAGTGCAGGCATATTTGGGTAAGCTGTATTGAGTGGAGTACAGTTGCTTTCAGGGTTGTTGCTTTTGGGTTTTTTGATACACAGGTACAAGATTGTGCATTGGCATAATGGCAAATCAACAGCAGAGTGATGTGTTTACGTACTTGTCTAAGGAAGACAAGTTGGATGGCTTGAGTGGAGTTTTATGCTGAGAAACGCGCTCGTGGCAAAAGGTCTTTGGGATTTTGTTAGTGGTGATGAACCACGTCCAGGTCCATTGGCTCCAGAGACTCCTCCCCAAGGGGGTGCTCGTGGAAGAGGACAAGCACAGGCACCAGGTCAGCCACTGCCTGTTCAAAGAACAAATGCTCAGAAGACATGGGATGCCAGAGATGCACAAGCCTTATCACTTATTGCATTGTCAGTACAGAGGTCTATCATACCTCATATTTGTTCAGTTGGCTCTTCAAGGAATGCATGGGTGACTTTGGAGCAAATGTATGTTGCTCGTAATGAGGCACGGATCTCATTTTTGAAAAGAGATCTGGAAAATCAGAAGATGCATGAAGGAGATGATATGTCTAGCCACTTGAACAAGCTGCAGGATTTGAGAGAGCAACTCATCAATGTGGATGAGATTATTCCTGAGACACAGCTTGTGTCCACCATCTTAAACTCTTTGCCAAGATCCTACTTGGCTTTTCATACCTCTTTGAACCTTAGCATGAGGAATGCTGTTGAGCCCCTTAAGTATCAGGAACTTGTTGCTCTCTTGTTAGAGGAAGAGCAAATCAGGAAGAATATGAACATGAACGCAAGTGCTGAACAAGCATTTACGACAGGTCAAAAAGGGAAAGGCAAATCTCAGCCAAAGAGTTCAAATCAGAATTCAGGTGATGGTGGTTCATCTCAGGACACCAAGAAAGGTGATGGACAGCCCAAGAAGAAGGGCAAATGCCATTATTGTAAGAAGCTAGGTCACTACATCACAGAGTGTAGGAAGAGGATTGCCAAAGAGAAGGCAAAGGAATCTGGGATGTCTGTAAATGATGCCTCTAAAGCTCCTCCGGAGACTGCTTCTTTTGTTGAAGACAGGGATTACTGTTTCTACACATGCAGTCATGATGCCTCTTGGTCTTCACAGGAACTCAGTGTGACTGAGCATGCATGTACTTGGTATTTTGATAGTGGTGCTTCAAAGCATATCACATCTCGCAGGGATTTGTTTTGTAATGTATGCCCTGTCCCTGTTGGCAAAACTGTTCAGTGTGCCAATAATGCTTCATATCCGGTTCGTGGCATTGGGGAGATTCAGCTCACAACCATTGATGACTCTATTCTTCGCCTTACAGATGCCTTATATGTACTAGGGATAAAGAAGAATCAGTTGTCCATTTCTTCTTTAGCACAGTGTGGTATGCAAGTCAACTTTGATGATGACAAATGCATGGTCAGAGACAAAACTAATGCTTTGACCTTGATGCTTACTGGTACATTATGTCATGGACTTTATCAGTTGGATGCATTTCAGCCAGTGGATCAGTTTGCATTCACTCTTACTCCAGCTATGGTTGATGCGGAGTTATGGCATGCTCGCATGGGGCATGTAAATTTTGGTAGTCTTATGCTTATTCAGCGACATAACATGTTCACAGACCTACCTCTTATGGAGAAGCCTCCAGATCACATATGTGAAGGATGTATTTTGGGAAAAATGCATCGGTTTTCCTTCCCACGTGATCAGGCTCTACGAGCAACTGCAAAGTTGCAGCTTATACACAGTGATCTTTGTGGTCCCATGCAGACGAAGTCATTAGGAGGTTGCTTCTATTTTGCTACATTTATTGATGACTTTTCTTGTATATGCTGGGTCTATCCGTTGACACAGAAATCACAGGTATATGATGCATTTTTGGCCTTTGTAGCACTTGCTGAAACAGAGTCAGGACGCAAGGTTAAGACTCTCCGTTCTGACCGAGGGGGGGAATATGTGTCACACATGTTGAATTCCTTTCTTGAGAGTAGAGGTATTAAGCATCAGTATACTACTCCTTGTACTCCACAGCAGAATGGGGTTGTAGAAAGGAAGAATCGGTCACTCATGGAGATGGCCAGATGTATGTTAAAGGCAAAGAAGCTACCACATATCTTTTGGGTGGAAGCTGTTAGGTGTGCTTGTCATATTTTGAATCGATGTCCCACAAAGGCATTGGTTTCCATTACTCCTTTTGAGGCTTGGCATGGCTGCAAGCCTTCGGTATCACATTCTCGTACTTTTGGGTGTCTTGCATATGCACACATACCCAAAGAGTTGAGGAGGAAGTTGGATGATAGAGCCACAAAATGTATTTTTGTTGGGTATAGCCGTGAGAGCAAGGGCTACCGGTTATATAACCCACTGTCCAAGAAGATATTTACTAGTCGGGATGTGATTTTTGATAAAAAATCAGAAATATCCATGGTTGGTTATGATGCAAATCAGGCTGAAATGATGTGTTTGAAGGTCTACTACCTATGGAGTTTCATTCCACAGTTGGTGATCCAACCCATGAGGGTGCAAGACAGCCAGCCAATCATGAAGGTGGTGCAGAAATTCAGCAGCAAATTGAGCCAGAAGTTGAGCCACATATGGGGCAACAGGCTCCACAGGTCAGACACATACCTAGATGGTACTTGAGGACATTACAGGACAGCCATCTAGAGGGTCCTCTTGCTGGTCGTACTCGTAGGGAGACACGGACCAATGAGCATGCACACATCATGGATTTAAATATGGTTATGGCAGCCAGTTTACAGGATGATGATGAGCCTGATTCATTTGTGGATGCACGAGACAATGTGCATTAGAACAAAGCCATGCAGGATGAACTTGATTCTATTAGAAGGAATCAAACATGGGATTTGGTTGATCTGCCCAAAGGCAAGAAAGCCATTGGTACTAAGTGGGTCTATAAGTTGAAAAGACATGCAGATGGATCCATTGACAGGTACAAAGCCCGTCTAGTTGCAAAGGGCTATGCACAGAAGAAGGGCATTGATTATGAGGAGACATTTGCTCCTACATCCCGTATGTTGACACTTAGGTGTGTCATTTGCATTGGCTGCACATCGTGGTTGGGTTGTTCATCAGTTGGACATCAAGACTGCTTTCCTACATGGGGACCTCGAGGAGGAAGTTTATGTACATCAGCCCATAGGTTTTGCAGAACATGGTCATGAAGGGAAAGTATGCACGCTGAAAAAGGCCTTGTATGGTTTGAAACAAGCTCCACGAGCTTGGTATGCAAAGATAGATGCTTTCCTGCTCACTCAAGGCTTTGTGAACAATCCATCAGAAGCCACTTTGTATGTAAAGAAAGAAGAGAAAGATCTGCTGGTCATCAGTCTTTATGTAGATGATCTTTTGCTCATGGGATCAGGCATACGTGCAGGATAACAGAGGCATAGGGTTGTTGCAATCTCGGTATGTTGCTAAACTTCTGGAGAAGTTTAAATTTCAGGATTGCAAGCCTATTAGCACTCCTATGGAGCCTGGGATGAAAGTGTCACTACAGGATGACAGTATTTTATTTGATGCCACTACATATGCTCAGGCTGTTGGGTGCCTTATTTACTTGTGTACTACACGACCAGATATTCAGTATGCCGTATCTCAGTTGAGCAAATTCATGCACAGCCCGCGATTGTCACATTGGCAAGCTGTGAAGCGTGTATTTCGGTATTTGCAGGGTACCTTGTCTCTTGGATTGCTTTATCCTGAGGGGGGTGACATGCAGTTATATGCTTACAGCGATTCAGATTGGGCTGGTGATTTTGATACCAGACATTCCACTAGTGGAAATTGTTTCTTTCTTGGCTCTTCATGTATTTCTTGGCTAAGCAAGAAACAGACCACAGTGGCCACTTCGTCTTGTGAGGCAGAGTACAGAGCAGCGTACACTACTACCGTTGAGTGTGTCGGGCTGCGTTGTCTCATGACTGATATGGATGTTTCAGTGGAGGAGCCTACACCTATCTATACTGATAGTTAGAGTGCCATTGCCGTGTCAGGAATCTTGTGTTTCATGCTCGCACGAAACACATTGAGATTCACTATCATTTTGTTCGGGAGAGACTCCAGGCAGGTCATATCAGTCTGATCTACTGCCCTACAGATCAGAATGTGGCAGACATCTTCACCAAGGCATTACCACGTCCGAAATTCGAAGCATTCCGCACTGCTTTGAATTTGTTTCCTTTTGGTGAATGATGTACAGTGATCACATATCACTCCAGGGGGGTTTGTTGGGTTCCCAGTTTCCAGAAACGACGTTTCCAAGGCGTTATTTTTCCAGGGTTTAGAAACCCACGTGCTGTTTTTCGCCGCCATTTTGTGCGCTTGTTTCCGCCGCCTGTTTGGAGCTGCTCTACCCATCTACCTTGCCCTCTACCCCTCTACCTCCACATCAGCCCTCTACCACGCCCTCTACCTCTACTTGGGGCCTCCACCTTTGCCATCTAAGCTCTACCAAGCAAGAAGGGGTCGCACCTTGCTCGCAGCCTGCAGGATCAGAAAAACAGCCTCCACTTCTCGAATCTCTCCGAGTCTCCCGACCTTGAACCGCACAAGTAAGTTAAGTAACATGGCTCGGACTCCGGATCCTTTTTGGCAGCATGTGGAGAAGTGGGGGGTTATGCAGGATCTGGTGGCTCCAGGAAATGGAGATGTAGATATTGTGGGTTGGTCAAAACGGGGAGTGTCACCCGTGTGAAGGACCATCTTGCTCATGTTCCAAACAAAGATGTAGGGCCATGCCCCTCTGTTCCTCTAGATGTTCGGAAAAGCCTTGAAATGTGGAGGTGGCAGCATGTGGAGAAGTGGGGGGTTATGCAGGATCTGGTGGCTCCAGGAAATGGAGATGTAGATATTGTGGGTTGGTCAAAACGGGGAGTGTCACCCGTGTGAAGGACCATCTTGCTCATGTTCCAAACAAAGATGTAGGGCCATGCCCCTCTGTTCCTCTAGATGTTCGGAAAAGCCTTGAAATGTGGAGGCGAAAGCGTTTGGCCATTCCCGAAGAGGAAGTATCTACAGCAATGGGTGGTCAAGAGCATGAAGCTGGTTCAAGTCAAGCAGCAGCAGCAAAGAGGGCCAGAGGCAGAGACACAGGATCAGATTTCTCCTCTACCTCAGTGTCGGGTGTGCATGCAAGGAGGACTCCTTTGCCAGGTGATGTATCACATTCACAAGACACCCCTCCAATAAATACTGTACAAAGGGCTAGCATCCAAGCAGGATTTCAAAAGCAAGCAATTGCAGAGGCAACTAGGGAGCTCACCCGGATGTTCATACGGTGTGCCATTCCCTTTCATGTGGCCAAGACAAATCAATGGAGGAAGACCATGAGGGCCATCAGCCGCATTGGATGCGAGTGGGATGGCCCTACATCTGAGGCTCTGCGGACACGAGAGCTAAAGCGGGAAAAATCATGCATAGAAGTGCAGCTACAGCCCTTGAAGGAAACATGGAAAAAGGATGGCTGCACTGTATTGTGTGATGGGTGGTCAGATGTACGCAGGAGAAATGTATACAATGTTTTGGTGTCATGCTGCAAAGGCACTATGTTTTTGAAAGCCATTGATGCCTCCCTCCCAGGTCTCACAGTTACAGGTGCATTTATTTGGACACATATAAGGGAGGCTATAGAGCAAGTTGGGCCTGAGAATGTTGTGCAGGTGGTGACAGATAATGGAAGTAATTGTAAGTCGATGGGCTCTATGCTAGAGGATGAATTTCCAGCCATTGTGTGGACCCCTTGTGCATCACATAGCCTCGACTTATTGATTGAGGACATAGGTCAAATACAATGGGTTGAAGCCATCTTTCGCACCGGACGAAGCATGGTGAAGTTTGTGAAGAAGAGGCCAAAAGTCTTGAGCATGTATCGGGCCTACAGCACTCTTGAGCTATTGCAGCCTGCAGCCACCGGATTTGCATACATGTTCATTGTGCTTGAGAGACTCCTACGAGTCCGCAGAGAGTTGGTACGCACTGTCTACTCAAATGAATGGCTAGAGTGGGATGAGAGAGAGAGCTCCAAGGCAAGAGCTTTTGTGCGTGATGTCATGAGAGAGGAGTGGTGGGTAGAGGTTGAGGGGTTGATCAAAACTCTCAACCCCATCTACACAGTGTTACGCATTACAGACATGGAGGGCAGTACTCTAGGCCTTTTATACGAGTACATGGACAAGAGTGGGGAGGCTATCAACAAGCAAAACTACTTGAGAGCAGAGCAATAAGTCTCCTCGGTCATGGCTACCCTTGCTTTACTTCTTATCTTTATTTTACTCTTGAGTCTTTACATTGGTCTCGACTCTTGACTCTTGTTTTTTGTCCTTTTTTATCTTATGGTTTGATCTCTAAAGGGTTGATGAAATCAAGCCTGTGTGGAATCGGGGATGGGATTGGTTTCACAGGCCGATTCATGCAGTATCACATGTATTGCATCCTTTGTGGCGAGATGAGGAGCAATACGAGAACGAGGAGCTAGAAGAAGGCTTCATGACATACATCACGAACTTGACATCTGGTAATATGCACATGCTGAAATGTATAGAGGATGATCTCTTGGCCTTTCGCAACCAGACAGGGAGCTTTGGTCGAGAGACTGCAAAGCTTCGAGAGACTCAGCTACAGCCTGTCTCATGGTGGGAGAAGTATGGAAATTGTGCTCCCACGCTGGTAATTCACTACCCTTAACTACAGTTTACATAGTACACTGTACAATATGCATCTTTCTTGTTTCCACTTAGTTCTAATTTCTAATTGTATGTGCATTTCAATAACAGAAACGCATCGCCATTCGAGTGCTCTCACAGGATTGCAGTTCGGGTCCATGTGAGAGGAATTGGAGCACTAGGGCCCTCTTCCATACAAAGAAGAGGAATAGGCTGAGTACCGCTCAGCTAGAGCGGTTGTTGTTTTGTCATTGCAACCTCCAGCTCCTTGAGAGGAATGCCTGCACATCCGGAGCCTTCGCAGGTGAATGTGGATAAGATCGACATCAGGAGGGAGAGGTTCATTCCAGAGACCCCACGGAATGAGCGTGATATGTACACCTTGCTTTATGAGGAGCTGACAAAGCCGAGCTACAACACCCGCTGCACCACCCATTCTCAGAGGCAGAGGGGGGGATCCATCGCTTCCACTTTAGCAGAGGCAGAGGACCACGATCCTACCATTTCTTCATGTGAGCCTGACTCTCATGAGTCGGAGGATGACTCCTCCATGGATGATCTTGATGAGTGATTTTTGGAGCACTTAGCTCTAGGATTTTGTCATGCCAACAGTTGCTGCCAGCCACATGGATATTTTTTGATCATGTTTTGTATTTACTATAGTCTATACATATGGATTATGGATGATGGATCTTGTTTTGTGTTGACTCTTTTGAGGCTTGAGCCTTGAGCCTACAGTTGTCATTTCTGAATTTTGATCTATCATTTGAGTCTTTGACATTGAACTTGAGCAAAGATGTATTTTTCAAGCTTTTGTAATGTTTTTATTAATTATATATGTATGTATTAAACCCTAAAACTGAAACTCCGTTTCCCCGTTTCTTTCCGAAGGCCGAAACTCCGAAACTCCGTTTCCCGCCGTGCTCCGCACTCCCGTTTTCGAAACTCGTGGAAACTATGGTTGGGTTTTATGCTGTGTATGCACCCAGGGGAGTGCTAGTGATCATCAGTAGGTTACTGGGGCACTTTTTACTTCAGTTAGTGGAGGTTTTTTCCCCCAGTTTTAGCTTAGTTTCACTTATAATGATTTATAAGTGATTTGGTCCACCTGGCACACTTTATGGCCGGACCATGTGAACACACCTTTTAGGTCACATCTTTATGTGGCTATTGTACTTCATTTTTATCAACACTCAATACATGAGCAGTCGTGTTCCTCTCTCTGACTCTCACGCCTCTTGTTGAAGTGCCTTCTAAACCCTAACCCTAACAGCTCAAACCCTACAGAGTTCAGCCTGACGCCGGTCTTCTTCGATCCTGCGTTGGGCTTCCTCATAGTCCTGTCTATCTGCTTTTTCTTGCTGCTTTCTTACTTCAGCTTCAGCTTTTTCGTGCTGCTTTCTTGCGTCAGCTTTTGCTTTTTCTTCTCTCCCTCTAGCCTTGTCTTCTCTTCTTTGTTGTTCCATCTGAAAGAAGAGGGAGATGTAGTCGGGGGTTGTTGGAGGCAAAGGAGGACGTGTTGCTGTTGCCTCCAAGAGTTGGAGGCGCTCCGTGAGAAGCTGGTTCTGAGCTTTGAGTAGAGCTGTGGTGTCTACTGTAGTCAGAAGAGCAAGGTCTCCTTCGGGGGAGACGTCTTCTGGCTGCTGGGTACTCTCCTCTGTAGACATGATGCTGAAGTCGTTGGTCATGCCAGAATGCAATCTGACCATCCAAGGATGCCCTCACGTTAGGATACGGTGTGTGTGGACAAGTTGGCTCTGACACCAATGTAACATGCAGCAAAAGTATTCGTAATTTGAGGATCCTGTCACACAAATGCTCACACCGTCTTCTGTATCCTGAGTTTTGCGAGTTTAGCAATCCACTTTAAGACTTCAAACTTTAAGAGATTAGAGAGAGAGAGAGAGAGAGAGAGAGAGAGAGAGAGAGAGAGAGAGAGAGAAAGTGTACACTGTATGCAGGCTGATGTGCTGAATTCCGCAATCGCTTTTGCTCCGTGTGCTGAAGGCTCCAAGCGTTGAGTGCTTCAAGGCTGAATGAGATATGAATGAATGGAATGATGCAAAGCTCACCTATTTATATTATCTCTAGATGCTGGTCGGTTGGCTGAAGGGCTGGCCGACTGCATCTGTCTTGGCAAAAATATACAAATGATGTAAAAATGCCCAATAAGTGCTGTAAATTATGGGAATAATACTGGATAAATTCTGATGAATGCTAGATGGTATCTGAAGGCTTCTGCCATGGTCTAAATGCAGTGGATGAATGCTATGCATTATGCGGAGTGCTTTCTAATGCAAACCCTAAGACTTCTACTGACACTACATGCATGAATGCATCTCTTCAAGTGGGTTAAGGGACTTGGATTGACTGACTGACTGTCTAAGGCAGAGAATGACCTACGTAGCTTGTGCCTGACTTATCCTGGACTGAGGATTACAATGGGGTCACGGCGGACGACAAATATCATCCTAAAAGGTACTAATAATATACAATGTTGCATTGATGATGATGAGCCATCTTGTCACCATGCACTATAGTGCACAGTGCATGTGACAACATGCTTTTCTCTCTGAAGGCAAGGTGGATTTTGGATCACTGGGTGATACATCTAAGAAGAAGAAAGGGAAATATCACTATTGTCACAGGGGCGGACACTACATCAATCACATAATGTTACATTAATAAGTGCTAGGGGCACATTAGGTGTTAGGATTAATGAATGGTTGTAGACCTTAGTCTAGCACATAGCACTTATATTAGTATAGGTACACATAAGTGCACACCTAGATGTACACATGGCATAAGAGCATTTACTTGCTACATGTATTAGTTGCTATATCGGCCAAAGACCATCTCTTGTAATAATAAAAGGAGGATTCTACATTAATAGAAATTATGATTTTCCCAGCTTCACAACTTTTGGTGTTTCTCCATTGATCCTCTTCGTGTGTAGTTGTATCTTCAGCTCCAGATCTAGGACATGCTCCACCGCCATCGAGCTACCGTTCCACGTGACATAGCTGAGGGAGACCTCTCGGCCATACTCATCAACCCCATGCTTGACATTTTGGAGAGTGGTATACCATCTACTCGGAGCTGATGTTGCTCCCATGTTTTTATGTTCTTAGTTTTCCATGATGAGTTTCCATGGACAGTTTTGTATCACCCTGATGAGATAGCTATATTTATGTTTTCATTCTGTTTTATTTTCCATTCCATGATGAGATATGCCATGGACATTATTGTACCACTTTGGTCTCATAGGCCCATTGGGTCTTTAGTAGACGCTTAATATATCTTTCTTTCTTTCTTTCTTTTCTCTCTCTCTCTCTCTCTCTCTCTCTCTCTCTCTTTATGTTGGTGTAGGTCCCATCTCTCCCTCTCTCTCTCTCTCTCTCTCTCTCTCTCTCTCTATATATATATATATATATATATATATATATATATAGTGTAGGTCCCATCTCTCTCTCTCTCTCTCTCTCTCTCTCTATATATATATATATATATATATATATATATATATAGAGAGAGAGAGAGAGAGAGAGAGAGAGAGAGAGAGAGATGGGACCTACACCAACATAAAGTGGATTGCTTCATGCTCATTAACCTAAAGGTATAAAGAAGGTCCTGTTGTGCGTTACATGATCATATGGGCTGCATGCTAGAGAAAGAAAGAAAGAAAGAGAGTTATATTAGACGTCCTCTAAAGACCCAATGGGTCTATGAGACCAAAGTGATACAATGCTATCCCTGGCATGTCTCATCATGGAAAAGGAAAACAAACAAGTGTACCTAACATAACTTTCTGAAAGTAGAGGTTGATGCAATAGTCATCATGTGCATAGTTGCAATGAAACGCGTTTCGTTTAGTTTGAATGAAATGAAACGTTTCTTTAACGTTTCATACGAATGAAACGCGTTTCATTCGTGTCCACCTGGGAATTGTACGATTTAAGCATTTTTTACCCAGATTCTTTAGTTTTAACTTGAAAACATGTTTTAATGTGTAAATGATGCATGTTTAATATTGTTTTGCAGGGAAGGCAACATATTTTTGACACATTATAAACTTATATATAAATTTTGGGGCTTGTAATCCCCCCCCCTCCTTGTTTTGTATGAAACGTTTTTGAAACGTCTGGGCTTTGAAAGAAGTGTTTATGAAATGCGTTTCATGGAACGCCTAGCAACTATGATCATGTGGGAGTACATGGGATATATAAGCACTAGTACAAGAGAATCTCATCATGGAGAGAGAGAGCGAGAGAGAGAGAGAGAGAGAGAGAGTTCAGCAAGTGTGATGATTGTTTTTTGCTAGATCTTGGAAGCCATATTGACGATGAGTATGCACATGCGAGTGATAGAGATCCAAAAATATTGCTAACTACATCAAGAGAACCAAGCAGTCGTCTTTCACAGTTTGTTAAGGTATGCTTGAGTACCATGGCTAGAATCTATTTTGCTTTCTTTAACTAGTTTATGTATAGGAAAATGAGTTGTGCTCTATCTTTTTAATTGGGTTGGATTTGCTAGTCATGAAATTAAATGTTTGGTTATGAACCTGTTTTTGATTTGTGTGTGTGTGTGTGTGTGTGTATTTTTTTTCCTGACTAGCCTTAGGCCCAAGATCGTCCTGTAGTTACCATTTTTCACCGCTTGTATAGGTGCTTTTTATCCACCCATAGGTGATGCCACTGAGGAAGCACCTTGGGAGGTTTTGAACCTAGGACCTCTTGGTTCTAGGCAAACACCTACACCACTTGGGCTATCACCTCATTGGCTAATTTGTGTTTTATGTAGGTCATTTTTCCCTTTTTAGAAGGTTCAAGACACAGATGTATGTAACTGTTGGGATTCGGAGTCTCACGTTTGTGTGAATCCCTGTTTGTGTATGTGTGTGTGTGAACACTCACATTTGTGTGTAGGTGAGTATGCATGAACCCACTCTTAGAGTGGTTAGAATAAATATCTAGATGTTATACTTGTTTGACATAAGCAGTGATGTCATTCAAACGAGCCTCTAAGGCTATAAAAGCTTGTACTTGGTGAAGCATCAACACATGAATCAATCAAATCATCATTGAGTCGTGCAATCACTCTCTCCAGAATTTTGAATTTTGTTCTCTCTTTCTCTCTCTCTACACATACACACACACTATGGTAATCTTCTATTCACCTTACCTTAGGTGTACGTGTGTAAACCCTAACCCTAAGTCAACATTTGGTATCAGAGCTAGGGTTTCTAATGACTCTAGGGTTTCTGCAGTTGCCATCATCAGTGCCACAGTACAGCGTGCAGTCCACCTTGTTGCACTGCTAGTTGCTGCCCATCATCATCAGCATTTGTTGCTCCTGCTGCGTCAGCTGTTCGCCTAGCTGCCCACGCTGCCATCATCACCAGCTGCTCGACACTTCTAAGTGCCATTACTGTTGTTGCAACTGCCGACACGCCATCACCTGTGCACCGCCCAATAGTAGCTACCTGCAAACATCAGTGCCACTGCTGCCTTCTGCGCTGCCCTGAGTAGCACGTCATCCGTCACAACCCATCCGCTGCTATTAGCTTGCATGTGCCGCCTGCTCAGCTCCAACCACTTCATCGCCGTAGCCGTTCAGTGCTCCGTCGATGCCATTCACAACAGCTGTACCTGCAAATGCCACAACATCAAAATTAGGTTTTTTTCAGAGAAAAGGTGAACTTTCCTACGTGGAAAACAAAGATCTGCTTCTCTTGATGAGGTATGGAGTGTGGAATGTGGTCAAAGGCACTGACATGGAATCTAGAGAAAATCAAGGTGCTGACAAAGTTCAAGCTTGGCATGACAAAGATGACAAAGGTCTCATCCTCATTGGTCTCAGTCTTGTAGACAGTCTCATCCACCATGTGAACTTTGACAAGTCAGCCACGGAGGTACTGGATGAGAATTTGTTTGGTAACAAAATTAATAACTCGAAGGTGTTTCTCAAGTAAAAAATTTTCTATTGAAAATGAATGAAAGCACTACCCTAGGAGAACACCTCCCTTAATTCTTTGAAACCCTGACTGTACTGAGGGTGGCTTTGGAAATGTCATGATGAAATGGTAACCGTCCTTATGGTTGAACACCTCCGTCTCACAAAACAAGCAAAAGCTGCATTCCAGCCAGAGAATGCCATGTTCACAAAGGATTGGCGAAGGGAAAACAACTAGGTTCAACTTTTGTAAGAAGCTTGGACACATAGAAGACAAATGCTTCAAAAGAATGGCCAAAGAACAAGAAAAGACACAGGCCAACCTTGTGCAAGAAGAAGAAGATGAAGACGTAGTAGAAGCTTACACATCAAAAGAAGACAAAGCATTCACGACAATGGATAATCTTTCTCTCAACGAGGAAGATACAATGGATAATCTTTCTCTCAACGAGGAAGATTATGATTGGGCCTTTTGAGGTGTTCTATGTGTGAGTCATGGGTTCTCTGTGTTGGATTATATTATCTCCAGAGGGTCTATATCACCTTTTTATGCTTGTACTGATCATTTTATGAGACCCTGCATTGACATATTTTAGTAGATATTATTCAACATTTTTCTACCATTTTTAGGCATTTTTATCATTTTATGCTACTGGTCTGCTATCGGCCTGCTACTACTGGCCGACCAACACTATGGGGGAGTATTTAAGGGCTGACCCCCGTTTCCCCCTTTTTATCTCATTCTTTTACATCTTGTTGAGGTCATTAGTAGCTGCTTCTGCTTCTTACCATTGTACATCACTTATGGGCTTCCCTCGTGCTCAGTTTTTGTCCTTCTGGACCTGGGAGCTAGACATCATCTCGTTATTTATAACGGGATGTCACAATGGCCAGAATCGGGAGGTAGCAGCACTGTGGACTACATATTGGGCTCGCGGGAGAGCACAGACCTGATAGACTCTTTCACTATCCCGACATGCCCCATTGGTGCGGACCATACTTATTTGGCTTTTTCTCTTAGGAGCTCTCTTGATCTGCCACCCCCGACCACTCAGGCATCTCGTACCATCTTCCACTTTACCCGGGAGCTTGCAGACGTTTATGATTCAAAAGTACATGATGGCCTCTTTGGTATGGACCCTACAGCACCCATCGATGTACTGACGGCCCAGCTTTCACACATACTGCACACAGCAGCTAGCCACAGCTTTCCACACCATCTCCAGACAGGGAAGCCACCTAGATCCGGGGACATGCCCCAGAATAGATGGTATGATAATGAGTGCAGAGAGCTTCATCGACATCTCCAAGCCTAGATAGCGAAAGGGGAAATAACACAGCAGCAGGCCAGTAGACAGATGCGGTCTCTTACACGCCGTAAGCGACGCACATATGAGGAGGCTCAATTAGAGGTGGTGGGCTCATATGTATACCTTGGGGTCACATTTACCAGCTCATCAGGGAGATTCTCTATGGCACAGGCAGCCAGAGACAGAGTGACACGAGGGTACGCAGCACTAGCAATTTTGGAACGCCAGTGTCACCAGGCACACTTCCAGGAGCCCCGTACTAAGGGGTGGCTATTTGATACACTAGTTACTCCAGCATTGATGTATGGAGCAGCAGTATGGGCACCAAGTTTGGCTACATCTTCATGGACACAGATAGAGCGCCCTCAGATTTTGATGCTCACGGATGATCCGCAGCAAACCTTCAGTACCACATGATATCCTTCGGCGGAGTTTGTTGTACCACCTATGTTAGTAGAGGCCATGTTCCAGACTATATCTTTTATACACAGGATGCGGGAGCTCCCACTAAATCGGGTATCTCGGGCTGCTTTTGAGGCATCCAGACAACTTGCTGAGGAGGGACATACCTGGTCATGGTACTCCCAGGTGGTTGTTGGGGTAAAGGCATTATGCCCACCCTTATAGTGTGTACAAGCCCATAAGTTATAGTACATAGTACACTTAGTACTTTTAATGTACTAAGTGCACTATGTGTACTAGTGCAATATACATGTGTGATAGGGGAGTCACACACTCTATGCTTGAGTTGACTTATCCCACAGGATGGAGCTAGCTAGGTTGCATATCATGATTGTATACTCCATGCATATAGCTTTGCATTCTCCTAGTAGTAGAGCTCCATCCCCTGCACACCCAGATTCAGCTTTTTTTTGTTCAGTACTTTTTCATTTTGTTGGGATGACAGAGGATACCCCATACAGGTACTCCGATTTGTCTCATAGGCCGAGTTCGGTCTTTTGGAAGACGTTAATAAAATCTTTCTTTCTTTCTTTCTTTCTCTCTCTCTCTCTCTCTCTCTCCCTTCTTCTCTGTGTATGTCTCCCACATGAAAACCTAACCCTAATTTATTCTCCCATTCAACTGGTATCAGAGCTTAGGTAGCTGTCTTGATCCTCTCCCAGCGGCAAGTAGAGCTTATCCAAATTGTGAGGCTGTTCCATGCGAACAGTTTGAAGCTGCATTTCAGGCTGTGGAGCAGGTGCTTACAGATAGCGGCTAGCTTGGGTGTTGCAGGTGTCAGCAGCTGCCATGACAGGCAGCGCAGCAAAGCGCTGCACAGCAGGTAGCGAATTAGTCGTAGGTCGCGTGAGAATTGTTGCAACAAGCATTGGGCGTTAGACGAGTTGAGTCCCACGAGGCGAACACGCCTACAAGCGAGCCGTCGAAGCGCAGGCGTATTATCGCTGGGCGAGTACAACCCGCCACCTCTAGGCGAAAACGGCGGCAACTTCTTCGTTTTTTTTTCTCTTCGCACGTAGGCGACAAGCGGTGCGAATGAAGGAGGCGTTGGTTTTTATTAGCGCCGTCTGATCCCTCGCTTGCCCATCAGCAGCTGGGCGTAGGCAGTCAGCAGACGTGGGCTGCTCAGCTGCTGCCCAGCAGCAGCCACGCTGCCCAACCAGGCAGCGCAGAGGGCTGCCCAGCCAACCAGGCGCAGCCAGCGCTTCATAGCAACAGCAGCCAGCTATCCGTACAACTGGTAAGTGTGAGGAGTCCTTCATCAGCACAATTCTTTTTGCAGTAGCATCAGCAAACCCCCCTTTCCTGCAACAAAAAAAATCAAAAAATTACTTGAGGTATTTGCTTCAATTTTTTGGAATTTGCATGTCCAATTTGCAATTGAGCAGGTACAATCATCAATTGAGCAGGTCAGGTGCTGAATTGCTCAATTTTTGAGCAAAATTGGCAAAATTGGGTGACATTGGTCACAATCAGGATCAATTTGCAGGAAATTGGATGTCAAAATTTGGGGCTTTTGATGTATTTGTGCAATTGGGCATTCATACATGCTGTATGATGTGAGAAATCGCACATTCGGGCAAAATTGCAGCAAATTGCAGTGCAAATCAAGGGACTTTTGTGCCGATTGGGTTGATTTGCATGCAGGCACTCGCATTTGATGCTTTGGGCAATGTGTTGATGCTTGTCAAGCACTCAATGTGCCTGTAAATCAAAGGGCTTTTATGTACTGGATGTATATGTGGCCAGGGGGAAGCACTGTGAAGACTCTGGATGCCCTCATGTGCGCTAATGTACCATGTATGATCAGAAATTGATCTTAAATCAAGGGGCTTTTCAAGATTTTATGCTTGTTGAGCTTGGCAAAGCAGCAGGCAAGACTTTTATGCCTTGAATCCTCAGAAATCAGCTTGCAGTCAAGGGGCTTTTGCCCAATTTCTGTTTGGGACTGTTGTATGCAGTGATCGGGACTGTAAAAGTCTGATTTTCACTCATTTGGACAGCCAGGAGAGCATTTATTGCTACTGTACCTGTTGGTACAGATTTGGTACAGCTTTGTACAAGTTTTGGCATGGCTGCACATTGATTTGAGTGAGCAAAAATCTCAATTTCAGCTGCTGTACTTGCCGGTACAGGTTTGGTACATCATTGGTGAGCACTTAGTACTGCTGTACAGTACTTTGGAAGGGGAACAGAGCACATTTAAGGTGCTGTCCTAAATCTGCAGCAACCAGATTTTGGTGATTTCATCACATACAGTGGGGGAGAACAACTGTGAGCACTTTGTGTGCTTTTGGTACAGTGTTTGCACATTTTGTAGGGAGTCAGGCATTGACAGGTTGCATATTGCTATGGCAACCACAGGTGAGAGCTCTTCATTGCCTCACATCAAGAAGCTTGAAGGCTCACATAACTATGATATTTGGCAAACCCAGTGCTATAATGTGTTGCTCCAGAAGAAGCAGCACAAGCCTATCAAAGAAAGGGGTGTAAAGCCCGCTTCTCTTACTGCTGAAGAGTGGGAAGATATGGATGAGCTGGCAAGATCTACCATCATGTTGTCTGTGTTAGACACTTTACTTTTCAGCATTCGTGAAGAGAAGACAGCTTGGGGAATGTGGCAGAGATTGCAGGACTTGTATGCCCAGCAAAGTGCTTCAAGCAAAGTGTATTGGTTGAAGAAACTCATAGGTCTTCAGATGAAGGAAGGGGCGTCTATGTCAGCCCATCTAAATGAGTTTAATGGTATTGTCAGCCAGGTCATTAATCAAAAGTTGGCAATGGACGATGAGTTCAAAGCCACTTTTCTCTTATGCACTTTGCCAGTGAGTTGGGACACATTCAGGACAGCCACTAGCAATTCGAATGCTATGCTGTCATATGCAGATGTTGAGGGTGCTCTTCTTCAAGAAGAGATGAACAGGAAGAACAATTCTGTTGGAAAGTCCAATGCAATGAATGCACGTGGGAGATCCCAGCAAAGGGGAAAAAGCCAAGAACGGGGAAGGAGCAAGTCTCGCTCCAAAAAGGACTTGGAATGCCATTATTGTGGCAAGAAGGGACATATCAAAAAGCAATGCTACAAATGGAAAAATGATCAAAAGGAAAAGGGAAAAGGCAAAGACAAAGACAAAGATGAAGCCAAAGATGTAAAGCCAAAGGGCAAAAGTGGAGTCAAGATTGAAGAAATCAATGTGTCACATGCAGGTGACAGTGAGGATGAGGTTCTATTCACGTCTTCACTTGATGCCCATTCACTTCTTACAGGAGATGGTCATGGTATGCACTCATGGATCATTGATTCAGGTGTCTCCTTTCATGTCATAGGTTGCAGAGACTTGTTTGTTAGGTATACTGCTGGCAATGAAGGAGTAGTTTATTTGGGTGATAACCATGCATGCAAGATTCTTGGCAGAGGTGATGTGAGGCTTGTGTTTTCAGATGGCTCACAGCTTATGCTTCATGATGTCAGGCATGTGCCTGAGATCAAGAAGAACCTGCTTTCTACTGGACAGCTTGATGATGCTGATTATGTTACCACATTTGGTCGTGGTGCTAATGTAAATGCAACCGAGCTGCCGGAAATCTCTATGTGGCATAGCCGGTTGGGACACATGAGTGTCAAAGGAATGGAGCAATTGTCTCGTTTTGGTTACTTGCCTTCTCTAAAGTTTTCAAGTTTTCAGTTTTGTGAGCATTGTATATATGGCAGGCAACTCCAGTGCCCCCACAAGAAAGCTCTTGGACAGAAAGATGCTCAGTTAGAGCTTGTGCATACAGATGTATGTGAGATGCCTCTGCTTTCTTTGGGAGGGGCAAAATATTTTGTGTCTTTTATTGATGATGCCACACGCAAGGTGTGGGTCTATCCTCTTCGTTTGAAGAGTGATACATTCTCAGTGCTTGAGAAGTTTGTTGCTCTTGTTGAGAATCAAACTGGCAAAACACTGAAGGCTTTGCGTTCCGACAATGGTGGAGAGTATATGTCCAAACAGTTTCAGGACTTTTGTGATGCTAAAGGCATCAAGAGGGAGCTCTCTACTCCTTATGATCCTCCACAAAACGGGACAGCAGAGAGGATGAACAGGACCATTCAGGAGAAGGTCCGTTCTATGTTGTCACATGCTGCGTTACCTCATGGTTTTTGGGCTGAAGCTGTTATGACAGCCGTTCATCTTATAAACAGGTCACCTAACACGAGGCTTGGTGGGAAAGTGCCAGAGGAAGTATGGACAGGGAAGCCTCCGTCATACAAGCACTTGAGAGTGTTTGGTTGCGTTGTGTACTGCACATACGCAGGGAAATGCGCACCAAACTTGATCCTAAGTCTCACAAATGCATATTCCTAGGATATGGTGACAGAGGTGAAATGGGGTATAGACTTTGGGATCCCGTGAATAGAAAGATTATACGCAGCAATGATGTCATTTTTGATGAGACATGCATGTATAAGGAGCCTGCAAGGCAACAGGAGCCTAGCAGAGTCATCTTTGATGATGATGGACATCATGGACAACCACCAAGGGCTGTAAATCAGCCATTACAGCAGCAAAACCAGCCCTTAAATGGTGCTGAAAATGGTCCAAATGGACAGCCAGAGATGGTAGAAGATATCCCTATGGATATCCCACAGTTAGAGGAGATACCGGGCATGATTTTTCAGCCTTATGGCATGGAACAGGAGCCACCAATAGGTGATATGCAGGCTGGACAGCAACCTGCAAATGATGGTCATTGGGTACGGAGGTCCACAAGACCCTCCAGAGCCCCTGACAGGTTTGTTCCAGGGGTTGACTACTTGATGCTTACTGACTGTGGGGAGCCCTCATGTTATAAGGAGGCTTTACAGAGGTTAGACAAGGCTCTTTGGGAGCGTGCCATGAAGTCAGAGATGGATTCTCTTCACAAAAATGGAACATGGAAGTTGGTGCATTTACCTGCAGGCAAGAAGGTTTTGCCATGCAAGTGGGTTTACAGGCTCAAAGTTGCACCAGATGCAAAGCCAAGATACAAAGCCAGGTTAGTGGCTAAGGGCTTCAAGCAGGAATATGGTGTGGACTTTGATGAGATCTTCTCTCCAGTGGTCAAAATGACCACACTTAGAGCTGTATTAGCTTTGGTTGCTCATGATGATCTGGATTTGATTCAGATGGATGTGAAGACTGCTTTTTTTCACGGTGATCTCCATGAGGAGATATATATGCAACAGCCAGAGGGTTATGCAGTGAATGGAAAGGAGAAGCTTGTATGTAAGCTGAAAAAGAGTCTTTATGGACTCAAACAGACACCAAGGGAATGGTATCACAAATTTGATACATTCATGAAATCACAGAATTTCAGGAGGAGTGACATAGATCACTGCTTATGCACCAAGAAAGCTTTGGATGGCAGTCTATTGATCCTCATCTTGTATGTTGATGATATGTTGATTGCCGGGAAATCTCGTAAAGAGATGGATGCCTTGAAGAAGAGGCTGCATCAAACCTTTGATATGAAGGATTTGGGTGATGCAAATCACATTTTGGGTATGCGGATACTTCGGGACAGAAATCAGCATGTGTTGTATTTGTCTCAGAAGGAATACATTGGCAAAGTTTTGCAGAGGTTCAATATGGACGGGGGGAAGAAGACTAGTACTCCTTTGCCTCCATATGTGAAACTCAGTGCTATGGACAGCCCACAGTCAGATAGTGGCAGGGCTGATATGGCCAAGATTCCGTATGCTTCAGCTTGTGGCAGTCTCATGTATGCCATGGTTGCTACTAGGCCGGACATTGCATTTGCAGTGGGAGTGGTTTCTAGATACATGGCCAACCTTGGCAAGAAGCATTGGGAAGCAGTGAAAGGTGTCATGAGATACCTGAAGGGCACACAGGATATGTGCATTTGTTTTGGCAAACAGGATGCATTAGTGCATGGTTACACGGATTCGGATTATGCCGGTCATCCAGATAACCGGAAGTCTACTACCGGTTATGTGCCATGCTCCTCCATATGCTGGTCATAGAGGCATAATGCCTACTACGCACATGATTGAGCGGTATTTCTTTTGGCCAGGTATGCGGAAGGACATAGAGGCACATGTACGTGCATGTATCACCTGTCAAAAGGTGAAATTTGATAGGCAAAAGGCACTAGGTTTGCTTCAGCCATTGCTTATTCCCACGCAGCCATGGGAAAGTATTACAATGGGTTTCATTATGGACTTGCCATCACCCAACGGGGTAATGATGCAATTTGGACAATTGTGGACAGGTTTAGTAAGCAAGCTCATTTCTTGCCGGTCAAAAAGACTATCAAAGTTGAGCATATGGTTAAAATATATCTTGCACAAGTGTTCAAGCATCATGGAATGCTGAAGTCCATTGTGGGAGATAGAGATCCGAGGACTACAAGTCTCTTTTGGCGGGCCTTATTTGATAATATGGGCACCAAATTGGACTTCTCATCAGCTTATCACCCTCAAACGGATGGGCAAAGTGAGGCTGCAAATTCAGCCGTGTTGGATCTCTTGAAATGTTATGTGGCGGATCAGAAGTCTTCGTGGGAGAAGTACTTGTGGAATTTGCATACAACAACACGGTGCATGCATCTACGGGAAAGGCCCCGTTTGAGATTGTTTATGGTAAGGTGTTTTTGCCACCTTCGCACAAAGGATCAGATATTTGCAGCTGATGAGTATGTAAGAGACTTGGATATTGCTTTTGCTCAGGTACGGACAGCCATTGCAAGGTCACAAGACAAGTATAAAAAGGCTGCCGACAAGCATAGAAGGCAGTTGGATGTTATAGAGAATGATTGGGTATTGCTGAAATTTGAGAAAGCAAGACTTGCAAAGAGGCCTAGCAAAGAGGGTACATATCCTAAGCTTGCAACCAGGTACTATGGGCCTTTTCAAGTGATCAAGAAGATCAATGAAGTGGCTTTCAGATTGGCATTACCTAGTCATTGACACATACACAATGCTTTTCATGTGAGTCTCCTTCGCAAGTATAAAAAGGCTGCCGACAAGCATAGAAGCCAGTTGGATGTTATAGAGAATGATTGGGTATTGCTGAAATTTGAGAAAGCAAGACTTGCAAAGAGGCATGGCAAAGAGGGTGCATATCCTAAGCTTGCAACCAGGTACTATGGGCCTTTTCAAGTGATCGAGAAGATCAATGAAGTGGCTTTCAGATTGGCATTACCTAGTCATTGACACATACACAATGCTTTTCATGTGAGTCTCCTTCGCAAGTATGTAGGGCTGGAGCCCAGTGAGACGGTCATTGAGGATCCACCAGAAGTGGATGAGCTTGAGGAGATCTTGTAGCCAGAGCAAATTGTGTATCACAAGGAACGCAAGCTTGCTGCAGGCAAAGTTGTCAGGCATTACCTTGTGAAGTTTAAGAACTATCGTCCCATTGATGGTAGATGAAGAGTTCTTCAGAGATTGCCTGCATGTGCTTCAAACATATTTGGATGCTTTTCAGTTTTGCGGACAACTGTTTAGAAGCTGGGGAGGGGGGATGTCACCATTTGGCCACCCTTGAAGAGTAGTTTGGTCCTGAGACCCAGTCTAGTCAAGAATGGAAAGAGTACGCCATGCTAACGTTCCTTGGATGATACGCATCTTCGGGTCAGGCGCCGATGGGCACATTAGACTACCCGTGTGTATAAAAGCCTTCACAGCCCAGGCGCAACGGCACGATTATCAGGGGCGCGCTCTACCGCTGAGCTAATAGCCCGTCATGCGGGCCTCCCTAACCTAATAGGATAGGGGGGGAGGCCCGCAACATTGAAAGCGGGGTAACCCCCATCCCATATCCATCCCTTCAGATGGGATTCCAAGGATGCACATGCCATGTCCTTGATAGCCCTTTCTATCAAAAGGTCTATTATTCCATGTTGACTAGTGCTTTGAGTGCAACCACACACTAGTGGGGAGGAGAGAGAGACGATGATCAACAAGCTAATCAACACAATATTAAAGGGATTGTGGGAGTACAAGATGTAGTGGAAAGCATGAATTCATTATAGAAGTAGGTCCTTTTTATAGGAGAGCCCTCATTACATATTCTAAAGCATATGCTAGATGTGAATATAATTCCACAGTATGATGCTACTACATATTCCAAATATGATGCCACCACATATGCCTTTTAAGAGGCTGTTCCCACACAAGAGACTTGTACAGACAAGCAAATGTTCACACACATTGGAACCACTTTATTTAAGGTCTACATTCAGTGCTAGTTCACTCTTATCACCTAGCACTTGTTTATTTCCACATTAATCACTATTAATATTTAACATTCCCCCCCATAGGTGATAATGTGGCTGGAAAGCCCAATCATCTTGGACTATGTTTCTGGCTGCTGCTTCTTGTTGTCGGAGGTAGAAGAAGTGGAATTTGCAGTTTTCATCACCTTTCAGCTTTGTAAGTCTCTTCTGACACTCTTCGATGTAGTGGCTTGGCTTGTGGCAGTAGTGACACTTTCCTTTCTTCTTCTTGGTGTCACCCTGTGACGAGTTCACTTTGCCTTTGTCCCTGGAGAAGTAAAGCTCGGTCTCCTTTGCTTGTATCAGCCCTGGATTTGTTCTTCCTTGTCTATTCCTCTTGGAGAAGTAATCCAACTAGCTCCTCAAAGGATATAGGATTTCCTCCTTCTCTCATAGAGAGATTCAGAGAAGTATGGAAACTCTGATAAGACTCAAGTAAGGAGTTAAGAATGGTGGTGACCAATTTTCTGTTATCAACTATCTCATCTATATTCTATAGCTGTTCTTTTAGGTCTGTTACCTTGGTAAGATGATCTGCAATGGAATCACCTTCGTTCATAGTGAAGGGTTGGACTTGGGTAGTAGCCTCCCTCTTCTATAAATAGAACACCATTCCTTGATTTTCATCTTAGAGTATTTACATGCTAGTGTAATTTTCAATTTAGTGTAATTCCATTATCCCTCTACCTTGCCTCTCCATTGTGAAGCTTTGGAGCTTCACTAATCCTCTTCTTCTCTTGGAGATTACCCTCTTCTTCTTGGTGGCCAAGCTTCTTCTTTGAGGGCTACACATCTCCTTAAAGAATCAAGCCAAAAACCAAGGGTAAGCCTAAAACAATGATGTTTTACTCTCTTCTTGGATATGGTAATCTTCTTCCCAACCTCTCTATATGCTTGGGAAGCATTCTAATTCATGGTTTCTTCTTAAAACCATGCCCTTATTGATTTATGTTGTTTTGATGAATTAATGTTAATCTCTTATGCTTAAATGTATTGTTCCAACTCGTAGATGACTCGTGCTTCATTTCGGGACTGGAACATGGTCACGAGGACCACCCAGGCAGTCCTTGCAGAGCTGTAGGATTGGATGTGAGGTACAATTGAGCGCTTGGCTGAAAGAGCAATCATGGCCATTGCTTGAGTATCACGGGCATCCCATTGTCTTTGATCTTCAGTGGATCCAGGAGGCGGTGGTGTAATGCGTGACACAACTTGTATCATAGTTTGAGTCGCCCTTTGTGTTGAGGTGCCAAGGGTCGGTGTAGCAGGATGAGGTTCTTGCCCCGTGACAATCTCCCATAGCCCGTTGGCAATTAACAGACTCTTCAGCATGAAACTCCATAATGAGTAGTTGGGACCGTCAAGTCGATCTTCAGTTGTTGTGAATGCACCAAACCCGGAAAGTTTAGTGGAAGCAGCTCTTTGAGACATCCTCACACTAGTACAAAATTTCCCAAAGCTAGAGAGACAATTAGTGTCACATGCACTCTGCACTCAGTGCATGGTGACAAACTGGCTCATCATCAGCAGTGCAACATTTGTACATTATTAGAACCCAGTAGGATGATATTTGTCGTACGCCGTGACCCCATTGTATATCCTCAGTCCAGGATAAGTCAGGCACGAGCTACGTAGGTCATTCCTCAACCTTAGTAGGTCAGTCAGTTAGTCAAGTCCCTTAACCCACTTGAAGAGAATCATTCATACATGTAGAGTCAGTAGAAGCCTTAGGATTTGCATCAGAAAGCACTCTGCATCTTGCATAATATGCATTCATATGCCTGTGCATCATTTAGAACATCCCAGAAGCCTTAGGAAATTTACTAGGATTTATTTGGTATTTTTTCCATATTTTATGGCATTTATTTAAGCATTTATTGTCATTTATAAACATAAAGTTTATTAAATTATGACCAGCCAACTTGACCAACCCCTATCTAGTATAAATAGGCTTGCATAGGGCTTAGTTCTTCATTCAGTCTTTAGTGTGCTAAGAGCTTTCCTCCTCAGCCCTAGGAGTACCCTTGCCTTCAGCCTAGATTGAACTCCTGCTCCTTGGTAGTTGGTGTCTTCTTGCAGCCCTTCTTGAAGCCCATCTAGTAGCCCTAGGCACAGCCATCAGACCCCTTCAGCCAGCAGCCAACAGTCCTTTTAACGCAGTAGTTCAGCTCTTCAATCCCCTGCAGACCTAGGCGCAGCATACAGTCCATAGGCGCCTGCAGTCAGCACTCTTGCAGGCCTCAGATCAGCATCAACCTCTGCGTTTGTGCATACAGCATAACCAGCAGGTACACAGACCAGTACAGCCCTGCGTTTGCAGATATCCAGCCTTGTTTACTTGCGTTTCAGTCATACAACAGGTGTAGATCTGCATTACAGCCCTACAACAGCCCTACAGACCTGCGTTTGCAGATTCCCAGCAGTTTCAGCTTTGATTCATCAGTCTACATCAGTATCCAGCATTCAGTGCATCATCCAGGCATACACGAGTCATCTGGTAAAGGTATTCTATCATTCATAAGCATTTACAGCATTCTAACATAGCTTAGAACAGTCCACCGCCTTCTTTTCTCAGCCTCAGGTGTGCAGCCCTTCCTCATGTCCTTGGGAAGAGTGCATAGGCTCGAGATCAATTCATTGAGGTGTTTCTATAGCCGTGTACAGTTCAGCCAGGCTTCAGATCCTCCGAGATCTTGCATTTGGCTTATCTATAGTCCACAGTCATTCTCTCTAAAGTAATAAAGCAAATACTAGCTCGTTATCGGGATAGAGGGCCCTTTAGTGGGTAATTCAGGACCCAATCTGGTGTACAGTTCTCATATCTCTCTCTCTCATATCTCTTTAAAGTTTGAAGTATTAAAGTGGATTGCTAAACTCACGCAAAACTCAGGATACAGAAGACGGTGTGAGCATTTGTGTAACAGGATCCTTCCAACACAAAGACTTCCGCTGCATATCACAATTAGAAACTAGAAATCCCCCCCCCCCCCCCGCCCCGCGGTGATGTGAGCTCTTGGGAAAATACAAGAAAAAGAGAGTTACGGGAGTGTGCACACAAGGCACCAGGATATGACGGGATTGAAGGTGCGATTGTTGAAGTATACCAAAAACAAGGTGTATACTTGAATGAGCCAACACAAGACTCTAGGAATATTGTACAGGAGCAAGAGTGCCTACGGAAGCTTCCACTTTACACAACTTCCCCTAAGAATCCCCAAATATGTAGCGCAGAGGCTTTGACCTTGACAAAAAGCATATGAAAAAGAAAGCCCCAAAAAATTGCGTGTACCTTTGTGAACAAGATGTTGTTGGAGTTGATCCTCTTCTTCCCTTTTTCCCTTAAACACACAAGGGACAATCAAGCCAAGCCGAAGCTGAGAGCCGAGGAGAACCCGTGGGCAAGGCAGATACCCAAGACAGTGGGTTGAGTGAGCTGCGTTGGTCTTTAGAGGCGGCGCACGAGGATGGAGTTGAGCAGCGCAGCGACGGCGGTGGGCATAGACTGAGAGGCGGCGGTGGCCGTAGGCACTAGATAGAGAGGTGGCAACGGCGCTGGCTGCAGTTGCTCCGGTCGCGCTGGCCGGCAGTGAGGTTCGCTAGGAAGTAGCACCACCCGTTTGGCCGGCAGTGGCGGGCTCTCAAACGGCAACAATGGGAGGCAGACGGCAGCGATAACAAATTAAAATAAAGGTTTAGAGTGCACTTACCACTTATTCACATGCCACAAAACACATTAGACTACAAGGCATTCACACAGTTCACGGGTAGGCATTCCAGGCGTGTGAACTCGACATTCATAGCAAGCAATTATGAAAACGATTTCAAGCATGCTAACATTTGTGTATGTGCACTTTGTTATGAGCAAATCTACCAGTTATGAAACATGTATACTTCTTGCAATTCCGAGCACAAGTTTGGCACATGAGAAAGCGGGGAATTGGGATCTCGAGCACTCAGTCCTCATATTGGCCACAAAACAAGATCAAAAACTGGGATTCCAAACACTTGAATCTACACTACAAAAAAGATTTGTGGTGAACCTTGAAGAACTCCGAGGTAATTTCAAATTTCAAATCCATGTTTTCCTCAATATAGGTGGCGCCATGTGCGCAAAATGGCATGAAACTTGAGAGGATCATTTGGGTGGTCAAATGGTGATAGGTAGAGGGCTGATTTTTAGTGTTCAACCTGTAGGAGTGTGTAGAGGTAATTTCAAATTTCAAATTTCAAACCCATGTTTTCCTCAATATAGATGGCGCCAAGTTTGTCTGGCCCCCTCAAAATGACATGAAACTTGAGAGGATCATTTGGGTGGTCAAATGGTGATAGTTAGAGGGCTGGTTTTTAGTGTTCAGACTGTAGGAGTGTGTAGAGGGCCCATCCATGGAGAGAGAGCTTTTCCTAAAGGAGGAGTTGCCAAATATAGGGGTTACACACACTTGCCCCAAATGTGTGTCCACACCTCATTATGCCACTTGTTAAGCTAATGCATACACACTTGCCCCAGTTGTGTGCAAAATATTCAAAATGTCCACCTTCTTGTGTAATTTGTTTGACATCACATTAGAAATTGGATGGCCATTTTTTAAAAGAGTGTAATCCTTTAAATACGAGGTGTGGAACTAATAACCTTCTCACCCATAATATAATTGAGTGTCACAGCCAAAAAAAAGAGCTTGTTTTTGTGCCAAACTCCTCTTCAAATTCTTGGAGTTTGCTAGGCATGCTTCCGAGTTTTGAAATATATGAAACATTTCATTTCAAACTAATTTTTTCCATTTGATTAAAAAAAAAATGTTTTTGGGAAGCCTCATCTGATAGCGAGTTAAGGACTCTTCTTGCACTAAAAAATTGTACTTGTGTCTTAGTTCACTTGCATTGCTAGTTGCAGTCCCCTAATTGTGCTGATTTGGGTGTGGAAACTCCCCATGTAGTGCTTTCTTTGGAGCGCCAATTTCTGTCTATTTTTCGTTAACACACTGGAAAGCTTTCTTTATTCCGCTAGGACAAGCTTGGCAAAAATGTATGGGTCAGACTGGTGCAATATAACCTAAGGCTGTCTTCAAACTATAGTCTAGTGGAGCTAGGAAACATCAGGCGAAAGAATAGAAACCAAGTTTGAAGTTATTTGTTTTTATTGTTTGTAAGTGTCAATATTTTTTACTTGATAGCTTTAGGAAGAGATTGAACCTGTGACCTTGATCTCAGTTGCTAGTGACTCTACCATTAGGCTAGTAGGATTCATGAGGGGTGTAGCTTGGTTGTAAAGGGTTTTGCCTTTTAGGGTAAGGACTTGGGGTTCAATAGCTGCCAACCCACACCCACTGGCGACAAGCACTTAAACTAAACAATGTATTCTGTGAAATTTTATGTGGTTGGATTAGAGATTAAACGTTTATGCTATCGAGGGTTTGTTGACTGTTGTCAAACCACCTTTTATGTGAGTATGCTTTCATGTATGTTTCAGGAGCTGAAGATTGTTTTTCCAAATGCACAAAGGATCAATCGAGGTGGCCAGGTACTTTTAGGATTACAACTTATAGTTCATTTCCATGTTCATTTGAGAAACAAGCACCTTTTTTTTTTTTTTCGTACACATGAGTTATGCCACATATGATATAAGTAGTGCCACATGTGAACATGGGCTAACCAAGGGCACTTTTCTCCCTTTGGGTTTTTCCCCTTGGATATTAGGTGTGAAAGGACACCACATGTATGGTCTTTTGATATTGTGGAGTCGACTCTCTTTGCTCCACACATTTGTATCTCATCTTTCTTTGAGCATCTATCACCATCTCACTCACTCTTGAGTGTCTTGTTGCTGTGTGCATCTCTTTGTCTCTGTTTTATGTGCAACCCTAATCCAACAGGATGTGCCTTACTTCGAAACTTTTATTAGATTTCTTTGTTGTTAAAGAAGCTATTTTCTATTGTTGATGTTTTTCTTTTTCTCTAATGGGATTCTTTTTGGTGCTTGCACTTCTTTAATCTCACAATTTGTGTGAAAGTAGGTTAGTTAAACTATTTCTTAAAGAAAAATTTCAATATGAGGGGTAAGATTGGGAAAATTCATTCTTCTTCTCAAGGTTGATTTGAAAGTAGACAAGGCTCTTTCATGTGGGTATTGGTATATCTTCCCGCCTTATTAGCGGGCATACAATTTTCCTTTGAACTCTTCGCTCAAGTTGCAACCATTTGGTTTTTATTATTTCCTTATATCCAAAGTGGGGAAATCACCCAACCAGCTATCGTGTACGTGTGTGTGTGCCTGTTCTCTTTATTGCTAGCCTTCATCTTGACTAAGTATGCCCTTCACTTGTGGAGAAGTTATAGAAACTCAATTTGATGGTTTACCTATGAACATTTGTCTACTAAGAGGCGCGAAGGGAAAAAGAGACAAGGTGGATAGAAACTTTAGGTACGGTATGTAGGGTACATAAGCAGGTATCAAGATAAGGTACATTAAGTACGTTCATGTTTTTTTAAACATATAACATTGGAAGATTTATCATTCCTGATCTACGTTTACAAATATCAAGAAAAAGGAGCATGACATTACATTTCCACATATGGCCCATTGGCCTATCCTTTGCAATCAACATAAAATGGCGTACAAAGCGTACAAAGCTCTAATACAAAATCCAAAGGAAATAATGGATAATAAATCAGCCATAATCGATGTCAAGAGCCATCCACAGTCAACAACATGCTAAAAGATGAAAAGTGCCTAGTCTCTACAACTTTGCTAGGGAATCAACAATGTATTCATATGTCTGGACCATCACTAAACACCATCACTCCAGATTATCATCTAGAAGTTCAAATTGGCTATTAGATTATTAATTAATAGAAAGCAATTGTTGCATGCGCGGAAGTCTTGCTGTACTGATCCACATCTCTCTCTAAGCTTGATTAAGAACAAGATGTTGAATAAACATCATTAAGACAAAGGAGAGAGAAGAAGAGAGAGAGATTAGTGTTAGGGTTTTCTTTGTATTACATGGTACAAAAAGATTGTTGAATGTATGTACATGATTAGGTCCTTGGTAAGTCCCGAAGGAGTGATCTCTAGCCCCTTACATGACTTTTACTGATGGCTAGACTTTCTATAATGATGAAACTATTGAATGACTGAATTGATGAATGAACTACTTGATTCTTGCAACTGATGGCTATTGGCTTATATGCTTGCAAAGGTTGCCGGTCGGCCTGCTCTTGGGCATAAAATAAGGAATAAATCCCTTCTTTGTTGCGCTTACTTCCCTTTATGCCCAGACGTGCTGTCCTTCATGCTAATGCCCAACCGCCTGCAATCTAGACTTATTGCTGGCTGAAACCGGCCTCTGATAGAAAAACCAGAGTGCGGTAGGAGCAATCACCCGTCCACTTGTAGTCTAGATGAGAAACAAAACACAGATTGGAGCTAGAGTGCCCAAATCTGAAAACACAGCGACACCTGTTGGCCCCAAAGCTTGGCGCCCCTTGCGGTATTTCTTTATTCAATTAAAAATAATATGTATGGCTGAGTACAACACAAAGACCAGCCAAGAGTTTACACCTGTAAGTCCAATCCGACGGCCCACAAATCCTTCTCAGCACAGAGGATCTATGCACACAGATCTGTGTCTTCAAACAACACACTGTGCCTCCCTCTGATCAGCCAATATCACTAAGCAGGCCAGCCATGGGCATACATCTGGCATAACTCAAGTGCATGATACATCTTCTCAGCTCAAACATACATGTGCTGTCCAATCTCTGTCTTAATCCCTTGTCAATCTGCCATACCCCTCCTCTCACAAGGGGCCAGATAACACATATCTGCAACAGACATCAAGCAGTAGAAAGAGAGATAGATGAACAGAAACAGAGCTTACCAAGTTCAGCTCGTAAAACAACACTGGAGGAAGCAACAGCACCAATCTGTGCTTGCAGGCACTTGAATCCACAACCCTGCTTCACACGTGTGCTTGCACTTGCCTGTATCCTCCTCCTGATGCTCACTCCTATGCTGTCCTTGAAAGTACAGATCTGAAAATCAGCACAGTACCCGTCTGTACCGCCTCGGGATACGTGCCAGGAGTTGTACTTGCACAAACAGCCGGCTGTCCACTCTTGTACCTGCCTGAATCAGAGTAAACAGTCTGTCCAGCACCTGTTTGCACCACCTGCAGCAGCCTGCAGCAAGTGTACCTGCTGTACCTGGCTGTCCGTACACTGTACGGCAGCCGTACAGTGTTGTACTGGCTGTTGTACCTGCTGGTACAGTCTGTCCAGACCCTGTGCGCAGAGAATCCAGCAGAGAGAAGAAAACCCGCCGCCTGTACTAGAGAGAGAAAGAGAGTGCTTACACAGATCTGGCCGTACAGTGCTGTACGGCTGATCTACACTCAGAAAATCAGCTGCAGCCTGCAGCACACAGAAAAACAGCCGCCTTTCCTCCTCTTGAGCTTTTCCACGCTAGTATCTCATGCGCATGAGGGAACCCCCACTTTTGCTACACGATTCCCCAAAAAGGGAAGAGAGAGAGAGAGGAGAGAGAAAACTCCTCCCCAATTTAATCCCTAGGGCCCCAAACTTTAATAAGTTCCTAGGGCCACTAAGGCCTAGGGGCAAACTCCAATAAACATTAAAACTTAATGTTTCTAGTTCCCCCCTTCACACCTAGGGATATCCACACATCATAAACTCTGTCCGGGCACCCCCCATGTGAATCATAAAATATTCTGACTTTGCAACCACCATGCACACACTTGTCCTGCTCCATTTTCACAGGGCCATGACACTGGCTACCGACTAAGTGCTGCCAGTTGCCGACAGGTCATCCAAACCCCGTATGGTGGTGATGTTGATGTTGTTGATGATGATGATGGTGATGATTATGAGGCTAATGATGATGCTGATGCTATTGATGTTAATGTTGCTACTGTCGATGTTGATCGTGATGACCTAACTACTGTCCTAATTGATTATTAATCAAGGATTAAGGTTGTTCATGCTAGAGGTTAGCCATTGCATGGGTGTGCATGTGACATCCCCTCTTGCTAAACTTGATGACGAGGTGGACACTATGTCATTCTTCCTCCCTCGACTATTGCTACTGAATTTAAACTTCTACTTTGACATTGACTTTGATATTTTTGGTCTGCACACCTTCCACTTGTGATCTCCACTTCCAAGTCTTGCAGCTGAACTGAGCATCTGTTCCACTATTGTCCCCTTGTGTGCTTTTCCCTTACCCTTAACACAGGGGTGGGTCATCTGCCGAAACTGATCATGCCTATTGCAAGGCTTTTGGAATTGATCTGATAGCTTAATGATGTACTGCTTATGCGTACATACCCTTGGGAATGCTTCCTCTAGTTGCAGACCACGCCACCTGCTACCCTGTTGCATTCTTCTGCTAGATCTGTGCACCTTTCTTGGGACCATGCTTAGTGGGCTGAGCCTGAATGCTCTGATACCAATGTTGCATGTGTGGAAGTCTTGCTGTACTGATCCATAGCCCTAAGCCTGATTAAGAACAAGATGTTAAATAAACATGATTACGACGGAGGAGAGAGAAGAGAGACCATACCCCTTTGGTGGTGATGATGAAGATGGTGATGATGATTATGATGAGGCTAATGATGATGCTGATGCTACTGATGTTAATGCTGCTACTGTTGACGATGATCGTGATGAAGATGGTGGCAATGACCTAATTGTTGTCCTAATTGATGATTAATTAGGGATTAAGGTTGTTCATGCTGGAGTTTAGCCATGGCACAAGCGTGCACATAACATCCCCTCTTGCTAAACTTAATGATGGGGTGGACACTCTGTCATCCTTCCTCCCTGGACTAATGCCACTAACCTTAAACTTCTACTTTGACACTGACTTTGATATTTTTGGTCTGAACACCTTTCACTTCTGATCTTCACTTCCAAGTCTTGCTTAAGAACTGAGCATCTGTTCCACTATTGTCCCCATGCGTGCTTTTCCTTTACTCTGAACACAAGGGTGGGTTACCTGCCGGAACTGATCATGCTTGTTGCTTGGCTTTTGGAACTGATATGAGAGCTCAATGATGTACTGGTTATGTGTACATACCCTTAGGAATGCTTCCTCTAGCTTCGCCTATTGTAGACCACTCCATTTGCTACCTTGCTACATTCTTTTGCTAGACACACACAAACCTTGCTTTCTCTGCTCCTGCGATTATGTTAGCTCTAATACCAATTGTAAGGACTCCTCTAGAAGGATCACCTAATACACATGCATAAACAAGGTTAGTACAAACAACAAAGAAGGGTGCAAGCAAGCTCACTAGTCCCATCTACAATCACCCTTGAGCCAAGGGCTAAAGTTCCACTCCCACAAGCCAAGCCAATCAGCCCTAGTGTCCCATACCACCAAAGGACCCCCGGCAAGACTGCTTGTGATTCGCCATGTCCATGACAGGAGTAAGTACTTTGGTCCAGGCTCAAACGAACAGTAGTCAATAACAATAGTAACCCATGGCCTCACTTATATAATGAGAACTGTCGCCTTAAATAACCATCTTGTAGCATGCGTTGAGCTAGGACCATGTGAAACAACGGGGCCTTTTCTTTAAACCTGAGTTTAGTGAGTTTAGCAATCCTTTAAAATAACATACATGAAACTGAAAATAGATGTAGTAGAGTCGACACCAGATGGGGTCCCGAATGCACCCCCCCCCCCCCCCCCCCCCCCCCCCCCCGCGGCGGGGCAAGCAAAAGTATTTGCTTTATTTCTTCTTCTGGAGAACTGTAAACAAGCTGAACTGTGTCCACAAGACTAAGAGGACAAACTGACTGACTGACCGCCAAACGCAAGGACAAAGCGACCAAACGCTGGGTAGAACTGTGCATAGGCTTTAGGCGTCTGTGAAGCTATCTTCGAGAGTAAAACACCTGCCCGAGGACTAATGGAAGGTGTGCTGCAAACTCCTGAAGAGAATGAGCTTCTATGCCTTGGGCTGAGAGCACAAGTAGGCTGAAAGTATGCACAGGCACAAGCCTAAGCATACATGCTTGAGTGCTGATGTTGATCTCTGAATTTTCTGACTGAATATTTTGGGACTGAACTGTACCTGCCTTTTTATATGACCAAGGGAAGCCAGTCGGCTGCTCCAACTGCTGGTCGGCTGGCAGAAAATGCTCATGACTAGTGTTAAATGCCAGTCGGCTGCAGCAAACTGCTCACGACTAGCATTTAATGCTAGTCGGCTGCTGCAATCATTTGCTTGGCTGTTGTTTGATTAATTGGCTGGTTGGCTGGCTGCCTCTCCTGGCCGATAGGAGCCCAAGACCTCACATGGTCTGAGCAGTTTCATGAGCCGAGGACAAAGCTCTGGCTATTTGACACACTAGTCACAGTTGCACTATTGTATGGAGCTCCCATTTGGGGTCCCAATTTGTACCATGAGGAGAGATGAAGGGGGGAGCCAGTTGAGAGACACAGAAGAGGAATATGATGGGTGGAAGCCGATGGAGAGGCCCTTTAGGACGATGATCTCGCACATGATTAGGAGTAAGCCTTTAGTGCCACATGAGATTGTGCGAGTGGAGATGGGGGCTGTACCGACCGTGACAGAGGCTCTATTCTAGACAGTGACATGCTGGCACAAATTATGGTAGCTCTTACCAGATAGATACCTGCGGCTCGCCCTAGAGTCCTCGAGATAGCTTGCACTAGATGGAGACACGCAATGCTAGTATGCAGAGGTTGTGAGCACTTGGTTTGGTATACATGGCATGCAGATGGGGGAGCTCCCCTCATTTGAGTACAACATAGAGGCCCCCTCCTTTGCTCTCAACCGCATAGAGCTGAATAGGGTCATCAGGAGGACATTGTGAGACTGGATACTTAGAGGACTTGGCATTCACCCCTTCAGCCCCTGGGGACGAAGGTGGCCTTCTACAAAGATCATCTTCTTCACTTGACAAACTACAGTTTCATCATACGCCCATGCTACATGGACACACATCTGTCATTTGGGGTGCGATGTGCGATTGGATAGATCCGCACCTCATCTCATCAGTTGAGCTAGATATGGGCCGGGGGGAGCTACCCAGAGGGCAAGATATGCCAGCTTATTGCATCTTTCGAGACGGATTTGGACCACTTTCCAGGATCATGGATTTACCAAACCAGAGATGCTTAAGGATCTTCCTTTTGGAGCTCCGCAGGCACAAGGAGTCCTTATTGCGGCCTAGACTAGCTACACCTGCCCGAGGATCATGAATTTTCTAGACCAAAGATGCTTGGGGCTCTTCATTTTGGAGCTTTGCAAACATAGGGAGTCCTTATTGCGGCCCAAACCAGCACAGAGAGCTCTCGCTGACTTCTGCCATACTAGAGCTCGGAGAGCAGATCCACCCACTCGACGTCCAAGTTGATGCAGGAGCCTGGTCGAGAGGAGTGACACTAGACAAAGCCATCGAGCTATGCAGAGCCTAACGCTCGCAACCCCATGCCCCGCGCCCACACTCGCGTTACCACAAGAGGATCAAAGCATCATTTCCCACCACCATAGGGCTTTCTCCTGCCGGCTCAACTCTACAACATTGGGTACCATGATGTAGCGCCCTATGCAAGATATTTTAGGGTGATGTGAGAGCTTAATGCTCTTTGAATTGGGATCAGCTTTGGCATTTCAAGTCTTGTTCCTTTCTTTTATTTTTTGTACTCTCTCTCTCTCTCTCTTTGGTATGTATGTGGATGAGGCTTCTGACTACATTGAGAGATTGGGGGACAGAGGAGCCCAGCTAGCAGGTACATGGATCCCACTATTGTTATATGCTGATGATATTGTGTTGATCTCTGATTCCCCTGAGGGTATGCAGCGTCATCTGGATGCTTTACATGAGTTTGCACATGATAGTGGATTGTCTGTCAACCTTGGCAAAACCAAGGTTATGGTGTTTAACACCACGCCACAGTGGGTTAGGCGATCAGCTTCCACATTTACATATGGGCAAGAGATTGTGGAGTATACAGATGCATATACATATCTTGGGGTAGTATTCAGTGGGCCAGTGTTTTCGATGAGGAGAGCAGCAGAGACTAGATTGACTAGAGCACATGCAGCCCTGGGTGGTTTGGAGAGGATGTGTTCGCAGGTTTAGTTTCAGGAACCTCGAACGAAACTTTGGCTTTTTGACACTCTAGTGACATCAGCTATGCTTTATGGAGTGCAGATATGGGGACCTTCAGTGGGCCATCACAGCGCAGGCGGGTGGAGAGGTATGGAGAGGCCTTTGGTATCTATGATTGCTAGGATTATTAGAGCCAAGGCCGTGGTACCTCATGAGATTATTCGAGCAGAGCTGGCGGCTGCCCCTCTGGTGATTGAGGCTCTTACGAGATCAGTCTCCTACATACATGGCTTGTGGGATCTCCCCCGAGACAGATATGCACGCCTCGCCCTGGAGTCCTCCCGACAGTTAGCTTTACAGGGAGACACGGCTTGTTGGTATGGACAGATGACATCTTGGTTCCAGGCACATGGTTTTAGCATGGACAGATTGCCTCCCTTCCAGTATTCTCTGGAGGCACCCTCTCTCACTCTCACACGGACAGAGATTACCAGACTCATCTGTCAGGATTTAGTTCAGCTGGACATTAGGAGGACATGGATACAGCCGACTGAGGAGCTGGGCACGAAGATGGCTTTCTACAGAGAGCATTTTCTTCAGCTCACAGCAGATGGTTTTGTGATCAGACCCAGTTACATGGATGTACACTTGTCTCATGCAGTACGATGTGCTATTGGTCAGATTCGCACATCCTCACACCAGCTTGAGATTGAGATTGGCCGATATAGAGGTATACCAGCTGAGGCCAGGATATGCCGAGTATGCCATGGGGAGCCAGAGACAGAGCTGCATTATATATGCCATTGTACTGCATACTATGAGATACGTGGTCGTTTCCACTGTTTATTCAGAGAGGGTTTTGGACCACTTTCCAGAGTCATGGGATACCAGGACCAGAGGTGTTTGGGATTGTTCTTGCTTGAGCTGCGGAGACATAGAGATAGCCTGCTTAGGCGCACAGAGAGCCAGACTCAGAGGCACATTACAGATTTCTTTAGTCCAGCCATCACTGCGCCAGAGGGACCACAGCAGCAGCAGGACATGGATACCGCCCACACCAGGGGTACACTGATTGATCGGGCGATTGAGCCTGGGTGGTCCAGACGCCCACGACTACGGAGGGGGGCATCCCAGCATAGACGGAGGTTGCAGCGGCAGATTCGGATTATTCTTGCGAGGCATGCGGGACACCCAGTCAGGGTGCTGACCACAGAGGATATTTAGGAGATCCGCCAGTGTCCGATGTGGCACATATTATGAGATGGAGGCACCTCCATAGTGTACCCCTCCGTCCCACATGATATTGTATCCTCTCACTATATTCCACTCACCTCCATAGCGTACCCCCCCCTCACTATATTCCAGTTCCAGTTTCATTTTCTAGGTGCCAGTAGTATCATCTTTATTTTTCATTTTCTGGGTTTTTTTAATCCAGACATTGTATCAGATCCACCATGATGTAACTTTTGGTCTCATAGGTCATTATGGCCTTTTGAAGACGTTAATATAACATTTCATTTCATTTCTCTCTCTCTCTCTCTCTCTCTCTCTCTCTCTCTCTCTCTCTCTCGTGATGGCACATGGGCACTTATTTCCAAAGGCTATAAGAGCTTCTGGGCAAGTATTTCAAAGATGTAGCTACCCCCATACATTCCATTTTTCTCTCCAAAGGCTACTAGAAACAGAATATAGTTTGGGTGAAAGCAAGATGGTGAAAAATGGTTTCTTGTCAAGTACGGAAATGAAAATTTGTATGATGCTCGATATGGTAGGGGCAAGGGCCAATTTTGTACGACACTGGATATGTCATGTGCACAATCCTTTATACCTATGGAGTCTATGACAACAAAAAATGTTGCTTCTCCTCATCCCGATCTGCATGTTGGATTGCAAGCTTTTGGATTCTACCTCTCTTTTTCATTGTAAGACATCTATGTACCATCTTAACAGGAAAACTTTCTTGCTTCTGGCTCCCACCATTCACTTATATTAAAGCTCTTCTTTACTCCTCTCAGTCTTTCTTTTGGCATTATAGCCATACTTCGGCTCTCTTTTTATGCATGTGTCTGTAGCTTCAATAGTTAATGTATGCAGCATACAATTGTTAAGCATTTGGAATTCAGGTGTTTATTTACTTGTGTTTCAGGTCATATCAGAGATTGTTGAGGCATGTCGGGCCAATGACTTCACTGACATTGTGATGGTGCATGAGCATCGTGGTGAGCCAGATGGCTTGATTGTTTGTCACTTGCCATTTGGACCTACTGCTTACTTTGGACTTCTCAATGTGGTAATTACCCACTAATCTTCTGCCATTATTTTCTTGCTAATTGTGATTTTCTCTATTTGGGTTCTTCTACAAAAAGTAATGGCCACATCTTTTGGCCCGCATTTGTAAAAGGAAGGCCTTAGTAATGTGTTGGAAATAGGAATTTTTGCGAGTTACTCTTCCTTGCTCTTTTTTATCTCCTTTGTTTTTTCTACCTTTTCCTTTCCCTTGGTACAAGGTAAAGTCTTAGAAGATTTATAAATAATGAATTTTTGAGAGAGAGAGAGAGAGAGAGAGAGAGAGAGAGAGAGAGAGAGCCTTAAATATGGACCCTCCTCCCTCTAGCTCTAGATCAGTGACATCCTATAGTTGTTTAATATGGTGGAGCTTGAGTTGCAGACTATGGAGGTTGATAAACAAACATGGTTGAAGCTAAAGCATAGACAGTGAAAGCTTAAAGAGACGGAGTGTTAGAATACACTCTAGAGAGAGAGACTTGCACGTGTCAATGATGGGATAGTTGTGTGTTTATTTCAATGAAATTACAAGACCTTTATAGGCCCAAAGGTTCTTCTCTTGACATCATTTCCTATGTCACATCACACACAAACATCTAGATACTATTGTGACCACTCTAAGAGGTGGTTCACATGCATAGGTAAGACCTTGATTTCCAACAATCTACCCCTCAAAGGATTACCTCATACTATGTCTAGGATAAATCTAGGCTCAAGGTTTCTCATGCCAAACAATAGTTTGCTTCCTCTATGGAAAGCTCTATCTTTTCAATGGTGTTGGCCTCTTAAGCAATACTTTTCATCGTGGTTGTTTTTCCCACAATGTTTGTATGGCTTCTTTGAGTAATTGTCCTTCTCTTCGTGGTTGTTCTTACCACAAAGGGAACATTTGATACCTTTGTAGTTCTTCTTGGTGAAGAAGGAGATGCCTCCCCTGCTTCTCTGTTCTTCATCTTCTTCTCCTCTTCCTTGAAGGAGGTTATGACCCCTTCCAAGGTAAGACTGGGCAAGTTCTTCAAGGTGGTGATGAGGTTCCCGTAAAGCTTGTCTGGCATTGACTTTATCAGCACAACTATGTCCATATCATATCTTCCTTCACTTTCGCTTTGAGTGCAACAAGCTGGTTCATGCGAGACTTCATTTTGTTCACATGAGCATTTCATGTGGTTGCAAGATGAGACCATAGAACTTAGAACTCTATCTATGATGAAACTTTAGAGTTCTTACCCTGAGCTCCGAAGAGTGTATCCAACACTTAATGGGCCTCTTTGGATGAGTGAGATGACCGGCCGACACCAAAGATGAAATCTGCCATAAAAGCAGCACTCGCAGACGGACTACATGGCCATGAACTCCATGCTGGGCATCAAAGAGGAAAGCAACACATCTCTGATGGTACATGCTTCTTCTGCACTACCGCCCCGGAGAATAGTCGCCATAGGTTCCTTGTGTGTTCAGTGGCCGGGCATATCTTTCAGCTATCTGGAGATCTATGAGATCTACTACACTGACTCCACGTCAGTGAGTATTGAGATCCATGAGATCTTCTACACTGACTCCACATCAGTGGGTTTTTGGGGAGCAAAACGGCCACCATCCTCAACACTTCGGCATGCTCTTTGATTTCATGAGATTCTGGGGTTTATGGCATAACTAGACGATGAGGAATGCTGTCCTCTTTGATGCTCAGTTAATAACATCTCTCTCTCTCTCTCTCTCTCTCTCACACACACACACACACACACACACACACACACACACACACAAGATGCCTTCAAGAAATTGGGGGGAACAAAATTAGAAACCAGCTTTGGTATTGCAGGGAGGGATATTCTCCTTATGCTTAAAAATAGTTTTCTAAAATATGTAGAAAGATCACAGAGTCGAAAGCCAATGTAACAACTATGCACATGGAAAAATCGGTAGTACAGAAATGCATAGAAAATGTGCAGATTGATCTTATGTAAGACTGCTGGTGTGAAAACAGAAAAATGAACAGTGGTAGAAGTGCACAACATAATCATACCCTAGAAGTCTATGCTAATCTAGTATTAATTTTGAGAGCCCAAGCCCAATTAAGAGCACAATTGGCTGACCCAGCTCCGTAGTGCAAATGGTAGCCCTTGGCAGAGGAGCCTCCTTTGAGCATGACATCAATTGGCTTGGCCGCAAATATTGTAAGGGGATGGAGGGAGAGCCCGCCCACGCGTGTGAGTTGAAATAAGGTAGAAAGACCAGAATCTTCCCATGTAGAGTCCATAGTTGTCAAGTACGAAACAAAGGTACGAAAAAACGGTACCGGTACAGGACTTTTAAATTTTGAAAATAAGTCTGATTGAGGTACGATCCGCTTTAAAAAACACTTGAAAAAAAGATATTTGTACACATTTAGAGATGCAAAGTCTAGAGAGGTTGTAATTTGTCATAAACTAGTACAAAAACTCAAGAGTCATGAACAATGATCACTGAACATGCCATAAATAAGAGTCGTGGCCCACGGCCTACAATAGGAAATACAAAAAAGTGTGTTGTGACTAGTCACAACACTAAGTACAAAAATGTCCAAAGTCTAGACTCTAGTCCTCCTCCCAGAAAAATCACTAGGGGAAAGAATGCCCTCGCTAGAGGTGCTTCCATCATCAGAGGCCAACCCAAAACTGCCCTCGCTAAGGACATTGCTCTTGTCATCGTACTCAGGTTCTCTGATGCTTGCAATAGGAGCATCCTCTTCTTGAACAACAGGTGCTAAAGTGCTCCTCGAAGTCGAGCCGGAGCCACGCCTCACATATGTAGCCACCGGGGTCGAAGTAGGGCACCAAACAGTGCATCCGCGGCCTCCTCCTCATGTGCCACCTCTAGCTGCGCAACCTCTACGAGTATGAGAAACTTAATGGTCAATCTCCTCTAGCTCCCTATAGAGATCGGCATATATGGCCTCCTCATCTGGATCTCGCTCCTTGTGGACACTCTTAAGAGTGTCTGCTGTCAACTTGAACTTGTCGACATTCACCTGAAAGCAAAGTTCAAACATTTATAAATTATTAGACTTTAGTCATGCATTTATAAATCATTATTTATGAGTTGACCTTTGAACTCTAGAGATCTCTACCTATTTGGAGATCTCCATGTCATACATCTTCTCCACCATGTGCATGTTAGCATGTTAGCGCATGTTAGAACTCTAGACATCTAGCTGCATGGTGCTGAGACGGTTTCGTATCTGTGTGTATGGGTGAGTAGGAACTCCAATTCCTCTCACATGCCCCCGAAGAGCAATCCTATGAAAAATAAGAGTTAGAAATTAGAATGTAAGAACTAGTTAGTAACTTAGTAGTTACGACTCTAGAGTATACACTCTATATTTAATAGTCACGTGTAACAAGACTCTCAAAGCCACTAAATTAGAATGTAAGAACTAGTTAGTAACTTAGTAGTTACGACTCTAGAGTATACACTCTATATTTAATAGTCACCTGTGACAAGACTCTCAAAGCCACTTTTTGTACGTGAGCCATTTGATAACCAAATGACTCCCACCAAAAAAGTGGCCGGACCATTGACTCCTTACTCGAGCAAAGTGGGTTCGTGAAAGCCGCTCCCCTCTGATCATTATACCGAATGAGCTCTTGGAGGAAGTCTCTTTCCCGATCGAAAAGTAGCTCCTCATCGGCGAAGAGCCTTGGTACTTTGTAGGCGGGATGCAACAAGGCCGCAAGACCATGGATAGGTCTATGCATCCATCGCCACCTCCTCTCCACAAGCGCCACAATCGAATCGCGTCGCGAAGTGGGTGGAGGCTCGGTGGGATCCCTAGAATGCAAAAATTTCACTTTAAGGTTAAGTCTTTAAGGAAGAGAGAGAGATGTGAAAACATGGGACATGGGTTTACCTAATCCCCTCCATAGGAATGTCGGGTCCTCCTCATCAAGCACGGTGGTCGCACGAATCTCTGCTAGAGCCTCTCGCATGAAGTGGGTGAGTAGCCCTAATGTGGAGCCCTCCATGTCGGCCATGCACAAAACCCTATAGAAGAGAGTCACCGCAATGACAATGGCACGCACCTCACGCCAAAAGGACTCTCTCATGCATAGCCGTTGAACGGCTCGGGCCTCGTCTGCACTAGTCACCAACTCCTCTCTTAGCCATGCGACGAAAACCTCTATGATGGCTTGCCAGATGTGACGATAGATAGTCCCCCGATGTTTTTTGCCTTGCCTTTCCGGTATCCACGGTGCGTAAGAAGTATGCGCCGAGAGCGCATGAAACAAGGATGTTCATGATACCTCTCTTATTTCGATCACTCCATCCATCGGAGAGGATAGAGCAACCATACTTCACCCATCCTTCCCGCACGGGTGTGAGTTTGTCATTGATCCTTTGCCTCTCGTCATCAAGCGGGGTGGTACACATCTAATGGTAGGTGATACCATGCCATTCAGCATGGGATGGCCCCACCTCCGCAATGGCCTTCACTATTTTGTGCCATTGTGAAACCTTGAGCACATGGAAGGAAAGATTGCAGTCTAACACCATGCATGCAATATCCTGATTTGTAGCTTTCATCTTTGCCTTCACATAGGTGAGGTTGTTAATGTTTGCACCGATGGCGGTTTGCCTCATTACCGGAGAGCTCTCCTTCCTTGGCCTCTTTGGTTGGAAGTTGGAACCGCCCGAGGCGGAGCTAGAGCCGGATGGGACGGGCGAAGGAGTCACGGATGCGGAGGTACTGGACATGGAAGCTCCCCCACGTCCACCTTTGCCTTGGTTGCGGATGAGCGAGTACTTCTTCACTATACCATCCGCAGTTTCTTGGGGAATCTCCTTGCACGGCATCACTTCCCCACCAAGCTTAGACACATGTGCAAGGAGCCTTGTGACGCTACTTGTGTAACCATTCCCGCAAAAGTTACACGTCCATTTCCATGACCCCAAATTACCGATAGGTAGAGAGCTTGAGAGAGAGAGAGAGAGAGAGAGAGAGAGAGAGAGAGAGAGCCTAGAGGGAGAGAGGCTAGAGCCTAGCCTCTAGGTACTAGGTAGTAGGCCCTAGAGAGCGGGGCTCGGGAGAGGGAGAGGTAGGAGAGAGAGAGAGAGAGAGAGAGAGCGAGAGAGCTTGAGCCTTGACTCTTGAGCTTGAGCCTTGAGCCTCGAGAGAGAGAGAGAGAGCTTGAGGCTTGAGCCTTTAAGGCTTAAGCCTTGAGAGAGAGAGATAGAGAGCTTGAGCCTTGAGAGAGAGAGAGAGAGAGAGAGCTTGAGCTTGAATGATGAGAGAGGGAGAGACCTTGAGAGCTCTTATACAACTTACAAGCATGGAGGTGAAAGCCTAAAGGGATCCAAGGCCATGGCACATGCCCAAGGGCCAACAAACGGGCGAAAGAAACAAGAGAAAAAACAAGTGCAAAAAAAAACGATAAAAAACGGTCATAAATGGTCGGGTTTGTTTTCAGGACCATTTTGCATCCGTACTGTACCGTACGGTACGAAACGACCATTTCGTTTCGTTTCGGTTCAGCGAAACATCCGTCAGCCAGAAAATCGTTTCGCCAGCGTTTCACTCCGGTTGTTTCTCCCCGTCCCGTACTTTACATACCGGTGCTACGGTACGCGTCCTGCAGACAACTATGGTAGAGTCTCGCCGTGGCCCATCTCCCCACCTTCCAACCATGAGGATTGTCTCATGGAATGTCTGTGGTCTTCAAGAAGCCTATGTAAAAAGAAAGAAAGATATATTAAGCGTCTACTAAAGACCCAATGGGCCTATGAGACCAAAGTGATACAATAACAACCAGATGGGGTTGCTAGGTGTTCAAGAGCATGCCCTTGTTGGGGGTGACATAGAAGCTCTCATGATCTAGGAGCACCATCTCACAGCTGGGTGCACCAGCCGCCGCTGGGCTGTGACAAGATGATCATGGGGACTGGCTCCCTTCCCAAGTGCCTGGAAGAGGGTCTCATTTGCCTCATCCAGAAAGAGGGTGGTGATCGCTTGGAGATCCATCACCCCTCATAGGGCACGGCCTATAAGATCCATGCCAAGTGGATTTCAGTCTTTGCCAGCCCTCTCTTTGACTTGATCCATGCAAGTTTGCAACCCAGACGGTCGCTTTATCCAAGATTGGAACATCTTGTCACATGTGCGTAAGCTATGTGCATCTCTATCTGGAGGTTGATCATGGCATCCTTGATGCACCCCCTTGGAACCGTTTTCTTGAAAGCCTTCCTTGGTATGCCCCAAACGGCATCCAACCCTGAAGGCTCCCATTCGCTTGGGTTTTGCTGACACTAACCAGCCCCATGGGATTTCTACCTTGGCTGTGTTACTCTCCTTGGACCTGTGCACCTTCCTAGGACACTCTCAGCACTTAGCCTTGCTGAGCTGGATGCTCTGATACCAATGTCACATGTTTGGAAGCTCTGTGTGTCTTCTTTCAGCCCTAAGTAACTGAATAGGAACCTTGATGCAAATCACCAACAAAGACACAGAGAGAAGAGAGAGAGAGAGCTGTATTTTCAGTATGTTACAGAGTACGTAAAACTGTCCATAGGACTGCACAAATCTCTTTGGCCTTTGGCCTTCCAAAAGAGGTAAACTGAGACCTGAAAGCCCTAACTCTTGACTTTCCTCAAAAGGGGGTAAGATGAACTACCAATGGACAAAACCTTGCCTTTTATAGGCCCAACATATGCTGGTCGGTCTTCCCTTCAGGCTGTCGGACTGCTTATGACTTGCATAATCAGCATTTAATGAGGCACCTTTACACATATGAGCATCCCCTACTGACGACAGGTTCTTGGCTTGCTCCTAAGGTTGCTATTACCCAAACCCTATGTTCATGTGCTGCCTAATCAAGGATTAGCTTGGAAAACCAGCCATATCCGCTTCTGGGTTGGCAGCCCACACATGATTTTCAATTGATTCCAGTGGGCACATTGGTGCGATACCTTGAATGCGATGTGGGTGTTGACATATTAGTACATATAGCCCCTCTCCTCATCAGCATTCGTAGGAAGCTCCTTTAATGAAGCACAACTCGGCTTTCCCTAGCGGGTGGTACATTGCTTCTTGGTGGGCCTTCTACTGCTCTTGTATTGGATAGGTCTAGAGGCTGATCCGGAACATTCTTTGGTCAGGAGGAGATGGTTGACATACACGGGCAAAGGTAGCGTGGTGTGTGCTTATTTAGACTTGACATGAAGAAGGCCTTAACTTGATTGACTTGGCAGAGCAGAGCCCTTATGGGCAAGCTGATAGTGCGCAGTCTTCAGCAAGGAGTAGAGCACTGGAAGGATTTCCTCATCAGCCGCATCTCCTTGAGGCCGCCTTCCCGTCGTGGCCCTTGGATCCCCTAACATACACTGGATCTTCTCTGAGGCTCTCGTCCATGAGTTCAGCCCCTCTCTTGAGGACATGTTTGTCGCCAGCCATTTTCGCACTTTGAGGATGCCTCACCAGCCCTGATTCAACCCTGCCCAACATTGGAGGAGGATCATGAGTGGCAAGCCTGGCTTTTCACAAACTGTTAGGATACTTGGTGGGGGCCCGATCTCATTTCCCCTGGGGCATGCTCTGTGCCGGACCTGCCCATCATAGTTACCAAGAGTTTCAAAAACGCCTGATTTGAAACGGGTTTCAAAAACATTTCAAAAGTTTCATATTTTTTTGAAATGACAAAAAAAAATCCAACAAAAATGCTATATATATATATATATATATATATACACATGTATGTATGTATTTAATATAGAATGTACAAGAGGACAAGAAATAAGTGTTTAGGCCTTGGCCTATTTTTGCAAGAAGAATACTTGAAAAACGTGACTCATGAGAAAACACATTGGATTCATTATTATTCAAAGTAAACAATGATTCCCATATTCATCTCTCTAGAATCCACATTCCATACATGATACTGGGCAGCCAAGAGTCTGGTACTTCACATAACACAAAGATAACAAACATTTTAATAAAGATAAATCATGATGACTGCCAAGAGTCATGACAATCGCACAATGTCCCGCCAAATCCAAAAAAGTACATAGGTAAATGAATCAAGGCTCATTGAGTTCAAGACTCATCCTCCTGCCCATCATCCTCATCATCCTCTCCATCACGCTCATCCTCACTCTCACTACCACTGGCTAAGTCCTCAAATGCCTCATCCTCATGCAAAAGGAGTGCCTCGAAATGTGTGCCACAAAACGGAAAATAAGCATAGCCATAAGATGGATTTATTTTTTTTTATTTTTTATTTTGGGGGGGGGGGATTTTGATAAAAAAACGTTTTTTTTTGGGGGGGGGGATTTTGATAAAAAAACGTTTTTCAATAAACGAAACGTTTCGGTCCATTTCGTACGTGCGGTCTGAAACGGGTTTCAAAGCTACTGCCAGTAGAGCTTTTGCTGACTTCCAAAGCAGATCCAATCGGTGCACCTGCAGGGCTTGAGGGGAGCCTCATCCATGAGCCTAGACATCAATTTAGCCTTTCCTCACTTGGCACCATTTTCCCTTCTTAGATGGTTTTTTTTAGCACTCGATCATCAAGATTCTCTTCAGTTGAAGGCTCCCCCAATGCTGCTTGGATGGCTTTATTCTCCAGGACAAGAGTACCAATAGTAGTCTTTGGCTTGTCATGCAGCTTCATGGTACTCACATTGGAGGTGGGCCCCAATGGACAGCCCACCCGTTTTAAGTGGACACTCGAAGATGGTGTTGCCCCCCCCCCCCCCAAAGCGGGTCCCCTCACGCAGTGGGTCCGAGTCGTATTAGAACTATGGTGGAGTGTATGGGACAATCTAGTGTCAAGTCTTTGTCCAAGTCTCAGGAAAATGTGTCATGCGATGTGGGAAATCCTCATTGTCCTGCGGTCACTAGTAATGGTCAGTTTGGAGCCATGGTGGTTGTGGACAGCCCATGGGCACCTGTGAGTCAAGGACAAAAAAAGGGGCATTGGGTAATGTCCAGACAAGTTGGGATTTGGGGTTATCAAAAGTGGGTACCCATCTCTAGGGGGCATAAAGTGCCATGTGAAAGTGTGCCCTTGGCACACCTTTCTCATGAGGGTGCTTGTTGCCAACCCTTGCCATCCATGTAGCCTATATATAAGGGGCTTGGGGGGTTGAGGTCTCCATCTTGTCATAGCCAATCTGTGGTGCATATACTCTCAGCCATAGGGCATCAAGGAGAGGAAACACATTGCATAAGGGCAACCAGGTCAGCAAGTCAAGGGCAGCCAAGGAGAGGTTAATGCACAGCGAAAGGTGTCCATAAGGGCATCAAACACAACCAGTTTGCAGCTAGCCTGTGAATGCATCAAGGGGCAGCTCGTGTGCATGTTAATGTATCACTCATAGGCGGCCAAATGCAGGGCGGTAGGGCGGCTGTTTGGACAGCAAACACACCTCTTTGGCCCAAATCAACCTACAACAGGTCCAGAATTTTTCCCATACAGTGGACATCAAGTAAGTCTTTGTATCGCATTCATCTTTCCAATATAGTGGGGGCCCTTGAGAGGATTAGTTGGGACTCAATTTGGTGTTCTTGTGTACTTCTCTCAACCCTAAACTCAGTAGTGTTTATGCATCATTCTCTATCAATAAAACACTTCTGCAATCAAGTGCATGTTACACGGGTTGAGGTTCTTGTCGAGGAAGTATCCGAAAGAAGCTATTTCCTACCTAGGTTAGACCTAGGCTAAGACCTTTGTTGGTCCTAGTCTGCATGCAATATATGCTACATGCAAAGCGTAAACCGCAAACCCTAGTTTCAAAAACCCTCATTCAGCATGCACCACCTCTACCTGAAGATTGCCCTAGGTAACAGGTTGACCTATGTTGTGATACCATTGTTACATGCATTGCAGAAGCGTGATCTTGATTAACACTAAGCAAGAAATGAAATGAAATGTTATATTAATGTCTTCAAAAGGCCAAAGTGACCTATGAGACCAAAGTTACAACCATGTGACATTTGATACACTGTCTGGAAAAGAAAAGAAAGAACTGAAGGTAAGTATCTAGCCCTACAATACTTAGGAGGGAGCATCCTGAAGCAGCAAAGGGAGAGTGGGAAGCTAATGCTACTAGTCAAAATGGGGTACATGAGTACATGGATACATGAATACATGAATATGGGGGAGTACAAAAGTGGCAGTGAGTACAACAGTATATGGCTAGAGTCGTAATCATCCTAGGAGCTCTAGCATGGGTCTCTGCCGGATGGCCTGGATATCTGCCATAGTGAGATGCCTGGTCGGATGAGCCCGATGCCTCGCAATGATGCTCTGAATCCTCTGGTGTAGGCACCGTCTCCGATGTGAGGATCCGCGAACCCTTGGGCGTTTGGATCTGCCAAGATAGCTCTCTCAACTAGAGTCCCATGGGGTGCCCACTGGTGGGCTGTCAGCTGTGTCCCCTCTCGGGTAGTCTCTCTAAAGAAGTCAGTAATCTATCTCTGTGTGGACTCCCTGCTAGTGGGGCGTCTGCCCCTGATAATGGACTCTCTGAGCCTGCGGATCTCCAGGAGATAAAAACCCAAGCATCGCTGATCACAATAGCATGACTCTAGCCAGTGGTCCAAATCCCTCTCTGAAAATGCAATGGTAGCGCCCTCGAATCTCACAATATGCTGTGCAGCGACAGATGTAGTGCTCCTCCGTCTCTGGCTCTATCCAACAAATCTGACAAATCGTGTCCCCTGGAGGTATGCCTCTAAATCTGCCTGTCTCTATCTCTAACAGATGTGAAGAGGTGCGGATCTGCCCAATGGCGCACCTCAATCCATGAGTCAGATGGGTATCCATGTAGCTCGGTCTAAGTATAAAGCCATCCTCAGTGGTGCGGAGAAGATGGTCTCTATAGAAAGCCATCTTCGTCCCCAACTCCTGTGAGGGCTCTAGCCATGTCCTCCTAGTGTCCAATTGAATGAGGTCCTGTCTAATGACTCTACTAGTCTCAGAATGTGTCAAGGTGAGAGAGGGTGCCTCCAGAGAGTACTGGAAGGGTGGAAGTCTGTCTAAACTGAACCCGTGGAGCTCAAACAAGGATGCTATTTGCGCATACCAACATGAAGTGTCTCCCTCCATGGCTAGCTGATGAGAGGACTCTAAAGCAAGTCGTGCATACCGGTGTCAGGGAAGTTCCCAGGTGCTATGAACGAAGGTACACTGATCTGGCATTGACTACGATCGGTGGTGCTCCCATCTCGGCTCTGATAATCTCATGGGGTACCGAGGCCTTAGCCCGAATCATCTTGGAGATCATGGACACAAGTGGTCTCTCCATCGATCTCCATCCATCGTATGTGTGTCCTGATCGACTGTGACGATCTAGGCTAGGCCGCCAGATCTGTACTCCATATAGCATAGCCGCTGTGACCAGCGTGTCAAAAAGCCACAGCTTAGTGCGTGGCTCCTAAAACTGTACCTGTGAGCACATCCTCTAGTCAATCTGGCCTCTGCTGCCCCCCTCATGGAAAATGTGGGCCCAGTGAACACCACTCCAAGATATGTGTATGAGTCAACATACTCCACTGTCTCCTGCCCATATGTGAAAATAGGCGTTGATCTCCAGACCCACTGAGCTGTAGTGTTAAACACCATAACCTTGGTCTTACCAAGGTTAAGTGAGAGCCCACTGTCTTGTGCATAAGCAACTCTAATCCTACTTAAATTGGAAACACACAGAAGACGAGAGATCTAACCCTAATCTAATGTATATTGCTGAATGCTCATATATACAATGGTTCTTGGATCTAGACTTAGATCGGGTTCATGCATGGTAATCCTATTGTGCATATAAAAAATGTCTTGTTGTGTCCAAAGCTTAGTCGTACTCTCTAAATGCTTGCGTTCTTCCCTCGGGCTGCCTCTATGCGGAGGTTCTTGCCAACACGTGAGAGATGTCTAACCTGCTTTATTTAGGGTTCATACTTGGCTGATTGCTGGTCATTTTCAGGTCGGCCAGCACTTGTAAGTCGAAAAAACATCATCAAAAACTTCATAAAACATGTTCATATTGAGTCCCAAATCTGTCCCATCCATGGGCAGTCCAGGGCACATCCAGGGACCATTTGGGCCGCCAAAACCAATCCAATTTTCCCATATCTGGCCTCTTATCTTGCCAAGACACCTATTGGAATGGGAAAGCACGTTGACGTGGTGCCATGCCTGGGCACGTGACACCTAGCGCTTGCTAGGCTTCCTTGGACGACACACAATACACTCCTACTCTGTAGCAAACTCTCGGTTCCACATGCAGGCACAAGGTGCAAATCAACCCAAGGTGCAGGCAGCCACATGGGTAGCCAAGCTATACAGGTTAGGGAGCCCAGGATGGACAGGGCTGAGTGTACACCAGTTGGGCAGGATGGGCAGGTCGGATAGGGCCAGCTTGTGGGGTAGGCCGCTTGGCAATAGAATGATCCCAATAAACAGGCCAACCAGCTCCATGGGACCCTTAAAATAGGCGCCCCAGACCCCTTACCTCTTCAACGAGGAGACCATAGGCGATTGGAAGAGCAAGGGAAAAGATCTACAACCAATGTTTGCTTAGGACCAGCCGGCCTACTGTAACTTGGGTTGATATTAGCAGAGATTGATCAACATTCAGTCATACATTTATTATTTGCTCTAATAAAAAGTTTCAAGGTAGGATACTAGTGTGTGTTGTAAGTCTTCCTATGTGCACCCATCTCTATTTACATCTTCATTGGACTAGTAGTTTTACAATCAAAATCATAGCCTAGGGTTAGACTTTCGTGAGTTGCCTCTCTCCCCCCCACATTAGGAGAGGCTGGCCAGACTATCAGATTAGCTGCGACATTGACTCGGCACCACTCATACTCTAGTAGCCTCGCCTCCCTCTATTGGTAGTTCAACACCCACGATTGGCACTGAGGACGTTAGTGTGGATGTCGTAGTATCTAGTCTATACTATGCATGATGGAGTTGATGTTTTATTGTACTACCATGAGATTATAAATTGCACTTTCTTATAAGGTGCATTTGGGCATGTTCTTGGATTCATCTAGGTATATCTTTATGCTGAATTAGCAGACATGTAATTTCACATTGTGAACTTTTCATCTAAGTTGTAGCCAGGTGATATTGTGTTAATTCTTTCTATCTTTAGTGGTGCATATGCCCTATCAATTACCTTTTTGTTGTAATAATTCTTTCTATTTGTTATGATCCTTAGTTCTAGGTTTCATCATGGTTGAGTCTGCCATGTATCTCCGGAGCTCTGATAGAAACTCAGTACACAAGCCTTTGTATGAATGTATGCTCTTATGTGCATGTGTGTGTGTGTGTGTGCGCGCGTGGGGGGTGTGTGTGTGGGAGCATATATTGATACCAAATTCTACACCCACTATTGGGCACTGATGATGTTGTGGGGATGTCGTAGTACCAGTCCATACTATGCATAATGGAGTTGATGGTTTATTGTCTTGTGGATGACTAACATGGTTTTATAAATTGCACTTTCTTATAAGGTGAATTTGGGCATGTTCCTGGATTCATCTAGGTATATATCGCCTCCCTCTAGGTCGCTTCAATTGTAAGAGACTCCTCCCAAGGTTCACCTAATACACATGCATTAACAAGATTCGTACAAACAACGAAGGGTGTAGGCAAGCTCACCACCCAACTGTAGGTTCACGTTCGCAAACCTCCCGTGAGCTAGGGACTAAGGTCCCACTCCCACCAGTCCATGCCAGTCAGCCCTGGCATCCCATACCATCTGTCCACAAGGGCCCTCGGCATGATTAATCATGATCCACCATGTCCATGGGAGGAGTAAGCCTCTTGATCGAGGTTCTACCCACAATGATTCAATAATAATCCAAGACTCACTTATATAGTGCTTGTTGTTGCTATAAATAACAATCCAATCATAAATAGCCAATAACCTTAGATTTATTAAATCTGAACCTTAGCCACTTGAATCCATCTGCTTTTCCTAATCCCAGGGCTCCTCTAATCGTGCTAGATGAGTCCCTAACCCCAAGGGTTAGTGCTAGGTTCATAACATTTCTCCCCACTTAGGACTTTGAAATAAATGAGGGTTAATCTAGCTAGCTGCATCAATTGTCTCCGAAATCAGGTTTATACCTAGCTATCAAATCCACATAGCAACGTATCAAGGAACCAACTCAATTGAGGTTGTTGTTCCTCTGGCATATGACCGTGGAAACAAGACCAAACAACAGAACCTTCTCATGTCCTTGAAGCGTGAAATCGTCGAGACAACTATCTACTAGCTGTAACATAATACCCATCCTTTTCAAGATATGGTAAATCCTCATACCTAGGGGATATCATACCTCCCTCTCAAAAACTCTTAAAACTATCAGGCACCACAATTGTGTCTCCTTCAAGCTATCAAAGTCTCAAGGAATGTGGGTTTTTACCCAATTACTACCAAACACAATCTAGCTATGCTAGAACTTGGCCATAGGGATGGTACACCTGGAGCCGTATCCACAAAGCATAGCCAACTTGATTCCACTCTTTATCAGACTCAGGATGATGAGAAAAACATAAGCTCGTCGAATCTCCGGATGACCTTGCTGAAGCAATGTTGCAACAATCATATGAGATTCCTCCCCTAATCTTAGCACAATACAAACTGTGTCCTTACGGAACAACAACCAATTCTGAAAAAGGTACTAACTACTTTCCACCCTAACAAGTGGAATAATCACTAAGGCCTAGTCTAAATCAATGGAGCTCCCCGTTTAGACCTACTGCCAATACCGAATGAAATGCCCATTTGCCCGACATAGCCCTCTCACGGAATCATATAAGTCAAGACTAAACTAGGTGAAAGATTCACCCTCCCAATCCTAGCAACCCCATCCAAATTTTCCTTCTGATTTTCTTGTCAAGTCTTGTATAAACTCTGTCTACCCCGTAGGCTAACTAACCCCCATAAGGATAGGACATAGCCAGGTTAGAAAATATAGATACACCGAGAAATTGTAAATGCTGCAGACCTAGTGTCCCATACCATTAGGATACACACCATGTAAAATTTCCTTGAGACTTCAAAAGCCAGGTCAGGGTGATCCTTTCCCAACTAATTCTTGGTGCACTACAGCTCCACCCCATGTCATGGTTCACCCTACATGTAAACCACTAGAAGAAACATTGAAATAATTCACACATGTCCACACATTCAATAACTCTTGTCCTAATGGAGCTTCCATAGGGAAATATACCATGTGGTTTGTCCCAATTCTAGTCCGACTACTGTTAGGCAATCTGTCCTCCCCCAAATGGCTCATCCTATAAGATGCAATACTCACAAGATGAGACCTTGGGATCCAAACAATCCTCTGATCAACCAACCATCCAGCTAGAAGACCACAAACTAACTCAACAAGAAAACGTCTATGAAACCTTGCACTGATGCTTCCTAATCCAATGTTCCCAAAACATCTTGCCAAGTTTACAAAATATAGGATGGGACCGTAAAATCGCCCTTCAAATAGACTAGAGCATCTTCCATTACAAAGACAAAATATGACCCTTCCAATCTACATGGATTTGATGGATGTAAAACCATGCTTTACCGAGTATAACATCGACCCTATTTAGATTCATAATCAAAAAATCTAGGAACTGTGTAACTCTGAATAGATATTGGTAGTTATTTCACTATTAGGCATATCCAACAGTGAAGAAAGCATCTCTCCCTCATTTGATGCCCTAGAGCTCCATTGGTAACACTCAACAATTGCAGACTCTACTAGGTGCACTCTCGGTGGATACTCAGATCACACATCATGGAGGACAGTCGGGATCAAGTCCTCTTGTATTTGTCTATGTTTTGGGTCTTTCACCAAAACTCGAGAAGAAGAATAGTCCACCAGAATTCTATAAACTTTTTATTTGGCCTTACCACTAGGTACAAGTCCCCAAGTGCCAATCAGCCTCTGTAATGTGCTACTTGTTCTCCATAAGACTCTTGAGTCTTCGGAGCAGGTGGAGCATTTTTGTGGATGACTTGAAGCTGTCCTTGCACGGAAATGTTCGTGCACATGAATTGCTACATGGGTATTTTTAGGTCTTCTCTCACAAAGCCATGTGCATTTGTTTCATGCCATCTTTAAATCTAGCTTTTATAGTCAACCATTTTCAGCTTGTACTAAGTAAAAGTCAATTAGTTTTTTTTTTCTTTACATGTCATAAATTTGCATGATAGATACCCTCTTGCTGTTTCACGCTGGTCTCATAGACCTTTATGGTCTTTTGTAGGACGTTCATGTTTCCTCTCTTTCTGCCAACAAAGGCAGGTCCCTTGTGTATAGTGTATGTGCTGATGATCTTTGCAGGTCACAAGACATGACATAAAGGATAAGAAGGCACTTGGAACTATGTCAGAGGCATATCCACATCTTATCTTGAACAATTTTAATACCAAGGTAAGGACATCTATCCTAGAGTATACATTTCTCTTTACACCAAGAATATATGTATGTATTTAAGCTTAATCATTATTGATTTTATCCAATGTATTTGACTTTCTAGCTAGGTTCAAGGACAGCAAACATATTAAAACATTTATTTCCAGTTCCAAAGCCCGATTCAAAGCGAATCATAACGTTTGCGAATCAGGCAGATTACATCTCATTCAGGTAGCATTGTGGGTTTGGGTTGGGGGGGGGGGGGGGGGGGGGGGGGGGGCGGGGCGGGGGCGGCTCCTGCTTTTTTACGAGTTTTGTTAATAGGTCCATTTGCCATTATGCTTACATACACTTGTTTCCAATTGGTGTGAAAGCTGGTTGATTTCGCCTCACTACTTACGGGTGATAGATGCTTGAAGCTTTACTTGTTCCCTTGTGTGCTGGATAATACAGTGGTATAGGGTTTTTTTTAGAGTTTTCGAAGAAAATTAATTTATGTTTTGCAGGCACCATGTTTATGAGAAGCCGGCAGGGGTTAAGTCAATAGAGTTGAAAGAAGTGGGCCCTAGGTTTGAACTCCGGCTTTATCAGGTATTGCAAGTTCTCCTCATTTAGAAGCTATGTAGTTAGTATGGTTTAGAGGAGTAGAGGAATTGATGATACTTTTGGGGGATGAAGTGAGTAAAGTGGCCAAAAAGAGATTGGTAAGGAATATCACACATTACCTACAAGGAGAACCAGGGCAGAAGATAAACGCACGCAAAGAGTAAATGTCTATTGAACACATCACCTCTCAGAGTGCAAAATCAGACATTTGTTGTCAGGCAGGTGGATGAGATTAGATGGCAGGAAGAATGGAGGTGGTGGTCAGTCTCTGCTAGGGGCGGGCTGCCAAATGTTCACCCAAGTGGGAGGTCACCATGGCAGACAGGCCAGCAGCATGTGCACACACCAGCCATTGTGCGCACACCTTTAAATTAAAAAAACACAGCATTGTGGGTGCCGTGTTGTGGGGGGGGGGGGGGGCAGCGGAGATAGGGGTTGAATGCAAGATGGGGTTGAAGGCAAGGTACACAAACAAGGCTGGCTTGACAAGGCAGCTTGCTGGAACAGCCCCAAAAAGAGGTCGTTATTGGCTGGATGGGCAGGCTAGGCTTGCGTTTTGAGTAAGTCTTGTGTTGTCTTCTCTGCATAGTGTGGCTGCTAGGCTGCTCTGTCAATACCAAGAGAGCAAGTTCCCTTTGATGAAAGAAGTTTCTTTGCTTTTTTTAGCATTTGTACAAGCACATTTCAGATTGAAAAGCTACAAGTTGTTGAAAGTTCATATTTTTCCAGTTTTTTTTTCCCCGAATATAGATCATTCCATTTTTTCAGCATGGAGTTGAACCTGAAGTGAGATTTAAGAACGTCCCACACTTGCTTGTCTCAAATAGTCGATCTCCCATTGGTGGCACACATCTGTAAGGGCTCCATGCATGGCACTATAACTCCGAAGACAGGTCCCCCGGTAGCTCCCATTGGTAGCTCACACCTCTAAAGACAGGTTCCCAAATAGGATGGGGCATGGGACCACGAGCACCCTAGAATAGGCCAACAAGTCCTTCTGATGACTGCAGACCCATATTCATTAGAGCTGCTGCAGCCTGCCAACTAATGGTTGGTTAAGGGTAGATGCTAATCCTTGGTCAAGTATTGTGGCCAGCTGGTGATGGTTCTTTTAAGACGGTCATTTTCACATATGACATTGGCTATTCTAGAGTGTTGAGAGGTCACACTAGACCTTATGTCTTGCGATTCCCAGCTCTTTTTTTTTGCTGATAATGTCCCCATCTTTGTTAGCCTTCTTTGTGCTCCCATCTCCCCACTGATCACTAGAGACAAATCTTACTCTCAAAGACATCTTTCATGATCACCTGCTTAATGCTCTCTGTACTGTGGACAATGCCTTCCCACTTTGAAACCAGAACCCTTTACCTTGTCTGATCCTTGAAATGCTACTTAAAAGGTATTTCCCCATGTTAATAGATCCACAGCCAAACTACTCAATATTCATGCTATTAAAAACTGATTGCACACTTCATATTTGGTATTTCAATGAGCTATTAGTCCAGTTGTTAATATATGAAAGATTCTCACATAGTCTCTAGCACCCTATGTGCTGGCTATTATTCATTTTCTTGTACGGAAAGGTCTTGCTTTCCATGTGTGGGACATGCCTGCTGGAGTTGGCTTACACTTAGTTTCTTTTTGAGTGCAGATAAAATTAGGGACTATGGATCAAACAGAAGCCCAAAATGAGTGGGTGATACGGCCATACATGAACACTGCCCGAAAGCGCACAACACTGTAGACGATGCTTGTCGATAGACATACCAAGAGGCGTTGCTACTCTCAAGTATGGAGAATGAAAATTCAGTTATAGACACTGCTCTGGATCTCTGTATTTGCTTTCAGGCAAAATTTTTGTTTGTGATTTGATGTTATTTACTGTTGGTGCCACAGCATGTGTGTGTTAGTCTCAGGTCTAGATGACTTGTAAAAGGTGTGCCCTTTGGTACTCAGCATAGTCTACTTTTCTGTCTTGGAGTTGTTAACACTATTCTCGAAGCTCAGCCCTAATCTCTACAGTTAAAACAACCTAGAGGTGCAATCATCAACTCCTCAACCTTATTTACATACAACATATAGCAATTTTCCTGAGAGAAGGGCCCTCTCTCATTGCTACCCCCACCTACAACTTATATCTTGACTTCCCCAACCTTTTTCAAAGCTTTCTCTTCACTCTTGGTGCGCATGAACCTCTGTGTGAGACAGAGAGAAATGCAATTTCTATTCTCTGTTTATGTAAAGGGTTGGATTTGCAAAATACCGGTTGCTGTGGAAAGCTGTCTTTATCTTGACTCCTAATTTGTGCCTTGATAAGAGAGAAGAAAAGCTATATCAAGGGAGGACAGTAGAAAAAGGTCAAGAAGTGGGTGAGGATTGTTAAAACAGTGGAGATGGAAGTGGAGTAGTGGAGTCCAGCAATAACGAAACAAATTTCATTATTTGCTACCTTGATATAGATCACTCTAAACATTAGGATGAAAGGGATTTTGGTAGTACAAACACATCAGGATGATGTGGAAGTGCTCGAGGTAAAAATGATCATTGTCATCGAAGAAGAATACATCTAGAGTCCAACAAAGATAAGCCTAAGGTAATCAATGGAGTTGAAATCAGAAATAGCTATAATATTATTGGTTAATAAATTTTTTGATAAATGGTGAAAATTGATTATTATCACTTATTATATACCAATATGATTAAGCATATTAATATGTTTTATATATTAATTGATTATTATAGCTTATTATATACCAATATGATTAAGTATATTAATATGTTTTAGATTTATAATATGTGTTATCAATGTCAATGCATTGTAGTATGTTACTAATACAATTGTAATAATAAATGAAATAATATTGTTTGGTCAAAGAAAATCACTTTTATATGGATAACTTCTATATGTTATAATAATAATCAATATAATATTATATTATATACTAATAATAGCAATTGATGCATTAATAAAGTACATGCAATTAATTGATCATTGAAAAAAAAATTGACGTAAGTTTAAAACTTCGAAAGACCTTAATTTAGTTGTAGGTCCAATGTTTGCACGTAATTTTAAAATTATTGAGGCTTATGAAATACACTTGACTAAAAACCTTTAGGCATATATTCAAAAGTATAGAGAAATTATCAATCCAATTACTCTAGGGTAATTACAAAAGATAAAACATACTTGTGAGTGCCAAATATTGTAACTTTAAAAATTGGTGGTAATGGAACAAGGCATGAACCATAGCATTTTAGTTGCTTTGAACATGAGTCTAAAATTAGGTTAATTTAGGGGCAAAAGGGTACTTGCTTGTATATCATTAAAGATTTCTTGCTTAATGGATGTATGCTAGATACGTTTGATTGTATGTTGTCTTCTCATATTAGCTTCCTCCACCTTTTGTAAGAGAGAGACATAGAGAGTTTTACCTTTACCTCTTTGGCGAAGGAGCATTCCATTGTGACAACAGAGTGAGGACACAATTGACAAACTAGTGCAAGCAAATAGCTCTAAGAGAAGATCCAATGACATATGCTTCGACAAGGTTAAGGGTAGATCTTGACTTGAACATATTTTGGCATTGCAATTAGGAACTAGCCTAAGAATGAGCGACGCCCATCCATACATTCTAGGTTATTGGGATCAACCAATATTACTCAATGTTGATTAGGAGAGCACACTCCAAAGAACATGTGATTTTAGTCATTAGATGTGTTTATTTGTTGGTTTTGATTTAATTTAAAGTTTAATTGCATTAGAGTATTCTAGTTTCATATATTTGATGGGTAAAATCTTAGTTCATTGCTTTGAGTCTGAAATTGGAGCTAAAAGAGGCTTATTTCATTGCTTTGAGTCAATAAATAGCTTAGCAATTGTGATTAGACGCGGAATTCAGTCCAAAAACATAAACATTAAGCTTCATTAGATGTAGATTAGAGTGCGCTAGCTAATTTTTATTCATACATTTTATATTTTTTCATCCATTGTTTGAATTAGTAGCTTAGTAGCATACAAAACCAACAAAAAAACAATCAAAAATTTTAATTACTTATATAATTACCATTAGCTAACACTAGGTCTCTTAATCACGCTCTTATCAAGTTAAGAAAACCTTTAGAAACTTTAAAATTTAGGCCAAACGAGTTCTTGAGTTAGGCAACAAGAGTCCACAATCTTGCGAAAAAAGATATGAGTCAACACACGTGAGCTTAGAGACATGAGTCGTGAGCGTGGACATGTGACACGAGTTAACTAGACATGAGTCTAGAGACATATACACCTAACATTTTACCAACCAATTATTACTGCTTTAAAGAACTTATAAGGACATACCTACTTATGTCCTTACAAGTGTACCAACTTATTATTACTATCTTAAAAGACTCGTAAGGATATACATCTTTTAAGGATTTTCTTGTCATATAATCTATACCACTGATAATTTTCAAGAAAAAATCATGTCCTTTATAATTATTAGGACATTAAAGTATAATTATTTTTCAATAATTGCATAAGTCTTATCAGAAGCTTAGTACATAAAATTTCATGTCTCAAGTAGGTCTATTTTATAAAAATAAAGTACGTGAACCTAGTTCATACAAAAAAGGTATAAGCCTACAAACGTAAATTGTGAACCTGCAATAAGCGAACCTAGTTCATACAAAAAAGGTGTAAGCTAGACATAAGCTACGAGCTTGCAAGGATGTAGATGTGAGTTTGGAGACGTAAACTAGGACATATGAGTCTTAACACCACAACCTAGAGATGTGAGTCAACACACATGAACCTAAGAAAAAAAAACCCAAAAAAACTTTGAATTCAAGAAAAACACTATGAAAAAAATCATATTTTTGTAGCTTGAGCGTAACAAACTTATTTGACATCAGTTTCAGACTTGCTTTAGGAAGCGCTATAAGTTGTTTCACCAAAGTGAAGCCTAAACCTGATGTGGACTAATTGTTGGAAACAATAATACATCCGACTATAGTGCTTCAAACCACACTTCCTCAAACCCACCAAGCCTTTGGTTCTAGCAAATGACTAGCATTTAATAGAACGTTCTCCTATTGAGGCAAAACTCTTTTGCATCTACCTAGTGCCGTGTGCACACACTTCCGTGGCACCACCAAGCAATCTCAAGACTCGATGACCTCAGAACACCCATGTGTGCCATGTCGCAGTACTAACTCACTAACAAGAAAAAGGTCAAGCAAGCACACCAACAAAGCCGATGTCAATATCAAGGCTTTGTCGCGCAGATGGATAAGCGACTCTCCACCTTCACTTAATGAGGCCACACAATAAGCAAAAACCTTAAAACCCCATCGTACATATGTAATGTAGCACTTCCTATTAATACATACACATTACCTTAGAAACAATAAAAAACTTAAAATCTAAAATCAAACTAATAAAACGACCAAAAATTAAAAACACGCATATGCACATACATATATCTACACTCACCCGCGTTTTTATGGGGAGTCAAGATCTTTAGATTATTAATGCATAGCAGACAATTGACTTTGTCCAAGAGCTTGGGAGATTTGGTGTTGTGAGCACTCGGGATGGAGGCAATGTAAATCAATGGGTGGTGGGGCCGAAGAAGAGGCCACGGAAGATTCCTGATGATTTGAGAAAGGTCGAAGCGATGGTCGTACCATGGGCCACACATGCACTTACCATGGTTCCCCCATCCAAAAATGTACCTAGATGGTTGTTGAGACAATGAGGCTTAGCAGGTTCTTGAGATATCAAGGCCAATTGATGTGCCTACTAGATGCAGAGCCTGTGTGTATTGGGCATGGGCATTCGGTAAAAGATCATGTGTAGAAGTTCCCTTCGAGGAAAACACCAACACACCGCCTTCTTCAACACATGTTTGTCTGCTTTCCTATGACTCTTACACATAATTTATTGGTGTTGAATTGGAATTAAAGCAGAGGTTGAATGCATTGAAACTCATTGGAGCTACCTACAAGGTTAATGGTTCTCTTGATGGGTCATACCATGGGCCAAGCTTACGCCCACCATGGTCTCCCCACCACTAGAGATGTCCCTGGGGAGTCCACACATACATACACTCACCCACATGTGCACCCACACACACATATAGCTACACTCACCCACTTGTGCACCCACACATACACATATAGACACTTAGTCCCCCTCTAAAAACTACCCCCCTTAGGCCTTTTTAAATTTTCTCCCCCTTAGACCCTTTAAAATTTTTTTCCTAAAATTTTGAAACACCCCTCTCCCTTGGAGAAAATTTCCACACACACACACAAAAAAAACTTGAGACCAATTTTTTTAAAAAAAAACTTGAAAAAAGTGACACATCATCACGTAGGCTCAAATTGCTATGTCATTTAAAAAAAAGCACTGCATCATCAAGTTGGCTCATATTGTCACATCATCATATAAGGTCATGTTACCAAAAAAAAACTTGGAAAAAAAGTCATGTAGGCTCATATGCGCAAGTCATCATGTGTCATGTTAGCAAAAGAATTTATCCAAAAAAAAAACTTTTAAAAAGTAAACTTTCAAAAAAGTGCCACATCATCACATAGACTCACATATACCACATTATCACGTAGGCTCGTGTTGCCATAACATCACACACACACGCACGCGAGCGCGCGCACACACACACACACACATCTTTTTAAAAACTTAGTCTTTTTTATATCATTCGTTTTTTTTTAAAGAAAAGAGGGGAGAGAGAGAGAGAGAGAGAGAGAGAGAGAGAGAGAGAGAGAGAGAGAGAGAGAGAGGGTGCATGAAAACATCCCTTGAGAAGAGAATCAAGGAAGAGAACTTTACGAGTGAGAAGAGTTAGTGACACAACCAAAGCCAACAAAAGCCTAAGAATCAATCTGGCTCCTCATCTCCCTCCAAGACACAGAGCATTCCTCTAAACATGCTAAAATCAAGCAAGGTAGAGATGCCCAAGAGGTCAATGCAAAGCCACACACCAAGGTAGAGATACCCAGGAGAAAGGAGTAAATTCATGGAATTTAATATTCCCACATTTCTCATTATTTGTGAATTCTCCTAGATGAGTTTAGATTGGGACATCTTTCTAAACCCGAGCGATAGTAGCTTACTTTGTGTATACATTTCGTACATGTTTGGAAATATGGGTTGCATCTTCTTGATTTATTAAGTTTTGTATAGTTATTTTATATTTTCAATCAATTAATTTATTAATTGATTGACATAGTCAATGTAAGTACAGATCCTTGGGTTAGATAGGAAGTTTTTGAGATGCTTAATTTTGGGTGTCGATGGATTATTACTTGATTTTGTGCAACGCGCACCATTTATTTCATTTTGGATGGTGTTCATATCTAGCAGCAAGCGGATATATTTATTTAGACATATGAAAGCTACCTTATGGACATCTAATTTCATTACAAAGGCTATACACATTTATATGGTTAAAGATTCACACATATTTTGAGTAGTTAGACTTAAACGTTTAATAAAGCAAGCTATTTTTACTTCAAATCAACATATTTATAAAAGGGAAGCTATTTTAAGCCCCACAAGCTATTTCAAGTTAATATGATTAAAATACACCAAAGTGGTTGTGCAATAAGAGTCCTTACTTTGGATCATCTTTCAAGTTTTTTTATAGCAAAAAACATTCATTTTTTTAACTAAAATTGACTAATCTCACCCACTTGGCTAAGGAATTAGACATTGAGCTCTTCTAATGAAACATCACACGCTTAGTGGTGCACTTAAACATATGGTCCAATCGAAAATCAGAAATTTCAAACACCAAATTTACTACGTAACAAATATAGTACATATGGCATGTCCCAAACTTAGACAAGTAGGTAGTACAATCATAAAATGTTAATAACTTCTTTGTTTTAACTTTGATTCCAACTCCACCTTGCACACAAATAAAACATGGAGATCTTAAATTGATTTATTGAGTAATTTTTACATGTAATTTTTATTTTAAATTAATTATTATATATTTTAAAAGTATACAAAAAGAGTTTTTTTTTATACAGCACATCTTTATATCAAAAGATATGTATTTTTACTTGATTGAATGATCCAAGCATAGACAATTATGAGAATAATGTGACCATATGGTCAAATTTCATTCTTAACGGTTAGATTTTTCGAGATCTCCATGGGAAATTTACTTCAAAGTCTTAGAGCAACTAAACATAATTATAGTAAATTAATTATAAAAATTCTTTTTGTGTGATTATGTAATAATTTTATGTGAGCAATTAGTGCTAATCATGATGAATCAATAGAAAACATTTTAGTTTAATTTGAGTAAGAAAATAGCTTTATGTGTAGCTTTACTTGAGGAGTTTCTTCCCTTCCAAGCCTAAACCCAAGTCTAACTAGGCTTGGTTAAGTAGGCTAGGTAATGTACCAAATGCATATGGCCACGTGTTTAACATGTCATCTACACATGGCATGCATTCCACCTAACATGCCATTTCAATGTGCCACCTCAACATTGATGACATGACATGCTACTTCACTATGCCACTTCATTATTAATGACATGACATGACATATGTCACCTCACTATGCCACCTCATTATTAATGACATGACATGTCACCTCATTAGATGCCATGTCACATGCATTAACACATCATCAAGGAGAGAGAGCTACCACCTCATTTTTAAATATTTATTTTTTGAAAAAAAAATATTATATCAAAATCCTCCCCATTTTAATAATCTAAGTAAAGATGTCATGTAGACTTACTTAAAAAGGTATATCTATCAATCCATAATCATCCAATTGAATAAGGAAAGTCTTATCTTTGAATTAGAATATCCAATACAATGCAAGATAAGAGAGTGTTGCTTCCTACAAATGCACACACTTTTATGCTCATTTCATTCAATCATAGCTTGGTGCCTAGTCTTCATTGCATTTTGTAGAGAATGGTCTCACAAAGTCGTAGGAGTAATAAATCTGATAGGAATAGAAAACTCCCTGCTCATGAGGCTCAAGAATGGGCTCACAAAGTCGTAGGAGTAATAAATCTGATAGGAATAGAAAACTCCCTGCTCATGAGGCTCAAGAAGCAGAGAGAAAGAGGATAGCTTGTGAGCAGAAAAGAGAGTGGAGAGCATGCCACAAGAAACCATTAACATTGGGCAGGCCGCCACCACCCTCACCTCTTCCATATGAGCCTCCTCCACCTCCTCCTACTGTTGTCCCCCTTGGTTTGGTTGAAGCATGTGAGCCTCCTCCTCCTCCTCCTCTTCCTAGCAAGACTATGAATGCAAGAGCCAACCATATGTCATCGTGTGTCCAAGATCATTCATAACTTTTTTTAAGATCTCACTCCCTTGTCACAATGTGTTCTTCTCACATCTCTTATTGACCATCCTAACCTAGCTAAGTATAGCGCTATTGTTGGGATTTGTGAGCATCGAGAGAGGAGAGCGGGTGCTAAGGTTCTTAATAGTGTTTGTCGCTCATAGCATCCATCAAGACCTTGGATATATTGGTTGCTCATCACACTATTGTAGCGGCCATCTATAGACCCCACATGGCAGGCGAGATGAGAGCTACCTCTCGCATTCTTTGCATAGCACCACGCACTCTTAGAGGTGGTTCTTTGAGGAGATAAAGTCTAGATGCTTAGATTTTATTAGAGCTACAAATTGCATAGTTTTAGAGCGTTTAGGAAGACGATTTTTGTGTTTAAAACATTTATGAAGAGAATTTTTACTTAATCTTGGAAAGAAATCTCTAGTTATGGGTATTAATCTTGTCTTTTTGCTTAATTTGATTTTGTTGCAAGGTGTTTAGACCTTGATTAAGCTTATATTTTGTTTAAAACATGCATTGTTTGCTTAATTTTTACTAATTAGACCTTCATTTTTTAGTTTTATCATTAGATAGGATAATTAGGCATTAATAATCCCTGAAAAATTAAAAAAAAAGTAAAGCTTAATTTATGACCTTTGATCACTTTGGCAGTTCAGGAGAGCTGATTGGGGGGATTTTATTTAATTACATCATCAAACTTACTAATAAGATCAATTTTGGCTTCAAGGAAATTTCAACCAACCCCTTAATTGGAAACAAAAATCAAAGGGACGACCCTAATTAAAAGATAAGGAATGAGCCTTAGTGGTCACCAAAAGGGGGGCAAAGCCTTCATTGGCTTAGAGCTAAAAATAATAGTGGTGGCGACCCCAAAAAGGGCAAAAACCTTGCAATTTCTATTGTTTGGGCCAAATCCACCCCCAATCCGCATCTGCATACCCATGCAATTGTATCTCTCTACCAACCTCATAGAAAAGTCTGTAACCAATAGTGGACGATGTATCTGTAAGAGTTTGTCTAGCCACACCGTGGCTTATTGGGGGCCTACATCAACTTACCTACAGGTCTAATAGCATAGCACAAATTTAGCCTAGTACTGGTCATGTAGATTAAGCTACCCACTATGCACTTGCTCATAGCGGGGTCCTCTAAAAGCTCACCTTGTATCTATGGAGAAAGCTTAGTGCTTTTCTCCAATGGAGCTAAAATAGTCTTATAGGCTATCATAATGCTTGGATAATATGTCCAAGCTATACTGCAGCAACATGGCCTTCATCGTGAATAACAAAAGTTTTGTGCATTGTATAAAGATGCAAGCTTTTGTGCATTGAGAGTAAAAAAGGATCCCAACTAGAATGTCACAAATGTTGTCCAGTAGCAATAGTTTTTGGTAGTGAACTCCAACATCTAGGGGTGTATGACATCATCATAGGGTGTCCTTACATGCATGAGTCTCATCTAATGTACGATTGCAGCACTGACCACATCTATATTCAAAACAAGTGTGGAACACTAAAGGTTGATCTCCATACATGGAAAGCATTCCCTGTGGGGATAAGAACTTTGTGCGGTCTCTATCACAACTATAAGGACGTCGTCTCTTAATATTTATCTGACTTGTCACTACTAGAACCTTGAGGATGAATGAAAGAAACATACACAAGCATCCCTACTTGATGAAGATGAGACCAATGGTTGGATGAAAATCCTAGCAATGATAGGCACCTACCCCCTTGCTAGACCCGTAGGCACGTGGATTCAAGCCATAGCACGTACCACCCATACACCTTAGCAATGATAGGCACCTACCCCCTTGCTAGAGCCATAGGCACGTGGATTCAAGCCATAGCACGTACCACCCATACACCTTACTCACAACACCTTGAGAGTTAGAGATGAGTCCTTGCTAGAAACCCTGCCACTTAGAGTATGGCTTGACTTTCAATTTGGCAAAAACATGAAAAGAAAGTGAGCACAGATGGCTATCAAAGCTTGAAACCAAGGAGGTCACGATCATCTTATGTGATAAAGAAGAGTCCCATGTTTGAACCCTCGCCACCGACTGCCCAAATAACTACTTGAAGCTCAAATTTCCATGAGGGAAACACCCAACTATGGCTCCCAAGGCCACCAGCACAACCTCGTTTGCTCGACTAACCTCCCCTAGGAATTCAAAGAGAAACCCAAGCAAGGACAAGAAACCTCACCAACAAAGAACTCGTGTCATGTGCCACTATTGGATTCTCATGAACTTCTAAGAAGCTCAAGGCTTCTATGACAAGAACTCAATCATGTGGTTTCCTAAGATCAAGACCTCAAAGCCACTACCATGAACACAAGCCTTGCATAAATTTTCTCCATCAACCCAAATGGTGTGATAGCCTAAGGAATTGCAAGCACACCACCAGAACCTCTCCTTGTAATTGGGAAAGACAAGGGAAAACAACAACTAGATCTACCTTCTACTCCTAAAAGAGAATTATCTTTCTTTAAGAAACCACACCACCCCTTGTGTGAGTGGCACCACAAGAACCTGCATTCAAAGACAAGGGAAAACAACAACTAGATCTACCTTCTACTCTTTCTTTAAGAAACCACACCACCCCTTGTGTGAGTGGCACCACAAGAACCTGCATTCAAAAAAGATATGGCACCACAAGAACTGTCTCGCATCATGAGGGCAACCATTCAACCTACCCCATAACCTAGTTGCTTGCAACTTCCCAAGTTCTAAAAGGTGTATCAAAGATCAGAGCAATGCAAGCAGGTGGGAAAATATGGACATCACAGGTAGTTATTCTCTCACACATCAAGGTGGCTGATTAATGGCCATCAACACTAGAGAGAGAGAGAGCGGCAACTACATTGCAAGCCTCATAACAAGACAAATCATGGTAGGCCTACAGGTATCATAACTCAACTGGTTGCTTCAAAGTAACTTAATTATGTGTGCTTCAAAAAAAAATGTTGAGGAAAGCAGTAAAGAGTCGATGAAAAGCTGAAAGTGTTGGAGCATGAAGAAAGTAAAAACAAGAAGAAAGTATATAAGCTAGAGAGCAAAATAAAATTGAGTTGGAGAATAAGTCCCCACCACTTAAAGGTAAAACCAAAGCTCTTTTCCCAATAGACTCGGCATCGGCGGACTAGCCTCACATTAAGTGACTACCTTGCATAAACATCATCAATCATGGTATCAACCAACCATCATCATCACTACATGATGTCTTTCCTATTTGCCACCACCTACTCTACCTCCTTGTCAACAGGTTCACAAGGAGGCAATAAGTTCTCCTCGGTGTAATCGTTTAATTAACGATAGTTTGGGAGAAGAATTGTAGAGCTTCAACAGTGTTCAAGAAAGCATTGTTGAAAAGAATCTCAAAGGGTGTCTTCATCGAACATGGGGCTTGCAAAGTTTGGTCACCATCGGACCCAACTCTCACTCTTGCAAAGTTTGGTCACACCATCGAACCACATTTGTGTGTAATGTGCGTGCCAAAGGCCCAATTTTTAGGGGTCACTCTAAGGTCACAACACATTGATGGACCTTTGGCACGCACATTGAACACAAATGTGGTCCAATGGTGACCAAAATTTGCAAGAGTAAGGGTGGGGTCCACATCCTCATTCTTACAAAGTTTGGTCACTATCAGACCACATTTGAATGCAAAGTGTGTGCCAAAGGACCAATTTTTAGGGGGACTGTGTGTGTGAATGCATGTGCATTATGTAGGTTTATGTGTGTGAATGCATATGCATTATGTAGGTTTGTGTGTGTAAATTCATGTGCATTATGTAGGTGTGTGTGTGTGTGTGTGTGTGTGTGTGTGTGTGTGTGCCTTGGAGAGAGAGAGAGAGAGAGAGAGAGAGAGAGAGAGAGAGAGAGAAATAAAGAAAGTTATATTAACATCTACCAAAGACCCCAAGGGCCTATGAGACCAAAAGTAATACAATGGTACTATGGATATAGTGAGCCATAGAAAACTGAAAGTTATATTAACGTCAGCAACAACAAAAGACCCCAAGGGCCTATGAGACCAAAAGTAATACAATGGTACCATGGATATACTGAGCCATAGAAAACCGAAAGAAAAAGTAAAATGAAAACATTTGATAGAACGTGTGATCAACAGATGCTCTTGTGTAGAGTGAGATATACTATGATCAGTTAATAAGATGAACGATACCCGCCTCGGCCAGAACCAATTTGATGGTGGAGTGAATGTCACGCCTTTGTGATGGGAGAATGCCATATCGACGAAGAACCTCATGAATCCGCCTCTATGTGGTGGAGGGACATGATGCTCTAGGTCGAGGACGTCTGGCTCAGAATGGATCGAGCTCTCTCGCTAAGAACTCCTCTGGGGCGTGGAGCTAGAGCATGGATATGGGTGGTGGGCTCTGATGTCATAGTAGAGGAACTGTTGTGAGTAGTGATTCTAATGTGGATGTGTGTACCACAAAGAAATCTGTGATGGCTCTTTGTGAGGTGTCCTATGAGAGCCAAGGCTGTCGGCATGCTGTCAACACTACATCCCTGTGTCGTTTGAGCTCCATCAAGTACATGCCCAAGCACCTCTGATCCTCAAACTATATCACCCTTCTATGTAACCAAAATGGGATGATGTATAAATATAAGAGAATTATACATGGAATAAATCATAAAACTACAACATAAGGGTGCTAGCCTAGATACTGTAGGCATAGCTACTAGACAACACTAAAAAAACATCATGTAATGAATACAAAAGTAAGTGCTAACCTAGCTACTATGGGTTTAGTCACTGTCACTATCCAAGTCTAGCCAATTTGGATCATCATCTACAAAATGACCTCGTTATCGAGAAGCGTCTATAACTCGTACAATAGTAGTATCCTATTGTGCAGCCTCACGCAGTAGTATACCTATGTGCACTACCTCAAGAGCCCTATATGTCTCTCTCTCTCTCTCTCTCTCTCTCTCTCTCTCTCTCTCTCTCTCTCTCTCTCTCTCTCTCGTGATGCCCGCAGCCTCGCCTGTCTCTCTAGCCAAAGAGTGAAGTCATCACCTACACGTGTCTCCCACCACATGTGTAATCTGCTCAATTATCATGACTCTATGTCAATATGTCTCAGTAGATGTGCCACTAGGTTGAGCACCACCAATGCGCTCAAGTGTTGTGCTCTTTCTCTCCTCTAGAACAGCATGTAGCTACTCGAACTCTGTCTTGGTCCACCCTAACTCTGTTGATTCCTCAAAGCCCTCTGGGAGGGTCTCGATGCCTGACTCACCCAGCAATGGCTAGTAAGTCCTCTTGTGTCATGTGAGAGACTAGCTGCCATGTCTGTGGATCAATCTATGTTGTCCCTAGGAAAAAATCATCAATACCCAAAACTCAATAGGTTACTAGGTCGATGTCAAATCTACACACTGGGCATGTAGCCCATCAAACCAATTGGAGAGAGATGCAAGAGACATGGAAGAAGTGGCCGCAGCCTAGTGCATATGCACTTGCCGCATCGAAGGGCTGAAAACATATAGAGAAATCTCCCTTGCATAGAATGTACAAGGCTTGTGTAGCAAATGGTTATCGGATCTCCAATGAAGGCTGAGGATATAAGGCAAAGTAGGGGTCACTGAGGACTACGGAGTAATCTATCAAGACTACTGAAAAAAGTGCTCCACCCTACCAGGCAGTGCCTCATGACCTCCTCATATAGCCTCTGCCCGTTGCTCCCCCATCCTCACTCTCATCTGCTCCATCTCTACCCTCATGTGCTTTTCATCTCTGCAGAAGTTAGTCTCTCAACTGCCTCTCACAATGCTGGCCCTGTAGTAGAATGTGCAGGTGTCTACATGAAAGAGCAAACATGAATAAGATACATAGGAAAAACTATACGAGACATTACCGTACACGTGTAAGTTTTTAAAAAAAATAGATACCAACCTTGGTTAATAAAGGTGATGTGTGTGAAATAACTGCACCACATGCTGGATGCTCTCGGTAGCAAGGCGTACATCGATCCCTATCTGCTCACCGGGCAATCTGATAGGCTAAAATATGTTCACACTTTATTTATAAACATGTTCACATTTTGTTTATGAATATGTGTTAACAATCTATGAGACTCATAAATTTTTCTTAGCCCCATGCGTGATGAGACCAACACATGCCTACTCACATGTGTTATGAGGAAAGTGGGGTTTACAGTGAGACATGCAAAGTGAGGTAGAGGGAAGCGATGGGAAATGGGAAGAAGCACAACCTTATACACAAGAAGGAAGGAGGTAGAGAGTATTAGAGCCCACGGTGAGTAGGTGTGCACTGCTTAGACCATAAAGTGCCACCACTGAACATGGAGCATGATTTGGATGCAACCTATCACTTGATGCCAATATTAGGGATGTGCAACCCACTTGTTGATGTGGCAGTCCTCTAGGGTGGTAAGAGATAGACCTAGTAAATGTCGTGGAGTGCATGCAGCCACATGAAGAAGTTGGTGGTAGGTAGGTACTTCCATAAATGATTCACCGGCTTGGGGTGCCACTGTCATGATGGCTAGATGGCCGGCACTGATCAGTAGAGCAACTGGGCATTAGTCATTTAGACACTGGGTAATCTCATAGGCTACAATATGTTCACATTTTGTTTATAACCATGTTCACAATTTATTTATGAATATGTGTTAAGAATCTATGAGACTCATAAATTTTTCTTAGTCCCTTGCATGATGAGGCCAACACATGCCTACTTACATGTGTTATGAGGTGCATTAGCACCTCGATATATACATAAGCCTTTGTGGTCTCAAGGGTGTGTTGTAGTGAGACATGCAAAATGAGGTAGAGGAAAGTGATGGTAAATGGGAAGAAGCACAACCTTCTACACAAGAAGGAAGGGTGTAGGGGAGGCATAATGGTAGGTGCAACCATAGTATTCCTTATGGGTGGGGTAAAAAGGGGGGGGTAAAAAGGGGACGAAGCACAACCTTCTACACAAGAGGGAAGGGTGTAGGGGAGGCATAATGGTAGGTGCAACCATAGTATTCCTTGTGGGTGGGGTAAAAAGGGGGGGTGGCTTAGGGAAATTGGTTATTTAATGTAACCCGATGTTTAACTGTATAAAGCTTAGGGTGACATCCCTTTCTTGTTGGATGCAACCTATAAATGTTTGAGTGAATATAAGAGAATAGTACCTTTGAGAAAATCCAAGAATTTAACTTTGTTGGTCCCACTACGTTGAAGGTAGTGTATATATGATTGCATATATGAGGGTCAAAGGCCTTTTAGTCAATGCAAGTTGTGGATTTCTATTGCAATCAGTTGTTTGCTTGTAGTTAGTTTTAAGTCATTTAAAAAAAAGGTAGAAAGGGTTATTGAGAATGTTTACTTGTTGATTGGATTTTGAGTTTAGTTAGTTGTTACCTTTTCTGTACTTTCTAAAACTCTTTATATATTAAACTATTAAACTTAATTAGTACAATTTATCTAGTTTCTTAGGGTTAAGGATCCTACAGGTAAGGAAATTGTGAGGGATGTTGGCATGTCTAAGTCTAAATGTAGTTTTATGAAACTTTGATTCTATTATATGTGTAAGATACTCATTTTTATAGTTTTTTTTCTTCTGTTTATAACTTGATGTATTTATATTTCTTTATTATAACTATAAATTTTCATTTCTTTCTATTGTAGGCAACATGGATGATGATGTTTCCAAAGTCTTTTCTCCATATTCGTTTACCTTTCCTATTGGATTAGAGTTGTCACTTCTTTTCTTGTTGTTCCGTCATCACCTTTAGTGTCAAAAAACCCTCCACGTGTCAAAATCGTGAGAAGATGAATGGGAGAGAGATTAATAATGGTGAGGTTGAGGGTTAGATATAAACCTTAATGTTTCTTACATGAGAAAGATATTAAGCAAGTATGGGACCTAAAATCTCCTACATGGATGGGAGATGCATTTGTCATCCTTGTTAGAGGCAAATAATAAGCTAAGCTGATAAAATTGAGTGGGATGTAAAATTTAGTGGTTCCTTGTTTAATATGCAAATTTTGAAACCCCTACATAGACTCTTATATTTTGAAACCCCTACATAGACTCTTATATTTTGAAACCCCTAATAGAATCTTGAATTTGATATTAAATATTAGTTAGAGGATATGTTTGTCATTCTTGCTAGTGGCAGTTAATAAACCAAGCACTTGAAATTGAACGGGTTACAAAATGGCTCCCTATTTAACATGTAAATTTTAATGAAGCAAGGCTTGCCTCCATAGGTTCCCAAGACAACACTCTAAAATAGCTTTCAAGGATGATGATAGATTTATTTAAAGTATTAAAAAGATTATTATGTTGCAAGTTGGATAATACATAATGATAGATTTATTTAAAGTATTTAAAAGATTATTATGTTGCAAGTTGGATAATACATAAAACTACATGCTATTGATTAAACAAAGCATCTTACTAGATTTATACAAAATAAACACGACACTTTTTCCATGCTTGGATTACAAATTCAAAACTAAAATAGCATACAAGCCCTAGGTCTTTGCATCTCCACATAGTTGTAAAAAAAATCTCATCATATTAACTACTGTCACACTCATCATATTAACTACTCCTCATGTCACACTCATCATCTATGAAGTGACTCTACTTTCATATTAACTTCTCACACACTCATCATGTCCACATAGCTATAGACAAAATCTCATCATATTAACTACTCCTCATGTCACACTCATCATCTATGAAGTGACTACTTTCATATGAGCTCACGTCACACTTATCATCTTGACTCTGCATTCACATTAACTACTCATCGCACTCATCATGTATGAAGGGACTCTGCTTTCATATTAACTACTAATCACACTCATCATGAATTAAGGGACTTTGCTTTCATATCAACTACTCCTCTCATCACACTCATATTAACTACTCCTTGTCACACTCATCATCTATGAAGCAACTCCGCTTTAAACATTGCTTAGCCTTGTTCCTATAGGATCTCATGTTTTTACTCCTTTTTTTTCTTTTTTCGGAAGGCTATTATTTTACTTAAGCATTGAGGATCTCATGATTTTACTCCTCCCATTAGGAAGGCTCAACTTCTATACTTTACCCACCAACTCCAACCCCCATCGGGTTTGGTTCTAACTAGAACACAAGTCTAAAAGTCTTAAGAGATTGTGCAGAAGTCTAGTAGTCCCCAACCTATGTGCTATTTTGGACACAAATCCAAAAGTTTACTTGAAAAATGTGGACATAAATCCAAATCATAAAGGGATGATGTTAAAAACCACTTCCGATTAACATTGTTTAGTTGCACGATTTGTAATGAGTGTCTTTCTTATATTGCGATTCCCATCATTTGATGTTGTAATCCCTTTTAAAATGTTTTGGGGCTCTCTACGTCAAGGTAATAGCATGAAAAACCTAGCTAGAAGGGCCAAACACTTGTAAAAGCCCTGTATTTGGTCATAGGGGCATCTTAGGTCACTGACTCCCATGTGTTCCAATGAGAAAAGGCTTACAAAGTATAAAATCGAGAAAGGATTATGAGAAACTTGGCTAGAAAGGTGAAATACTTATAAAAGCTCTATATTTGGTCATGGGGGCACCTCAGGTCACTCACTCCTATGGGGGCCACTGCGTGGGACTCATCGAGAAGAGGCTTACGAAGCATAAAATGCAATTTGCCATGTTTGTAATCATTCTCCCTATTCATGTAATAGAGTTTGGCAATCTCTCTACTCTCTCTTATGTCTACAATGTTAATCAAATCATTAATTCATAGAAATCCTCATCAAGGGTGAAAGGACCCTCATCAACCTCTTCTTCAACTTATCCCAACAAGTGACATAATGACACACATCATGTGTGCATTATCTAGCCATCTAAACCAAAGGTTTATTACAACATGATATATTGTAAAGTCAACACAAAGCAGGTATGCTTACACTCTCAATGGCCCCGCCAAGCCACTTTCTATGGCTACTTCACTCAAGGGTCCTTGCCATTTGACAACCCATCTTAGGAAATGGATCCTAACCTTGTTTGACCTTTACGATTAGGACCCGTCACACACACTTTAACGATAGAAGAAGTATGGGTGTACATACTACTTGTACATCAAAAAGAAAAAAATAAAAAAATAGACAAAATATTAGCAATTTGAAAGACAACTCACAGGGGAGCGAAAGATATAATAGTGTCTCTTCAACAACAATGATGCCAAGGCCGATCAATGTCTTCAACTTCAGTAGTCCATGCATCATCAAAGGGACCATGTAATTGTTGGGACTAAGACCTTTAATAAATATTAAATCACATAAAAAATGATAGAGTAGAGATAAAAACATGATGATATTGGGTCCAATTTAATGCTATCATAGAATCATGAAAATGTTTTCGTAATGCTTTAGCCACTTTAAAACTTGATGTCTCCTTTTATTAGGCGTGGGTTTTACAGTGAGCCCATGCTTCCTCTTGGTGGGTGGTTGTATGATAAGGGTCCTCACTTTGGGACCGTCTTGATGGGACACCCTTGAAGTACCTTGGCGTACCTTGATCGAGTTAGACAACCAATCACAGCATCCCAAGTGGCAGCAGTCAGTTGAGGTTCGGGATGTAGCTCGACCGAGTTACCTATATTTTCATATAGGGTAATGCTAACCACCATGTAACTTGACCGAGTTACGTGGTGGACATCCACATGGAAGTGTGTAGCTGTGTCGAGTTACACAGTGGACATCCACATATGCTTGCTCAAGGTGTGAGGTGGACATCCATGTAACTCAATCAAGTTACGTGGTTGATTCCACGTATGTGGTCACCTATATGGAATGACTTGGTTACTGGACATCCACCATGGAACTCGACCGAGTTATAAGTTGCATACATGGGTGACCTATATGTAACTCAAACGAGTTATGTATATCTACCATCATGGAATACATGCACATTTCGAAGGATAAAAATAAAAAATTTTAAAATTTTCTATGTAACTTGACCAAGTAACATGAAAATCCACAAATTTCAAGTTTTTTGATTTTCCATGTAACTCAACTGAGTTACATGGATACCCAATTGGCAATTGACATGCGTAAATATCGACAAAATGAATAAAAATTTAATTTTAAATATCCTATGTGACTCGACCGAGTTACATGAAAATCCACAAAATTCAAATTTTTTATTTTCCACGTAACTCGATTGAGTTTCATGGATATCCAACCAGTGAGCAACACATGTAAATCTTGATGAAGAAGGAAACAAAATAAATTTTTAATTTCCATGTAACTCGACCGAGCTACATGGATACCCAATTGATGATTAACACGTTAACGAGACAAATGGAAAAAATAATTTTAAATATTTTGTGTAACTTGACCGAGTTACATGAAAATCCATAAAATTTAATTTTTGATTTTTCACGTAACTCGACCGAGTTACATGGATATCCAACCAGTGAGCAACACGTGTAAATCTCGATGAAAAAGGAAAAAAAAATACTTTTTAATTTCCAAATAACTCGGTCGAGTTATATGGAGGCCCAATCGAGTTATATGGAGGCCCAATCGAGTATGGACACATGTTTCAGTTGGCGACGTGTTGATTGAAATAAAATTTGTAAAAAAATTCAAAATTTTAAACCAATGCATGTATGGCACATGTTTTACAATGAACCAATCAAAGAGTGACATGTGTACCTTGGCTTCGAACCCTAACCCTACCTCGGTTAAGATATAAAGCCCTTTTTTTTCCCCCTTCATTCTCACTGTTCACTCTTAGAGCTCCCTCCACATTAGCTTTCACCTAATCTCCATTAGGAGTTCCCTAATCTTCATTACATATTTTGGTCCCTTTCACACTTGGATTAGTGTTTTCATTGGGGTGGCCTCATCATCCTCTTTAGAATGGACTTACGCGAGTCCATTGAGGGCCTCATAGTAGCTGTAATTCATTACGAGCTATCAACAGTTTGTGCGAGTGCAGTTGACACACCATCCACTTTGCATATTGTGTGTGGACCTTGAGGCAATGTTTTCCTCCTTACGTAGCCTAGGTAGGATTGTGTCTATAGATGACTGGCTATAGAAGTAGTGTACCACTGGGGTTTCACATGGCTTGTCCTACTGCGAGGTGGACAAGAAGCTACTTGGCATTAGGGATTCAGTTTTAGATCTATTTAGAGATGGCCGAGGAGTCCATCCTACGGTTGGGAAACTGCTTCTTATTTCCAAGTGCTCCCACCCAGCCATGGTAGCACATATCTATAGTAGCCGATATGTAGTTACTTATGGGAGGATGCTGATATGTAGCCAATATCTATAGTAGTCGATATGTAGTTGCTTATGGTGGCATGACATATCTATAGTAGCCGAATATGTAGTTGCTTATGGGAGGATGCCGCACCATCGCCAGATTCCCTTATACTTTGCAAAGTAGTTATATGCAGAGTTTGTATTGGGACTCGAGGTGGATTGTACTACTGCTTGTCTTGGCGGTGGTACGGGTAGTGGTTGTCGCTTAGGCGAGTAGGGTAGGTTGCCCCCCCCTCTGGCGGGCCCTTTGAGTTATTGAGGTAGACCCGACGTTTGTGTCACTTTTGACTGTTGAAGAGAATCTTCACACATGGACATGGCTGATTTCCAAGTGCTCATCCTTCATTAGGCAACATATAAAACAATAGAATTAGGAGTAGCATCTTTGACAAGCAAGGGAAGGCATATATGCTCCATATATGTGGATTAGGACCTATCGGTGGCACATCTCAAGTTGGCAATAGATATAATATTGTTTGTCCATGGAACTAGCCAACCACAGTCAACCAGCTAATTAAGTCATTCAAGAGTCTATAAAAGGCAATGATGGTATTCAATGTAGATCATCTACCGCCTAGTTGGGGCAAGTAAAGAATAGGGCTATTAGGGTCTTAATTTACCTCTTTTGGAAGACCAAAGACCATAAAAATTTGTACATTCATCTTTGACACTTTTGTAACATATAATATACTAAAAATACAGCTATCTCTCTCTCTCTCTCTCTCTCTTTATTCATGACTTGCATCAAGATTCCTATTTTATTACTTAGGGCTGAAAGAAGACACACAAAGCTTCCACCCATGTGACACCAGTTGTAAAGATTCCTCCATAGGCTTGGTCTTGTGCGTAGCAATTGTTAAATTTGCAGCAATGTGATGAGCTATGGTGGATCAAATGCAAGAACCAACATAATTAGCAAGTGATTAGAAGATGATTAATATGAGATTAGTGTATAATTAGTGCACTAATTGTGCAGATGATTAATATGAGATTAGTGCACAATTAACTAATAGCTTAATGTAGGCATGGATACTCAAAAACAAGCGATTTCTCATTAGGCCAATGCCTTAATTTATAGGTTGTACATCCACAAGATGCCAAGCATCTAATCCCACTGATTTCTCCTTGATTTGTGCCACCTCCCCTACATATGGGGGCACCTTTTCCTAGAATCTTTCCACACCCCTATATTCACTCATGCTACCCTTGATTCTCTTATCAGTAGTAGATACCTCTCACCTTTTCACTGCTACCCACTTAATTGCAGACTCCCTTTATAGTCTCTTGCTAAAAGGGCTTGTTCGCGTACACACCCATTCACTTGCATATTTTAACACCTCCCCTTAAGTAAATAATTCTAGTACACCTGGACCCTATACCAAGTTTCCCTCTTACTTGGTAGCCCACAACCAGTGCCTCAAGTCCCTAACTCATAGTCCTTGATACTCTCTCTCTATGTGTCCAAGGCTACTACACGTGTCCGCCGTGACCTTGACTAAAGTGCTCACACATACATCTACCACATGGCCTACATCATCGATGGCTCAAAGGTGGTTTTACTCTGTTGGGGTAGGTTACATTGGGTTGTGGGGTTTCTCTCTCTTTCTCTCTCGGAAAAGATGTCATGACTCCTCTTCCTTAGGAGTCTCCATGAAGTTTGCTGATGCCGATCCTTCTTCATTTGGTTTGCTATAGCAGTCTCTAGCCATGTGTCCTGACTTCCCACAATTGTGGCAAGTGAAGGTCCTTCCTCCTCCCCTACCTCTTCCTCGTCCTCATCCTCGTCCTCGTGAGAATTCTCCTCGGGTGTAGAATGCTCTCTCCTCTCTAGTTGTAGGGTCCAACCCTTTCTTCTCTTTGACCTTGCTCTAGTCGTGCTCCTTCTATCTCATACAGCTTTAATTCTGGTACATTCTTTAAGGTTGCCACAATGTTCTCATAATCTCCTTTGTCCACACTCTTTAGAAGCACTGCTAGTGCCTCATCATCCTCTACCTTCTTCCCAATGGGCTACCAATTGTTGCTTAATGCTTTTGTATTTGTTCAAGTGTGTGGTTAGATGTTCACTTTCCTTCATGTCAAGTTTATAGAATTGCATTAGCAGATTTATCTTTGAATTTTTTGCTTGAGTGCCAAATAATTAATTAAGTTCATCCCATGCATCTTTAGCCCACTATATCCCTGCAATTATATCCCTGCAATGTGGTGAATAATTTCATCATTTAAGCTAAGTGCAATGAGTCCTAATTCTAATTCCTGCTCTTTCTCTCATTCTTCCCAATCTCCTCTAGGCATTCATCTCTTCCCTCAACTAGCCCCCACAGATTTTTCCTCGTGAGCAAATACATGGTCTCATGTATGGCACTACTCCTCGTTAAATTTAGCTATTTCTTGTGCACTGCTCATTGATGATGTGAAGGGAATCTTACCTCTTGATCCAATTCAAGATTCAAGGGCAGTTTCTACCCTTTTACAACTCTAATCTGATATTTAATGATGATTACAACAAGTTTATCAACATGAATTCACCAAAAATTACATAAAGCCAAGGGTAATTGATCTGTACTGAATGGTTGGGATATCAAACCATCTCCAAATTACAAGCTGAAGTGATAGGGATTTGTATCAGATACCCAATTGGTAAATTTGAACCATTAATTACACCAAAATGTAGTAATTAGTGCTGATTAATCATTGATTAGTAAAATAATCCCTCTATTTTGTGTGTAAAAAATAGAGTATGCAGGGAGGCTAGATCTGATGCCTTAGAGTTCAAATGAGCTCAAATCCTTTCAAAGGCATCAATAGCAGTTAGTCTAGTAAAGGATCAAGCCAAGAAACAAAAGATTTGACCAAACATTGAATGCTTAATCTCTATTTTACAAAAGTCACTTGTTGTTATAAATTTGATGCAGAGCTTGATACCACTTCTACTTGAGGAATTTCACAAATCTGAGATCACCAGCATGTTCAGAGCATCCAAAAACCTGTTGGGCTAGCTCCTTTGCTCCCGATTCCAAGCAGTGATGAAGAGCAATTTGGAGTTTTCCTCAGAAAAGTAGGCGCTAGCGAAGTCATCGATTTTTGCAGATCCTCCCAGCGGTTTGACGATTTGAGGTGGCTGGCTGAAGCGTGGGGAGTCTACTTAGGTGTGGCTAAGAGGATTTGGGTGAGAGAGAGAGAGAGAGAGAGAGCTCCTCCACCGGCTGGGGGTATAGAGATTAGTTGAAAATAGACTAAAAATGTGATTATCTCTTAATTATAATTAATAAGATGATTAGCAAGATAATTAGGCTCAGAAATTGGATGAATCCTAAGATTGGCTCTGATACCATGTTGAATTTGCAGCAATGTGATGAGCTATGCTGGATCAAATACAAGAATTAACATAATTAGCAAGTGATTATAGAAGATGATTAATATGAGATTAGTACACAATTAACTAATAGCTTAATGTAGGCATGGATACTTAAAAACCAGCAATTTCTCATTAGGCCAATGCCTCAATTTATAGGTTGTACATCCACAAGATGCTAAGCATCTAATCCCATTGATTTCTCCTTGATTTGTGCCACCCCCCTACATCTAGGGGCACCTTTTCCTAGAATCTTTCCACACCCCTATATTCACTCATGCTACCCTTGATTCTCTCATCAGTAGATACCTCTCACCTTTTCATTGCTACCCACTTAATTACAGACTCCCTTTTACAGTCTCTTGCTAAGGGCTTGTTCACGCACACACCCATTCACTTGCATATTTTAACAGCAATGTGCGAATGGGAATTCTAATTTAGAAAGACAAGAGATAGGCAATGTCTCTAGGTTTGTATTCTCTATCACTAGGTACATAACTTGGGCCAGCTATAGTGTACCAAATCTATGTGTCATCCTTCTTTGGTGGGGGAGAGTAGTTGTGCTTGCATGGAATGTTTTTTCATACCTTGTGTATGCACATCTATTGAATCCTTGTCAGATTCGTCTCTAGAGTCCGTATATGATTCTCCATTAGAGTCCTCATGAATGGGTTCAAGCCCTTACTGCTTTGGGGGTGGTTTTCACAGATACGTGGGGTCTCAGATCTTTTCTCTTCCACTGGAAAAAGGATTTCCCTCTCTACTTTGAGATGGATCTAAAAGAGAAGGTAGGTTCTTGCAATCCTTGGCCGATACTCCTCTCGTTCAAGTTCAAGCTCTGGCTCTAGTGGAATCCCTACCAATTTTGTGTGATGCTCCATTGGTTTAAAGGTTCTAGCTCGGCTTGCACTTCCTTCACCAACCATTAGGCTTCTTCAAGTATGTTCTTCTCCTCAATGGAGTTAAAATATTCAGCAAAGTGCTTTGGTAAGTGATCTACATCAATGGGAATTGTTTCCTCCTCATTTGTTAATGTCGTTATCGTCACTCTTAGAAGAGGATGATGAGTTTTGTCTCTATTCAAAGCCACTATGTATGGTAACTCTATCATCACCTTTTCCATCTTTAGTCATCTTCAAGGTTGAAGCTTCTTTGACGATGGCCTTCTTTTGTTTGGCTTGCATTTGTGTGAGCATGTTCAAAGAACAATGATTATCTTGCCATGCTGAATGCTTAACACATTCAAGTTCTTCACGCACAAGCTTTCAATTGTGGAGTTGCTAGTTGCTCATAAGGGGCAATCTTTGTAGATAGGATCTACTTCACACCATGACATGATTGTGTCAATGGTGCATTCTTTGAGGTAGAGTGTTCTTTTTGTAGGATGATCGACCACTCAATGGGGTCCTTGGCAATGAAACTGCGATAAAAGTTTCTTGCAGGTGTACCAATGGACCTACGCATGATCAGTTTTGGGTCAATTTGAGACACATGTAATAGCGGCGATAGATTACTCTTTGTGAGAGTAACATCTGCTTGCACATCATGTGTCTCAAGGATTCTGGTGTACTTGGAGCCCTTTGTACCTGGATTCTGGTGTACTTGGAGCCCTTTGTTTCGCCATGCAATATTGCTTTGGTCTTTCTTGGGGCCTCAAGGAAGGAGGTTTGGTAAGCAAGGTTGTGGAGCTGGACGGGCACACTAGGCAGTTGCGAGTTGTTTCTTATGGACAAAGCCACATACAATGTGTACTACATAGAGGGAGCATGAGATGCTAATGGTTGGAAATGGGTCAAGAGAAGTGGTTTGGCCTAGATTCGAGCTAGCGCGATGTGATGATATTTGCATTCCAATGTCTGATGGTCACCCATGCCATTTATAATCATCACAATAAAGGAGAGGTTATAGCATTGAGCGACGGTGGGGGCATTGGGAACATTAGGATTCCATGTGAATGTGTTAACACACTGCACACCTAATCATTGCACTTTATTGGGATGAGGTTGGGTCATTTTGCAATTCCCACCGGAAATCAATGTTGCGTGAGTGAAACTAGCAAAGCATTAAGCTCGTCTATGCTCACATTGCCAATTTGTGTTCCCCCATTGTGTTTCATTTTGGCCTCATCGGGTAGGAGGCTCATCAACTGTTAATTTCTTTCTTTTCCTCTCTCCTCCTCCTCTATTTTTTTAAAAAGTTTTAAATTTTAAATTTTTTTCCCTCTTTCCTTCTTCCTTCCCTTTCTTTGTTCTACTCTATTTTCTCCTCCTCTTGTTTTCTTCTTTTATTTTCTCCTTCATCCTTTTCTATCTTCCCATTCTCTCTCTCTCTCCCCCCTTCATCCTTCTCTCTCTTCCCTTTTTCTCTCTCTCCCCCCTTCATCCTTCTCTCTCTTCTCCACTTCTTACTTTTCTTTGCTTCACGTGGCAACTCGGTTGGCGGCGGCGAAAGGAAGAGGGGAGGCGTGGACAGCAGAGGCGTGGTGGCGGCGGCGGATAGCTAAGGTAGAGAAGGCAGAGCTAGCGGGCATACGGCGTGAAAGAGCTGGCCAAGGGCCGGGACGATTGTAGAAGGCGGCGCAAGCGGGCTGAGCAGGAGCAAGCAGGCATGCTAAGCAAGCGTGGGCAAGGCGGCAAGGCAGGAGGGGTGCTGTGGTTATGGAGGGAGGAGCGGCTGAGCTGGTGGCAGATAGCCGGAAGCTGGCGGGGAAGGGCCGGGAATAGGGCGGGAGCTGGCTTGAGGGGCGAATTACCCAAACAAATAGAAATTGCAAGGTTTTTTTGCCCTTAGAAGTTGAAGCCAATGAAAGCTTTCCTTTTTTTGAGCTCACACAATCTGGATACTTTGAAAACACACATAATTAGATACCATTTTTCTAAAACAAGGTAGGAAGCCTTTAAAACAAAGTAAAAGATACCTGTTTTAGAATATAGAATATCAAGTTGAAAGACTTGTGTGTTCTCATATCCAGTTGTTTGTTTTCAACACGAATTATATTGAAAACACAAAAGACTTTCAAACTCTGTATCATTTTTTGAAACAAGCAAAGATATTTTATTTGTTTTGGGTTTTCTTTAAATACAATAGTTTGAGCTACATGAACGTTATGTTGGTGCCAAAAGATATGCATGCAATCTAAACAGTATGTTGGTGTCGCTATATTTTAAAATTGTGTATTGTAGCTCAAGTTATTGTATTTCAAAAAAAATTTAAACTTTAGTACTGTTTTTTAGAAAATAAAACAAAAAACCAATAGAATATCATTGTTTGTTTTTTTTTAATGGATATCAAGTTAAAAGCTTGTGTGTTTTCAACACAATTCATGTTGAAAACACACAAGCCTAGGTCATGTTTTGAAACCTCTCTCTCTCTCTCTCTCTCTCTCTCTCTCTCTCTCTCTCTCTCTCTCTTTAACACGATTCGTGTTGCAAATACACAAGGTTTTCAAGTTAGATCCATTTTCCAAAACATGCAGCTTTTACTTGTTTTGGAAACTCTTTGTTTATTTTTAAAAAATGGATATCAAGTATCTAAATTTGTGTGTTTTCAACATAATTTAGATACTTGGTATCCAAATTGTGTATTTTCAACACAATGTATATAATTGGTATCAATTTTTCAAAACAAGACGAAAGCTTTTACTTATTTTGATCCATGCATATAACTATTTCTAATATAATAAAGCAATAAAGCAATAAATGGATTTATGGTATCAAAATCTCACCAATAAATAAAATATCATAGTGGATAATTTGGAATAAAGTGTTAACAAAACTTGAAAATGGATATACAAAATCTATTTCTTTCAACATCTCAATATCTAGTTTCATATTCAAAATCAATACCTAGTAGGTAATTTTCTCAATATCTAGTTTTGTATTCAAAATCAATATCCAATATGCATTCTTTATTAAACTTGAAATTTTTATATATACTAACCATATTTGAAATCGATAACCATTATATATATGTCATCTTTGATCTTTTTTATATTAAATATAAAAAAACTTAATAAATATATTAAAATAAATCAATATTACCAAAAGTTAAAATAAGATATTTACAATTTTATTTTTATGGCTACTTGCATTCTACACCCTAAACTCCTCCAAATTTGCTCCAAACTAATTCAAATGTAACAAACATGCAAATGTTGATTATCACTTTACCAAAGAAAAGAAACAACCACCCATCTCTTGGCACGTTAGCATGTCACTACTCATGGAAAAATAAAAGACAAAAGGCATTCCACACATTTCAATGTGGAAACCTCCATATCTTTATAAGTGGTTTACATTTGGTAAGAACGTTATTGTCTTCAACATGAAGTAGATTGACTTTTTCATAGCAAAAAAGGTCTTGAGAACCTCACAGAAATGGGTTAAAGAATAAGGGAGATTGTGATCCATATATCACCACCGAGATGGCGATTCTTCCAAGAGACTACTATATGATGCACGTTAAGGTTAGAGAATTAATGTTGACATGGATTATGAAATCCTTATTGTGATATTGCATGGGGTGCTTTGAAAAGAACCATTTAACAAAAATGAGGAATGTTAATACTTTGAGTAATAAATCGAGGTTACAATATAAGAAAAGGTAGTGGGAGGTTGTGCCAAGATAATCATATTGCTATACAATGAAGTAAGAAGCAAGAAATAAGGGAAGCACAATGTATTAACGTGTGTATGACGACAAATTCCAATGCTACTGGGGATATTCTATGCAAGTTACTTGAAACACATAATGCCTAACAACTTTGAATAAGCCAAGTATTATAAAAGATGATGCATTCCCATATTTGTAGTTTACATGCAGGTGAATGGAAAATGGATGCATGTGCTATTGTCAATATTATAAAAGATGATGCATTCCCATATTTGTAGTTTACATGCAGGTGAAAATGGATGCATGTGCTATTGTCAATATTCAACATTTGGAATGGCACCAAAAACATGTATTATTACACATCAATATTTGGAATGGAACCAAAAGTACGTACAATTACACATTGATATTTGGGATGGCACCAAAAGTATGTACTATTACACATCAAAGAGGACAATGAGAAACATCTATGAAAAGGATAGCTTTCTTAAATGTCTACTATGGCCCATTATCGACATGCATATAGTTGATTATAATATGCTTGATATATGACATTTTAAAATAGATTTTAAAATAATAAAGAAATAGCACACATAAATAGATATATTTTAATAAATAAAAGCTAATCTATTCTATAATCTATAGACACTAATAACATGTAGACACAACACTTTCTTGATAGCCTACCACATTGAAGGACACCTCACTTCCATATACCATCCACTCATAGGTCCACCTACATGTTCCTTTCTTGTTAATCCTCTCTCTCTCTCTCTCTCTCTCTCTCTCTCTCTCTCTCTCTCGTATGCTTCTTGGCATGTCCTTACCCATGCAAACATGCACAAGGAGCATGCAACAAGTCAAAAGTTGTTTAGGAGCACAAAAAAGAGAGTCTCTTGCTAATTTTAGGTTTTATTCTCTATATGTTTATTTACTAGAAAGAAAGAAATAATTTTTTTATCAACATCTATCGAAGACACAAAGGGCCGATGAGACCAAACAATAGTACATATGATCCATGTGTGTAGACTTATAGTCATAGAACATGAAAAGAGAAAAAGCCTTGCATGTATATTGAAACAGGCATAACCAAAAGGACTTTCAAGGAGGAGAACCATGTGCACCTAGTAGCACTCGTAGGCTTGTTGATATAGAAAAATATTTAGCTATGATATTTTCATAAAATGACATTCAATACATGTTCGATCCTATCTTTATTTTATGAAGTGTGTAAACGAAGAAAAGTTTTTTTGCAATTAGTAGTGTCTTTTGCGGTTAGTAGGTTTATCTTGGAATCAAAAGGGGCCATCCTACTTCAATTTATTATCGCATTGGATGACATCCACATTGCTACTACTACATTTAAAATGCTTAGGCATACCTATCTTCATTTTGTTAAAACATTTTATCAAGTAATCTTTTGCACATGCGTCAAAATTATTCCTTCCCAATCTAACCCAAACTGTACTAGAATGAATTTATGATGTTGTTCAATCTAAAATCATCATATGCATGTTTCTAGCACACATCTATGGAAGTGTGTCTACCTATCATCACTATAAAAATTACTTTATGGATGTGTGTGTGCCATTTCATGGAACTAACAATGGCAACATGATGAATTGGTTACAAAGAGAATGCCCATTATAATTTTTATTATGCTTGCAATGATGAATTTTGTTATTTTTTTCCGTAGCTCGATATTTCTAATTTGTACTTATTTATATGTGTGCTTTATGGGATTTACACATTCGGTGCCTTGTCCAATGATCAAAGCACAAACTGCAACTTGTTGCTCCAACCACCACCCTTTAGATTCGCCAAAACATAAAGTGAATAGTTTGGTGGGATTATAAAAGTATGTTATTGTGTAAACAATTCCACCGACATCCTTTAGTAACGAAGTAGATAGATAGTGCATAGGGTTTCCATTGAGTTATTTTTTCTTAGTTTTTAGCAAATATATCGCCTTGTTGAAAGGTTGATGACGCACTTAGAATCTAGACTCCATAGTTTCCAAAATCTCCTAACAAAATAAAAATGAAACTCCTACAACATTTGGTAATTTAAGGTAAAAATTAAAACAAGAATGGATCCCAATGCCATATTATCATGCCACATTGTAGGGTTAATTGTGTTTCATAGATTCGCGCACACATGTGAGCATGACCAACAAGTTCATGAGTGTGCAAGGAGAGTTTGTTGAATCACATGAGAATGGCAAGTGCATAACTACACTTAACAAATCACAATCGGAAACTCTTCATCCATGGACATAATTTTCACATGAGACACAACTTAACATATACATGGTCTTTCCATACTAAACTTTTCCAATTGTGTTAAAAAGGGTTGACTTGCAAGCTAAAATGGTCTCAACGAGGTCCTCCCATACAAAAATGTGAGAAATGGGATTGGACTTGCTAACTCAGAGTTTTGGCAACTATGCTAAAGCCCTCTACTAGGCTAGAATAAGAGAAATTCTCCATTGCATTGGCAATTTATTGAGAAGGCTAGAAGAAAAGCACTTTTCTATTGTAATGCTATTTTTCTAGTTTCTACAATTGTTTACAGCCATAATATGAAGTGATTTGAAATATAAAGGTTGTATACATATATTACCAAATTAACTATTCCTAACATAGTACATTGTTGCTTTACCATTACTTGCAACTAAAACTTTATAAACATTCAATGAGAATGGCATGGTTGTCCACTAAAAAGAATGACATCGACATTCAGTGAGAATGGCATGGTTGTCCTCTAAAAAGAATGACATCGTTGTTTATTGAGAATGACATGGGGTAATTAAAGAAGGCTGAAGAAAATCACTCCTCCATTGTAATATTAATTTTCTAATTTTTAAAACTGTTTACAACCATTAAATGAAGTCATTTGAAATATAAATGTTATAACCATACATTACCAAATTTATTATTCCTAATGCAATGCATTGTTGCTTTACCATTACTTGCAACCAAAACTTTATAAACACTTAGTGAGAATGACATGGTTATTAGTGGATAATGAATCCACTAACAAAAATGACATGGTTGTTATACACCGTTATTGAGAATGATATGGTTTCTAGTGGATAATAAGTCCACTAACAAGAATTTTTGTTGTGCGCACTTAAATGACATGGTTGTAGTTCATGCCCAATTCACATCTCATTTGTTAACACTACATGCATGTGACGACAAACCAAGACATTGAAAGATGGGCATTGGTTTTTATTGTGCTCTTGGAAAGTGACTAGTAGATTTGAAGAATGGACATTTGGTCATCCATTCAAAAATTATGGTAGCCAACTTCACAAAAAGAGAGCAATGACAACATACCCACTTCCCAAAAAGTTGGATGGACTACCATGTGAGCTTCTTGCATGAGCTCTTTTCAAGAAGCAAAAGGGATGGGTAATTTGCATTATGCATTTTTATCTCCATTATCACAACCTAAAAATCAACATGCTCATTTGCTACCATTACTTTCTACATTCCAAAATGATAGTAGCTACCATTACTTTCTACATTTCAAAATGATAGTAATGACCACCTTAAGAAGTGGTATAGGACATGCTCATTTGCTACCATTACTTTCTACATTTCAAAATGATAGTAATGAGCACCTTAATAAGTGGTACATGATGGGTATGTTTGAATTTACAAATAGGAATACTTGAGTTGATGAGTGATATTTCTTGCTTAACTATTTGCATACTTAAAGTTTATGCTGTTCGGCAAGCAAGCGCACATTATAATATGATTTGAAAATCAAGAGAATATGCTCAATGCTAGATAAAGCAATCTTGGGTGGATGCATAAATTGATTTGTATGACCTACTGAATTATTACATTTTTTGAAAAGGTTTTAAGAGGTTTTGAGGGGACTATATACATAATCCAACCATCATGGCGGTTGGTTTGCACCCTTCCATAATTGCAACCATCATGCTAGTTTCTTTGCACCCTCCCACAAATTGCAACCATCATGGCGGTTGCTTTGCACCCTTCCACAATTGCAATTCAATATTGATTGATAAACCAATTATACATGCTCATATTGCTAACGACTCAAATGGAACGAAGTATTTAATCTTCCCTTTCTCCTAATGTATAGAAAAGAGCCTCTTGACAACCATGACATGAGCAAAAGGGCATTTTATGTATAGTTCACTATTCTATTGCAATTAGTCACACACATGCGCGTGCACGCGCGCGCACACACACACACATGCACAAGCGATGCACGTGTGCACACAAACCTTTTTCTACAAAAGCAAAATTTATCTTTAAAAAAAACTTATGTAAAGTAAAAAATGTATTATTTATAATTTTGGCTTGCCTTTGTGAAAGGCAACTGTAAGTGACCATTCTTATTTTTTGTTTACGAGCATTAAAAAGTCTCTCTCTCTCTCTCTCTCTCTCTCTCTCTCTCTCTCTCTCTCTCTCTCTCTCTCTCTCTCCTTTTATCCATCTCCCTCTAATAGTGCATTATAGAAAAAAAATGTCGTGTTTAAAGAGAACCGAAATGATATGTGCATGTGTGTGTGTGTGTGTGTGTGTGTGTGTGTGTGTGTGGCTCACATGTATAAAAGTTGAAAAATATGGTGAAGGTTTCACTTGTTTCGACCTAATGAATTTTAGGCAACTTCTTGAAACATTTGGTTTGTTTTTTGAACTTTGAAAAATATTTATTATCTACATGTAGGTAATGTTTTTCACCTATGCATTTAAAGAAAGATGGAAACAAGTCTTATTTAATGCTCATAGAAAACCTCCAAACTATGTACAACTTACCTACAAAGATTATGGTTTCACAGCCGGCAAATATTTAATTATCAATTTCCAAAGTCTTCAAAATTATGAGAGTTTTAAATAAAATTTGGTGAAAAACTTTGGCAAATTTTGTGGAAAAAACACAAAAGATTAAAGTTTACTTTTTAACATTTATTCATTAGAAATGACAAATTATATAACTAGATAAAATACAAGACCTTAACAAAAAACATTTGAAAGAAACAAACATTAAGACCTTTCATTATAATAAATCTATAAAATTTATTTTTGTTGGCCGCGTAGCTTGGTGATGAAAGTCATAGTCTTTTATGATGAGGGCTTGGGTTTGACATGTGCTTGCCCTACTATTGGGTGCATTTCCTTGCCCTACTATTGGTACACTTGCTTGCCCTACTACTGGGTACATTATAAGATAACAGTTGCATCAGGCAACAATAAAAATATGTCTCGTGTGGCTATGGCTAATGGGTCACAAAATAATTTTTATCATTTATCAATGGTTGTTTGTACCAGATTATTGGCTTGTTCATAACTCCCTTAATCTCATTTATGAACCTTGTTTACAACTCAGGAGAATACCCCTCATGCTTGATGGCTTTGACATTTTGTATAATTTTATAGTACTAAAATCGTATATAGACTCTACATGACATTGTGTGTCGAGGAAAATATTTAGGGATGGTGTATGTGAATTACTAACCTTTGACAAGGTGAATGAGCTTAGACTATTTACAAAATGGATTCATTTCAACAATATATATATATATATATATAGATAGATAGATAGAGAGAGAGAGAGAGAGAGAGAGAGAGAGAGAGAGAGAGAGAGAGAGAGGACTAGGTAGTGGGGACCTTGGGGCTGATAGTGGATGGAGGAGGGATGCTTGAGTAGGGGAGGCAAGCTTGGCGTATGGCGGTAGAGAGTGAAGACTCCCTAAGCCTTGCCCGAGCCTGGCACACGGAGGCAGAGGGTGAAAACTCCCTGATGTTTAGTGCTTGGATAATTAGGAGTCTCAGTAGATGACCCAAATTTTTAGGCATTAATGCAATCCTTTTTTTGGGACCAATATTGAGTATATATATTATCTCATAACTAAATATACAACTAGATCTTTAACACCAACCAAAACAATAATTTTAGGGCAGTAATTAATGCAATCCTTTTTTTGGGACCAATATTAAGAATATATACTATCTCAGAACTAAATATACAACTAGATCTTTAACACAACCAAAACAGCAACCTCAACCAAGACTACAGACTGCACACACCCACTAATTACCACATTTCACTTCATTCAGCAAATTCCATCTGCCATCCTCCAAAAGAAAACTGGATTGCCCCCAAGAAATCTGATACCCCAATTGGATGCAAGCTTCCATCATAGCCTCAATGGTACACCCTCTAGGGGTTTGCTTTTCCAATATGTCCCCCGTTTTTGACCAAATTTTAACTGTGGGTTTGGTCCCCACGGGATTTTCTATAAAAGCAACAAATGTATGATCCACTTGCTTCTCTTTAAGGTACCATCTTCTAGTTTTGGGACCAAATCTGGGCAGTTTAGGCTTTAGACTCTCACTAATACTGATATGAAACATATGAATCATCACCTGTTAGGTTACCCTAGTATGCTTAAAGGTTCCTCCAAGTAAATATAGAAATCAAGTGATGCCAATCTGTAGTTTTTGCAATAGCTGACTCATCCCCTCTTTTTCTAGCTTATTCACACCAATTACAGACTAGCACATACACACACATTTATGCATCAGATTTGTCACATCCAGTCCCACAATAGATCCATTATGAAATATAGTGGCATTCCTAGAGACCCAGATTTCCCACAAACAGCATGCTCTAATAATGTTGAAGAGTACAACTGCAGCCTCATCATTAAAAGTCTACTTCCCTAAGATCCAATCACCAATAAGTCTAAATCCCAAAACACTGTGCTCAACCCACTTTCCAATTTTTCCCCATGCACCTCTGATGGCCGGAAACTCCCAGAATGCATGTTTTCCATCTTCCAAGGCAGTTCTGCACCTGGGACAGCACCCACTAGTAAAGTTTTTTTGCACAATTCAATCCCAATGGGCAAAGCCCACATGCCTACCCTCCACAAGAAGACCTGAAATTTATAGGCATCTGACTTTCCCACAGCAACTTCCATCTATTTTTCCAGCAACCAGAGCTCTAGGTCACCCTCCAGATCCTATTACAATACTCCACATTGTTTTCCCCTTTTCTTAGTTCAGTGTACAAGTCTCTAGTTTTTCCCTTTGCCAGTTTAGCTCCATTGAACCAAGCCCACTCATTAATCCAGCAAGACTCATCAGATGCAGTGGAAAACCACCCATGTTGGATATGAACAAGCACATGAGCCATTATATAGCAGACACTTGGAATTCCAGTGTCACAACTGATCCAACTCCTTCCATCGCACAGCTATCCAATCCCAACAATCATTCAGCCTCTTTAACCCTTTATTATTCAGCTTCCTTGCTGAGTAAGTATCAAGAAGACCTAGGGGGGTTTAAATTTATGAGACCACCAGAGCTCCAAGATGAGCATAGAGTTTCCAGAAGCTCTGCATCCCCCATCCCATGCCATAAGACTCAAGCCTTCCTTCCACCTGTTTGTTAGCATCTTGCATATAGAAGAGCCTGTCATCTTCAAAGGGGCATAGGAAAACAGTTTGTCCTTCCAACCCAACCCATGCCAATTACCTTTAGCTTGAACCATTGATATCTCCACCAACCCTCTCACCATCACTGACAATGTTTCTTCTTGATGAAGACACTTGGGAAGAAGCAAAGCAGCCCTTGCTAGGGTTTGGGTTGGTAAATGCAAAATTCCAATACCCCTTTCCCCCTTATAGGAACAGACAACTTGTCCCAAGCAAGCCAGGCTATAACTCTTCTGGTAGATCTGCCATTTCTCCATAAGAAGTCTCTAATGGGTCCCATTATCTTTTTCCAATGACACTTTCCAAATTCAAGCATAGGACACAAAAACATAATGTAAGCATTCAGCACAGTATTGCATATTGCTATCTTGTCATGAAAAGGAACTCTAATCCCGTCCCATTTCTTTAACTTTTCAAGAAATCTATCTAATGCCCAATCAATCAACTGTTTGTTTGTAACTTCAGCCCCAAATAGGATTCACAGATGTTTGACAATTTGTCCTTTTTTTAACACCTCACATCCCCACCTCTCTAGTTCAAAATCATTGTCCTCAATCAGACTTATAATTTTGGATTTCTTAATGTTGCATTTGGATCCAAATGCCACAACAAATTCTTATATGATAGACAGAGCCTGTCTCATATTATTATTCTCAGCTTTCAGGAACAACAATGAATCATCAGCAAAGCACTGAATAATTAGTTGTTCACTGTGTCTCAACTTTAGTCGAGTAATATTCCCTTTTCTACAAGCATCTTCCAAAGCCACCACCAGGGGATGGGAAGCAATAGCAAATAATAGGGGACAAAAGGACATCCTTGTCTCACAGATCTATTAACTTCAAACCCCCCAACTATCCTCCCATTTAACAGGACATTCGAATGCCCCAACCCAATTCAGAGTGTAAATACATGTAGCCATTTTAGTTCCAAATCCAAGTTTTTCCATAACTCTTGCCACCACAAAAGACCAATGAACCCTATCATAAGCCTTTTCCAAGTCCAGTTGCAACGTGATACACTTTTGCTAGGTTTTAAGGGCCACATCTCCCCAACATGGCTGCAAAATTATTATCATATATTGATCTACCCTTAATAAACCCATGTTGTTTCTTAGAAATAACTTCTTGCAAAACAGGAGTGATTCTAAGAGAAATCACCTTGGCCAAGATCTTATAGATGACAGCCAACAAGGTGATAAGCCTCCAATGACCAAACCTATTGCAAGTAGTTTGCTTAGGGATTAACTTCACTAAACCTTCTTTGAAATCCTTGACCAGACTACCAGAGTTGAAGGCCTTTTTACACACTTCCCACATTATATCCTTCAGGGATGGCTAAAAGGCAAGGAAGAATTCCACAGACATGCCATCCCATCCCATCCTGGAACTTTGTCTCTTCCGAGCTTCAAAAGAGCTACCCAACAATCCTCAATATCAACCTCCCTCTGCAACCATCTGGCTTGGTCAAGATCCACACTATGCTTAACTAGTCCTAACAATTATTTTCTACCTGAAACCTCCTGTGAGAGCAGTCCTCCTTCGAACTAAGGGTGGATCCGAGAAACTCTACCCATTTTCTTATAATTTGCATAACATTCTCCAGTTGTTGTCCATTCTCATCTAAAATTCTCCCCACCACTTCCCTACTATTTCTCCCTTTTGAAAGTCTAAAGAGGTATTATTGAGTGATTTCCATTTTGCCCGATTCCCTCTTCTCTAACACACCTATCATCCTCTTGTTTCAATCCAGATTGGCATCTGAAATACAAATTAACTTCCTCATCAATAAGTTTATTAACTTGTCTTTTCCTTTGCAAATTTTCCATTTGCATTGCCCAATTCTTCCTCTCATGCCTCCTCTCCTCACCTTCTCTTAGCTTGCCAAGAGCTCTGATGATTCCTTGCATCGCATTAGCAAACTGTCTCCATGACCCATTAGACATACCTCTCCTTTTCAGTCTCCCAATGCCTTCTTTAGTGTATCCAACAAAGAGATCATCTTTGAGTAACAGATTATTAACTCTCAATTTCCTAGTAGGAGACTGATTCAGCTCCATTTCCTCCTAATTGCTTTATTTCAAGGGTGTGTGATCAAAGATGGTCATAGTAGGATCTATAAAAACCCTCAAAGTATGAGGAACCCATGAGGCTTGTTGACTGAAAAACACTCTATCAATTATGGAAGAAGAATTAAGGTATTGCAGGCTAAAATAGGTATGCCGAGGATTCTCTCTCCAATCCCCTAGGCTATCAAGCAAACCCAATTTGCCTCTCAACTCCTCCCATTTTCCTTTCTCTTGACCCATCAGGATGGTACTTCCCCTAGATCTATCTAATTGTCTCAACCATATTAAAATCCCCTAAAATGATGTAGGGAACTTGAATGTTCATATTGTCAATCCAATCCCACATCCCACTCCTAATCTTATGGTTATGAACCCCATAAATGTTAATTATCCAGACTTTTTCCCCACTGACTTGGATTTCCACCACAAGGATCCTACCATTAGGGCGATTAGCTATAATAGTAGGATTCATATCATTTTTAACTACAGTCATAACACCACTATATCCAACCTTCACCCCCCCCCATACATCACCATCCAATCCCTAAACCTATCTCTCCTTAAAATATTAGTCCCAAAAAGGTTATGTTCTTGTATAGCCATAACAAATAGCCCCCAATCTTTAGCTAACCCCCAAAAGAAGCATTATTTTTCTTATCCTTAATACCTTTAACATTCCATTTATAGCCAGAGATATCTATTGACTTATTCATGATAGAGCAGTTTCAGATATCTATTGACTTATTCATGACAGAGCAGTTTCAGGTACCATATCTACTTCCTCCACTTCCCTAATTGTCACATTTTCCACTTGAATTCCCTTCTAAGCCTCAACCTGATAATTGAACCTCTGAACAGAGGAGGTGCCACTATCCTCTTCTCTCAGAGGGCTATAAGGATTAGAATACATCAGGGGGTTCAAGCTACCTTGAGACTTTTTCTCCTTTCCTTCTCCCCCTGGTTTGACATGGGTTCTTCTAGCCTCCTCTTTGGCTTGCCTGACACTAACTTTCCCTTTTACTCTAACTCACTCCCCTTCTGACTGACCCCCCTCCTCCATCCTGCATTTTATCTTTCCCTTTCCCATGACTAGTGTCAGAGTTTGTCTTTTTAGCACTATTTTCACCTGTCTCCTTATTCCCATCAGACTTACCATGTCCCTGCTCCACACAGTTTTTGGCTATATGTCCAAACCCCCCGCATTTAAAACACGCACCTAGAAAAGGTCTAAATTTCAGACCCAATTCTAATATTCCTAGATCTCCTAAATCAACTTCAATGGTTTGAGGGGTTTCAATCATAGTATTCCAGGATACACATGCGCTATTAGCTTGCCGGCCCCCAACTTCATCATTTGCAAGATGGGACCCAATGAGCATGCAATCTCTCAAAGTCCAGGAGGAAGTCCAACTATTTCTACCCACACCAGACAAGCTTTTTGAAGGCTTTTATTCACATCAAACAAAGGATCAAAAGGGAACACATTTACCAACCTCTGCTCCATGAAGAGAGGAGCTTTCGCAAACAATTTCGACACAGACTGCCCTTTTATAAATAGAACATTGAAAAAACCCTTGCTTAGATAGAACACCTTCGAAACCACCTTGTCACAAAATAAATTCTTGAAGCCACTTACCCACCTCAACCTAAGCAAGCGGTCTCTCGGGGGAGAAGATAATAACACCACACAGAGAGAAGAGCCCAACCCGATTCCTAATCAACTTTGGATTAAGCTTTAAGCATACCTTCTTCCCTCGATTCAAGGCTTGTGAACTAAGCTTCGCATTCATCCAGTCGGGGACATTCTTCTTCCTTGCACTCTCACCGCTTCACGCTTCCGGATTGTCAACCTCCTAATTCGTGACTTCTGCCACCCCTTGCTGCCAAAGGCTTGCCATCCCAAGCATGCAACCTCACGCAAGTCGACGTACAGGCGCATGCGCCCAACACATGTAAATTTACAGCGTAGTACAGCCCTCTACCCCCCACTGACTCGCTACCATTTAATGCAATTCTTAACTACTACCTTTTTAGGGCATTAGCTAATGCAATTTCACTTTTGAGCGAATATATATATATTTGTCCATGGACGTTTTTTTTTTTTTGGGGCATTTGCACGTCCGTGACTAGGCATACATGTCTTTACTCTTGTGACGACGGTGGATTTACCCCCGCCTCCCAGAAAAGATTTTTTAAAAATCACAAAATTACCGTGAGGAATGCGACAGAAAAATCTCACTGTAATTTTGTGATTATTTATTCCGCCATAGCCAAACAAGCCTTGCACTTGCTTATCATTTCGTTTTTCCTCTTTTTGCTGTTTCACTCTCGCCCTTGGGCCCTGTCGTGCCTGCATTTTGGCGTCTCCAGGCAATCATTCGTGCCCCCTAGAGGCCCTACAAAATCCTGCACATTCTGCAGGGCGCCATTTCTCCATTTTCAGTTTCCATACTACTTACATACCGTTCTCTGCTCTAAAAAAAACCATCATCACCAGTGACCACCATCGCCGTCTTTCCCTACGTTTTTTCACTTTTGCTTGTCTTCTTCCCTGTGTTTTTTTTTCTTTTTGCAGCGTTTTTACCCCTTTTTTCTTCGAACAGTTTATGATTGACTGATGGATTCCCGCCATGGCCATAGACGGAGCTTTTCTCCTGAAAGATGCTACACTTGTTGATCTTTATGAGCAGAAGAATGGAACTATGTAGAAATGCAGGTTGCTTTTCCTCACAATCCAAACAAGAAAATTGAAATACAGGCAAATTTTTCCTACCTTTGACACTCCACAGGCACATTTCTCTGTTCAAAGCAGGCCAGTAACAGAGTAATTTCCACGAGATTAAGAAACCTGGACATGACATTGGTGGCAGGAAAGCCAAAACAGCAGCTAATTACATGCCTTTAATCGCAGCGCGGGACTTTTTTTTTTCTTTAGAAAAGCATCTTGCTTGCGAGACAAGCTTTTGTGATTTTGTACTATTCTGATGCGGTTTTCGTAGCCTTTCATAGAAATGCAGAAGCATCTTCAACAGGGCGAAAATCTCAACGCCGATAGGATCTCTTGGCTTCTTCATCTCAAGCCCTTCTTCCAGCCTCCATGTCTCTAAAGCCTGCAAAAGAACCACAAGGTCACTGTGGTGGGGACTTTCCCAACGTTGGTGTAGCAGTTGCCGAAGTGCAGGTTTAATGGCGGATTCGGTACGAGGAGGACCCTTTGAACGGGACGTCGAGCAGGTGAGTTCCGCTAAACACAATGTTTCTAAAGCTAAAAAATGTAACATTTTAAGGGTTTTTAAAAATAATAAAATAACTTGATGGATGGGGGAAGCCCTTGATCACCTTACTTCTCAGGCTCGCAGGTTCCTGTAGTCCATAATGATGCAAAGTTATGTGTCCAGATCTGTTTGCAAGTGTGTAGCCCCGTGGTAGAGGGAGGGGTTCAATTCCTGTTTTGAGGAGTTCCAAACTACGAGACAAACACAAGTTATCTTTTGACTATGATATAGTTGGGAGAAAACTACTAAGAAAGCATAAATATGTCTACATAGATTACGAATGACGAGCTGCAATTATTCAAGTCTAGAGACTTCTGGTCTGTTACAAAACATGTCATAGATCAACTAATTTTGGGATCCCAAAGGCACATATTAAAACAGAAGATTTATCGATAAACCATAGGCCTGTTTCCTTGATACCAAAGTCTTGTTTCCTCTCGCGTAAACCACTGTCCTGTTTCCATGATAGATATACCATCCAAGCATGGTTGCCAAAACCTAGAGAGAGAAAGATAGAGGACGTGTCAAGCAATCCTTGAATACACATAAGTCCAAGACGAAGAGCAACAACACATCTCTTCCAAGAACATCATCCTGTGCATCTTAACTTGATCCTCTGTATCCCAATCTCGTAAGCAAGGCCTGCAATCCACGATGAGAGAGAGAGAGAGAGAAAAAGCCTATCTCTATTCTCCTGTACCAAAAAAGTTTTGGGAAAAAGGCCACCACCACCGCCCCCCCCCCCCCATGGTTTGTAAACATCACTGTCGTATAACACAGGAACTTCAATAGCAGTCTTGTGTCACAACAACAACAACAACAACCGAGAACAACCTCACCTCTTCCAACAACCCACGCGCATGTGTGAGCGCCCACCGGCACACACACATGCGCGAGCGTGCGCCCATCTTCCGTAGCAGCCCTGTTCTCTCTCTGTCCACCAGTGCTGCCCGCGATGAGGTTCTTCGTGTAGTTTGTGCTCTATGGCGACAACCATGCGCCCGCATACACCACACGAAACCTGCTCCCCTGGACTCCGCCACCCTTCGCTTAAATAACCAAGATGTGATTCGCTTTCTCCAAAACGCCAAAAGCGATTAGCAAAAACGCATCATCCAAATAATAATTATTTTTAAGCCTTCCAAGGTTATTAAACCTTATAACTTTAAAATCCCTTTTGTCCCCTTTTACACTTGGGCTGGCCACCATATGAGTTTTCCTTTTCATATCCAAACTGATGCCGTTCACACTGTCCATCCCGTGCCCGTGCCCGTGCTCGTGCCACTTGCTTGTTGTCCAGAGGGAAAAACATAGGGTTGTAACATCCGGATCTGTACGGATCACCAACCTCTCAGGTATTCGTTGACACAATCACAGCGACTTGTCTCCCTGCCAATTACGGTGGTGGCATTCTCTCTCTCGGTTTACCTTTCAGATGGGTTATTTTGTTGGTATGGAGAATTTGATAGCCGACGTGTTGAGTTGAAGGCCACATCCGGTGCACATTATGGAGAGTTGCCATAGTGATTATTTCATGTCGATGATGGTGATGCTGATGTCGTCTGAGTGGTGAGTCCTATCACGAAGGTGGTCGTCCCTTGTCAAGACCTTGAGAATTGTCTCATACAGGGATCCAAACTTCACTGGAGGTTTTTGGAGGCCTTGTTCTATGGTTTTGGGGCGAAGCTATAGTTCACTACCGCCTTTCAGTCCAGGTAGACAGCCAAACCGAGAGCATGAACAAGACTATAATCATGATGCTGTGGTGTTATTGTCAGGAGCATCAAACTCTTTGGAGGAGTTCTTGCCATTGGTGGAGCATGCCATCAATGATACATTGCAGGCATAGACCAAGAAGACTCCCTTTTAGGTGGTATTTGGTCGTCTGGTTATTAACCCGATGACCCGAGCTCTCGAAACTTCCACATGGAACTATGGTGTAGACCAAATGGTTCAGGATTTGGACCAGCTATTGTGAAAGGTTGGGAAGAAATACGGAAGTCGCAAACAAAGCAAGTTTGCGAGGTTGACAAACATTGTCGAGATAGTACCTTTCTTCAGAGAAGGAGATTGGGTTTTTTTTGAAGGTCATGAAGCGGAGGTTGAAATAGTTCGGGGAAGTTGCTTTCAAACTAGCTCTGAAGAAAGGCCCATTCAAGATTATCAAGAGCTCAGTGATGTAGCCTTCAAGCTGGAGTTATTGAGCCATTTCCGGTGTTTCATTCGAGCAACCTTGTAGAGTATCATGGGCAAGTGCTCAGGGTTCCGTTGGATGAGGATGAATCCGAGTTGGTGGATACAGGAAGTCCTAGTACCAAAGCATGTTGTTTTGCACTAGTACAAGCGGGGTTCTTGTTGAAAGCAACGCTAGTATCTTCTTAAGTTCAAGGGATACCCAATCCAACATGTAGTCTGGTTTGATGAGGAACAGTTCAAGGACGAATCTCACCCGTTGTTGAGAGCTCATCAAGAGGCCAGCTGCACCCGATTGCCATGTCATCATTGCCACATCGTCAAGAGGCCAGCTGCACCCGATTGCCATGTCATCATTGCCATGTGTCCTCTGTGCTGTCCGACTATGCCTGTTGGTTGCTATCTTATGTCTGATTGTGCTCTGCATACTCGCATACTCGTAGGTGTGTCACATTCTCCCCTACTTGTATTGCAGCTGTCCTAACTAGGCACTTACAGTTGTAAATAATAATTATTCCATCATAATTCTTAAAAATAAGATTCACTCTGATAATTTTATTAACCGATATTCACAACCACGAAAACAATTTGGAATCTTTTGCAAAACGTCATTTATTATCAAAAGTTTTTGATATACACATAGAGAATCTCGGCTCCAAAAGTCACTGCCTCAATTGCGTACGCATAAAAAGGCGATACTGCGATGGAGACATGCTATGATATACACGATCCATCACTCATAAGGGTGCTATAATTCTACTTCTAGGAATAAAGCAACTGAGAAGTCTAAAAATTCAGCAAGAATTTCTAAAATTCCGAGGCAAATGATTAAAGAGTTGGACATAATGAACAACTCCTAGCCTTATCAAGATCATGGCTAGAGAGAGATTCTACCTCAGTCTTTGAAGCTGATTGGTATTGACGTTAATACATCGCCTTCCAGAGAACCACATGTGCTTACGTCGCTCTACAGGATCAGGGAAGTATAGATCCTCAAAGTGACGAGCGAGCCTCACTCTGCTTTCTTGGGTTGTAGCAGAGTTGATGAGATGTTCGAAGGCAAAGGCGATCATATCCTGACTCTGGGAAAGTCCAGGAATGCTAGACAGATTTTGGGGTATCCATCTAAAAATCCAATTCAATTTATGAGTTTTCAATTTATGAATTCATTTCAAAAACATAATCTTAGCAAGTGAAAATATTTTTTTTCGCAAATTTACTTTGAATTTTAGGCAGTTTCTGTTGCTGTTTCATAAGTTTACAACAGCGCTCTGATACTAGCTGTGAGATCCCACTACTCCCTCTGCGCACCAGATTCCCGGTTGGTAGCAGCGAAAATAGCTTCCTCTTGCGCGGGGCAGGGTTTTCCACTCGGGGCCTCGTCCTCGAATGTCCAGGCATGAGACTAATCTGGTGGTCATTCCGAAACCAAAACCGAGAAAATTTCTCTTGCCCGGAAAACGGGGACGATTTCACTTTTTTGAATTTCTTAACGAATTTTCTAATGGGGTCAAGAGACTAAACTAACCTTCATCTGACTAAACCAAATAGAAAAAAAACTATTATTGAATTTGCAAATCTCAAACTTATCAACCACAACAACCTACTGGGCTGATTAGGGTGCCCAAACTAGGCAATTCTAGTGGGTTCTTCTCGTTTCTTAACAATCCAACTATAAAAAGGTAGTCACCTTTGTTCCTTTGAAATGTATACTCATACTCGGAAGATTGTAGATTGTCCTCGCACAAATCAGTCAGCCCGCAAACAAACTCCCGGCCTTGCAATCAGCCCCCAAATGATGTGAGCATCTCTATATGCACAGCACTTGCAGCCTTTAGAGCATTAAGGGGAGGCCAACCAGGTGAAGTACAGCCCCAGGCAGCAAGGTCTGCACTCAAGGCAGCACGAGTTGAAGAAACAGCTCCACGGGCAGCTCTATGTGCAGCAAAAGCAGAACAAAGCTGTACAGGCAGTTCTGCTGGTAACTCAGGCAGCTTTAGAACCTCATGAACTGATCAGACAGGCAAGAACCAGCCCCGGGCAGCAAAAAGTACAAGCTTGATGATGTGGTAACTCAGGCAGCTTTAGAACCTCATGAATTGGTCAGACAGGCAAGAACCAGCCCCGGGCAGCAAAAAGTACAAGCTTGGGCATCATCAAGATTTCATTTGTCGGGCAGCAAGGTATAGGTTGGCCAGCTTCAAGGACAACTTTTTTGTGGCTGCACGGCTGCAAATGCAGATGCAGACGTAGTGCCAGGTGGTATGGAAGTATACAGGGCAGCAAAAAAAGGAAGCGAAGAGCCGTACACGTAAACTTTCAGCTGTGGAGGTGGTTTCTTGCCAAAAAAACGATGAAGAGGTGGTCAAGGAGAAGCTACATGCCTTTATTTTTTAACCTTTCCATTCCACACCCTTACCCATGTGGGAGGGACACTTGGGGGAGAGACCAAGGTTGCTTGCCCTGATTAGCGTGGCCTTAGTGAATCTGGTCCTAGACTCATTAAAAGGATTCACACTAAAACGTTATAACTCATAAAAAACTTAATAAATGAATTTGTTTGTATGCTTATCACCTCCAAAACCCATGTACACACCCATTAGTGCACGATTTGAACCATATCTGTAAGCTGACCTCCATCCTTTTGGTGCTTGGAAAACACATAAGGCTTCACCATGATAGGTTATTTGCTAGGATCAGTTGAATACAATTTTGCAGGGCCAAAGTAATGAGTGTTAGAAATTGATTCTGTGGGACCTGCACCCCCGAGGGAGCTAGAGGACGTGATATCGTAATTTTTGAAGTGCATCGATCACTCAAGATGGAGAGAAAAGACTGCAACTTTCCCAAACTCAAAAGTTCACTTTCTACCTGCCAATGACGAGAGAATGTAATGGAAGAAATGGTGAAGAGAACAAATAAAAGAATGCAAAATCACTTTCTCTTGTATAGCACTGATGACGTCGTTAAACAATCGTTCTTAGCTCTAGCTAAAGTTTAAGAAAGCCTTTGCATGGCAATCTGCACGGTATTCCCTCCCATTTTGTTCTTTGACCAGGAAAATGGAATTTAGAGGGAGACAAGAGGTAAACCGTGATCAAGAACATACCGATGGTAAGCCTTTAGTGCAGAGGGGGTTATTCATGGTGCACTATGTGAAAGCATGGTTCTTTAGGGCTCGTAACATGGTGCTAAACTCTAATGCTAATCAGTAGTCATAGCAAGATACATGCATTTTGTTGTTTGGGAATGATACATCCCCCTCCTGGTTATCTTGAATGATGGGGAGGGTGGATCATCCTTAATACTTCGCTGCAATCAATGCCACTCCAACTATATCTAACTGGTTTTGTCTAAGGGCCTCCATTGGGAGATTATTCAAAGCTCCATCTATTGGTGCACTAGGTTGTAGCTGACATAATATGGTGTTGTAGAACCATGTAAAAGGGGCATACTGTGATGCAATAGCAATCCAAGGAGGATTTCAGGATGAAACGCATGCTTCAAGAATGCATTTATACTTTTTTGTGTATTTTTGTCTTTAGGAACATAAATTTTCATGACAAACAAGTCATAATTATTTTACATGACATAGCTTCTCATGTTGATACCTTTTGTGCCTTATACCTCAATACATTTACCTACTTAATTTAGTAGTAAAGTGGCATCATGTTAAAAGTATTTACGTTATGTAATCTGCAGATTTTGGTTTTATGCAGGCAATAGTTGCCTTGAAAAAGGGTGCACATTTGTTGAAGTATGGACGGAAGGGAAAGCCAAGATTTTGTCCTTTTAGACTATCTAGTGTGAGTATGATGCTTGTTTGTATGTTTGTATTTGTGTGTGTGTGTGAGAGAGAGAGAGAGACAGAGAGAGACAGAGAGTGAGTGACATGCGGAATCCTTGATACTAATATTTCATGCTACATGGCGTTGCTTTGCTCTCTGATACCAATTTCACATGTGGAAACCTTATACATACATAACTGAGTTGTGCAATTATTGTGTCGTGTTTACTGATTGAAGAAATGGAGACCAGAAAGAAAGAAAGTTATATTAACTGTCTTCAAAAGACCCATAGGGCCTATGAGACCAAAAGATTACATCATAGTCCATTTTATATCTTTCCACGGAACAAAAGAAAGAGAAAATGAAAATGAAACTGACTAATGAAAAACGAGAAACAGCTGCCTAACTGCCATGAAAATACATCATCATCAGAGCTAGTATGATCATCCCCAGAGGGCCATCTAGGACACAAAGCATTTGGTCCCAAATATGCATAGGAGACCTTGTACTAGGTCCTAGTGGCTCGGGACCCCTCCTTTGTGGATTATTTTCTTTACTTCATATGAAAAAGTACAGTGGCTGAATGGTGTCATACCTCACTATGCTCTCGTTTACTCCCAATTTGGAAACTTGCTGAAGAGTTTCCATCTTGCTATTATCGAGTTTCGCCCAACTACTTTTGTCATTCATTGTTTGTCTACTTCTATCTGGTTTCGTCGGGTTCCATCCATCTAATGTAGAAATCTGTTGAATTCAGTCCATTGGCTGCTCTGTGCTCTTTGCAAGAATGCAATTGCATTCATTGAAGGCAGCATGGCTCTTTGCATTGTGTGCCCACATTCCTGAGCACTTTTACTTGGATGTCGAGCTCTCCTGCCAGGTGATTGACATTAGAAATCTCAGGACTTTTTTGATGGCCCACAAGGTGTGGCTTATGCAGTACAGCTGCTCAGTGACTTCTTTCATTGGGTGGCTTTGAGGAGAGAGGAGGTTATTGATCATGAGAGGGCCATCTGGCGCAGGTTAGTGGCACTTCAAAGGGAGCATGAAAAACACCGCGATGCCCTTGGTGTAAACGGAAGGGCAACTGTACATGGAAAATCTAATCAATCATGAAATCTGAAAATACCCATAAGCATGCCAGATAGAACAAGATGACAAATCTGCACAGTACACCACACTAGGGGCCAGAATATGGACTGAACCACCCCCCCTGCCCCCCCCACTTTATGGTTAGATTACCAAAAAGGAGTCTGCTTCCAATACAACTTTGCGGGTGCCCAGGGTTCACCACTGGCTGCACCTGTTTCTTCCGATTCAATATGAAAACAAGAAAACATAACATAAACTGAATTTGCTGACAATTCTCAACACAAGTGAGCATTCCCGGCATAAAGCATATGTAGGACAACCATGGACAACCCATAGCACTCCAACATCAGCCTGGGACAGCTCTGCATCTTCATCTTCCTCCTGTCTAGCTCATAGAACTAGTCGACCAGCCTTATAGGGCTATTAGCAATAGTCGACCAGCTCTCAGAAGCCATAGAAGGGGTCGCCTGGCAGCAATACACAGTCGAGGAAGACTCTGATCAGCAAAAGATGACTCTCCCTCCAATCGGCCAGCTTTCTCCCTCCCTTTTGTGCCCTGACCAGCAGCTTTTTAAGAGCTGTAAACAGGCGGCCAGCAGCAAGAAAGGCTCCCAGGAATAGTCGACCAACTTCTACCATACACCTGGATGGTTTCTGTCGCGATGGATGGTGAGAAAAGGCTGCCCACAATTGCAAAAACTGGTCAACCAGCTCCCATGCACCCAGAAAAGCAGGCGCATGCTCCAAATCTAAGTTTTCTGCCAGTAATAAGGATTCCCCGCCGGAAATAGCTCAAACGTGTGCTTTTTGGGTCCAAAAAGGGGGCGCCTCCTAGAAGTGGGTATAAATGAAGTCCGGTGCCCACCTTATGGTTGCCACATGTATTAAATAAGTCCTGCCCAGTTTGAATACCTTATAAATTGTCCGGCCGCTTTAAGTGTGTGTGAACTTGTACCTATAATTATTAGTATATGAAACCATAAAGTTGTAAATTGGGTTTTTGGGTACACTTACCACCTGCAAAACACATGTGGACCACCTGTCAGTCCCAAACAGGTGTGCACATACACTGTTGAGATATTGAGCTCATCTAGTGAGGCGGTGGACATTGATGACCCACCTGGGGAGTAGGCCCCACACTTACACCACTGGCATGGTTGGTGAGATCATGGGTGATATGCGGCCAGTGGGATGACAGGCTGTGTGACAGCCATTCTAGAGACTGACATAGTTATAGCGCTAGCTCATTTTAGTTGGGTTCACACTATAGAGAACCCTAGTATGTATTTAGTTGAGTACCTTTCATATGGTGTGTACTCTTATCTTTGTATATGGTGTGTTGAGTGTTGAGCGAAGAAGATTTTTCAGCCTCTCATCTTGTGTGTTCTCTTTTAGGGTTTTGTGAGTGTGTGTGTGCTTGCAAGAGCTCAAGCACTCTTCTCCCCTGCATCTTTTCATGGTATCAGAGCATGGTTCATGCTAAGGACTGAGCTGCAAGCAAGAGAAGCACAGGAAGCGGCACAAGGGTAAGAGCTTTAACTACTCTTCTCTATTTGTATTGGCGACTACACCCTTGTCCGGAGCTCTACGGGAGGCACCGACAAATGATCTCTGATTGAGGAGCTTTCTTCGCGGGAGTAAAGCTATAGGGCAACTATAATGTTCTATCGGACGAAAATTTTAGGGCCGAAAACGCGTTTCGGGCGCGTCAGGACTTCCGTTTTTCAGAAAGCAGGCGATTTCGAGCACTGCGGCCGGGTAAGTCATCGATTCTCTGCAGAACTCTGTTTTAAGAATTGCAGGAAGACAGATTGGCTGTGCAGACACTGTGTGTGTTGCAAGGAGGTCAACAGTTGCCATTGGGTGTATGTATGCACATTGAGGTCACTGGTTGTTGAAGGAGCTCAGCTGTTAGGGTTAGGGTTAGGGTTAGGGTTTGGAAGATACTTCAGCAAGAAACGTGAGAAGCAGAGAGAGGAACACGACTGCTCATGTATTCAGTAGTGATAAAATGAAGTACAATAGCCATATAAAGAAGTGACCTAAAAGGTGTGTTCACATGGTCCGGCCATAAAATGTGCCAGGTGGACCAAATCACTTATAAACTATTATAAGTGGAACTAAGCTAAAACTCGGGGAAAAAATCTCCACTAACTGAAGTAAAAAGTGTCCCAGTAATCTACTGATGATCACTAGCACTCCTCTGGGTGCATACACAGCATAAAACCCAACAAACCTCCCTGGAGTGATATGTGATCATTGTACATCATCCACCAAAAGGAACCAAATTCAAAGCAGTGCGGAATGCTTCGAATTTCGGACGTGGTAATGCCTTGGTGAAGATGTTTGCCACATTCTGATCTGTAGGACAGTAGATCAGACTGATATCACCGGCCTGGAGTCTCTCCCGAACAAAATGATAGTGAATCTCAATGTGTTTCGTGCGAGCATGAAACACAGGATTCCTGGCCACGGCAATGGCACTCTGACTATCAGTATAGATAGGTGTAGGCTCCTCCACTGAAATATCCATATCAGTCATGAGACGACGCAGCCAGACACACTCAACGGTAGTAGTGTAGGCTGCTCTGTACTCTGCCTCACAAGACGAAGTGGCCACTGTGGTCTGTTCCTTGCTTAGCCAAGAAATACATGAAGAGCCAAGAAAGAAACAATTGCCACTAGTGGAATGTCTGGTATCAAAATCACCAGCCCAATCTGAATTGCTGTAAGCATATAACTGCATGTCACTCCCTTCAGGATAAAGCAATCCAAGAGACAAGGTACCCTGCAAATACCGAAATACACGCTTCATAGCTTGCTAATGTGACAATCGCGGGTTGTGCATGAATCTGCTTAACTGAGATATGGCATACTGAATATCTGGCCGTGTAGCACACAAGTAAATAAGGCACCCAACAGCCTGAGCATATGTAGTGGCATCAAATAAAATACTGTCATCTTGTAGTGACAGTTTCATCCCAGGCTCCATAGGAGTGCTAATAGGCTTGTAATCTTGAAATTTAAACTTCTCCAGAAGTTTAGCAACATACCGAGATTGCAACAATCCAATGCCTCTGTTATCTTGCACAAACTGTATGCCTAAATAGTAGTGTACGAGCCCCAAATCAGACATGTCAAATGTCTGTTGCAGTATCTCTTGAAAAGCTGCAATTTTGTCATCATTTGATCCCATGAGCAAAAGATTATCTACATAAAGACTGATGACCAGCAGATCTTTCTCTTCTTTCTTTACATACAAAGTGGCTTCTGATGGACTGTTCACAAAGCCTTGAGTGAGTAGGAAAGCATGTATCTTTGCATACCAAGCTCGTGGAGCTTGTTTCAAACCATACAAGGCCTTTTTCAGCCTGCATACTTTCCCTTCATGACCATGTTCTGCAAAACCTATGGGCTGATATACATAAACTTCCTCCTCGAGGTCCCCATGTAGGAAAGCAGTCTTGATGTCCAACTGGTGAACAACCCAACCACGATGTGCAGCCAATGCAATGACACACCTAAGTGTCGACATACAGGATGTAGGAGCAAATGTCTCCTCATAATCAATGCCCTTCTTTTGTGCATAGCCCTTTGCAACTAGACGGGCTTTGTACCTGTCAATGGATCCATCTGCATGTCTTTTCAACTTATAGACCCACTTAGTACCAATGGCTTTCTTGCCTTTGGGCAGATCAACCAAATCCCATGTTTGATTCCTTTTAATAGAATCAAGCTCATCCTGCATGGCTTTATTCCAAATTCCAATGCACATTGTCTCGTGCATCCACAAATGAATCAGGCTCATCATCATCCTGTAAACTGGCTGCCATAACCATATTCAAATCCATGATGTGTGCATGCTCATTGGTCCGTGTCTCCCTACGAGTACGACCAGCAAAAGGACCCTCTAGATGGCTGTCCTGTAATTTCCTCAAATACCATCTAGGTATGTGTCTGACCTGTGGAGCCTGCTGCCCCATATTTGGCTCAACTTCTGGCTCAATAGCCTGCTGAATTTCTGCACCATCTTCATGATTAGCTGGCTGTCCTGTACCCTCATGGGTTGGATCACCAACTGTGGAATGAAACTCCATAGGTAGTAGACCTTCAAACACATCATTTTCAGCCTGATTTGCATCATAACCAGCCATGGATATTTCTGTTTTTTCATCAAAAATCACATCCCGACTAGTGAATATCTTCTTGGATAGTGGGTCATATAACCGGTAGCCCTTGCTCTCACGGCTATACCCAACAAAGATACATTTTGTGGCTTTATCATCCAACTTCCTCCTCAACTCTTTGGGTATGTGTGCATATGCTAGACACCCAACAAAAGTACGAAAATGTGATACCGAAGGCTTGCGGCCATGCCAAGCCTCAAAAGGAGTAATGGAAACCAATGCCTTTGTGGGACATCGATTCAAAATATGACAAGCACACATAACAGCTTCCACCCAAAAGATATGTGGTAGCTTCTTTGCCTTTAACATACATCTGGCCATCTCCATGAGTGACCGATTCTTCCTTTCTGCAACCCCATTCTGCTGTGGAGTATAAGGAGTAGTATGCTGATGTTTGATACCTCTACTCTCAAGAAAGGAATTCAACATATGTGACACATATTTCCCCTCGGTCAGAACGGAGAGTTTGAACCTTGCATCCTGACTCTGTTTCAGCAAGTGCTACAAAGGCCAAAAATGCATCATATACCTGTGATTTCTGTGTCAACGGATAGACCCAGCATATACGAGAGAAGTCATCAATAAATGTAGCAAAATAGAAGCAACCTCCTAATGACTTCGTCTGCATGGGACCGCAAAGATCACTGTGTATAAGCTGCAACTTTGCAGTTGCTCGTAGAGCCTGATCACGTGGGAAGGAAAACCGATGCATTTTTCCCAAAATACATCCTTCACATATGTGATCTGGAGGCTTCTCCATAAGAGGTAGGTCTGTCAACATGTTATGTCGCTGCATAAGCATAAGACTACCAAAATTTACATGCCCCATGCGAGCATGCCATAACTCCGCATCAACCATAGCTGGAGTAAGAGTGAATGCATTATAAGCAGATTGATCCACTGGCTGAAATGCATCCAACTGATAAAGTCCATGACATAATGTACGAGTAAGCATCAAGGTCAAAGCATTAGCTTTGTCTCTAACCATGCATTTGTCATCATCAAAGTGAACTTGCATACCACACTGTGCTAAAGAAGAAATGGACAACAAATTCTTCTTTATCCCTGGTACATATAAGGCATCTGTAAGGCGAAGAATAGAGCCATCAATGACTGTGAGCTGAATCTCCCCAATGCCACGAACTGGATATGAAGCATTATTGGCACATTGAACAGTTTTGCCAACAGGGGCAGGGCCTACATGACAAAACAAATCCCTGTGAGATGTGATATGCTTTGAAGCACCACTATCAAAATACCAAGTACATGCATGCTCTGTCACACTAAGTGCCTGTGAAGACCAAGAGGCATCATAGCTGCATGTGTAGAAACAGTAATCCCTGTCCTCAACAAAAGAAGCAGTCTCCGGAGGAGCTTTAGAGGCATCATTTACTGACATTCCAGATTCCTTTGCCTTCTCTTTGGCAATCCTCTTCCTACACTCTGTGATGTAGTGACCTGGCTTCTTACAGTAATGGCATTTGCCCTTCTTCTTGGGCTGTCCATCACCTTTCTTGGTATCTTGAGATGAACCACCATCACCTGAATTCTGATTTGAACTCTTTGGCTGAGATTTGCCTTTCCCTTTTTGACCTGTAGTAAATGCTTGTTCAGCACTTGTGTTCATATTCATGTTCTTCTTGATTTGCTCTTCTTGTAGCAAGAGAGCAACAAGTTCCTGATACTTAAGGGGTTCAACAGCATTCCTCATGCTGAGGTTCAAAGAGGTATGAAAAGCCAAGTAAGTTCTTGGCAAAGAGTTCAAGATGGTGGACACAAGCTGTGTCTCAGGAATAATCTCATCCACATTGATGAGTTGCTCTCTCAAATCCTGCAGCTTGTTCAAGTGGCTAGACATATCATCTCCTTCATGCATTTTCTGATTTTCCAGCTCTCTTTTCAAAAACGAGATCCGAGCCTCATTACGAGCAGCATACATCTGCTCCAAAGTCACCCATGCATTCCGTGAGGAGCCAGCTGAACGAATATAAGGTATAATAGACCTCTGTACTGACAATACAATAAGTGACAAGGCTTGTGCATCTCTGGCATCCCATGTCTTCTGAGCATTTGTTCTTTGAACAGGCAATGGCTGACCTGGTGCCTGTACCTGTTGTCCTCGTCCACGAGCACCCCCTTGGGGAGGAGTCTCTGGAGCCAATGGACCTGGACGTGGTTCATCACCACTAACAAAATCCCAAAGACCTTTTGCCACGAGCACATTTCTCAGCATAAAACTCCACAAGGAGTAGTTCATGCCGTCCAACTTGTCTTCCTTGGACAAATACGTGAATACATCACTTTGCTGTTGATTTGCCATTGTGCCAATGCACAATGTTGTACCTGTGTATCAAAAAACCCAATAGCAACAACCCTGAAAGCAACTGTACTCCACTGAATACAGCTGACCCAAATATGCCTGCACTCTCAATCCTCTGAATGTGCAACACAATGCACCATTGACTGAGTAGAGCAGCAAAGATGGCTCACACAGTGCCAAAATGCCCAAAAATGCCCAAAGTTACTGCACCCAAAACCTTGCAAAAAACCTGTAGAGATTTCTTTGCAAGAAAATCTGCTTGCATTTTGCCAGAAAATTTTCACAGAGAAAATGCCCAAATTTCAAAACTTGTAAGGCTTACCACAAATGTGATTTTGCAAGTACAGGCGGCTATAGACTGTACGGAACTAGTGTACGATACAGTGCAGGTACAGGTCAACTACACGGTCGACTACACGCTGTACGGAACAGTTGTACGGAGGCAGGTTGGCTGTACAGCGACTGTACGGAGCAGGTACTATACGGAAACAGCAGTCGACAAGTGCTGTACAGAGCTGGGCGAGCAGGTACACGGTAGCAGGTACTGTACACTGATACCAAATGAAGGAGCTCAGCTGTTAGGGTTAGGGTTTGGAAGGTACTTCAGCAAGAAACGTGAGAAGAAGAGAGAGGAACACGACTGCTCATGTATTCAGTAGTGATAAAATGAAGTACAATAGCCACATAAAGAAGTGACCTAAAAGGTGTGTTCACATGGTCCGGCCATAAAATGTGCCAGGTGGACCAAATCACTTATAAACTATTATAAGTGGAACTAAGCTGAAATTGGGGAAAAAAACCTCCACTAACTGAAGTAAAAAGTGCCCCAGTAATCTACTGATGATCACTAGCACTCCTCTGGGTGCATACACAACATAAAACCCAACAGTTGTGACATTTGAGTGTACTACAGTACCGTTGCAGAAAATACAGCAGTTTGTGCAGGACAAACCAGAGTGCTGTTTCTGGTAAATTTGTGTGTTTGGCAAGATGTCAAATGATGGCATAAACCAGATTGTTGCTAAGAAGCTTGATAAGAATAACTTCCATGCTTGGAGGTTCAAGTTGACGAATTTCCTAATGGGAAAGGGTTATTGGGACTACATAGAAGGTGAGCATGAAGAGGCACCGGAGATACCGGAGATCAATTCGACTGTTGCAGATGTGAAAGAGTTCAAGGATTGGAACCAAGGAGTCAGAAAAGTTATGTATTGGCTCTCTATCAGTATACAGGACACCATGATTGGGCACATTTAGGATGCCAAGTCTCCCAAGGAGGCATGGGACACCTTGGTAAAACTCTATGAAACGAATACCAAGGCACGAAAGATACAGTTGAAGAATGAACTTCATACTGTGGAGAAAAAGAGTATGTCTGTGAATAACTATGCATTGAAGATAAAGGGTATTGTGGAATCCCTTGCATCTATTGGCGTTTTAGTAGATGATGATGATAAGATGGAAGTCTGTCTACGTGGTGGCATGTACGTCAGGGATGCCCCTTGGCCCCTTGGCTATATCTCATAGTTGCTGAGGCAATGAGCATATCTCTTCACTCCAGTGTTGGAGTTTTTGGTTTGAGTCTTGTTGGTATCCATAGAATCAGAGAGCAAGCTATGGAGGGTGGAAGATATCCATGATGTGAGTGTGGAAAAAGGAGATGAGGATTCATGGAGAGAGATGAAGTTCAAGCCATGACAATGGTGGGGAGAGAGAAATGAAATGATATATTAACGTCTCTAAGAGGCCATAATGGCCTATGAACCAAAACTGAGAGTACATCTGAAGTTGGTGTCTCATCAAAGTGAACAACCAAATGAAACTGAAAAGTACAATAAAATGACTATCTTACAGTTATAAGAACTGTAAGTAAGACTCCTAGATGATACTAAGTAGAAAATACTGGAAAATGCATATCAAGTAGATCCATGTATGCTGATCATTTGAAGTGCTACCCTTTCCTTAGATCATATATCTCCGCCATGGGGTTGTCTAGAATGGAGAGGTCGTAGAAGCGAGTTAGGCGCCTTCGATGTCGAGCAATAATGGCTCTGATTTGGCGATGGTGAGGATGCCACGGTCGGGATCCTGGTGGGCGTGGCCAACGAGCACAACATAAGACGACTGCTCTATCAGTGGTGACTCCCTGGGAGTGTGTCTGGTGTCCAGATGGCCTGATGGAGGAGGTACTAGGAGGTATGTGGGTTGGGCTGCTGGTGCTGGTGCTGAAGAAATCTGTCAGGATCCTCTGTCTAGGTACATCATGGCTTGGTCTCTTGATTGCCAAGAAGGTCTCTCTGTGTCTCCTAAGCTCAAGTAGGAACAATCCCAGGCATCTCTGATCCTCAAACTCCATGACCCTGCGTAATGGCCCAAAACCCTCTTAGAAGAGGCAGTGATATCTCCCTCGGATCTCATGATAGACTGTACATTGGCAAATGCAGTGCTCCTCTGTCTCTGCCTCTGCCTCCTGGTAGCATAGCTGACAAATGCGGTCATCCGAGATCTAATGCACATATCGCCCTGTCTCAATCCGCAGTTGGTGTGATGAGGTCCAGTTCTGTCCAATGGCACAGCATATCCCATGTGATAGATGTACATCCATGTACGCCGGGCGGGTGATGAAACCATTTGGTGAGAGGTGATGAAACCATCTTGTGAGAGAGAGAGAGAGAGAGAGAGAGAGAGAGAGAGAGAGAGAGAGAGAGATTTTTATGAATGTCTTCAAAAGACCACTAGGGTCTATGAGACAAAAAAGCATAGTCACAAGGGACAGGGGACGGTGACGGGGGACGGGGACGGGGACGGGACGGGGGACGGCCATAAGTAGGGAACGGGGACGGGGGAGGGAACGGCACTCAAAAAATAATTTTTTTTAAAAATTTTCTACTCTGCACTTATTCTACTTTGGAAGCACATCAAAATGAGCACAAATTTACACTAAAATGCTAAGATTTTGAGTCAAAGATAATAATTAAGTAGATATCTGATACAAAATGAGTCATGACTCAAGAGTCAGGACTCAGGAGCCTTAAGGAGGCAAAATGAAAATACAAGGACGGACTCAAATGAGTCAATGACAAAAAAGTGCTGAAGACTGGAGGCTAGAGGCTAGAGCTAAGTAGTAAGGCCCATGAATCATGATCCATGAATGATCATCCACGTGAAGTGCTCGCCTCATGGTCATGGGTAGCTTGTGCGGCTGCCAAAGAAGCATCAAGCTCATCCTCAGTCTCATCCTCACTGGCATGCTGCTCCTGCACCTCATCCTCCCGTTGCTCTTCTTGTTGACTCATCTCCCACTCGGTGAAGGAATCTGCCTTCTTGGTCATGCTCTTGCAAAGCATTCGCAAGTTCGCGCTGACGAAGACAAGGTCATTGGCACGCTCTACCCCGAGTCGGTTCCTCTTCCTAGAGGCAATGTGGCTGTAGGTACTCCAAAGTTGCTCCAAGCAAGAGGAGCTGACGGCCTGGCTAAGTATGCGGATGGCAAGCTGCTGCAGCTCCGGTCCATCTGAACCAAAGTCCTCCTACCATAGAGCAGCACCAACTTTGGAGCGGTCAACCTGTGCATCATGACAGCCATAGGAGCCATGAAACGACCTGTACATCGAAAGCTGGTCCCTGATCTTGCGCCTAACCGATGCATCAGGCACAAGACGATCCAAGATGATCCTCCATCCAGCGCTCACCTCCCGGTCGCTCTCCTGCTTGTTGCCTTGGAATTCTGGGTCCACCACATAAGCTGCTGCATGCAATGGAGAGTAGTAGGAATTCCACCTTCCTAGACACAAGGCATGGATCTCCTCGTATCTGTCTTCGTCAGGCACGAAGTCTTTCAACTTCTCTATCATGCGATCCATGGCCTCGTAGACCTTGCCTATGCATGGCTGCATAGCGTCTACAATCCTCAACAGGTGGACTATGGGCCTCACCATAGCATCTGTGGTCTTCACACGCTCCCACCAAGAGGCGTCATCCGCCCGTAGCCTACACTCTTGGCCAGTGTTTGTATGGGACTCTTGCATGGCGACAAACTCGTCGCTAAGGAAAAGCCCCCTCAAAGCACCACTACAATCCTTCAACCGGCCCAACATGAGAAAGTTGTAGGCGAACCGGGTGTCGGAATATTTGAGAAGAGAGAGACAGGACCTCTTGTTGAACTCATGCCGAAGTCTTTGGTGGTTGAGGACAAAGGAGACCATGGTGTTGGCCTCCTCAATGAGCGGGCTGATCCATGGTAATGCCCCGATGTCCTTGAGGAGGTTGTTTAGGCAATGAGCCATACAAAAGGACACCGTGACATGTCCATACATACCTTGGAGAATAGCTCCCGCCGCCCTATTGGAAGGCTCCCCATCCGCAACAAAGCCGACTACATGCTCGGGGCCAACGATCTCCATGGTGGTAGCCCACTCCGCCGCAAGCACATCCGCGCTCTTCCTAGTGCCGGATGCATCATGAGATGAGATGAAGTACATCTCTCCACGGGAATATGCAACCATGCCGTGAATACTCCTCTTGCGGGTGTCACTCCATCCATCCACAATGAGGGAGACTCCGTTCCTCTCCCATTGCCGCTTTGTGTTGTCGGCCGCTTGCTCTACAATGCGCTTCTCCTTGTCGAGCAATGTAGTGCGCAAGCTCTCGGATGAGGGGGGCGTATAGGTTGAGCCATACTCCCCAATCTTCTTAACCATTACCTTGAAGTATTCCGACCTATTCAAGAAAGTAATTTACTAATGAGAAGGAGACTAGGATGATGAAAACATGAATGATGAATTGGCAATGATCGATTGCACTTACCTAGCCGCTTGAAAGGCAATGTGGTCGTGGAAGAAGAAGCGGGCCACCGCCATATCCACCTCCTCCTTCAACTTGGGGTTCCAATTCTCCCCAAGTGTAGATTGTCGCCGTGGGCCACGTAATGATTGAGAGGCCGTGGAGATGGAGGGTGCCGGTGTCGTGGATGGAGTAACATTCCGACTTGATGGCGAAGGTGATGGTGTGCATGATCCCGATCCACCACATGACTCCATGGTAGAGGCTTGAGTTCCTCTCCCTATCGTCGCGGGATCCACGGCCACTCGTGGTGTCCTTCTTGTCGCTTCGACCGCTTCGTAGACGCTAAGCTTGTCAAGAAGTTCCCGTCTCTTCTCGGGCGTGACATTCGTGCAAAACCTCACCTCATGCCCACTCTCATGCAAGAGGTGGGCTCGCACTTTGTCGGCGCCACCCGTTCGCCGGTACGGGCAAAGCTTGCATACCCATGGCCGAGAACCGCCTCCATGAACGGATGTGGTGTAGTTTACCTCCTCCCACCATGTCCATCCCGTTGTCCTTCTACGAGAAGCCCTGGCACGTGAGGAGGATGCCATGGTTGAAGATGGCTTGCCGCTTGACTCTTGAGCCTTGAGGAGTGTGAGAGAGAGAGAGAGAGAGAGAGAGAGAGAGAGCCTTGAGGAATGAGAGAGAGAGAGAGAGAGAGAGAGAGAGAGAGAGAGAGAGCCTAGAGGCTTGGAAGTTGGAAGAGTCAAGACTCAAGTGGCTTGAGGGAGAGGTGAGAGCCTAGGCCCTAGAGCTTGGAACTTGGAAGTTGGAAGAGACTCGAGAGAACTTGAGAAGATTCAAGAAGCTTGAGCAATGAGCAATGAGCAATGAGCAATGAACTTGTGTGTGGCAGCTTGTAGCCTTGTGGGCTCTTATATAGATAGGCAAGAGAGAGAGAGGGCCAAGGCCCAACAGCCATAAACGGCTAGTAGAGCCCAAGCCCAACAGCCATAAACGGCTACAGTGGGGCAGGCACGCGGCACGCAGGCGCAACGGCCAGAAACGGGCGCAACGGCCAGAAACGGGCCGGCGCAACGGCTATCTGCCGTCCCCCGACAGCCGTCCCCGACAGCCGTCCCCCGTCCCTACGGCGTCCCCTGCGCCGTCCCCGGTTTGAAACGCCAGACAGGGGACGTCCGTCCGTCCCCGTCCCTGCGCCGTACCGTGACGGCGTCCCCGCGTTCCTAGGCGCCGTCCCCGCCGTCCCCTGTGACTATGCAAAAAAGGTGTTACAAAGTATCCAAGTGTTACACTAATCCTGGTAAAACAAAAAAATAAAACACTGGAAAAAGACTACTAGCTACAAATACAAGTAGCATCCTTAGGAATACATCATCAGGAATACAATAGCACGATGACCCAAGGTCCAAGAAACATCAAGCTAGGGTGGCTGGTGGAGAGGTCTCATCATCGTCCTCAGGAACTGTGTAAAGGGCATCAATGTCCACATGTCCTGTGTGGGCTGTGTGAAAACAATATTTTTCCCAGCCCTAAAAAGGGGATTTTTTTGGGTATTTTTGGTCTTATTTGGGGATTTTTCTCTTGGCTGCTGGCCTACAGACTTTAGGCTGACTGACCAGCACTCCCCCTTGGTATATATAGCCTTGCCTCATCACTTCACAAAGTGTACCACTTCATTGCACATATCTGGTACCATATGTAGCACATCATCAGCGTTTACATCAGCATATCAGCGTTTTATCACACCTCATGGGACAGCAGCCCCCTCTGCTATACATAGAGCACTTCAGCGTTTTTTGCCTCAGCTCTCACCATCGGGACAGCAGCCCACTCTCTGCTACATCATACCATCGAGACGGCAGCCCACTCTCTGCTTATCTTCACCATCGACACCCCTTCAGGTACGCAGCACCCGTGTCACCAGAGCTTGCAGCACTTGGGACGGAAGCCCTCTCTGCTCCTTACCACCTCAAGTACGCAGCACCCGTGTCACCAGAGCTTGCACCACTCAGGACGGCAGCCCTCTCTGCTCCTCACCACCCCTCAGGTACGCAGCACCCTTGTCATCAGAGCCTGCACCCTTCAGGTCTTGCAGTACGCTTGTCATCAGACACCACCACCACCACCACTCGGGATGGCAGCCCTCTCTGCTCTTCATCTACCACCTCAGGTACAGTAGCACCCTTGTCACCAGAGCTTGCATCACCTCATCTTCCACTGCCACTACCACCTCGGAGTGCCTTTGCTTCCACCGACGCGAGACTTCGACACTGACTACCTTTCGGAGTGCTTTGCCTCACATCGACGCGAGCCTTCGTCATCGACCGTGCTTCAGCTCCAGCAGCATCTTTGCTTCTGCACTGGTCTTTCTTCTCAGAGTCACCTCACATCAGAGGGCTCTTGTACATATTTTCATTCACCATTATATATAGACTCACTGACATATTTAATACTGTGTTGTTTTGCTCTGATCTCTCGTACATCTGGTCCTTTTGTCCTTTTGCCCTCACATGGTATCTGAGCTATCGTGAGCAAAGGGATTGAAGACCTCGAGAGCACACAGCATGGATCATCTACCCGCACTCTGGAGGACCACTTCTTCTCACCCGAAGCTGATTCTGCAAACTCTGATCTGGACCACACAGGGAATGGGACTTCTTACTCAGTGGAGAGCCCCCTTCAAGATCTTGCTTTGGGAGACGATCAACCCATCTACATCACCTCACCCTCACCACCTTTGCCATCACGATCACCCTCTCTGACGTTATCAGATTTTGTTTCCAGAGGGGGATACATTCCTTCTGCTAGTGTGTCAGTGTGGGACCCTGGCATCCATCATCTTCTCTCATGGTCCCCTTTTTGACCTAAGAGGGGGTGTGTGAAAACAATATTTTTCCCAACCCGAAAAGGGGATTTTTTTTTTGCGTATTTTTGGTCTTATTTAGGGATTTTTGTCTTGGCTGCTGGCCTACCGTAGCCTTTAGGTTGACCGGCCAGCACTCCCCCTTGGTATATATAGCCTTGCCTCATCACTTCACAAAGTGTACCACTTCATTGCACATATCCGGTACCATATGTTGCTGCTGCTGCTTCTGCCAGGCTCTACACAACACAGCTTCATCCTCCTCGCTTGACATTCAGCACATCAGCGTTTCTCATATGGCCACTTCATGGGACAGCAGCCCACTCTCTGTTACATGCCACACAGTGGGACAGCAGCTGTCTCTGCTTACATATCAGTGTTTTACATCAGCTTACATCAGCATACATCAGCGTTTTACTTCAGCATTCATCAGCGTTTTACATCAGCTTACATCAGCGTTTTACTTCAGCATTCATCAGCATTTTACATCAGCTTACATCAGCACATCATCAGCATTTTACATCAGCATACATCAGTGCTTACATCAACATATCAGCATTTTATCACAGCTCATGGGGCAGCAGCCCCCTCAGCTCTCATCATCGGCACAACAGCCCACTCTCTGCTACATGATACCATCGGGGTGGCAGCCCACTCTCTGCTAATCTTCACCATTGACACCCCTTCAGGTATGTAGCACCCAAGTCGCCAGAGCTTGCGCCACTTGGGACAGCAGCCCTCTCTGCTCCTTACCACCTCGGGTACGCAGCACCCGTGTCACCACAGCTTGCACCACTCGGGACGGCAGCCTTCTCTGCTCCTCACCACCCCTCATGTACGCAACACCCTTGTCACCAGAGTTTGCAACCCTCAGGTACGCAACACCCTTGTCATCAGAGCCTGCACCCTTGTCATTAGAGCCTGCACCACCACTACCACCACTCGGGACGGCAGCCCTCTCTGCTCGTCATCTACCACCTTAGGTACAGCAGCACCCTTGTCACCAGAGCCTGCATCACCTCATCTTCCATTGCCACTACCACCTCGGAGTGCCTCTGCTTCCACTGACGCGAGCCTTCGACACTGACTACCTCTCGGAGTGCTTTGCCTCACATCAACGCGAGCCTTCGTCATCGAGCGTGCTTCAGCTCCGACATCATCTCTGCTTCTGCATTGGTCTTTCTTCTCAGAGTCACCTCACATCAGAGGGCTCTTGTACATGTGTTCATTCACCATTATATATAGACTCACTCACATATTTCATGCTGTGTTGTTTTGCTCTGATCTCTCATAGATTTGGTCCTTTCATCCTTTTGCCCTCACATGGGCATCTCTGTATCGCCGGAGAGAGAGAGAGAGAGAGAAATGAAATGAAATGTTATATTAACGTCTTCAAAAGGCCATAATGACCTATGAGACCAAAAGTTACATCATGGTGGATCTGATACAATGTCTGGATAAAAAAACCCAGAAAATGAAAAATAAAGATGATACTACTGGCACCTAGAAAATGAAACTGGAACTGGAAGGTACACTATGGAGGTACCTCCATCTCATAATATGTGCCGCATCGGACACTGGCGGATCTCCTCAATATCCTCTGTGGTCAGCACCCTGACTGGGAGAGAGAGAGAGAGAGAGAGAGAGAAATGTCTTTAAAAGGCCAAAATGACCTATGTTCATTCACCATTATATATAGACTCACTCACATATTTCATGCTGTGTTGTTTTGCTCTGATCTCTCATAGATTTGGTCCTTTCGTCCTTTTGCCCTCACATGGGCATCTCTGTATCTGAGAGAGAGAGAGAGAGAGAGAGAGAGAGAGAGAGAGAGAGAGAAATGTCTTTAAAAGGCCAAAATGACCTATGAGACCAAAATAATTACATCAAGTCCATGTGATACAATGTTTGAGTTACATAAATAATGAAAATGCTAGGAACTAAAAATGAAAAGCTAAAGTTGGTACTAGAACTGAGAGCGTATACCTCTCTACCCTCACCCTAATATACCCCTCATCGGGAGCTGTTGCATGGTGCTGAGGGTGGTGGGACTGAGGTGGCGAGAGAAGGTTCTCCCATGATGGGAGATGATGGCCGCGATCTGTGTGAAGTATCGGGGTCGTGGGCGAAGGCGTTGTGCTCTGCAAAGCTAAGTAGCTCTGTCTAATCGCACTCCTCTTGATCGGGCTCGAACTGTTGCCACCTAGGGTTTGGGTGATAGGGTAGGGGATGCTATTGAGGTCTCTGCATTGGATCTGGATGGGGGGGATTGCTCTAAAAGTCTCTGCCCGGAAGAAGTCTATAAGTGCCCTCTGCCTCAGTCCCCTCGTTGTTGCTTGGCTGTGGTGTAGTAGGGACTCTCTGTGTCTGCGGAGCTCCAAGAGGAAGAGTCCTAGGCATCTCTGATCATGGTAGTCCATGACCCTAGAAAGTGGACCAAATCCATCACGGAAGGGACAATGGAATCTCCTCCTGATCTCATAGTCTACCGGGCAATGCTCCTTTGTCTTAGTCTCTGTGTGACATAGCTCGCATATTCGATGTGATGGTGCAATCCTAACTGGTCCATATCTGACTATCTCTATCTGCAAAACTGATGGGAGGATGTACAGATCTGGCCAATTGCACACCTCACTCCAAAAGATAGGTGTGTATGCATGTATCTTGGGCGTGTGATGAAGCCATCCTCTGTCAAGCGAAACATGTGGTCATGGTAGAAGCTCATCTTCATTCCTAGTGCTTTTGTGGGTGACCTCCAAGTCCTATGAGTATCAAGCTTGATGATATCCTGCTGGATCACTTTGTTCCGCTGTGTGTGGCTGAGGTCATCAATGGGGGCCTCTATGCTATACTAAAATGGTGGCAAAGCATCTGCCTGCATGCCATGAAGTCCAAACCATGTCCATCCTGGGCTAGCTGTCTAGAGGACACAAAAGCTAAGCGAGGGTATTTGTGTAGAGGACACAAAAGCTAAGCGAAGGTATCTTTGTAAGAGGGCAGTTGTCTAGATGACACAAAAGCTTAAGTGAGGGTATCTGTGTAGAGGGTGGTAGAATTTGTGCATCTCAGTGTATTTTGGGCAATGTCTATTTTATGGACTTTTACCTATTTCTCCTATTTTAGTAGGTTTATTTTAGTAGGTTGTGGAGCTGTCGGCAGTTGTCTAGATGACACAAAAGCTTAAGTGAGGGTATCTGTGTAGAGGGTGGTAGAATTTGTGCATCTCAGTGTATTTTGGGCAATGTCTATTTTATGGACTTTTACCTATTTCTCCTATTTTAGTAGGTTTATTTTAGTAGGTTGTGGAGCTGTCGGCCAGCTCCCACACTGCACTATAAAAGGGGAAACAACCATGCAATGACACCACTATAACTACACCGGCTACGTGTGAATGTCCTAGGGTCCCATTGCATGAACAATGTCATTGCTTAAAATGTACTAGACACAATGCACAAAACAACTAAAGCTACATCATTGCACAATATAATCTGCAAAATACAAGCATTGCATAGCACACCACCATTGGGGCCGCAAACGGGCCTAGCTCCCCCTTAATATTGAAGTATATTATTGGAGTGTTTTAATCTGTGTACAAGATTCCAAGGGCTTTCCAACTAGGTAATCCAATGCAAATGCAAATATGAAGACAAGTTACCCAAACAAGAGTGTGTCGACCATGACCTGCAATGCTCTCCGACCAATTTGCTGAACTGAGTGCTTCCGCTGCTGCCGTCTTCTGCTGAACTCGCCTCTTGATTTGTCTTCACTGCCCCTTGTTCTTCCGCCTCTGCCCATTGTGCTTCCGCTGCCCCCCCTCTTCTCCCGCTTTAGCTCCCTCTGCTCCCGCTCCGCCCGCTTCTGCTCCCGCTGCCCCCGCCTCTTCTCGCTTCTGCTCCCGCTGCCCCCCTTCTGCTCCCGCCGCTTGCATTCACCGTGCTGCTCCCGTTTGCTTCCGCCCCCGCCGATTCCTCTTCCTTTCCCACCGCCGCCTCTTTCATTCAACAGCAATCTTTTATTTGGATTCAAGTCGGCCGCCCATTGTCGATTGGCTCTATGGCTTCTGCCACAGCCAATCTTTCGTCCACCCCACCGGTAGGGAGAATCATTAATTTTTCGCAAGACGAGCTCACCTCTCTTCAGCATGATATTGACATTGAGGTCCAGACCACCCTTGTTACAAGAGTTTATGGCTCCCATCCCTCTCGTTCGCAGGCCTGTGAATGGCTTCTAGCGGTTTTCCCTATAGAGCTGGTTGTGCACTTCCAAGTTCCAAGACACTCGTTTGCTTGGTCGAGGCTTCTTCCAGGTGGACTTTCATTCTCTAGAAGCTACTTCTCAGGTTTTGGCCTGCAGCCCCTTCCCTCTTGGCCCCAAGAAGTTTTCTTTTTTTAGTACTAGGTGGGCTTTGATCCAGTGGCAGAGGATCAACGCCTTACCCTGGTCTCACTGCGGTTCCGTGCTCTTCCTCGGTCCTATTGAAAGCTTTTAGCTTCCATGGGAGCATCCTTTGGCCAAATTCTAGAGGTACCGACCCTTCCAGGCTCTCGTGCCTCAGCATCCGCGATTGTTACCACCACTTTTGATGGTGTACCCCGGGTCCTTGGGCTTGTTCCTGATCCACTGATTTCTGATGACCATATTATGCTTTAGAGACTTGACGGCTCTCATTTCCGCCAGAGGATGGAGATTGCAGGCAAACCTGACTAGTGTTGGATTTGTTGTCGACAGGGCCACATTGCCATAGATTGTCCCAGATCGAGGGGCCATGCTAGGAGGCGGTGTGGTTCCACCCATCAGATGCCTTCTATAGTTGCCCAGACTCCAGTTGATCCTATGCCACAGCGGACCACACAGCATTGGGTTGTGGTCAGGGATGGCAGGCACCCTCGGACCCCCGTACCTGCCCCTTCACCTGCACCCCTAGTGGAGCACCCCAACCCTTATGCAGCTTTTGCCTCACAGAATGTTGATTCTTCTTTGGAGGATGAGGCTTTGCAGGCACAGGATTTGGATCCTTCATAGGAGGATGCTGCATTACAGTTACAGGATGATTGTACCCTTGAGGATGATGTTGCGTAGTTGCATTGTCATGATACCTCTCTAGTTTTGAGGACTAGCCTTGGCTTTTCCCCGGAGTGGAAACAAGAGGTAAGGTTTACATCGTCATATTTTCCCTCTCTTACCTATGTGAGACGTACTTCTGTCTCTAAAGGGGGTCCTTCGTCGACCACGAGATCTGGTCGTTCCTACTCTGAGTCCTTATGAGGATTGTCTTCTTGGAACATTCAGGGTCTTGGGGGCTTTTTTCCGCGTCGGTAGAAACAAATTGTCTAAACTCAGCTTCATTGTGCAGTTATAGATGGACCTATGGATGTATTGCTCTTGGAGAGCATAAACTAGATGCTAGCCAGTGTGGGAGATCAGGCAAGCTTCTCTCGGGGTACACCTTTTGGTCACCAGCTATTGGTACCAAAGGGGTGTCTGTATCTCTGTTTTAGCTTTCAACTTGCCTTGCATCATTGGACATGGTGTCATTTTGCCTGCGAGAGCATAGTGGATCCTCCTTATGCAGGGTACTACATGCATTGGTATTCTCAACCTCTATGCTCCTAACCATAGAGGTGAGAGGATTGTCTTCTGGAAATCTCTCACTACGCTGATGCCTCTTGTTGACCACTGGACTATTGGTGGGGTTTTTAACATGGTTGAGATGCCAATGGGTAATAAAGGAGGTGGACATGAGGGCTTGGTGCTTCCTCTTGAAAGAACGTCTTGGGAGAGGTTTATACTCTCCATTCATGGCAGAGATTGTTGGCATGAGGATGACATTTCGAGGAGACCATCCACTCTTCTCTATTCATGGTCTAACAGGAGAAGGGATGGAGGATGTATTTATGCACGGTTAGACAGATTTTATGTGGATGATTGGGTGCTTGACAGAGGGGGGCATACTTTTATTGCTATAGGCATCTCTAAATCGGATCATTGCCCAGTGGTTTTATGCATTAGAGATCCGAGTTGCCATGGGTCAACACCCCATGTACACATCCTTGATCATTTGTTCTCAGATGCAGAGCTATCACGTCGTATGCTTGGTATTTGGAGATCTCATGATTTCTCGTAGGCCTCGCGAAGTTTGGCCTCTTCACATGTGCCTTGTCAAAGAGGCAAGAGGCCTTGGATTTAGAAAGGGCTATTAGATGTAGACTGGGCTCTTTACAGAAAGAGCATGAGAAACATCCTCATGCGCAATGGGTTGCAGATTCTTTATGTACTGTTAGGGCAGAACTTCATCACTCTCTTGAGCAGCGTGCGGAGTTCAATTACCATGCCCAAGAATCCTTTTGGACCCAGATGGGTGGCAGATGCAACAAACATTTCTTTGCTACTCATGGCCCATCTTATGCCAGAGATAGTGTCAGGCAGTTGCAGGATTCACATGGTACTCTTCACTCAGATCCTCTTATGGTTAGACAGATTGCCACTGATTTCTATTGCCAAGCTTCTTAGTGTTGAGCCGCATTCTGATTTGAGACACAGGGCACAACGAAAGGTTTGGAATGCACTGCCATATTTGATCACCGAGGAGATGCGTGCGGATCTCGATGCCCCTTTTTCTATGTAGGAGTTCTGTCATGCTCTTCATGCCTTACCTCATGGTAAGTGCCCTAGGGAGGATGGCCTCTCCCTTGCTTTTTTCATTACTTTTTGGGATGAGATTGGGACTGAGATCACATCGGCTCTCCAGGAGATGTGGGACACAGGTTCTATGCCTTCTTCTCTCACTGAGGGGCTTATCTATCTTATCCCTAAGAGTGGGGATAAATCATAAGACATTGATTGGCCAGTGGAGACTTATCACCTTTCTTGGGACTGCATATAAGATTCTTGCTAAGGCTGTGAGCATTAGATTGCAGCCAATTTTGCAGGATGCCATTCATGATACTTAGAATGGATTCTTACACGGAAGGAGCATCTTTGATAACATTTTCTCGTTTTGGGAGACCGTGGAATGGGCCAAAGCAAGCAATCAGCCTTTAGCCATTCTGCTCTTGGATTTTGACAAGGCCTATGATAGAGTGGATTGGGATTTCCTTGAGGCTACTCTTAGCCATATGGGTTTCTCTCAAAGATGGATCAAGGGAGTTTCATGCATGTATCATGATGCCCACAGTAGTGTGCTCGCTTGCGGTGATAGAGGAGAGTGGTTTCGGATTTCTCGCTCAGTACGACAGGGTTGCCCTTTAGCCCCATTATTATATATCATAGTTGTAGAGGCCATGGGCATCTTCCTCCGCTCCACTGTGTTAGCACATTCATCCCCAGATTCTGCTCTTTTATGGTGCCCATTTGGTCCCTTTTGCATGGCCCTTGCTTGTGGACTGGCCACCCCTTTTTCTAGTATTTTTTTGGGATTTTTCCGAGCTTTTCTGGCATTTTCCAGTCGGCCTGTCCAGTAGCTCTAGTCGGCCTGTTTTGCAGCTCCAGTCGGCCAGCTTACCCCTACTATAAATAGTGGGTGCTGGCCTCTCATTGTTCATTCAGTCTTGTACATATTTTGCTCCCTCACTTATGAGACTTGTAGTGTCTCTTGCTTGGGACTGTTTTGCTTCAGTATATTCAGCATAGTTTTCTCCATATCTCTCTCTCTCTTGCACTCTTTGTTCAGCACATTCTAGTGCCACTCTGCTTCCGCTTTGTGCACTCTTTCATGGTATCATTGCTCCCGGATTAGCAACCTCTTTGCTGCCCCAGATTCAGCACTGCTTTCAGCACCCTCTTCTCTGCGTTTTCTCTCAGATTTGCAGCCCTTTGCTGCTGCGTTTTCTGGACAGCACCTGTTGGTCTTTTCGCCTACAGTTTGGCTTCACCGACACAGCCATCAGGTACTCTTTGATCAGTGTTTTCTTTTCCACGTGGAGATTGGACATAGGCGGCCTGTTTTTTCAGGACAGCAGCCTTCTGTGTGCTGCGTTTTCCTCTCCAGTGGGCTTACCCCTTTGCAGAGGGGGTCTATGGTGTTTCAGGCTTTGGTGGCACTTTTGGTATGTGTGGAGGACACTTCTACTTCAGAGTTTGTGCATTTTTTTCTTGAGATTGAGCCCAAGCTTTTGTGATGGCTGCACCGACTTCTCTTCATATGTTTGTTGAGTCTGCTAAGTTAGATGGTTCCAACTACACCCTATGGAAGGTGAAGGTGAAATCGGCCTTGCGTAGCGGCTTGTTACACCGGCCAATGCCACCCCTCCCACCCTTGCTTCCACTGGTGCGACTCAGGCACATATTGATATTTGGTAGTCGAATGATCGACGCGTTTTCTCCTTCTTGATATTAAACTGTCAAGATTCTGTTCTCTCTCGTGTGCGTGCAGCAGATGCTGCACATGAAGTTTGGAAGGCTTTTGGAGATCTCTATGAGATTAAGTCTCCGGGTCGGATTTTGGCATTGGAAAAGCAACTTATGAACTTATCAGTTTCTGCCTTTCCATCTTTATCTGCTTTCATCTCGAAGATGAAAGATCTCCGGGACGAGCTTGCTATTTGTGGCAAGGATATCTCCACAGAGGATATGGCTATTCGGCTGCTCTCCAAACTTCCAGAGAGGTTTGATGCATACTCTTTGTCTCTCGTTTCTTCTCCTTGTCCTGTTCCAGTTACTTGGGAGGAAGTTCTCCCCTCTGTTATGCAGATTGAGTCTCGCTTTGAGGAGCGGACTGGCACCTCTGGTGGCCTTGGTGGAGCTTTGGCAACACGAGATAAAGGGAAGAATCAACAAAAGAAAAGAAAAGGGGGTTCTGACAAGAACTCCAAGGATTTCGACAAGGATAAAGACAACAAATCTTCAAAGAATAAGGACATTCAATGTCATTATTGTGACAAGAAGGGTTACAAGTCACCCCAATGTCACAAGAAGAAGCGTGATGAAGCAGCAAAGAACTCTTCCTCAACGGCGGTGTCTTAACCCAAGAAGGATGATGGCATTCTTCTCTTATTCGAGATTTGGCTTTTAACCTTTTGTCAGTGAGTGCTCTTACAGCTCAAGGTGCGGAGGTGATCTTTTCTCGTTATGAGATTACCATTTGTGATAAGGCGACTGTTAGCATCTTGGCTCAGGGAGTCCAAGATAGTGGTCTCTACTACAAGTTGATTGCTCTGCTTTCTTCTGGTGCTTCTTCTGCTCTTTGGCATGCTCGGTTTGGCCATTTGAGCTATTAGCTTTTGCAGCGAGCTTTGAAGGATGGGTTGGTTGAGGGATTACCGACCATCAAGGCTCCGTCTACTGCTTGTTCCTCTTGTTTACAGGGGAAGCAACACCGAGCGGCCTTTCCGAAGGAGGTGACACACAGATCTTCGACATCACTTGCTCTCATTCATGCAGACTTATGTGGTCCTATGAGTACCGTGTCTTTGAGTAAGGCGTTGTACATGCTCGTGATGGTGGATGATTTTACCAGATATACTTGGGTTTTCTTTCTGAAGACCAAGGATGAGACTTTTCAGCACTTCTGTGATTGGAGAGTTGAGGTGGAAAAAGAGACCGGTCACTCGGTCAAGGCTCTCAGGACCGATGGAGGAGGTGAGTTCACATCCCAAGAGTTTAAGCAATATTGTAAGACACATGGCATTCGGAGACAGCTTACTACATCATGTACTCCATCACAGAAGAGAGGAAGAATGTAGGCCACTCTATGGGCTATCCATAGGTGTCACTCATTCCTTGGTATGTGCCTTGTAGGCCTAGATATTATCAGTTAGGACCTATGGTACAGTTAGTACTAGTTCCAATTGGGACACCTAGTACACGTATGACACCCAGTTTGGGTTTCATCATATTAGGTGTATCTTTTGTACTTTTTAGAACTTGAGCAATAGATCTTCTACAACACGCTTTGCTTCTTGCCTCCGTCTCCTGTTGCTTCCGTTGTCCACTCCACCCAACAGTGGTATCAGAGCAGGCTTTGTCCTTCAGTTCTCGCCAGTTTCAGCCTTCCCAAGCCTCCCCCTTGCTCATTGGAGCTGATTTCCTGCTGGTCGACTGGTTTCTACTGCTCGAATCCACACGTGTGAGCTCCTACAGCCGTTCAGAGGCATTCCGTCACGGAGAACTCTATCTTCTTGCTGTTTCCAGCTGGGCGACTCACTAGACGACCGTTTCCAGCCATTTCGAAGCATCTAAAAGCATTTTTGACAGTTTTTTGACTGTCAAACCCTAGAAATTTGGGGTTTTGCTGAATTTACAGTTGTACTGCTGCTCTGGAGCATTTGGAAGTTGGCAGTGACATTCTGGTGGAGTATTGGGCAAAATTTCCTTCATCGCACATCGAGCCGGCTCCCGTCTTCTCTCGTTGCTCTTTCTACTTGGTTTTGGAGGTTGTTTGATTGTTGACCTAATCAAATCAAAGGGCTTTTGAGGGCATTTGTTGTCCTTCACTTCCTCTTGTTGTTAGAAGCTCCCTCGAGCATTTTCAATAGTTCGGGAAGCTCTTTTATTGAGGTATTTCATTTTTGCAAATTTTTTCTTTCATTTGCAGCTTCTTTGGCATTGGATAAGGCCCCGTGCTGCCTTGGGAAGGTCCCGTGCTGCGTTGGGATTTTTTATTGTAGGTCTATACTTTGTGACAGTTGCACATTTGCAGTCATTTTGTGGACAACAATCATCATATTTGCAGTTGAAAGCCTTGAGGCTCATTTGGTCACTTTATTTGCAGTTGAGAGCTTGAGGCTCCTAATCTTGCCTTTGTCACATTTGGATTTGTGCATTTGTCTGCATAATGGCCAGTGGTGGCAAGGATGATCTTTTTGGGGCTTTTGGTGCTGAAGACAAGCTTGATGGGGTGAATTATCCTATGTGGTCATTTATGATGAAGCATGTCTTGGTGGCCAAGAATTTGTGGAATATTGTGAATGGCAATGAGCCTAGGCCTGTCAGGCAAGCTACATCTTCCACTAGTGATGTCATATCTAGTGGTTCTTCCCGTGATGCCTTTGTACCTTCTACTCAGGAGATGATTCAGTGGGATGGCCGTGATGCTAAGGCACAGGCATTGATTGCTCTTTCTGTTAAGAAGAGTATTGTACCTCATATCAGATCATGTGTTACTGCTAGGGAGTCTTGGCATAAGCTTGCCTCTTTGTATCAGGTACGCAACGAGGCCCGTGTTGCCTATCTCTGCAAGCAGTTAAAGGATCAACATGGATGTATCCGGCACATTGGATGGATTGCCTGACTCTTACCAAGGTTGATAGCATGGATGCTTGATTCTCAATTTGTAGGCCACTCTATGGGCTATCCATAGGTGTCACTCATTCCTTGGTATGTGCCTTGTAGGCCTAGATATTATCAGTTAGGACCTATGGTATAGTTAGTACTAGTTCCAATTGGGACACCTCGTACACGTATGACACCCAGTTTGGGTTTCATCATATTAGGTGTATCTTTTGTACTTTTTAGAACTTAAGCAATAGATCTTCTACAGCACGCTTTGCTTCTTGTCTCCGTCTCCTGTTGCTTCTTGCCTCCGTCTCCTGTTGCTTCCGTTGTCCACTCCACCCAACAAAGAATAGGACTATTATGGAGGTGGCCCGTGCTATGCTTGAGCATTCTTCACTACCTCGACGTTTCTGGGTTGAGGCGGCTTTCACTGCTGTCTACATTCAGAACAGGTCTCCTACTGTTGCTCTTCCTGATAAAACTCCATATGAGGCTTTCCATGGTGAGAAGCCCTCCGTTGTTCATTTTCGGATATTTGGGTGTACGGCCTATGTTCATGTGCCTAAGGAGCATCGCTCCAAGTTGGACTCGAAGTCTCAGCGCATGACTTTTCTCGGATACAGCACTGTGTCCAAGGCATATCGTCTTTATGATCCTCAGGCCGGCAAAGTTGTTGTGAGCCGTGATGTGGTGTTCGATGAGACATCTTCAGAGGGAAGTGGTGAGTTTCTTCTTCCTTCACCTCCGTCTCCGCCGCCTTCTCCTCCTCCTCCTGTTCCCGCTGCTTCTGTTACATCTCCAGTTGAGGATACTCAGTCAGATGATGATGACCCTGCTCCTCCTCCGGCGAGTTCGAGCAGATCTGTATCTGGTTGGTATTATCAGACAGTTCGTGATTCTGGGTTACGCGAGCTTCCTTCTGCTCCTGTGCCTGCGGCGTTCTTCCAGAGTTATAGGGAAACAAATTCATGAGGGCAACATGTTTGTTAATTATGCTCTTATGTCTACTATCATTAATGGTCCTTCTGATCCCACTTCTGTAGACGAGGCTCTTTCACATGAGCCTTGGCATCGTGCTATGCAGGCAGAGCTGGATGCTATCGAACGGAATGGCACTTGGATTTTGGTGCCTTGGCCACTGCAGCGTAAGGTGATTGGTGTGCGTTGGATCTTCAAATCAAAGTTCCGAGCTGATGGCAGCTTGGACAAGCACAAGGCGAGGTTGGTTGCCAAGGGTTATGCTCAGCGCGCCCTGGAGTTGACTTCGATGAGACCTTCGCTCCGACGGCTCGGATGACTACCATTCGCACTGTTCTTGCACTTTCATGACATCATAGATGGCCCGTTTTCCAGATGGACGTCAAGTCGGCTTTCCTGAATGGAGAGCTTACACAGGAGGTTTATATTGATCAGTCGCCAGGATTTGTTGTTCCGGGCAAATAGGATCATGTGTATCGGTTGAAGAAGGCTTTATATGGTCTAAAGCAGGCTCTGCGGGCTTGGTACCAGTAGAGTGATGAGTTCTTTCAGAAGCTCGGCCTGCGCCGTTCTCACACAGATTCAAACCTTTATATCCTCCTTGAGAGGGGGTTGATTGTTATCATTGTGGTCTATGTTGATGACCTCATCTTTATAGGTTCTTATTCTGTGTGGATTCGTTCTGTTATGGATGCTTTCGAGACAGAGTTTGAGATGACGGATCTTGGCCTCTTGCATTATTTTCTTGGCTTTGAGATTTGGCAGACCTCGAAGGGCATTTTCTTCTCTCAGCAGAAGTACACTCGAGAGATTCTCGACAAATTTCAGATGACTGGGTGCAAACCAGTATCTTCTCCTATGGATATTGGCGAGAATCTTTCTTGACTTGATGCTTCTCTAGGGATTGATTAGGGACAATATCGGGTTCTCGTTGGTTGTTTGGTATGGTTGACCTACTCCCGATTGGACATATGCTTCGCAGTCAGTTTATTGAGTTCCTTCTCATCCAAACCCCGTCAGTAGCATTGGCGGTGTGCTCTCAGAGTTCTTCGGTACTTGCATGGCACTCTGGATTTTGGCATCTTTTATGGCCAAGGACGCACTCTTGCTGGATGGTCTGACTCAGACTGGGCTGGAGATCCAGATACACGGCGTTCGACCACTAGTTGTGTTTTTTCACTTGGGTCTGGAGCCATTTCTTAGAGCAGTAAAAAGCAGCCTACTGTGGTGCTTTCCTCTACCGAGGCGGAGTACCATGCAGTTTGTTATGCTGCATGTGAGGTGATATGGTTGCGGAGATTATTGGAGGAGCTCGGCTGTCCTCCTACCGGATCTACTCTTCTTTGGTGTGACTATCAGAGTTGCATCACCATCGCTAAGAACCCTATGTTTCATGCTTGTACGAAACACATTGAGATTCAGAATCACTATGTTCGTGAACGGGTTCTTGCTGGAGATTTGCGCTTGGAGTATTGTCCTTCCACGGAGAATGTTGCAGATTTGTTCACCAAGCTGGTTTCTCAGGCTTCCTTGGCTCCTTATCTTCAGATTCTCGGAGTTTGTTCAGCATCTGGTGCTGAGAGGGGGTGTTAGCACTCATCCCCAGATTCTGCTCTTTTATGGTGCCCATTTGGTCCCTTTTGCATGGCCCTTGCTTGTGGGTTGGCCACCCCTTTTTCTAGTATTTTTTTGGAATTTTTCCTAGCTTTTCTGGCATTTTCCAGTCGGCCTGTCCAGTAGCTCCAGTCGGCCTGCTTACGCCTACTATAAATAGTGGGTGCTGGCCTCTCATTGTTCATTCAGTCTTGTACATATTTTGCTCCCTCACTTATGAGACTTGTAGTGTCTCTTGCTTGGGACTGTTTTGCTTCAGTATATTCAGCATAGTTTTCTCCATATCTCTCTCTCTCTTGCACTCTCTGTTCAGCACATTCTAGTGCCACTCTGCTTCGGCTCTGTGCACTCTTTCACACTGTTGGTATTTCTGGATTGAGGTTGCCTCTTCGTAGAAGTCAAGAGGAGCTTGTTGACTCCGAGTTAGCTGATGACACAGCCATGTTCTTGGAGGCCTCACACATATGCTTATGTTCCTTCCGGGTAGCACTGGAAGAGTTTTGTTTGACAGTAGGGGCACTCTTTAATTGACACAAATCTGTTGGTTTTTGGATTAGTGACTCATCGAGAGTTGCTTGGGGTGTAGAGCTTGGTTTTACTTGGATTAGTAGAGGATGCACTGTTAGATATTTGGGATGCCAGGTTGGGGTTGATATTACTCCTGCACAACAGTTTGCTCCGGTACTTATGAGCGTCCGGAAGAAGCTTCTTCATTGGAGCTCCAGAAGATTAGATTTAGCCTCGAGAGCTTTGGTGGCTAATCAAGTATTGCTTGCCTCGGCTTGGTTTATTGCCTCTTGTTGGTGCTTCTCTCGTACGTGCATTGGTCGGCTGGGGAGATTGATCCACAATTTTCTTTGGTTGGGTTTGGATGGCACCACAGACACTCGTGCCAAGGTAGCTTGGCTCACAGTTGTTCAGCCCAGACGAGAGGGGGATTGAATATTATTGATCCAGATATTCAGTGCAGGGCATTGCTCTGTAAACTTGTGGTCAGAGGTTTCCTACTAGGCACTGAGCCTTGGAAGGATTTTTTTTTGTCTCAGATTTCCGGATGCACCCTGTGTTGGGAGAGACTGGCTGCCCAACACACGGTTTTGGTTCACAGAGGCTGATATTAGGACACCATCTTCCCCTCTTATTTTGCAGCCATTATCAGAGCATGGAGAAGCATGAGACCATTTTTGCGACAAAGGCTTCCTAGGTCTTTGGATGAGGCTGATCGACAACTTATTATGTGGAACGAGTTCATCAGGGATGAGGTTGGTCGGCCACTTGGTGCATCTCGTTACATGCAGTGGTTAGGATGGGATAGCTGTGCATACACAGTTTTTGCTTGGAAGACCTTTAAGAGTCTTCCGGAGGATTGGAGAGTTGCATTCATTCAGCATCTTAGGGGCTCTCGCATACATATTGATCAGCTATTCCGCATGAGTGGCTCTCTGGGACCTTTCATGGAGACTATCATCTGAGTTGGCTGGGAGTCTTTTTGAGGATAGGCATACCTCTGTAGGTCATTGCTCTCCCGGGCCAAGAGGATTCAGATTGCAGCATCTACTCTATCATGCCTGGAGGGAGATTGAGGAGATGTAGCATGGAGGGGATCATCCCAGATACTAGGCTTAGTTCAGTGAGGATTGTAGGTCATTCGGGGAAGCATTGGTTCATTAACCCTTCTCCTCAGATAGTGACTCATGGCTCTTGGCATTTGTGGCTATATGGTGGTAGTCCTATTAGATATCTTCAGTGGGATCCAGGAGAGTGGGAGTGGGTTGATGCTTTCGATCCATTGAAAAGCCTTCCCTTTTTCAGTTTCACGGTCCGGAATGCCAAGCTTCTCCTCACTTGACAGATGCATAGGATCCCTACTCTCAAGCCTCATAGGGAGAGTTATGATATCTCTCCAATGATACAACGCAGATATTGGCATAGGCTTTGGCATTCATATAGAAGGAGCCAGATCTCTCATTTCTTTTGGTTATTTCTACATGGTGGTCTCCCCACCAATCAGTGGAGATCGGTTTTCGGTGTAGCACCTACCTGCCCTAGATGTGCGGCAGATTCTGAGATTGTACATCATTGTTTATGGGGATGTAGCATTGCACAACGGATTTGGGTTTCTATAGCCCAACTTATGGGAAAATTGAGTGGCCGCGCCATGCACGTGAGTTGGGAATGGGGGATTATCCTAGAATACAAAGGACCACACTCCTAAAATTTAGGAGAGTTGCTATTTTTGGCTCGACTCTAATGGAAATTTTGTTCGCATCATTACATCTAGAATTGAGCAGATACCAAGAGTTGGCAAAGTGCTTATGACAGAATGTCTACTAGTTGGGATATTTCAAGAGGTAAAGATTATGGGAGAACCCATCTCTTAGATTGGGACATGTGGCAAGAAAGTGGATCAAAGTGAGACAAGTGGCCTCACACTTGTCAAAAAGTGGATCAAAGTGAGACAAGTGGCCTCACACTTGTCACTCCAGCTATTGTGTGGCTCTCCACTTGTCATCATAGCCTTCTCTTTCCATTTTCACTCATGGGAGCTCCAAATCTATAAATTGGAGTCCTCTTTCTTCATTAATGGAGACTCTCTTGCTGCACACTAGCCTCTACCACCGTTACAGGCTGCCCTAATGATGACTACTCTCTTTCTCTCTCTCTCTTTGGAAGGCTGCCCATGAAGAATATCGGCTGTTGGGGACTGTTTTGGAGGCTTCCATCGCGAAGAAATACTTGAGGCAAGGGTATTTAATCATTTTATTATGATTTCTAGCCATTGTACTTATTGTACCAGCCCTTGTACTTTTTGCACCTATTGTACCAGCCAGTGTATTGGTTGTACCAGCCCTTGTACTTGCTTTACCAGGCACTGTATTGACTGTACCAGCCATTGTACCGTTTGTACCAACCATTGTACTTGCTGTACCAGCCACTGCAACTACTACACCAGCCATTGTACTTGCTGTACCAATATTTGTACTTGTATCGATTGTACCAGCCATTGTACCTACTGTACCAGCCACTGTACTTGTACCGACTGAATGGAGAGTTGTACTTGATGTACCAGCTCTATTGCATGAAGACCCATGGTTTTGTGGGAAGAATCAGTATCCACACGGAGGTATATGGATTATATTGTTGGTTTGGCATTTCTACAGCCTGTGTTCCGGCTTGGTAGCCTCATGTTGGGCTGTGTTATGGCATTTGTATATGGATAATCCGGCATCTCCCGTGGGGAGAGTAAGGCCCTCAAAGCTTGTACATGATATTATTCTCCTTGGGTAATAAAATACTCCAAGGGGGGGGGGTCGGCCCATTCCGGCCTCTATGGGGTGTCACATGTGCAAGCTCCATTTTCAGCATTTGTGGACGTTTTGTCCAGCTTTTATGTTTCATGCAAAGTGATGATGGATATGTGTTAAGGCTGTGGCCATGTTTAAATGTTTTAATATGCATTGATGGTATCAACAAGTGTGTCAAAGGCCCTAGTCCCCAGGGCACCGCCACGAGTTACATGTACAACAGCTAGGAGCTATACGGCAGCTTGAATAGCTCTGGGATGATAGTCGACTTGCAGATGGGGAGGGAGAAGGAATGTGCCAGCCTCACATGAGAGCGAGAGAGAGGGAGAGTTGTGTGCTTGTGTGGTGGGCAAGAGGTGGAGGGGTCCAATCTCCTAGTGCCATGTGGCAGTGTCCACCTTAAACTATGGTGGGTACCTCTTTTTAGTGTCCACACACACTTATGTGTGTTTACTTGGTCAAAAGAGTGCCCACAAGTTGGGCGGCCCATACTTGTGTCCCAACTTTAATGAATGTGAAAAATAAATATTATAAAATCTTTACAATAAAGAAAAAAGGTTTAGATTAATAGTTACCACTTGTTCACATGCCACAAACCATGTTAGAATACATGGCATTCGTACGGTTGACGAGTGGGTGCCCCCTGCTTGTGAACTGGACACGGCATAGCGGGCAATCACACGAAAACAAGTCACACGAAATTAGTTTCAAGCAAGTAGAGATGGGTGCACATGAATTATACAATGGATATGTCTCCTGTTCTTGGAACCTGTAGATAGCAGGTCTTCCCGAGCACAGAATCAGTGGGAAGCCTAAATTGGGATCTCTGACAATGGGTTGTGTTCCACATCTTGGCCGCACTACGGGTAACACGAGGCCTGGCCTCCTGTAGGTGACATGAGTCCCGGCCTCAATACGGGTGACACAAAGCTCCCTGGCCTCCCGTGCTTTGGCAAGAAATAGGGGAGAGCCACTTGGGCGGCCAAATGGTGACACTTGAGCGGTGCCATGACACTCGCAAGCTCATTGCAATCCACATGGCATGTGACATGTATATGTCAAGATATTTGGCCCTTAGTATGAAACCATTCGCTGTAAGCCTCATGAAGTATCCATGTAGTACGGCCGTTTGTGAGAGTGGCTCATGTGTTGTGAGTCCCAATAAATCATATCTAATCACCCGGTTCCTGTCATCCTGAGACAACTTGATGAATGGAGAGTCCGAGTCATACTAGAGTGGTGGGATGCAATCCATCACGAGTCCCTATCTCGTGAACCAAGTGCATACTCAGCTATACCATGACTCGTGCCCATCTGCTGCTAGCTGCTGGGAGAATTGTAAGGTGAGCCTTGGGAGTCTCCAGGCGGCCATGGCATTGATCCTGTGAATGTAGGTGACTGTTTGGAAGAGTGTCTCTACTACCATGGGTGTTGTAGCAAACTTTGTCAAGATAAAACCATGTGGGACCCATGGTTTTCTGTGTAACATATGGGAGAGTATCGTGACCGGAGGCCTCTCTATCTTCGACCATTTGGCCGTTGTATGATCGGGTGCCCAAAACGGTGCTCCATACATCAATGCCGGGGTGACCAAGGTGTCAAATAGCCACATCTTGGTCCTTGGCTCATGGAAATGGGTCAAGAAGCACTGTCCCTTCATAAGAGTGAGAGAAGCATACCCTCTCATAAGTCTAGCCTCCGAAGCATGGAGAAGACCGGTCCGATAAAAGTGACTCCCAAGTACACATGAGTGTGCAATCCCCATTGGGTTGCACATTCAAGAGATTGAGAGAGAGAGAGAGAGAGAGAGAGAGAGAGAGAGAGAGAGAGAGAGAAACTGTACACCGTGATTGAGGCAAGAGTCGGTTACAAACAAGAAGTTTGCGTTCCCCAAGTCGGAGCTTCGATGGAAGGTGAAAGCATCATAAGGTGAGGAAGGGAAATAATTTTTCAGGTGCTGAATTAGGTTTTTAGGTGCTGAATTAGGGTTTGAGAGAAAAGGTTTTCTTTGCTTTTGTACATGGATTTGGATGACCTGGCTGCTTCTGTTGGTGGCATGGCTGCCAATAGCCTTAACATGGATCTTATTGAGGAGATGATCGAGAAGGATGTGGGTTATGCTTCAGATGCCTCGGAGCAACAAAAACGTCAAAGGCTTGATGTTGATGCAAGTTACACTCTGGTAAATGCTGGAGAGAATGCAGAGGAAAGTTCTCAGGTACCTTCTCCAGAGTTTGCACGTTTGCTGCAGATCACTGGTGAGCTTCTGCAAGAATATGTGAAGGCAAATAGCGTGCAAATGGCTGCAGTAGATAATGATGGTGTGGCTGATGTATGCATGGAGACTCCTTTGTTGCTACAACAGCTAGCAGATTTTCATGATCGTGCTGCTATCTTCTTCTTTACTGGGCGTATTCCGTTGTTGCCTCGTCTTAGAGCATGGTTGGGTCGCTTGGTGTCGCCTGAGGCACTTGAGGAGATTTATGATGGTCCGAGAGGCTTTTATGAAATACTTTTTCGCACTTCGGAAGCCCGTAGGGCAGTCTTGGAGCAGGTGCCACTCTTTTTGGATGGGCAGTTGGTTCATGTGGTTCCGTGGAAGCCTATGGCAGAGTACCAAGATATGTTGCGCCAGGCTTGCCCAGTTTGGGTTGAAGTGAAACAATTCCCACCAATGTTTTGGCGTGTTTTACGAGATCTCATGCGAGGTATCGGTGATGTCTTGGTGGTACCTCGAATGACATCTAGAAACCGAAATCGTCTATGCATGTTATGGGATACTGGGAGACCTAGGCCGACACATTTGCGTGTCAATATGGTTGGGCTGCAACCTTTAATGTATGAATTGAGGTGGGATACATTTGCTGGCCACTGTTTCAAATGTGGTAAGATGGGCCACTTTGTCTCCGAATGTCCTAAGAAAGAACAAGTTGTTGTTACCAAGGATATCGTTGATGGGCAGTTGCCCGTGGAAGATGAGCATGATGCTCCTTTACATGATGCCCAGCACATGGATGTACATGTGGATGTTCATAATGAGGTTGAGCAGCCATGGGTGGAAGTACGTGGTAAAAAGACACGATTTGTTGCCCCGCGGGGGGATTTCTCAGATGCTGTTTGGCGGGGGCCTTTGCGTACTCATCAGGGGCCCTTACATACATATGCTCGTCGCCCTTTGGGTTCAGGTGCCCAACAACAGACCAGGATTGAGAGGCCGGGAGGCCAACTTTCTCAGGGTTCAGGGGCTCTTGGGGTGGATAGAGTAGAACGCTATCCTATTAGAAGTCGCCTAACAAAAGAAGCACAACAACAATTGCCTCTTATGTTTGGTTCGAAGGGTGAGGTCATCTCGCCATGGGATGGTCATTACCCTTTGGCACGTGCTCGAGAACTCCAAGGGCAGTCTGAGATCACAAATACCATGTCTAAAAATGCAATGCTTCAAAAGGTTCGTGATTTGGTAGATTGTCCTGGGCCTAGTACACGGCCTTGTTGATTCCTTTTCTTGGAAGGCTTATGAAAATTGTACAATGGAATGTAAAGGGTATTTCTTCGCGCCAAAAGCAGTTCAGGCTTTGGCGTACAACTTTTTATCATGGTTGGGATGTTTTGTGTGCAGTTGAACATAAGCAGCATAAGTTGGCTGGCAAAGCCTATGTATATAAGGGGTTTCATGTTTTCTACAGCGGACATCCTGCTTCGCAGTCAGGTGTTATGTTTGCTGTTCGTTCGCAGTTTCAGCCTTCTCTTGTGATTCAAGATGTTCATGGAAGATTTCTAGTGATACAGATTGTTTGGGATGATACGCCTTTATGGTTATTAGGGGTGTATGCTCCAAATAATGCTCGTGCACGCCGTTTGCTGTGGAATGACTTGTGTGCTCTTTCAATCTCTCATCCTGGCTTTGTGATGGGAGACTTTAATATGTGTGTCTCCGAGGAGCAAGCCACGTCGCCTCATTCTGTAATGGATGGCCCGGAGAGAATGGCGTGGGAAGCTTTTGCAGCAAGGTCGCTAAAACAAGACATGTGGTCTTGGTTGCATCCAGATGAAAGGGGTTACACTTATGCCTCACAACAGTTTCGGGGCACTTATGCTAGATTGGATAGGATGTATATTTTACATCAAGATCTCTTTTTGCCAGAGGTTCTTACTATGATGGTTGATCAGCAACAGGTTTTGTCGGATCATTGGCCGCTTGTATTTGAAATGGTCTATCATCCTGTGGATGCATATAAAGGCTTGTTGGGACGCTTGCCTTTGCACTTAAATCACACTTTTTTGGAGCATGAAGTTTTTGATATTTATATGCGTCCGTTGATACGACATTTCTCCACAAGAGTGTCCATGGCTGATTATCATGCTTGGCCAGTGTTCCTTACCAACACTCGGAAATTGGCGCGGCATTATGGTCTTGCTAATGCCTCTATACAAAAACAGCATGTGGCTCTTCTTGAGTCGCTTTTAAAGGGCTTGCAGGCGTTCATGTTTACTGACTCTATGGATGCTGAAGTTGTGGATGCCATAGAATGGCTGAAAAAGGAGCTATCTAGGGTGCAGGAAGCACAATATGTTCGCTTTAAACTACTTGCACGTCTTGATGCTTTGCGGGATGCTAACTGTCAATCTCATCGCTTCTATGATAAGTTGCATCAAAAACATATGCGTGAGAATATTGTTAGGCTGATGGATGCCCAAGGCAACCTTGTTACTCAACCTTCTGAGGTTATTCAGCATTGCATCAGGTTTTATGAAGATTTGCTTGCCCCTCGAGAGGATGTCTCGCCGGCTGTCCTGGCTGCAAGGGAGTCATTGTTTGCTAAAGTACGATATCAAGTTGACCCTGATGTGGCGGTGCAGCTTGATGCTCCTGTTACTCAAGGGGAAGAGCCCTGGTTGGGATGGTTTGACAAATGAGTTTTTCCGAAAATATGCTGATCAGCTTGCAGAGCCTTTGACACTTATTTGTCAAAGAGTTTGGGATGAGGGATATATGCCTGCCGATTGGAAGTTGGGCATACTTCGTTTGTTGCCCAAAGTCCCTTCGCCTGCTTCTTTAGCTCAATGGCGCCCAATCTCACTTATGGGTATCATGTATAAAATCTTTACAAAGATTTTTGCCAATCGCTTGCAGAAGGTGCTTCCTACTCTTATTCATCCATATCAATATGGATTTGTGCATGGCAGGAATATTTTGCATAATATTCTTAATGTTCAAATTGGAGTGGATTATGCCAAGGCAAAGAAGCAAGAGATTGTGATGGTGCAGTTGGATCTTGAAAAAGCTTTTGATCATGTCAGCTGGTCTTTCCTTTCTCAGTTAATGACAGCCATGGGCTTTGGTCCCAAAATGGCTAATTTGGTGCATTTACTTGGCTCTGGCTCTATCACGCGGATTATGCTCAATGGAGGACTTTCGGATGGTATTTCTCTCACCCGTTCTCTCCGGCAGGGCTGTCCTCTTAGCCCTCTTTTCTTTGCCATTGCCACTCATCCTATGTTATCTCGCCTAGATGCTATGGCATCGCATGGTGAAGTGGTTGGTTTGCATCTCCCTCATGGCAAGCAATTGGTTGCTCAAGCCCTTGCGGATGACACTTTTATGTTTCTTAGGGCCGAAAAAGCCAATATAGATCGAGCAATGGAAGCTTGGAATAATTTTGCATTGGCTTCTGGGCTGAAAATAAATTCAACAAAATCAGCCCTCATTGTATGCACGGAATTTGATCTTGAGGCATTAGGGTGGCAAGGCCGTGTGGTGCATACAGGAGACATTGTTCGTCATCTTGGGTATCCGGTGGGTGTGGATGTGGACCCCCAAGCGCTTCTTGCTTGGATTTCTGCTCGGATCTCGGATAAATTTATGTATTGGAAAGCAGCAAGCTCAAGGGTGGCCTATGCATGTGAGGGTTAAGGTAGCTCAGGTTATTATGCTTAGCATGATTTCCTATTTTTTGCCTTTGCTACCTTGGACGCACAAATCTCTTCTCCGTTTGGTTGCTCCCATTCGGTTTATGCTGTGGAAGAGGCAAGGAAATATTATGGGTCAAACATGGATAGCTTGGAATCACATTACGACGCCCAAAAGAATGGGTGGGGCTGCTTTACTGGATGTCCGCTTGCATATGGCGGCACGTAGGTGGGCGCTTTTTCAGGATATGTGTTTGCAGGAGCAGCCTTGGGTAATCATGGCTCGTGACTTGATTGAGTTGGAGGGATTGTCACATGGACGGACACATGTGCAGGCTTCATGGTGGGACATTGTGAATGCGGCTCATCCTGTCCGTATTCGCTCATCTCACATTTTATCGCATATTCTCCTTTCTTGGCATGAAGTTCTACTATTGGCTCGGTGGGATCCTGGTCATGAAAGACTACTTTTGAACTCTTTGCAGTTCGAAACATTTGTGGAGTCGCGTGTCATTGTTTGGCCAGACAGAGATGCTTCACGCATACGACTCAACCGCATGGTCAGGTTAGGCTTGGTTAGAATCCGAGATGCTGTGATACCTGGTCGTAACAGGCTATATTCGTTTCGTCGTATTCGGCAGCACTTTAGGGTTCCTCGGACATTTTAGCCACTATGGGTTGACATCATGCATGCAGTTGAGCCTTTTACTCCATTGCCTCAGCCATCTGCAGATCAGCCTTGGCTTGATTGGGCACTATGTAAATCTGGTGACTTGATATCACTTTCTGCTAACCAGGTCTATCATAAGCTCGTATCAGAGAAAGATTGGGTTTCAGCCAAGGCCAATAAGGTGTGGGGATTGCACAAGTCTAAATCATGGTGGCAGAAAACTCTTATGCGTGGTTGGCAGTCTAAACTCCCTTACCAAGGTAAGGTTTTCATTTGGAGGATGTTGGTGGGAGGGTTACCTACACGGGATCAGCTCAGCCGTCGTAAAATTACATTGGCCTCTTGCTTCTTCTGCACGACATGCACTGAAACAGTTATGCATCTGTTCATGAGTTGTCCAGTGGCCCGTCAGATTTGGTCTTTTGTCTCTCGCGTTTGGGAGGCAGTAGAGAGGTCTACTATTTCGGCTCATCAGTGGATATTTGGGATTTGTCCTCAAGTCATTACTTCGGACAGTCACCTTGTGATATTCCATTTCCTTAGATGGACAGGACTTTGGCATATTTGGACTACACGGAATGGGTTCATCTTTGATTCCTTGTCTGGAATACATGGGCACATTCTACGTATCCGCGGTTTGCTGCTTTGGCAGTTTTCTTCTCTTCTCTCAGCTCAGCTACTGGATGCAGATGTTATTTCGTTATGGTCTACGGCGGCTCGGCTGGCTCATCTTTGATGCTTTTATCTGGGATGCTTATTTGGTTAGGAGGCTTTCTTATTAGTGTACAGGTTTGCATGGTCATAATCCTTTAGAGGATCTTTTGTGGGGGGGTTTTTTGGGCCATAGGTTCTGTGTGAGCCAAGTGGCTGATGTACTTTCTTACATATAATATAAAACACCATTTCACGAAAAAAAGAAACTGTACACCGTATGGGGTCTCGAATTACCCACTGAAGGGCCCCCTATCCTGTTACCGGAATAGTATTTGCTTTATTACTTTGAAGAGATTGACTTTGGACTGACGATAAGCCAAACGCAAGATCTCGGAGGACCAAGAGTCGGGCTGAACTGTACACGGCTGTAGAAGCACCAATGATGACCAATCTCGAGCCTATGCACGCTTCCCAATGGAATGAAGGAAGGCTGCAAATCTGAGGCTGAGGTATGGGTTGATTGGGACTGTTTCTAGGCTGTGAATGAATGCTGAGTTTTACCTTCACCAAAGTGCTGTAGCAAAACGATGAAGATAGGTAAAAACGATGAAGATAGGTATGCTGAAAACTGCTCCTATACAGAAAACACAAGGTAATCTGATGGCTGAATGTTGTATGCTGATGTGTTTTGATGATGAAGGCTGAATGCTCATGCGTTGATGCTCCTAGATGCTGAAGGATGAAACGTTGAGGGCTGAGGGGCTGAATGCTTCAATCACTTATGCTCCTTGTGGTGAAGGCATCGTTGTGAAGGCTTGATTGCTGAATTATGATGGAATGAGCCTTGTGGTGAAGGCATCGTTGTGAAGGCTTGATTGCTGAATTATGATGGAATGAGAGGAATGATGCAAAAGCATGCCTATTTATATGAACAAGGAGCTGGTCGGCTGGCATTTAATGTTGGCCGATTGGAGCATAAAATGCTACACGACTTGTTCATGTGAATAATAATTTTAAATGTTGTAATTTATAGGAAAAATGCCAGATAAATGCTAATAAATATTCAAAAAATACTATATGTTATTTGAAGGCTTTTGCAATGATCTATATGCAATGGATGAATGATATGCAATATGCAGAGTGCTTTCTAATGCAAACCCTAAGGTTTCTACTGACTCTACGTACATGAATGAATCTCTTCAAGTGGGTTAAGAGACTTGACTGACTGGCTGACTCACTATGGTTGAGGAATGACCTACGTAGCTGGACTGAGGATTACAATGGGGTCATGGCGTTCCACAATTATCATCCTAAAGGGTACTAATAATGTATAATGTTGCACTGATGATGATGAGCCATCTTGTCACCATGCACTACAGTGTAGAGTGCATGTGACACCTGGGGATCTCACTCGCCCTATGACCGACTCGTATAATGCAATGATCCCCCAGATCATGTCTGATGGCACCCCCAAATCTTGGAGGCTTTGCAGTAGTCTGGCTCGGGGCACTGTATCAAAGGCTTTGCAGAATCTACAAAGCAACAATAATGTCACGTTAGGCAGCAACATTAGATGCATTTGGGGCATCTTCATCAGCATGCATCAGGTCGGCAGCAGTTTAGCACACATATGATAAGCAACTTGCACTGCGAGTCCCCCACCCCCCTCCTTTCCAGTATTTTCTACTCGGGATCATCTCGGAGTCTTACAGTTCTGTTCTTATAACTGTAGGACAATCAGTTTATTGTACTTTTTAGTCTCATTTAGTTGTTCTCTTTGATGAGACACCAACTTCAGATGTACTCTCAGTTTTGGTCTCATAGGCCACTATGGCCTCTTAGAGACGTTAATATATCATTTCATTTCATTTCATTTCTCTCTCTCTCTCTCTCTCTCTCATGTCATCTATTGTTAAACTTTTCAAGTTACTCGTCATGGTCCCATAGACCGTTGGGGTCTTTTGTAGACGTTAATATTTCTCTCTCTCTCTCACAGATTTTTTCAGAGCCAGCACTGTAACCCCACCAGCCTCTACTCCCCCATCTACAGGCCTACCTGGTAGACCACCCTCAAGAGGAGACACCCTGGACAGAGCCATTGCCATCTATAGAGCGAGATGCCCACAACCACAAGGATCGCGTCCGAGCCATCATTGCCCGCCACCGGAGGAGTTTACGCAACGATTCAGTGGTTCAGCTTTCAGCTCTAAGTTCTCTTAGGATGTTACTATTTTCTTTCTTTCTTTTAGATTTGTTATGATGAGACATCATCATCATGAGTTGTACCTTGTTTTGGTCTCATGGTCCATTTCGGCCTTTAGGAGACGTTAATATATCTTTCTTTCTCTCTCTCTCTCTCTCTCTCTCTCTCATGTCATCTATTGTTAAACTTTTCAAGTTCAAGTAACTGCATGCACTGAGCACGTTTTAATGTTATATGCTTCTGCATGCATGTAACATCTACCTATATGTGTCTTGGTGAAGTTGTGTGGGCCTTGGGGGCTGGGGGATATGCGTGTGTGTGAGATAATCACTCGTCCATCCCTGTAGGCATCTGTTAGCTTTATGACCTTTATGAACATCTTACAAAAGACAAGGGTCTATAGATCACGGTGGCACATCAATTGCGCAACTAATCACAAAAATCCAAAAACATGTAGTCACTATACGTAAATGCAGGCAGCAGGATGGCCTACAGCAGAACGAAGGGGTTTTATTATCTCTAAATATGTTTTTCATTGGGAAGAATTTCACGGAGGGAAATTTTGAGACGAAATGGAAGTACAATTAGCATCTGAACTCTGGAAAAATGATGTGCATCATGGGCTTTCTATGTGTAATTTCAATTTAATTTGAATCTGTCTCATGCAGGACGAGAGAACTTTGATATGGTATTCTGGCAAGGAAGAATTGCAGCTCAGTCTAGGTTCTGTGACCAGGATTGTTCCAGGGCAACGCACTGTGAGCTTATGCATCTCTAATGACTTGTGTGAGCTTAACTTATACATCAAGTGGGAATCAATGTTTCTTATGGTGTCAGATTTTGTGTGCAGCTAGTAGGAGCAGCTCCCTGGCTCTGTTATTTTGGATTTTGGTTATGATTATTCTACTTTCTTGTGATATGTTTTGTACCAAATCTACTATGGCAGGCAAATTTCCGACGACAGCCGCGACCTGATAAAGAATACCAATCCTTCTCGCTTATTTATGGGCATGAAGACCAATCACTTGATTTGGTGAGTGCAGCTCCTTTCTCTCTCTCTCTCTCTCTCTCTCTCTCTCTCTCTCTCTCTCGTACAAACAAGAACCATCTGTTGGTTCTCAATGTCCTTATGCTATTGATAGGCTGTTTACGTACATAGAAGGTGCTTGCCTTAGCCTGGTATATCTTTTCCTGTCGGTGCTTCTGACGCGGATGCATTGGTCAGCTGCGGAGATTGGTTGTCACATGTACTCTGCACTCAGTGCATGGTGACAAACTGGCTCATCATCAGCAGTGCAACATTTGCACATTATTAGAACCCAGTAGGATGATAATTGTCGTACGCCGTGACCCCATTGTACATCCTCAGTCCAGGATAAGTCAGGCACGAGCTACGTAGGTCATTCCTTAGCCTTAGCGGGTCAGTCAGTCAGTCAAGTCCCTTAACCCACTTGGAGAGAATCATTCATGCATGTAGAGTCAGTAGAAGCCTTAGGGTTTGCATCAGAAAGCACTCTGCATCCTGTATAATATGCATTCATATGCCTGTGCATCATTTAGAACATCCCAGAAGCCTTAGGGATTTTACTAGGATTTATCTGGTAGTTTTTTCATATTTTATGGTATTTATTTAGAATTTAATATCATTTATAAATATAAACTTTATTAAATAAATGACCAGCCAACTTGACCAGCCCCTATCTAGTATAAATAGGCTTGCATAGGGCTTAGTTTTCCATTCAGTCTTCAGTGTGCTAAGAGCTTTCCTCCTCAGCCCTAGGAGTACCCCTGCCTTCAGCACTAGACTAGTCTCATCCAGCCTTGGAGTACTTGAGTTTTGCTTCTCCAGTCCTCTGAGCATCTGCGTTTTGCCTTCAGCCATCCACAGTCTTCAGCGCAGCAGTACAACAGCCCACAGTTCTTCAACGCAGAAGTACAGCAGCCCACAATTCTTCAACGCAGCCATACAGTCATACACAGGCCATAACCAGCAAGTACACTTGCGTTTTTTGCATATCCAACAAGTACACCTGCGTTTTCTGCATACCCAGCAGTTGGCCTGTGCACAGTACCCCTACAGATCTGCGTTTCAGTCTACAGCAGTTCTCAGCCTTCTAATCATCATCCACATTTGCCCCAACCATCTGGTGAAGGTAACACAGCATTCATAAGCATTTACAGCCTTCTAACATAGCTTAAAACAGTCCACCACCTTCTTTTCTCAGCCTCAGGTTTGCAACCCTTCCTCATGCCCTTGGGAAGAGTGCATAGGCTCGAGATCAGTTCATTGAGGTGTTTCTACAGCCGTGTACATATGACCAGGCTCTGACTCTCGCTCAGAATGAAGAAATGAAGCTCAACGGGGGCAAGCCCAAGCAGTCATCTCCATCCAGTACCAAACCCCAGCAGCAGCAATCAGCTGCATAGACAGGGAAAGGTAACGCTTCTTCTAAAGATGCTAAGAAGGACGACAGTAATAGCTCCAGTTCAAGGGGTAAGAAAGATAAAGAACCTAAGAAAGCCCCTGATGAAAAGGCTAAAGCAGGCATTACTGGAGGTTATCTTCCTCCAGAGGAGCAAAGGAAGTACCAGTCAGAAAATGTCAATGTAGGAAGGGTGCTGTTATGTCCCGTGCTTGGACATAACAGGGATAGTGATTAGAGATCGGCTGGACACAATTCTTATAGCAGTGTGTATTGGTTATAGGGCGATAGAGTTGGGATTGTGGCTCATTTGTATGAGAGTTTGTGTGTGGAACTCTAACTTGGGAGAGGGGCCTCCCAAGGGACCTAGCTTGTTGTTAGCTCATTGGTTAGCCGTATCACTGACATTTGTGAGGACTGGGGGTGCGTGGTATGGGACGCGCATGTTTCGAGGTTGCGGGCTTGCCATGGTGTGTTAGTCTCTAGCTTGGTGGTGGCTTACCTTTGTGTATGGTTTGGAGACTACAGTTGGATGTGGAGTGCTAGCCTACCGCATCTAAGTTCTCGTTGATGTTCGTGTGTATTCACCATATGGTGTACGTGATTTGCAGTGCTTCAGTCATGCTTCTCAGACTATTCTTTGTGAGTATTGGTCTTGGGCGGATATACATGTAAGTGGTTTCTTACTATGGGGTGTTTCATTTGGTATTAGAGCTTTGATTTTAATTAATTAATGCTTTGTGTTAGTCCTAATTATTGGTTTAATTTATTGGATTAAAAGAGAGCATGTTGGTATGTAGTCCTCAAGTGAATAATCTAAATTTGATTTGCTTAAAAATGCTTTTGAAAGTAACCAATTAATGCATTTTTGAATGGTAGAGAAAGAGGTTTTGGGTCTGTATTTGATTATGGTTGCAAAACCTTTGAATAAATGGGTTAATAGTGGCTATACGATGTTTTGCATAAAAAGCCACTATAATGAGAAATTGTGAAAGTTTTTGGTTGTGAATTTGTGAGAACATTGGGATTATTTGTAAGATTTTGAGTGGTTTATAAACCATAGAGCAATAATGGTTTGAAAACCATTATTGCTCTATGGTATTTTCCTTGGTTTGAAAACCAAGGAAATAAAGCATAAATGAGCTTACTATGTGGGCGTATTGGGTGTTTTGGAGCTTGGAGGATTGCATAGAAGGAAGACGTGGGCTTGCCAATTAGTAGTCACATTGTGAAGAAATATGCACATTGGATATGCAAACTTACCTTGGCTATGGCCCATTGGTCCATACTGTGGCTTCTTTGTAATTGGACCCTCTTTGGGAGTAGAGAAATTTTGAAAATTGTAATTCTTGTGTAGGGAAGCGTGGACTGGTCTTGCATTCGGACTTGTGATTTGTGGAGGCATAGGAAGCTGCTAAGTTTCATAAGGTTGACTCTTATGTGCAAATGACATTTGTACTTTCTCTCTCTCATGTGAACTGACATGTGTACAAAGTCCCAAATCCCCTTTCCAAATTCGTTTTCTCCATGCCTCCATTTAACCTCCTATTTTCCTATAGTAAGGATTGAAAACTCAACCTACCCAAGGGCTTGTGTCATTTTGGCAAAATTACAATTTTCAAATTCTCTTGGCTTTTCTTTCATCCACTTAAAGTGTAACCATATAAACCTTGAGAAATCAAATCCTAAAGCTGTAAACCAAAGGATTTTATCCTTTTTCGAAAGCAAAACACCAAGGTTTACAATCAAGTGCTCTTTTGTGCTCCACTGAGTTGGTTTACATTGATAATCCTCTAATCATCGTTTTAGCCGAAAGAAAAGCTTCTAATCCATGTAAGTATTAATTTAATTTTGAATTCTCTCTTTTAAATAAATAACTCAAGACTTCGATTAAATCCATTGAAAGAACCAACTAATTTACACTTGTACTTTGATAAAATACATGTTTTAGTCTTGAGATGGGATAAAAGAATGTATTTTGCTTGCATAATTTAATTAGTTAATTAAGGAATAATTGATGGAGTTAAGTGATTTGATACCATCTCACATTAACATAAATATTTTAATTTTTTGAATTGTGTGAGGCTATTGTGCATGGAAAATGTGCACAAATGTGTAGTGTACACATGGTAAATTTATATGGTTTTGTGGCATGGATTTGGTACAAGAAATTTAATGAAATCTTGAGTTAATTGGGGAAAGATGAGCGAGGAAACTCTTGCAAATTCTTTCCAGTTGCACACAAGTTTTGGACATTGAAAAGAAGGGTTCAATCTTAATCTTTTGGAGAAATTTTGGGTTAAACTAGATGAATTAAACATAAAACAATACTAAATTATGTCAATTGTATCTGATAGAGATATGGAAGCTATGCTTGGTGACCAATCCGGGCATAGACTCACTGCTTTGGGACATTACACTACTAATCCTTTCTCTACAGTCTCTTAAGTTACCGTGGGTGTGGGGGTGGACCCTAGCCGCAACCACACATGGTTCTCGTGGATCTTGTTGAGCTGGGAGCTTTGTTCTATCAAGTTCGGGATTTACAAGCTAGAGTTCCTTTTGGAGAGCAACCGTGGACCGCCCCATAGGCAAGAACATTTAGTTCTTTGGCTGCCTATCCTCCTGATGTCATGTGCACAAAGTGTATCTACCGGGTGTAACACGTACACAAGACTAGCTTCGAGGCTTGGGGTAGCTTGGAACTAGGCAGGCTGATTGGCGAGCTGGGCTAGGGATAGACTGTGTCAAAATATGTAGCGGAAATGATAACCAAACTTGGGTTGACAAGAGCAAGTAGAATGCAGAAAATAGACAGCACAAGAAACACAGAGAGATAGGTGTGTAAACTCTTCTCTATACACAAGATCCCGCAAATAACTGAATGAGAAAGTGGTGGGGGGCATGGGGCCTATTTATATGCCCCATGCAAGCAGTCGGCCTGCTCTAGAAGCTCTCCACGACTGAATAAAGCAATCGGCCAGCAGAGGAAACTCCACGACTGCTGTTTGGGCAGTCGGCCAGCCACACGACTGTTGAATGGGCAGTCGGCCAGCCACCAGAGACTTCTGCCAACATCTGGCATCCCTCCACACCACGGAAAAATGGAAAAAAATAGGGAAAAAATATGGGGAGTGAGGAAAAATGATAAAACACCTCATAAGGGCGGGCACACCCACAACAAAGGCCCTGGTGTATAAAAATAGATAGGAGATGACTTCTAACACCCCCTCTCAGCTCCTGGCTGTGAAATCAACCCAAGGGAGCTGGAGTGCCGCCTGAGCGTAGCCTGGGGTGGAGACTTCGTGAAGAGGTCCGCCGCATTGTCCTCCGTTGAACAATAAAGTAGCAAGATGTCACCAGCCAAGATCTTCTCACGTACAAAGTGATACTGTATCTCTATGTGCTTGGTCCGGGCATGGAAGACCGGGTTCCGAGCAATAGCTATACAACTCTGGTTATCGCACTGGATGACTGTGGGCTCCTTCTGTGGAAACCCAATCTCGCCTAGCAGCCTCCGCAGCCACACAACCTCCAGGAGCACCACAAGCAACCCGGTACTCTGCCTCTGTCGAAGAAAGGGCAATAGTTGGCTGCCTCTTGCTGCTCCAAGAAACTGCTCCTGAGCCGAGGGTAAAACTGTATCCTGAAGTAGATCTCCTCGTGTCTGGATCTCCTCCCCAATCTGAGTCACTCCAACCTTGGAGCCTGACTTCATCCCCTCTTGTGTAAAAGAGTCCTAGATCCTTCGTACTCTGCAGATACCGCAAGATCCGCAATCTTACGTCCCAATGAGACTTCAATGGCGTCTGCATAAAAGAGCTCAATAGCCCCACGGAGAAGCTTAAGTCTAATCTGGTGTTCAGCAACCAGATCAATGAACCAACCAACTTCCGGTACTGCGAGGCATCAACTGGCTCACAAGGATCAGTAAAGGTTAACTTTGTGTTCGGGTCCATCGGCGAAGTAATAGGCTTGCAGTTCTCCATCCCAAAGGCCTCAAGCAACTCATGAACATACCGCTGTTGAGAGACGAAAAACCCCCTCTGGGTTTGCCAGATCTCCAATCCCAAAAAGAAGTGGAGTAAGCCTAAGTCGGTCATCTCAAACTCCTTTGACAAGGCAGCCTTCGTCACTCTAATGTGCTCCACATGACCGCTAGTGAGAATGAGATCATCCACATAAAGGATAAAGGATGATAAGTGTGACCATGCCGCGGTCCTGAAAGAGATACAGGTTTGGATCTGCAACCGATCTCTGAAATCCAGTCCGAATAAAGAAGGAATCAATCTTCTGATTCCAAGCCGTGGGAGCCTGCTTAAGGCCATACAAGGCCTTACGTAACCTGTAAACCATCCCTTCAGATCCTGGAACAATAAAGCATGGAGGCTGCTCAACATACACCTCCTCCTGCAGGTCACCATTAAGGAACACAGATTTTACATCCATTTGATACACGGGCCACCTCTGAGAAGAAGCAAGGGCAAGAACGGTCCGAATTGTGGACATCCGTGTGCTATCGGTGCAAAGGTATCCTCCTAGTCGATGCCTGGCCGCTGAGCATAACCTTTAGCCACAAGTCTGGCTTTGTGTTTGTCCACCGACCCATCAGACGCATATTTGGTCTTAAAGACCCATTTGACACCAATGTGACTGACCGCTTCGACGGCCTCGGTACCAACTCCCAAGTGTTGTTCTTCTCGATGGCATCAAGTTCCACCTGCATGGCTTTCCTCCAAGTATCTTGTGAAAGGGCTTCCTTTACGGAATTTGGTCTTAAAGACCCATTTGACACCAATGACTGACCGCTTCGACGGCCTCGGTACCAACTCCCAAGTGTTGTTCTTCTCGATGGCATCAAGTTCCACCTGCATGGCTTTCCTCCAAGTATCCTGTGAAAGGGCTTCCTTTACGGAAGTGGGCTCTTTGTCCTGCATAATACGAGACATCAAACCATAGTTCACCTGAAGACGCTTTATTGCTTTTATCTCAGACTCTGTGTGATCTTCGAGGGCCGTCCTCTGTGGTCCACTCGGGGGTAACTCTGTGACACCTGACTCCCGAAGGGTGTCTAACAACCACCTGGGTACTCGAACAGATCGTGGAGCCTCTTGTGGTCGCGGGGGCTCTACTCCAGCTGCGGGCTCAACCTCCTGTATAGTGACTGAGGTTGATCAACTGGAATGATGGTCTGGGAATCATCATCAGACTCCTTTGGATCTCCAAGGAGTGGCGGCTCCTCGACAGTGGAAACTGGAACATGCTCGTCAAAGACCACATCCCGGCTGACAACAATCTCGTTCCTGTCTGGATCATACAATCTGTATCCCTTGGAAAGAGAATTATACCCCACAAATACAAGCTTGCGGGACTTGGAGTCAAGCTTCCCCCTCTGCTTCTTCGGAATATGTACATATGCGTCACTCCCAAAGACACGGAAGTGCGAGACATCAGGTTTCCTGCCAAAGTATGCCTCAAATGGAGTCATATGGGGTACTGAAGTCGTCGGAGATCGGTTGAGGGTATGGACAGCCGTTGCCACAGCCTCTCCCCAAAGTGGACGAGGAAGATCACGATGCTCCAGCATGGTCCTCGCCATCTCCACCACAGTCCTGTTCTTGCGTTCGACAACTCCATTCTCCGATGGCGATCCTGTATTGGCCAGTTCCCTTTTGATGCCATGATCTGCACAAAATCTGAGAAATACAGTCAAGGAGAATTCACCTCCTTTATCAGCCCTGAGAGTCTTGACCTGAAATCCATACTCTTTCTCCACCATCACGTGCCAATCCTTGAACCGAGCAAAAGCTTGGTCCTTCTGGGAAAGAAAGTAGACCCACGTGAATCTGGTACAATCATCAACAAGCAGCATAAAGTAGAGAGATCCTCCCAAAGATGGTGTTTGCTGAGGTCCACACAAGTCAGTGTGAATCAACTCCAATGGTTTCGAAGCCCGCCTGGAAGCCTGCTTCGGAAAGGATTCCCCGTGCTGCTTACCACGTATGCAAGAACTGCAACGCCCTTGCCTACTACCAACATCTGGCAAGCCAACCACCGTCTGGTCTCGGAAAGCTCGCCTCAATGCATCCACATTTAAGTGGCCAAAACGAAAGTGCCACAAATCTCTGACCTGAGAACCTGTCAACGAGGAGAGTGCAGAGAGCTTGTAGATACCATTCTCCACACTGCCTTCCCAAACAACCTGGCCAGTCTCACGGTCCCGTAGAGCAACTGAATGCTCCTCAAGTTCCACCCGAAAGCCAGTCTTGCATACTTCATGCACTGATAGAAGATGAAAACCCAGAGCAGGGACATAAAGAACACGGGAAGCATGCTTGCCTCCCTTGCCGTCGGGAATAACCTCCATCCGGCCCTCGCTATGTATCGGAATAGTGGAGTTGTCACCAATAAAGATGTGACCTGACTGCCGTTTCAGATCCAAAAAGAAGTCACGGGATGGAGTCATGTGCCTGGAAGCACCACTGTCAAGAATCCATTCCCGAGTATCCTTCGCGGTGAAGCCAACTGCCTCCTCGCTCGAAGATGATGAAGCGTCGGAGTCCATCATCTCTAAGTGCACAAATGCCGGAGTCTTTGCAGCTGAGGCTGAGGAATGAGCACTCTTCCCTGTCCGCTTAGGGCACTTCCTCCAATAGTGGCCTTTCTCGCCACAATCATTGCAGAATCTTTCGGTCTTCAGCTTCTCTCGTTCTGAGTCAGGCTTCTTCTCAGAAGACTTCTCCGGTGAAGCCTTCCCTTTGCCCTTGTTGTTATTCCGGCCTTTCGACCGTTGGCCAGTTAAGGCCTCCGAACCGCCACTGTTGAAATGTTCCTCCTGGTCCAAGACCATTGGCACAAGCTCCTCCCAGGTAATGGTGCTGAGCCTGCCACTCGTAATCAACGAGGAATAGAAAGCAGAATACTGAGCAGGCAAGTGGGATAGCAAAGTGATGGCCATGTCTTCAGATGATATCTCTTTCCCAGCTTGTAGGACTTCCTGCTGAAGGGCCTGCAGCTTGTTAATGTGTTCCCGCATCGTCGAGGACTTTGCAGGGTTCATAACCCGCATTTGCACTTCCAAGGAGATCCGTTTCATGGGTGATACCCTGTTATAAAGAGAAGCCAAGTGCTCCCATATGCCTCTCGCCAGCGTCATGTGCTTTACATGATTGATCACTTGTGGTGTGCAGTTGAGGAAAATAAATGACCGGACCCTGGCATTGACACGATCCCACGTGTGCCTGTGCCTCTCGGTCCTTCCTCATCGACAGCAACTCCCCTTCCTCTGCTTCCGGCCGTGGAACCCCGATGATGATGAAATCAGCAAGGTCCTATGACTGCAGCACAGACTCCATCATGACCTTCCAGATGCCGTAATTGGACCCGTCCAACTGACGGTCCACTGGGAACGTGGGGAGAGTCGGAATCTTCACGTGCTTCTCAGCCATCTCTAGTAAATCTGCCATCGCGGGGAGTAAACTGAAAGGGTGGGTGGGTGGGAAAAAAAATCTGTAAAACCTGCAAGTGGCTGTCCAGCACCTTAGCCCGCCTTTCTCTTGCACCTTCTCTTCCCAAACTGTCCAAAACAGTCCACCAATCAGCAACCTAACGATCCCCCTCTTGCTCAGAAAACTCCCAAAATCTATGACGAGCCTAGGGCTCTGATACCAAGTCAGAATATGCAGCGGAAATGATAAACTTGGGTTGACAAGAGCAAGTAGAATGCAGAAAATAGACAGCACAAGAAACACAGAGAGATAGGTGTGTAAACTCTTCTCTATACACAAGATCCCGCAAATAACTGAATGAGAAAGTGGTGGGGGGCATGGGGCCTATTTATATGCCCCATGCAAGCAGTCGGCCTGCTCTAGAAGCTCTCCACGACTGCATAAGGCAGTCGGCCAGCAATTAAATGCCTCCACGACTGAATAAAGCAGTTGGCCAGCAGAGGAAACTCCACGACTGCTGTTTGGGCAGTTGGCCAGCCACACGACTGCTGAATGGGCAGTCGGCCAGCCACCAGAGACTTCTGCCAACATCTGGCATCCCTCCACACCACGGAAAAATGGGAAAAAATAGGGAAAAAATACGGGGAGTGAGGAAAAATGATAAAACACCTCATAAGGGCGGGCACACCCACAACAAAGGCCCTTGTGTATAAAAATAGACAGGAGATGACTTCTAACAGACTGACGGGCGGGTGTCCAAGTGAGGACGCCGTGATGGGTGGGCACCCAAGTGTGGATGCCCAGTGACCGGCCAAGAGCCTATAAAAGGGTGGCCAAGGTCAGTCCGTTGGTCAAATAGTTTCCGAGTCTTTGTGAGAGCTCTACGGTCAGGAGCCTAGATCTAGTGCAGACGTGCACCTGCTTCATGCAGCCGAGGCCGGCAGCAGTCTTGAGGTCCGAGAGGATAGCTTCGTGGCGGTATGGGACATCACGGAGTGGAGATTGGTCGGTGCATCTTGCTAGTTAGCTCAGCTCGTGGCTCGGTGGGGACAGCCAAGACTTGTGGGTTTTGCCCACGGCTGTCATGGTTGGGTGGTGAGTAAGGCCTGCACCCCCTTCACGTTGTTTGGCTTTGTTTTGCAGGTTTCGAGTTGTGTTTCAAGATCGCTCTACGAGGAGATCCGTGGGGATCTGACACCTGAATTGTTTTCTGGGGAGAAATAGGATATGCACCCAGATTTTATTAAAGCTCGGTTGAGTAAGTTGGAGATATATTTTGCCAGAGTGCATTGTCCAGAATAGAGCACAGGATTACGGTGGCAGAATGTTCCTTAGAGATCGTGCCTTCATGTGGTGGCAAGACCTTAAAAGTAAACCTACTGTATTGAGAACTTGGGAACCTTTAGACTTTCGTCGACTATAGACTATTTCGTTGGACAGAAGGACATTTGAGTCATTCATCCAAGCGTTTAGAGAGCTTATTGCTAAGTTCTCTCACCTCCCCGATCGTTATATCGGCTTATTCTTTTTACAAGCATGTCCTCGGAACTCTCAGAATAAAGTATAGCGGAACACGATTAGATTCTTTGAGAATGCATTACACTTTGCCCGTATCTATGATGATACAGTTATGGCGCTTGAGAAGGACTCTGCAGGTCGAGTTGCAGCAACAGTCTAGAGACCTAGTGGCCAGGTTTCTACATTTGAGCAATTGACTAGATTCTGCTATGACCCCTATAGTCCATAAAGGGATGTGCCGCATGTTTTAAATGTCATAGGCTTGGCCACTATGCATTTCAATGTCCATTCAACAAGAAGCCTCTTGTTGGTGGCAAAGCTATGCAACCAAAGACACACGCACACTTGGTACACTTTGATGGTAACCTGCTGATTGATAGTATTGATGTCTATTCTTTCAATAGAAATTGTGAGAATTGTTGTCTAAACATGGGGGTTTTTGGTCCACATGATTTAATCCGTATATCGGGTGAAGTAGGAGCTGCTCCATGAGTACATATCCATACTCATGCACTGGAGGACATTTGCACCAAGGCCTCATTATCAACAACTTTCCAGGTACATCTTTGGATGAGGAGGGCCATGGTAGGCGAAAGCTTGGTCAATGGTATAACACATCACTTGAAATTCTCCTTTAAATTGTAAATCTCTCCAAACGAAGCTAGAGTCTTCACAAGACAATGATATATAATCCTGCATAAACATATCTATCTAAGTCTCGTAAGTCGACGTAATTCTTTCAAGCCTCGCCAACAAGTGGCTACCTTAACAATAACAGCTCAATAAGAGTCTATGTGACTCAATTCTTATACTTCATGTATATCTGCTTCATAAGAGCATTTAAATATACATAAAAGCATAAAAAGCACATGGGAACAAGCATGAAGGAACATGTACTACTCAACAACATTTGGTAAGAATCTTGCCACAAGAAGGGACTTCATCGAAAGGTCAGTTTTTTCAAATGAAGAATGTCGTTTCAATGAATCAGATGAGGAACTAAGAATCACAATCTCGTTCTAATGATTTTGTCTACGTTCCTCCAGATCCTTCCTTCTCTTCTCCCCCATTATTAACATCTCTTAGTTTCCCAACTAACACAAATCCTTTGTAACTTTGCTTATGATTGCTAAATACAACGTGAGCAAAAAAATATTTTTTTAAAAATGAGTCTCACAAAAATATAAAAATGCAATCATTCGCAAATACCCCAACCCCTCTATCCCATTAGGAATTTCCGCTAACCTCTAACCTTTTCATTTACTAACTACCCTTTCTTATTCCTTTTGGAGGAACAAAGAACATTGAACGTCACTCAACATCAAAAGCCATTAACTTGTCAATTCTCCCCACATAAAGATCTTCAGCGCGATCACAAGGACGCGATCGATATCAGGAAAGGGGGAATGTTAACCTATTCTTAGCGTTAACAAGAGTTACTACCATTATCTTATATCAAGGAGTCAAGGTAGATACACCAAAAGGTCATACAGACAAGATATGAAGCAATGGTGTCCAAATCTACAACTTGGACAGGTGCATTGTTGATGATGGGAGTACTTACGATTTTATTGATGTTTCTCTTGTCTAGAGGTTACGTATCCGAGTGGTGTCGACGAGTGTCCATGGGTTTAATCTTGCTAAGGCGTTACTTAGTGTTGGCAAAGGAAGGTTCCTTGAGTCACTGTGAAGATTAAAGTCTATGAGGAATAGCTTTCTTTTCTAGTTATGCGCCTTTATAGCATAGATGTTTTGTTGGACAAGGAGTGGCTTTTCCATAAGAGCCCTCATGTAAATATTGACTATATACGTCATGTAATCACTTTTGGACATAATCAAAAGAAGTTTTCTTTATATGGTAATCTCTTTGGTCCAATGAATAAGATTTCTTCTTTTGTAGACTGTTTGAATGTAACTCGTGATGATAGTCTTGTTTGTTCTGCTTTGGAAACTGTGGAAATGCTTTGCAATGATGAATGTGATGTTCTTTATTGTGTTCTTAAGAATGGCATGCAATTTAATGCTAGTATTTGTGCATCTTCACTTAAGAATAAGTACGAAGCATTTTTCGATTTAGAAAGTTCATTCTTTGCTAGTTGTTTTGCACAACGTCGAGTTGATGCTAACTTGCTAGGGCTATGAGTTTAGCTTTGGGAAAGAGAGAAATGAGTGATTCAATTCTTCTTGAGAGATTGGTTGTTGGAGATGAGCAAGTTAGTTTGAGCTTTTGTGCCACAGATTTGGTGAGCTCGAAGGGTGTTGACCTTCGGAGTGTTGATTCTTCAGAAGGGAAACTCTTTCAAGAGATTATGTCCGAATACTTGGACATTTTTGCAAAAGAAATGCATCTCCAAAGAGGGGTGTGCAATGTTTAGGCAGCCTTCCAAGTTTATTCTTCAGGAGTACCTGCAGATGGGGCATGTGAGGCCTACCAAGTCACCATGGGGAGCACCGGTTCTCGTAGCGGACAAGAAAAAGAGCTTTATGCTATGATTCATGCTTTGAAAAGTGGAGACATTATTTGTATGGCTCTACTTTTGCTGTCTATGTGGATAACTCATCTTTGAAATACTTTTGTAACTCTCTAGATTTGAGGGAGAGAAAGGCTCATTACTGGTGGGATGGGACACCAGGGACGTCGCATGTGGAGCCAAGTCTCAGATGCTACTTTCCCCCTCGTCTGGGGAAATCTTCTAGTGGAGAATTCTTACAAGCCTCTGATTGGATTTTTTTGGCATAACCTGCATGGCGAAGTCTTTTCTAGATTGACTGGGTGCCAACTGGTACAGTCCGGTTCTGTAGGAGTAAAGGTGCCACCAGTGACCAAGAGAGCTTGTTTTTTCCTTTTGTATTCATAATCTGATCTACAAGAGGCTTTTTTGGCACTTCTCTTGGTCTTTATTCACCTCAATGGATCACCACACAATACAGAGGTAGTGTTTTAACGAGTACAACTGGCAAGGTCAAAGTGATCTGTGGCGCCATCACCTTTGCAGACCTGGTGCAAGTGTCAAGCTACATGGTTGTAATGTAGAAGATCTTGGCTGAGTGGGAGAAGCCCATTCAGGATGAGAAATCACCAGGCTAGAGGATACTTGGATATCCCCGAGGACTATTGTGGACAACTACGAGCGGTCCATTCAGTATCAGAAACCACCAGGCTTGACAATGCTCTTTACACCCTACCATGTGGGTCATGAATATAAACCCCTCTCAGCTATATTGTCCATTTTATGGGTGGTCTACAGTGTGCCACTGTGTTTCCCAAGGAGGACCTTACGTTCTTAACAGGCTGTACCAATCATAAGCTCGAGAGACGCTTTTGGTATGTCGAACCTTCTCGTAGTAGGTGGAACATTCTTGTTGTGGTGGCCCGTGAGAGCCAACTTGCACACGTCAAAAGGATTTGGGCTTGTTAGGACAGCCAAGGACAGTTTCTTACATGGACCAATAGGTTGGCTTCCTTTATCTGCATTTGTCCAACAAGGAAATGATAACCCCCAACTTTATTTTGGTGGTTAATTGTTTTTGGGGGGGAACTTCATTCAGCCATATGCAACAATTTGGGCCATCATGGACACCACCAGGCCATCCAAGAATATCCCAGACGCATTGTTTCTGGGCTTGTCCAGCAGTTAGCAGGTATGGTCATTAATGATATATCTCATTGCCATCGATTTTCCAGGATGAAGCTTACATTCATTTACTCAGGTAATTGGGAGAGGGCTAGCTGCGCATTTTGAAAATCTAGTTGGAACAGAAAACTTGGAGGCAGCACAGGATTGATGGGACCTTTGACAAACACGGATTTGTTTTGTCAGGGCTAGGAGAGTGTACATTGGCACTGCAGTGCTCGTGGTGGCTTCCCCCCCCCTCCACATTGACGTAACCTACCTTTAGAGTAATATTTATTTTTATGACCTCTTCCAGCACAGGCTGATGTGTCATAGGTACAACATTAGGTTTTTCTCCATGTGTTTTATTGTATGTATTTTTGACTATCATAAAGTTGCTTCAGTTTGAGCATGTTTGTTGGTGGGCCCTTCGCCGGAGTTGCAATGACACCACTTTCCCCAACTAAGGGTGCGATTTACACCCTGAGACCTAGTATACAATATTTTACTCTCTCAAAGAAAAATCATGTTTTGGTTATACATCTCCTGAAGTGTATTGAAGTGCAACATTCTGCTTAAACGTGTGTATTTTTTGTAACCTTTTTTTTTTGGGGGGGGGGGGGGGGGGTGATTTGACAGATCTGTAAAGACAGAGAGCAAGCAGAATTATGGTTTGTTGGCATAAAGGCCTTGATCAGTGGTGGTGAGAAATCACATAGAGTGCAGGTGGACAGAAGAAACGAATCTCTTCTGTCTTTAGACACAAGTAGCCCCGCAGGTTACCTTCGCAAAAGGCTTACCTTAGGATCTGCTTTTGTTTCTACTGATTTATTGCAACAGCAGGTACTTAACTAACAATTTTTCATTGATGATAGATTTCCTTAGCTTTGCCACTAAAATAATTTTCTTACCTAGGACCAATCAGGTAGCATGGTTACTGGGTGATTAACCTGGCCTGCATTTTGCAGGATTATTTGGATACATACAGGCCGTATAGTCTCTGTGGAAGCTCTCCACACTCTAATTTGGATAAACATTCCTCAGCTACCGCCATATACTCGATTGACTCAAGGAAGAGATACCCAAATAATTGTTCATTGGGGGAATCACTGCATTTTGTTGATTCAGAAGTAGATTCAGAGAATTTTAAGATACAGAATAAAGATAATGTGTTAGAGGGATTTAGGGTAAGCCTTTCTAGTGTGATTAGCTCCTCAAGCCAGGGCTCTGTCCAAGATTATGGTGATGAATTAGGTGATGTATACATGTGGGGAGAAGGAATTGGAGATGGAATCTTGGGGGGTGGGATACGAGTTGGAGCTATGGTGGGGTCTCAGATGGATTCTTTCCTGCCCAAACATCTGGAGTCAGCTGTAATGTTAGATGTACAGAACATTGCATGTGGTAGTAAGCATGCTGCTTTGGTTAACAGACAAGGAGAGGTTTTCTGCTGGGGAGAGGAGTCAGGGGGTAGGCTTGGACATGGAATTAATGCTGATGTGCCTCAGCCACAGCTCGTGGAAGCTTTGGCATGCTCAAATGCTGAACTTGTAGCTTGCGGTGATAATCATACTTGTGCTGTTACATCGACTGGCGACCTTTTCACATGGGGTAATGGCAGCCGGGGTCTTGGTCTTCTTGGGCATGGCAATGATGTCAGTCATTGGGTGCCTCGAAGAGTTACACTGCCTGAAGGAATACGAGTTGCCAGTGTTGCTTGTGGGCCTTGGCATACAGCTTTTATAACCTCGTCGGGGCAGTTGTTTACATTTGGTGAAGGGACTTTTGGTGTTCTTGGCCATGGGGACAAGTCAAGTTCATCACTTCCAAGAGAACTTGAGTCCTTGAAGGGCTTGAAGACTATCAAGGTGGCATGTGGAATGTGGCACTGTGCTGCTGTGGTCGAGGTCATCCTGAGCTACTCTGGTAGTAGTACTTGCGCTTCAGGGAAACTTTTCACATGGGGAGATGGTGACAAGGGGCGCTTGGGACATGGGGGGAAGGAGACAAAGTTCATTCCAACTTGTGTTGCAGCGCTTGTAGATTATGACTTCCATCAGGTTGCTTGTGGGCATAGCCTTACTGTTGCTCTAACAACATCAGGGCAAGTTTACACCATGGGAAGCTCAATATATGGACAGCTGGGGGACCCTCTTGCAAAAGGGCAAACTCCAGGCCTTGTAGAAGGCAAGCTTTTGGAGGCATTTGTAGAGGAAATAGCATGTGGGGCTCACCATGTTGCTGTCCTCACATCTAGAACAGATGTTTACACTTGGGGGAAGGGTGCAAATGGGAGGCTCGGGCATGGGGATGTCCTAGACTATCACAGTCCAACAAGAGTAGAGGCCTTGAAAGACAAACCAGTAAAGAGTATTGCTTGTGGGTCGAGCTTCACGGCAGCTATTTGCTTGCATAAATTGTTTACAGGTGCAGACCAGTCAATGTGCTCAGGATGTCGAATGCCCTTCGTGCTTACAAGAAAGCGGCACAATTGCTACAACTGCGGGCATGGTTTTTGTCACACATGCAGCATTAAAAAGGTCACAAGGGCAAAATTAGCTCCCAACCCTAAGAAACCTTATCGTGTATGTGATGCCTGCTATGTTAAGATAAAGGCTGCAGCCGAAGCTGGTGCTCTAGGCCAGCTAGGAACAGCTAGAAAGGGCATGTTAGGGCAGCATTCACTAGAAATCAAAGGAAGGACGGACAAATCAGAAGTAAAAAGCAACAGGGCCCGGCTGCTAACACCAAGACTTCCCCTTCTTGAACATTCAAAACAATTTGATGTGAAAATTCTTGCAAAACAAAGCAAAAAGCATGAATCCCTCAGGCGCGTATCCCCAGTTCCCACTGATATATTTCCTTGGGGTCCTGTGAGTGCACCTTCAGTGTTTGAGCCGAACTGCGCGCTTGTCAAGGCTTCAATGACACCAATATCAACTGCATCCCTGAGAAGCACTGACAGGCCTAGCCTAGCACTTTCACGACCTCCTAGTCCACCTCGTTCTACAATCTTAGGTCTAACAAGCATTGGGTTTTCATGCCAGGATTTTATGATGAATGAGCTGAAGGAGACGAATAGAGCACTGAGCGAAGAAGTATTGAAGCTACAAAATCAGGTAAAAGCTATATGTGAAGATCTTTTTAATGCTGTTTTCTCCCTCTTATCATATGTTGAGTGTTGCCATATGACAGAAGGAATGCTCAGTGTTTTAATTAGTTTGAGAAAGTTTGTGTTTGAACTCTATCTCAAGTTCTTGTATAGGAGCGCTACCTTGGATGTCAGGTGGGTTTTGACATGTCTCAAGAGTCGTGGATTGCTCTCGTTCTCTTGAGTATTGACCAAAAGCTTTTGTACTGGAGCTCCGCTTGACTCTCCTTGGTAGGGAGAGTGGTGGTGGCCAACTAGGTACGCCTGGTTACCATGTGGTAATCTTTTTCGGAGGTTTCTCTCCACAAAATTTTTACCTCTTTTGAGGTTAAATTTGCAGCTAGTCTCTTCCGAGCCTGGGACATTCTTTGGTCAGCACTCTTCTAGTGAGTCCCCTTGTGTCAAGGAACACCTGAGACAGCCTCTGATTTGGCCTCCTTGTGTCGAGGAACACCTGAGACAGCCTCTGATTTGAAATGCCCTCCTTTGTGTCCCTTCTGGCCAACCCTTGGGAGCCCACACTCATATCTTCTGGAGCCACTTGAGCTCCAGCTTGGCTCGGCCCATCGGCTCATGAATTCACTTCAGGCAGCTGCACACACCCCCCTCCCCCCAGGCAGAGAAACTTTCTGGACTCATCAGGGCTCAATGAGCAGGCTGGCGAGGGTCTCACGCTTCAGCTTACCCATTTTCAGTTCATCACCACTACCACCGATACCTTGGACCCCCGACCAACAGTGGGAGCTCATTAGTGGCATCGCAGTGTTACAAACGTGAGCATGGTTATACAGAATTTAGTACTGAAATCACAAGATTATCATCCTTTGATCACTGCCATATCCCACACAGCCATAACAATTGATTATACAATTTGGAAATACTGAAAAGAAATGATACTGCAGTAGGGACCAAGAGATACGCTGGTCCCCGCCGCCCCTCCACCCCCACCTTGAAGGATATATATTGCCTTAAGGGAGTAAGAATTTCACAAGTACATAAAACGGGTGGCTTGGCCCAGCCATACACCACCGTTTCTTCCAAAATGATTGAACATTAAAACAATTTACAAAAAACTATACTTGCCCACAAGTAGCCCAGCTACAAGCTAGCAATATGGTGCCTAGCACCCTTCACCAAGATTGCCCAACAATCCTGATTTCTGCAAATGTAGCTTAACTTCAATAAGATCAACCACCTAGTGGCTGAAAATCAGCCTTAGTAGAATGCCTATCTCTTCCCAAGGGTTCTCCTGCATAGAAATAGTAGCAACCGGAGCCAAGATGATTTTTCCTCAGCTTCAATCTTTGGAAATAGTCTTCTTCTTCTTCTTCTAGCTTGAATGGAGACTTTCAATTCTGAAAATCAGAATTCAGCCAGCTTCTTAGTGTTTTGGAGAGAGAAAAACACTATGGTATGGCTCGAAAAATACGCTATAATAAGTGCACTAGATAGAGCAATAAACAAAGGCCAAGAAGTGTATTGAAATGAGGCTGGAAATCTGAATTTATAGAGTTGTATTCAGCCTAGGAGGAGGCGTGAGTGGAGGCTATTGCTCATGAAAAGTTGTGGTAGGGAGAGGTTTGAGCTAGACTTTTGGATCAACAAGAATGGCTATAGTTGAAAGAGCAACTCGTGAAGCTAAAAGATGAGAAAAAGTTTACTTTACATTCTTTTCTTTTGAGTTAACTAACTTGCATGATTTTCTTTTGGGGAAAAGTAAGCTTGCATGATTTACTTTCAAGTAAAGTGAACTTGCAGAGCACATTTTTAGGTGCATGAAAAGATAAAGCATTGCATGATGCATGCATGTAGTTGAAAAAACTTCCATGTTGCATGCATGGGGGTTTCTGGCCATGCATGTCGCATGCATGCGGGTTTCTAACCATGCATGTCACATGCATGGGGGTTTCTGACCATGCATATTGCATGCATGGGGGTTTCTCATCATGGAGTAGATGATTATCAATCATACTTAGATAATTTGTCATGCATGCATGAATGCATGGATATATAAAACCCGCATAAGAGTGGGTTGCCTTCAAAATATGAATCAATCTTGTACAAATCCATCAATACAAGTTAACTGAAGGCATACGTTACAACCCATGCGTGTAATCCAGGCGTCCCCAGATCCATGAGCTTCTCATGCAATAAAATCCAGGCATTGTCAAGGCAAACAAAACAATACACACAAATAAAAATAAGCCATGCATACAGATGTATGCATTTTACACACATATTTTGGAAGAAACCCCATCTATTTACATGTATTTGAAATTTACAAAAGCTATGGCATTTGGCTCTCCAAGATCCATGAAATGTCCATGGCATTATGTATTGCATTTGGTTCTCCAAGATCCATCAAATGCCTAACATGCTTCTTTGCAGCCAGGATCTCGTAGATACACCTAGCATACTGTTATGGTTCACTCTAACCCTCCTTGAAACACATCCAACAAGAGATTACCCGGTGAACCGCAACTGTCGCGAGGATCTTTCCAATGGCCGAGCTCGTAACCCTTGAGGTCTCCAAGCTCTACAACTCCTTGAGAAGCAATTGCACCGCGTCTCCTGTGAGCGTTGTCACACCGCCGCGTTGCACTACGTGTACTCGTCCCTTCTCTCACCTCACATCACTCAACACACACTCACTAGCATGCATTAGAGAGAGGGATTAGCAAGAGCAAGACTCAATTGCACAATGGAAGAGTCCTTGTATTATGAGAGAGATTCACTTATATACATGGCCATAAGTGTTCACACTCACTTAAACTGTGACCGGCCGGGCACTTTAGGCTCATAAGAGGTCTAATGCTATTACAATGACTACTCTCATAATATATACATGAAGTACATCACTTGGGACTTCATCCTAACTTACTACCACACGCTCTTGAAGTGGAAATCACCATAAGTATTCCATAGGACCATTACGGGTATAAGCTTAACAAAAATGTATTGGCTATTGAAGATCGTTGGGAGTTGCATGTGATATTGAAGGCCATATGTGTGACTCTCTTGTGTGTATTTTTTTTTCTTTTTTTTTTCCTTGTTTTTATTTATTTTTATTTTTTTTGTGTTTTTTTCTTTTTGGTTGGCTACCACCTTGCGAACAATAGGTTCTTGTGGCTACTCTCCTTTTTGAGAGAATAGGCTCTTATGTCTGTCGCGTAGCATCTGTACTTATGCTTCACATCCAAAGGGGTGAAAAGAGCATTGTGAGTTTGTCTTTGATGCACTCATAAGTCTCCGTTGATTGCAGACGTGGGAATTGATTCTTGAGTTTGTGGTTCAAGTGTTGTTGAGGCGGTAGGTACAGCTTCTGGTTGGTTACCATTGGGCTTGGTTGAACACACAACCTCTTGTGTAGGTGTTGAATGCACAAGAGGGGTTGAGTGGTTTGCTTGGTGTTGCTTGGGCCTCCATTCTTGTCGAATCTTAGGTGAAGCTTTTAGGGTTGTAGTCGGCGGTGAGATATTCACTTTGTTCGATTTTGGCAACCATATGACGGGATTACCATCATAGTATCCTTGTTGTTGAAGCACGTGCGCAGGTACCCATCTTTGATGAAAACATTATAAATTGGTGGCTGATGCTTTTGGTGCTGAGGTTTCTTTCTTTGTGCATGCTGAGGGAACCTTTTGATACGCTTGGGAATCTAAGCTTTGGTATTACCTTGGTGTACCTTTGTGCTTGCAATAATCTTTTTGGTATCCACACTTATTGAGTTGCCGGAGTTCTTTGAGGAACTCGCATCGACGTTGTTGTGGACGTTGTTGTGGAGTAGTTTTAGTTTTCCTTGGTCTCTGAGTGTTGCGTTGAGAAAGAGGCTTTGATGATTGAGGCACCCAAATTGGATTGGTGTCTTCATAGTAGCCTTGGGCTACAAGTTACTGCTTCTCCACCCACATTTTGATACCATTAAGATATCTTGAATTTGGTTGTCTTGGTGGAGTTTTCTTTTTGAATGAAGCGGACGGAGTGGGACACTTCTTCACATCGGTTGGCGCTGAGATTGCGGTTGTGAGACTCATGGAAGTTGTTGGCGATGAGGCTAGTCTCTTGTGAAGTGGCTATGGACTAGCCAAAAGAGCAAAATGCTTAATGACCTTGCGATAATATGGACATAAACCAAGAAAGCTTTTGACTTCATGCACAAAAGTCAAGTCCGGCCAATCAACAATAGCTTGAATCTTGGCAAGGTCCATGTGTACATCGCCTTTAGAAACAATATGGCCAAGGTAATGAATTTCAGCCAAAAACTCTTTTTGGGATTAATATAAAGTTTATGCTTGTGGAGCTCTTAAAAAACAAGAGCCAAATGGTGCTTGTGTTCCTCCTTGAACTTGGAGAAAACTACCACATCATCAAAGAAAACTCCTGTAAACATTCTGTGATTTCTGAAAATACGATTCATCATGCGGTGAAAAGTAGCAAGAGCATTAGTAAGACCAAGAGGCATCACTAAATACTCACACAATCCAAATGTAGTCCGAGATTTTTTGTGTATATCTTGAGGAGCTACTCTTATTTGGAGACTGAAAACAGATGCCCCTTGGAGTTTATACAAGATAATAATGCGGCTGAAAACAGATATCTCTTGGAGTTTATCCAAGATATTATCGATTCTCGGTTCTGGAAACCGATTTTTGATGGTTATCTTATTCAAGGCCTTGTAGTCAATGCACATTCTATATGAATCATCTTTTTTTTTGTACCAACAAAATGGGTGAGCAATAAGATGATGAGCTGGGTTGTACCCATCCCTTCTTAAGAAGATCATTGACTTGTGTCATGATTTCTTCTTGTTGGCTTGCATTCACCCTAAAAGGGGACTGATTTAGAGGTGAGCTCCCAGGAATCAAATCAATGCAATGATCCTGTAGACGCTGTGGGGGAAGTTGTCCAGGCAAGGCATCTGCAAAACAATCTTCATAATGATATAAAAAATCTGTCCTAGTCTCTAGATGAGACATGCTTTCATCTTTAGATGTAATTTGCTCTTTGACAAAGACCAAATACGAATAAATAGACTTCTTTATTTGCTTTTTAATGGCAATATGGCCTACAACAAGGATAGTTGCACCGGTAGTGCCTGCATGAATATTGCTTGCCCTTATGAGTAAAGGTAAGCGTCTTCTTTTTAAAGTCTGGTACTGGAAGCATTCGAAAATACCAAGGCATGCCAAGTAAAACATCATATCCCAAAAAAGTGGGACCTATGAGGAACTCATGATCACCGTAGTTGCCAATTTGAATGCGAAGCTTGCCAACCACTAACGTTACATGTGCATTCAATCCTTCAAAAGCAGACTCTGCATGCATACTCAATCCCAATTGCTCAGGATGCAATTTAAGTGTTTCTGTCATCTCAATAGAAATGGAATTGTTAGTAGAACCTGGATCAAACAAAAACAAAGCATTCTTGTCTTGCAATTTACTCCAAGCCTTTAACGAAGTGTGGCTATTTGGATTAGCTGAGGTATTACCTTGCACATCTGGTAATGCATTAAAAGAGGGTGGGGTCATATGGGTGCCTTCATCATTAACAAGTTCAGGACATTCCCTCTTCATGTGATCTTTGCTACCACATTGGAAGCATTTACCTTGCTCTCAGTACTCCTTAAGTTGCTCAGAACTAAGGCGGTTTGATTTGTTCCTACCCCTTGGCTTCTTTTTGTCAAACCCCTTCTTCTTTTGCTCTCTTTCTCCACTTCTAGCTTGCTGTCCACCCTTGGACAGCTCTTGATTTTACCTCTGTTTAGCTTTGTACGAACTAAACTTTGCTTTCTGGGGGTGCCCTTTGAATGCAAACTTTTGGCAATAATTGCTGACTCCATGTGCTGTAATTGCAGACACACTTTCATGCTCTTTTTGTGACACCAATTCCACTCTTTCTTTACATCTTTCTCAAAGTTAGGAGGAAGAAATTACTCATAAAACTGAATTTTAAAGGCTTCCTAAGACTTTGGATTCTTGTTCTCAAGAATCTTGGCCAGCCAACCAATTGCTAGCCGTATCCTTCAAATACATGCCCACATGATGAAGTTTAGACTTCTCAGTAAAATTGCCATTCACAAATGCAACCTCAAACTGTGTAGTAAAGGAAAGAGCTTTAGTAATATCTCGTTTCCTATTATAAGATTCAAACTTAACATCTTTATCCCCAGCCTTGAAAGTCTTCAATCACTTTGAGGACTTTTCAGTGGGAGAAGGAGAACGGGCTTTGGGTTTAGCAGGGCTTTTATGATGGCGAGAATGACTTTTACGAGGAAAAGAACTGTGGTTAGGTGAAGGAGAATGGTTATGGGCATGAGAGTGAGAGCGGGTATGGGATCTTGAAGAAGCTTCTTGAGATGCATGAAGTGTTGGTTCTCTATGCCTCTTCTTCAGAGACTTAAGAGTATGCTGAATTTCTGGGATGGCCAATATAGACTTTAATTCAACCACTTCGGACTGTAGTTGCTATAACATAATCTCATTGTGATGTGGAGAATTGCTCATGATGGCTGTTGGAGTTGCCCTTCCCTTAGCAGAGCAAGGGTACAACAATGTCAAAAATACTGTCAAAGCTGTCCAAAACAATGCTTTGCTTGCAACGCAATTCTGTATATCCAAGGCCAGTCTCTACTTGCGTCTAAATATGATATGGAATAGACCGCAAGGGTACAACAGTGCCCCTACAAGTACAGGAGGGTCCCAAGGTCTTTCAAACACGCTCACTGCCACCAAAACCGTTGGTACCTCCTTTCGGAGTGTGACAATATGACGAGGGATACCTTAGAATCCCAACCTTCCCTCACGGATAATGACGCCTCCATGGTCTTATCCAGTATCATAAAAAGATTTATGCAAAGTAAGAGAACCGAAGCACTGATACCACTGTCACAAACGGGAGCATGGTTATATAGAATTTAGTATTGAAAACACAAGATTATCATCCTTTGATCACTATCCCACATACATAGCCATAACAATTGATTATACAATTTGGAAATACTGAAAAGAAATGATACTACACTAGGGACCAGAAGATGCGCTGGTCCCCCCCCCTTCCCACCCCCCCCCCCCCCCCTTGAAGGATATGTATTGCCTTAAGGAAGTAAGAATTTCACAAATACATAAAACAGGTGGCTTGGCCCAGCCATACACCATCGTTTCTTCCAAAATGATTGAACATGAAAACAATTTACAAAAAACTATACTTGCCAACAAGTAGCCCAACTACAAGCTAGTAATATGGTGCCCAACACCCTTACCAAGATTGCCCAGCAATGCCGATTTCTGCTAATGTAGCTTAACTTCAATAAGATCAACCACGGTACCACCTAGTGGCTGAAAATCAGCCTTAGGAGAATGCCCATCACTTCCCAAGGGTTCTCCCACATAGAAATAGTAGCAACCGGAGCCAAGATGATTCTTCCACAACTTCAATCTTTGGGAATAGTCTTCTTCTTCTTCTTCTAGCTTGAATGGAGACATTCAATTTTGAAAATCAGAATTCAGCCAGCTTCTTTGGTATGGCTGGAAAAATATTCTATAATTTATAAAGTGCACTAGATAGAGCAATAAACAAAGGCCAAGAAGTGTGTTTAAATGAGGCTGGAAATCTGAATTTATAGAGTTGTATTCAGCCTAGAAGGAGGCGCCTAGATGAAGAGAAGGTGTGGAGGTTATTGCTCATGAAAAGTTGTGGTAGGGAGAGGTTTGAGCTAGACTTTTGGATCAACAAGAATGGCTATAATTGAAAGAGCAACTCGTGTAGCTAAAAGATGAGAAAAAGTTTACTTTACATTCTTTTCTTTTGAGTTAACTAACTTGCATGATTTTCTTTTGGGGAAAAGTAAGCTTGCATGATTTACTTTCAAGTAAAGTGAACTTGCATAGCATAGTTTAGTACCTAGTAGATCTAGCCGATTGATTTACAAGTTAGGTAACATCATTCAGTGCAGGCAATATACAGTACATCTAGTTGACATTTGAGTCTTTAGTGTAGCCTGACAGGGCACATCCTGCCTCTCCTCTCTCAATGATCAAAGAAATCGGCATTACATGAAATCTACCTTTGGTTTCTGCCATGGAGGGAAAGACCCAAATCACACTTGGCCAAAGCACTTAATGCTTGCTATCTTAAGGACAAGGTCTATGTAATCAATGTTGAACCTCATTTACTAATTTGGGGTGAAGAAAACCTGCTTTAGGAACTCCGTGAAATGATCTCTCAACACGCTGGTTACATGTGAACAGGTAGAAACTCTGAAACAGCATCATCAATGCCAAGAAAATGAACTACATCATGCAGTTAAAGAAATTGAAGCGGGGAAGTCTTTAGCAGGAGGGGAAGCTGCCAAATGTAGAGCTGCAAAAGAAGTTATAAAGTCCCTTACATTACAGGTTTGGTAGCTCCTCATTAAATTTTGATGTACCAATAGAATGGAACCTTGAGGCTTCACATAGTATGTTGTTTGTTTTCTTAAATGCTAGTGGACATGTTGTTGCACTTTTTTCAACTTTTGATAGTTGCACGGTGGATTTTGTAGCGATCAATGAAAAGCTAATGGTTAAAATGCAAGTGAATGTAAGAAAAAAGCTTGCAGAATGCTAACAACGATAGCAAATTTTTTCTACACTTGTGTGCCCTGGCAAAGAAGAGGGCTGGGATGGCTGCTAAACTTTGCTGCCAGATAAGGAAAGGAAAGAAGAGCTGTTATTGAAAAAATGGGTGTTTGAAACTTTATTTTTTGCGGCCAGCAGAGGGGGGGGGGGGGGGGGGAGGGTGGGGGTTTGTATCTTTTAATGGCCCTGCAATTGCCACCTCTTAGTCAGCTGTTAGTGAGCTGCAGCCAACTGATCTTTAATATGCTGGTGAGGCAGGCCAAATTTGTGACGTGTTGACTAAGCAGCTTTACCTTGTGCTCTCTGCCAGGTGGGCTCTCTCTTACCTTTTTTAGCCAGATCTTGCTTTCCAATTACCCATCTGTTCCTGCCCTCTTGCCATCAGGTTCAATCCGACCTCTTCCATTCAAATCAAAATCTCCAACATACATTGGCTGCATCTAGGTGCACACCAATCAGTCATGTCAAATGCTCAGTAACTCTTTAACGTATCTCTTCTGTCACCTGTGAGATGAAGATGCTATTTGACTTCTGCCGGACCTTAATCCCTAGGCAGTAATTTATGAATCCAAGATCTGTTATCTCTAACTCTTTCTTTGATAGGGCATGAAAGTGTTGTATCTTCTCCTGGTGATATCATCCATATCTTCTCCTGGTGATATCATCCAAGATGATAAGGGATTCCATATTCACATTGGAGGAGCTTTTTTAGTGACCGACTTGTTGATTTGGTGGTACAAAGTGTCAGGGGCCTATCAGACCTTAGAGCGCGTTCTTTATGGCTTTTGATACAATTCAAGGTGATTGCTATTGTGTAGGCTTTTTAGACCTGTATCTGACCATTGATCCCTGTGCAGTTGAAGGATATGACATGCAAGATGCCCAACAGGATATATGCCCATAATGGAGATGAAGCATCTCTTGCGCCTCAACTTGCTGCTCTTACTGCTCCCATGGCATTGACAGTATCAAGGTATGCAAGAGTGCGAGAAAATGGAGTACAGGTGCTTGACTTTCAAAAGAACTCAAGTCAAACTGTCCACATTATCCATGAAATGGAAGCAAACGGTGCAACACGCCCCTATTCAACACCTAATGGAGCTCGAAGTATCCCACCACGATTCCCAGTGCATCAATCCACACCCAGATTAGGGCAGTTTGGAGACCATGTCAAATTGGCTATGATTGCATCTACACCTAATGGGCACCATGTAGAGACAGAATGGGTGGAGCAAGATGATCCTGGGGTTTATATCACATTCATCACCCTACCTGGTGGTAGCAAAGATTTGAAACGTGTACGATTCAGGTTTGTAACCTCTTCTCATCTTTAGGATTTTACTATACAGTTGTGCTACCTTGTGCGCCTGTGCATTGTGCGTGTGATAGTGCCTCCATAGAGTTGGGTAGGTGTTAGGATCTGAGCTAACAGTGTAAACACCCGCCGATTCAACCCAATGGTCCTTTTGATGTCATCTATCAGTCTCAAGAATAGGTCTTTCTTTGAAGTTGTCTTTGATGGTGCTTTTTTTAATGCAGTCGGAAAAAGTACAGTGAAACACAGGCAGAGCAATGGTGGGCTGAGAATCGAACTCGCGTATATGAACAATATGACATTTTGGGGCCTAATAGCTCGGTGATGGGAGGTCAATGTGAATCAGCCATTTGAGCCCTTGATCTGTCTGATCATTCAGGGCTATAATCAAGCACTTTTGTCTACTTCCCTGCCGTGCTTTGTGAGTCTTCTAACAAAAGAGAAGCTCAAATTTTGATAAAGTGAATGGGGGAGACTACAGTGCACTGCAGAACCAGACCAGTGGGGGTTTAAATCCTCGAGCTGAGAGGAAAAATAGATTTTATAGATGTCATTATACAAAAATGATCTGATTTCAGCTTGATTTCAGCTCAGCAAAAGCTGAGCTATAGTACAAGCTCCTATCAGCTATGGCTTAGCAGTCCAAAAAGGGAAGAAGAAAGTACGTGCCCATCAGCAATGGCTTGGCACACCAAGAGGGGAAGAAACCAGTCTTTCTTACTGTACAACTAAATCTTCAATAGCTGGGGTGCCCCTCTTGATGCAAAAGGGCACGTATTTCATTATCACAACAGGTCTATCCAGTGCATTATTCCTCAAAAGGTCTTGGGTAGGGTGGGAACTGGGTTAACCACTCAGGCAAGATCCCACCTACAAAGCCCAGATTTTGGATGCAAATGTCTAGTAATAGCCAAGGATAGAGCTGGCCCTTTATTTAGCTGTTGCAATGCAACATCTTAAGACTTCCACCAGCGCCTCTTGTGGTGGAGGATATACAACCTTTGCAGGAGGTGTCCAAAGGAAGCTAAATTCCGTATGATAAATGACAATGTAGATCGGGCCTTCTTGAAGGGCACGATCCCTCAAAAATGACGAGCCATATAAAGCATGTTTGAAAATTTGTAAACAAAACCTTATTTAGATAATACACACTAGAACTCTTGGATCAAAGCACTAAAAAAAGTTATCCGATAATCAATACTTCAAAATCGAAGCTGTCTTTGAGAGCCTACATGGATCAAGGATCTCTATGCTCTAGAAAAAAAAAAAAAAATCCACCAATTCTCTCATATGCAAAGGGTGAAACAACCATGTGGAACTCTTTGTCAAGCGGATGCCTCAATCTGTAATCCATATTGGAGAATAATAAAGAAAATTGTCTAATGCAAAGGTTAAAGTGCCTCTGTGAATCATAACTCTCAATATTTGTAGCATACCTGGTTGAGAAAGTCAAGAATATGATGAAAGAGAAGGTGTTACCTAATTGGTCTTCCTCACTGATAACCTCGAAAAACCAAGAGTAAAGATATTGCACTGACTTCTTTGAGAGAGCAGAGTTCATCCAATCTATATTCTGGTGAAAGACCAAAAGAGTTAGTCTTTGCAAGTTGCAGGCCTGTACCTCACCACTAGATATAATCTAATTTGGAAAACTCCCTCTGAGATTTTAGGGTCCTAAAGTGCTCGAAGAGACGTAATGTGAATATAATAAGAGCATAGAGTTCATGCCATGTTAAATTGATTATGACCAATGCCAGCAAATTATACATAAATTATATTACGTAAAAGTTGAGAAAGTTATTCGGCCAAATGAAAACTCGAGTCTTCTTGTAAGCTTACTAAGTATTTTTATGGCTAATCTTGATTATAGCTAAGCTACGTTGTTTATGGAGAAGCAGACTATGTTTTTAGAGCTCATATTATTGATGATTCATTCTCGATATTGCTACGAAAAAACATGGTTGACAATAGAGAACTAGAAGAAGGGAAACGAGCAGTGAGTCAAAATGTTGAGAGAGTGTTGGGAGTGAGGTAGATGCTTCAATCAAGATTTGGAGGGTGATTGTCAAGACTCTTATCGCCTAGGCTATCGCTCCCCAAGTGAACGTGCGGAGCAGCCCACATCAGAGACAGACTTGCTATGCCTTGGGACAATCCCAAAAGGCAAGGCTGTTGTGACTCCACGGGGTGGCTACAATGTGTGCATGATGCCGACCAAGTGTCGACAACAAGTTTGCGATGGGCTATCTGTCAGAGGAAGCGTTTGAGAATGCGCCAACGATGACCGTGGAAGAAGCCAAGAGTCCTCACCCTCTGAAGTGATCTGCCGATAAAGTCCTCAAAGGGTGAGAGAGTTAGTCGACCTTGATGGCCATTGAGAAAACGAGTGTGGGCTCCCATCTGGACCAAGGACTGCCAAGGGAGGAGATGTGGTGGTGGGTGAAGGCTCCGAGCCATCGCGAGAAGGAAAGATCCTAAAGAGGAGTCTGCCAGTTGGGGGAGATGGTTGTGTTTATGGCGAGGGTAAGTGGCTCTCCAAGGTGTCTGATCTACATTTCTTGGAGGAGCCTTTGTTGAAGTTGGCCCACTCTCCTAGGAATCGAGTGAGACCCCAGTGGAGAGGGCTCCCCAGGCAATGTGAGAGCGAGCGCCGAACATGCCTGCATGAAGATCCACCGCACACTTTTGTCTCCAAGGGAGGGGATGCAAGACAAAATGGGTGTCGACAACTCTCTACTAGTCCACCGCAGTCCACCGCTATAATGATGATGCCTTCCAAGCCACTTTGCACCGTTAGTCCCCGTCGAAAAAAAAATCCCAGATCAGCCTCTGTACCTAAGGCATGCCCCAGAGAATGCCCAACAAGAAATAATGTACCACACGGTGTCTTGTAGTACCTCATCGCCACACAGCTGGCTATAGATAGCCTAGCAGTGTTCTAGTAAAGAAGCTTCTTTGGAATGCTTAGAAGAATGTTATCGATGTAAGGCGAGGGGAGAAGGTTGTGTAGTGTTAAGAGGTTTCTTGAGGTAGTGGTTGGTAAAAGTGGAGGATGAGACTTGGGATGTTGATAGATTCGGGGTGACCTCATCCACCAAGGGTACGGTAACCATTCCGAAGGGGAGTTTGAGCATTGTGGTGTCCTCTTTTGCGCTGATGATGCAATCCATGTTCCCTCTCGAGCATGATACTCTCTTATCTACCTGTTGGGGTCACATAAAACTTGCACAATGTAGGTTTAGATCCAATAAGAAATTTCACTTCAAAACAACTGACGGTCATGGATTAGGAATTATTTGCCACGTTGATGGTGCGAGGTGTGTAGGTGGCCTAGTGAGGTCCACGTCCTCTCCTCAGACTCCTCTCTTGCTTCCGAAAACCCGCCAATCTACTCTGGGCTGCATCTTGTAAGAAAACATTGATCTCCCTTATATAAGGCTATGGCTCTCTTCATTGATATTGCCGTTTACAAAAGTGTTATGTAGGTTCTTATTCATATCTTCCCAAAATTTACAAGGAAGAATGTGTTTCCATTCAAAACACTTATTATGACTTTTTTTTTCATTGCCACTTACATCCAGTCGGCATCTCGATTCGCAATGCCATACTACTTTATCATTGTCAGCGTCGACGAAGTGAATATTCTATCTGACTCTTCTAGGGAGGTCAACGACGATTTGATGTCCCTCATTCTCAGGTTGGTGGCATTATAATGTATCTTTTCGCTTGTGGGGTCTATTGTAATTTTCTCTAATTTCATGTTCGGCTTGTGTTTACAGCCTTGTCATTTCAAGACTACTAGAAAATCACCAATCGTCGGTGTATATGGTGAATTCTCTGGTCTCACTGGCCCTTGCATCTGAGGTCACTAGCATGATTGATATCTGCGAGAGCGACTGGTTCTACAAGTGCATCATGATCTGATGCAAATCGTATTCTTTTCATACCACCACGAGGAGTAAGTTACTTAATTTATTTCATTGCTACTATTCATGATTTGGCCCTTGGGTTCGTTTTTCTTATACATAATTCTTAGTCCATCCTTTTGTTGCTTATAGTGCCCATTGGAGTTTGGTGATGTACCACCTGCTTTGACCAGGAAATGTTACTTGATCAACTCCGCCGGTGGCACGCAGGCTAACGTTATGCTATGAGTATATGTGACAATTTAATTTTTTGGTTATCATATGGACATTGTATTTATATTATTATTGGGGGGATTTAGATCCTTGAGAGGAAATTCATTGCAGCCCTAGAGGGTGTCACCCAGGATGATTTTGTAAGCTATACAAGATATATTAGATGTAGGGTTCCACGGATGGCAAGTCTTGTGGTTGGCGTGTCACGTTCCATGCCTTCTTGTTTTGCTGATGCACACTCTTCTTGAAATACCATCAGAGGTACAGTTTTGTACATCACATTCTAAATACCTTTCTAACAGTATTTTGTTTGATGTATGTTATTCATCCTTGACCTTTCTTTTTATTTTTTATAGAACCCCCCACTGAATGGTTTACGAGGAGGACTACGACATTTTTCAGAGCAACCTTATCGAAAACAGATAATCAACCAAATTAGTATTGGGCCCTGGGATGCCCCCATCCTTTCGTGCTACTGGCCCCACGACGACGGTTCACCCCCGCCCCCCCTCTCGACGCGATGTTGAGGGAACTATCCGCCTCGATAGTTCCGATCATCCTCCTCCCGGTTGTGTGGAGTCTCCCCCTTGACAGTTCCGATCTTCCACCACCCCAAACATCATAGGGGCTTTGTAACTTTTACCTCTGTATGAAATTTATCAATGCAATATACATTCTTTGTACGGGTTATCTTTCAAAACAAGACTGCACCAAGTCGTAATGTTGTGGTCTTTTTGTAAATAATAAACATCTCTTGTTAATAGCACTATGTTATAGACAAGGAAAAAATCATGATCAACTTCCTTAGTTGTAAAAGTGAATGCTAACACGATTTTGTTATCGACCACAACAATGCGATACGAGTTCTCTTTCAACACAGGACTACCCCATGTCACATTGTCATGGTATTTTTTAATAAACATGTCTTGTTAAAAGAATCGTGTTATAGACAAGGAAAAAATGATGATCAACTTCCTTAGTTGTAAAAGTGAATGCTAACATGATTTTGTGAGCGACCACAACAATGCGATACGGGTTCTCTTTCAACATAGGACTACCTCCTGTTGCATTGTTATAGTATTTTGTAATAAACGTGTCTTGTTAATAGAATCATGTTATAGGATAAAGAAAATAATCACCTTCATCTCACTCAAAATATTACTAGAAAGAGAGAGAGGGAGAGAGATAGAGAGAGAAATACATAATTATAACTACAAAGAAAGATTAAGAACATCTCTCTCTCTCTCTCTCTCTCTCTCTCTCACTCTTAATCATCATGATATGACATCAACAAATAGTATCATCATGATGACATCAGCAAATAATAAACATCATGATGATATTAGCAAATAGTACTTATAATCATCCCCTAGTTGTATTCATCATAAATTCACACGGGCACACATGCTTGAGCTAGTGGTTAAAAGATGAACTTACACATTACACAGGCACGCATGTTTGAGCCCTGGTTAAGATTAAACACACTCCATTATCAACACAGCCACTTTATCAACACACCATCCTTTGCTACAGTGAGAGGTAGTGTAAAAACTATGGAAAAATTGCCTTTCCTGCGCACGGAGGAGGTATTAGAATTTATGGAGCTTTTCAAGCCCCTCCAACACCTGGTCCCCCTCAATCTTGGGAAAGAGACTGAACAAAATAAAAGTGCTCAAAATTCTGCAAGATTTGGACTTGGCCCTTCTGGAAGTAAGCCTTTCTCCTTCCCTTTTCTCCTTGCTGTATAACTCAAGCTTTAACTTAGTGCTTTGCTCAGTGGTTCTATAGGAAAGCCTAACTAAGTGCTTAACTCAGTGGTTCCATAGGTAAGCCTAACTTAGTGCTTTCTCTTTGCAGGAGAAAAGAGAGATTGCAGAAGCCAACAAGTAGGTCTTGCAAAAAATTGTTGAGGCAAAATGTGAGTGTGACCAGAGGATAGCCTAATTTGAAGAGTGATATTTGTCCAGATACAAAAAGGTCCATACGTACTTCCTCTTGCTATTTTAACGTACAAATTTTTTTCAAAAGAGCAGCTTCATTCTGTCCGGTCTACCCATTGATTGACGCACACTTTTTGTGATCACCACTCTGAGTGTTTTTGTGCAGCATTTGACCATCTGTATGCTTGTTGTCTTTTTGCTTTTTGTGCTGCTCGATGTGCTTTGTAAGGTCTCATGTGCTCCAATTCGCTTCTTATTCGTAATTTTTGTAATATCCTCCAATAGAACTATTGGAATACTTCATGTAGACTGTTTGCTTTCACTTTCCCTCCTGCATGTCTGGTTTGGCGAAAGTATGCGTTTCTTGCTTAATAGTGAGATTTCTCCATTTCTTGTGTTGACCATATTGATGGAGATCCATACTCTTTCACAAACCATGGTAGATGGTTGTATATTATGTGCTGCAAAAAGACAATTATGAATGAAATGAGTTCTTACCTTATAATGCGTGATGAATGAAACGAGTGCTTACTGAATGAATGAAATGTATTCAACCATATAATGCATGATGTTTAATTCGCTCCATGCATCTTTCATCGATTTTTAAAATTTCTCGATGGTAGCTTTGAAGATGTTAAGTTCATTCTTGTCCCAACGTTTCTTCTCGCAGAAATGGAAGATCTTGTCTATGGATTTCCACACATCTGCCTTCTTCGTCCTTGCGCTGCCATCATCCCCATGATCTTTTACTGCATTATGCAATGCCTTCCATTTCTCATATGACACTGTAGTACTCCTCCTCCTTGTTTCTACATTATGTCTATTGTTGGAAAGAAAGTGCCTTGCTTTCACTCCACCAATTGATTTCTTTGATGGTACTTGGACGCTCTTTGTTGACCTCTTTTCATCGACTGTTATCTTGACGTTGCCCCCATGCAAGCCAATGTCAGATAGAACTTTTTCCAAGGCTCTGATAGCCCTTTTGCTCCTGTATATCGGCAAGAGCTTCAAAGCAAATCCAATGTACATGAATATGAGTTTCTGAATTATCATGCATAGTGCATGCAATGCGGACGGACCATGAAAGTCTAAAATGGCTTTCTAGTCAAAATGAATTGAAAGGTTGAAGAACTTTGTGGGCAGAGATCCTACAAGAGTTTGACTTGCAGCTCCATTACCAGAGAGATAAATTGAACATAGTGGTCGATGTACTACTGAGTCACATGCCGATGGTGAACGAGTTGAGTTTCACCACAATCAAGAGGAAATTCTTGGATTCACTATGTGGTATGTGCGAGCATGATCTAGTCTTTTCAGAGGTATGGCTTGCTATACACTGCCGCACTTGTCAGCAGTGTACACCTTTCTCATTTGAAAGGAGTGCTAATCTGGAGCAATTAGCCGACGAGAAGGAGATCGAGAACTAGTTTGGAGGGACTAGGCAAGTCTCTTGGGTTATGTACCAAGACGAAGAGCTTAGGGGTGGACCCTTCATAACCACTTGACATTGGTTCATTTGGGGGTGATAAAGTTCATCAGGGGGAAAAGTATAGACATTATTCCATTGACGATGAGTACCTACTTTACAAGGGTAGAGTTTGGGTACCAACTATTGGTGACTTTCAACGCCAAATTCTTATTGAAAGTCACGATAGCTCGAGTGTTGGTCATCTCGGGATACAGAAGACCTATGCACTAGTTAAAAGGCAGTTTTATTAGCTAAGTTTGTTTAAGGATGTCCAAAACTTTGTGCTGAAATGCAAAAAGTGTCAAGTCAATAAACATGAGCGCCTCAAGGTTGGAGGTTTACTATATCCATTGGATATTCCCAAAGGGAAATGGAAGAGTATTTCCATGGATTTTATCATTGGTTTACCTAAAATAACTCGAGGGAATGATTTCATTTGGGTAGTGGTTGAAGAATTAACCAAGATGGTCAAATTTATACCTACTAAAAAGGAGGTGAACACTCATGAGTTAGCTAGGTTGTTTATCGAACATCTCTACAAACTATATGGCCTGCTCACAAATAGAGTTTCGGATAGGGATAGAAAGTTTGATTAGTCACTTGGAGGGAAGTCTTCAAAACGTTGGACACTAATTTAAGTATGAGTATGGTTGATCATCTACAATTTGATGGTTAGATCGAGAGAGTCAACCAAGTGTTAGAGGGTCAGCCAAGTGTTAGAGGACATGCTTTGAGCATAAAAAGTAATCCATTTAGAGGAGTACTTGCCACATTTGGAGTTTACTTATAATAGCTCAAAACATTCAGTGAGACTGGATTTAATCCATTCATGTTAATGATTGGTTTCCATCCAAGATCTCATGTGGCTGTAGGGATACAAAAGGAGAAGATTTAGCATATCAAGGATTTCCTTGAGGACATGCAAGATATGCTAAAATTAGCAAGAGATAACATTCGTAGTGCACAAGGTTGTGAAAAACGTATGCTGACAAGAGCTACAGAGAAGTGACCTTTGAAGAGGGTGTCAAGAATTTCCTTGAAGACATGCAAGATATGCTAAAAATAGCAAGAGATAGAATTCATAGTGCACAAGGTTTTGTAAGTGATTCCAAAGGTTGAACTTTTTGTGTTTTTAATTATCTAAAGTTTACATATTTCTCTTGTCTTTTTTGTTCTAGTTGTATTAATAATAATATGCTATTTTCTATGTCAAAATTTATTTTTCTTTTCTATATTATTTAGACATGGTTGCTAGGACATTGATTGTTCTTTCTTCATTCAGTATTCTAAGTTTTTGTTCCATGTTGATTTACAACTATATTTGTAAATTTAGATGTTGGTAATAAATCTTGTAGAGCTTCATTATAGATGCCTCAAAGAAGGAGTATCCAGAGCATGGAGCTGTTGAATCAAAAGGATGTGTCTATTCCTGAGGTACATTTGGACTCTAATCATACCAATTGTGGCACCTTTAAAATTAAGGTCAATAATACAAATGGTGTCTCAAATCATTAGAAAGTTCACCTTTCACACTTTCTTAAGCAAGAGATGCTCAAGTCTTCACTTGAGAAATATCATCATTACTACCAGGTGTAATGAAGTAGGTTTGGGTGCACATGCACATGGGGTAATGGAGCCTAGGCACTTGGGCTTAGGGACATTTACATGTGTACTTTTAGAGTACCCTATATGAGGCATAGGGCTCATGGACATTGTACCCTTTTTTATCATATTCACTCTATAGATATTCATGTCTTCTTGGTGCTCATGCCCAAGCTTCCATGGCCTCCTTGGCTATTGCCCTAGGATGGTGACCTACACCCATGTTGTCACTCCATGCTTTGAGTGGCCAACCCTAGTTTCTTGCACTGGTAAAGGATGTGAGAGCTCTCCACTTGCATCAGTGAATGCGAGAATGGATGAAGATGATGCAGTGGTTGTTTTGTTAAAAGCAGTCAAGAAGGTGTACCCCACCTTAGTCACCACCCAGAACATACCTAATCCCACCCTTGAAGGAGTCATTCAATCTTGTCTTGATGAAGAAAAGAGGCCAAAGGGAGGAGCTGAATCTTCAAGTGCATCCACTCCATTGAATATCAAACAAGCTTTGTCACATCAAGTAAGCAAAGTAAGGTGTACCCATTGCAAAAAGGTAGGTCATTTTGCAAATAATTGTTGGATCAAATATAAGAAAGTACGACGAACATTCATAGAACGATTTACAAAGAAAAGCCAAGTGTCAGCTCTTGAAATACAAAAAATGTCTTAATGATGTTGGCATAGGGAGAAAGGGATATTCCGAGATTTTCAAGTTAATACACTCAAAATATAGAGAAAACGGAATCTAGGCTACACTTCTTCCGAAACCATATTATGTTAGGAGAGAACATGTGGCGCTAATGAGTGAATCAGAACTTGGTTTGGTCAGCCTTTTCACATCAAATACACCTACCTTAATAATGACAAAGAAATAAGATATGATAAGACCAACAATATTTTCTGTGATTTGAAAATATTGCAAAAGGCAACGGTCCAATTTTTTGGAATGACCTTGGTAGAGATTAGAGAAATCCTTAAGTTTATTATCAAACTTGATGAATGTGAAGTTGTGAAGCACAAGTACATTAATGAACATGACATTGGATAACATAATACAAAAAAAAGATCCCAGATATTTTAGTGTCGCAATCAGATATTTTAGTGTCGCAATCAGAGAACAATGTTTGGTGGCTTGGGTCATTTGAGGTATGAATGTATTCTTTTTATTTTTGGTTTCATGAACTCTATCATTAAAGAAATCTCACTTTCAATTTTATCATATAGGTTGTAACGGAGGACCATGATACCCTCCATTGGGTGTTCCATAATACATACATACCTAACATAATTAGGAGGCAAAATGAAGGAGAAACGCTTCAGGTAAAAAAATATAAGAATTTTCACTGTGGAATGGCATATGGCAGGTATAGCTTGTATTAAGAGAATGACATAAAAAGCATTCCCAAACAGTTCTTCTAAAGAGGAAGCATTTAATAATAAATTTTTTCTTTTATATTTTAGGAGACTTGAAAACACTCAAGTGTATGTGAAATATTTCAAAGGCTGGAAATGTAAAGTACCCCTGCCTATACTACATGGAACATGCAAGTATGATGGACAAAAGAAACTTGTCACAGGCTCCTAACAGGCATGAGAAAGATCCAAACTTTCAATCTGTGCTAGATATTCCTCTTGCAAGAGTACATATCTGCTAATAGCTAGTAACTCTCACTCATAGGCTGAGTAGCTACGTTGGGCGCGGTCAAGCTTTTTGCTTTCAAAGACAATAGGTCATCTCCTTTGCTTTAAAACTACCCGTATGGCCTCCCCACCCATGACTGTCTCCAATACAAATGGTTCATGGGGATCCACAATACTCAAAATAAGTGCCATGCCACCTTGAGCATTTCAAAAATCCTTTGTTGAGGATCATCTCGAACGAATAGTTTTGTCTGTCCTTAATTTATTGATTAAGGGGACTGCGATCTTCACGTAATCCTTGACATACTGTCGATAAAACTGTGACAAGCCTAGAACAAATTACAATTCTTCTAGGTTTTTTTGGCTTCGACCATTTGAGAATGGAATCCACCTTCTTAGGGCGAGTCCGTGTTCCCTTTGTGGATATAGTATGACCCAAATATTGAATTTTCTTAGCGAAAAATGTGCATTTGCTTTCCTTCACAAATATCTTATTTTTCCTAAGCAATTCGAACACCAAACGCAAATGTTGTGAGTGTTCCTTTCTGCTTATTGTAAATCGGTATGTCGTCTAGGAAAACTACTATTAAATTTCGTAAGTATGGATGTAACACATTGTCCATTAGCATCATAAATGTTGCTAGCGCATTCGTAAAGTCAAACGACATGAATAGGGACTCGTAATGTCCAAAACGAGTCCTAAATTCAATCTTGGGAATATCTTATTTCCTTATCTTAACTTGGTGATACCCCAATCTAAGATCAATCTTAGAAAAGTATCATGCACCATTAAGTTGGTCAAACAACTCAATGCATGGCATTGGGTATTTGTTCTTAATTGTCATCTGATTAAGAGCATGGTAGTCTATGCACATTCGCATAAACGTATCTTTCTTTTTTACCAAAAGAATGGGTGATGCCCATGGTGAAGAGCTTGGTCTTATGAACCCTTTCTTCATGTACTTGGCTAGTTGTTGTTCCACCTCCGGTGTTTCAGAGTGGCTAATTCTGTAAGCAAGCTTGCTTACATGTTTTAAACCAGGGTGCACCTCAATGCTATGGTCAATATCTTTAGATGGTGGAACACCATCCAACAAATTATTGGGAAAAACATCCCTAAAGTCTCGCAAAATAAAGAACTCAAAATATTTTGCGTACTTGTTAGTTTTTATTGACTCAGTTTCGGTTGGCTTTTAGGTTTTGTTCACAAGACGACAAAGTAGCGTTTAACAAATAGGGGTCTCTCCAAGGCTGTTTAAGTTTTCGTTACTTAAACTAGTTTCAACTATGGAAACATTAACTTTAACACTTGTTTCATCTACAAAAATAACATTATCAACATCTGTTTCATCTACGGAAACAAAATTATGTAAGAGGGTACAAAGATATACCTCCCTCATGAATATCGCAAGTGTCAATGGCATGACACAACTATAGGGACAAAATAAGGGGTGTAGTTGGTACCTCATGCTCACCCTGTAGCCTTACTAATCTCCCCTTTTGCATTAATTCTAGGGTATTATCTTGGTAGCTATGACACAGGGTAGGGCCCACGTTATATAATCACTCGCTATCTAGATAAATATGAGCTCTAGCCAAATGCATGACCTGAAAGTCTAATGAAGTCTCGTAGTCCTACATAGCTAGTGACACCCTTAAAACCACCATGCCCCAAATGGTACTATTGTGACCATTAGCTAACGAGACTATACCCATCGTCAATCATGACGGCGGTGACTCTACGCTCACCTATCCTACCATATAATCGAACAAAATCATGTGGCTGCCACATAGACTGTGTCATGCAACAAGCATGGGCACTATTCGTATGATAAACAGTGACCTCTTTGAAGTCTGCAGAACTAAAATGTAATCACTAGATAGTATGAACTTGCCTCGAGGGTTTTCCATCATCTTTGGCATCACTAGAACTCCCTCCACTGTGCCCAGCTTAGGACATGCTACCTTGTTATTTCTTGCCTCAAAGCATTTAAAGCACATATTTTTCTTCTTGAATTTTTTGTACTGCTGTTGCTTTTGGATCTTCACTTGGTTTTCACTCTATTATGGCATGGTTTCTTCGCCCAATGCCCACCCTGTCCCCTATGCTCACCTTATCCCCTCTATGACGTGGATTCTTCACCCAATGCCCACCCTGTCCCCTATGCTCACCCTAGTTTCCTTGCCCCTTGTCATTTTGAAATGACTTTCTTTTAAAACTACCAGCCTTCTCACATCAACTGTCTAACTAAGATTGGATTTGGATCGACATAAAATGTCATCACAAATCTGGGCATGTTTAATTTCTTCATTGAAATCTTTGGGTTGATTAGGCTCAACATAAGCCTCGTAATTAGGGAGAAAGCCCCTCATGAACCCGCGTAGTTTGGAATTCATGGCTTCCCTTTAACTTCAAGACAATCTCGCGGTAGTTAGAGATATATTGGGTGAGAGAGATGCCCTGCATCGAGCACTTATTCCACTCCCGCTCCACAATCTCTGAACTTTGTTTAATGGTAGGAATTCCTTTCAAAACAACATTTCAAACGTTGCCCAAGTACGAGGATGCGTAGCACTATCGGCCAATCTCATCCCCACCACTTGTATGCCTTGTTTGTCTCAACAACAGGACGGCCTCTACGGGCCTCACCTCAACTGGTACTGCTGCCTGACGTTATGAACATCCGACTACTTCTATAGGAATATATTCACCGTGTCCTTGTTGCGCGCTCTTTCTCCCCCCCAAAGGTCAGCATCTTTAGGTCCTTGAGGAAATTAGCAGACGGACTGCTTTGTAAGCGTTGCGGCTTGCTTACCCTTAGGCCATATGTCCTCTCGAGAAGGAAATTGCACCCTTCTTTATGCGGATTTCTATGCAACATTACTACCCATGGGCATGGCTAGGGCGGCATCCAAGCGAGTGTGAATGCTCCTAAAAGCATGGCTAAGATCTCACCTAGATTTTTCTCTAAGGCCCTGGTCTAAGCAAATAAATTAGCAAGGACTCATGTGAAATTTCCATCTCGGATCCATGTCTATATGGAGAGCATCGTCTCCATACTTCTCCTCATCAAGGAGATTGTCCTAGGTGGGGTCATTCTCAGCCTTGCAAGTCTTTGTGGACTGGTTGTAATCTAACATTGTGTCATCCATTACTACACAGACAAACTGACATGGTTATCCAATGAACAAGGTATGTGGAAGGGGATCCATTGGCTCATGTGAAACTGACAGGGCAGGTAAAGCATGTCAGTGTGGCGAGCTACTGCAGCTTGGCGCATACGCCCAAGATCGGCTTGCGAGATGTTGGAAATAAGAGACAAGAGCCCATGAAAATCTCCCAAAGTCCCTTCCAAGAGGACCAACCCTAGAAGATTTCATTTTTAAGTTTTTTTTAAATTGAATACATGAAATTAAATATTCAAAGAAAATAGAATAAATAAAGAATGTAAAGTGAGAAAATAAGAACTAACTGCCCAGTCCCTAGGTGTGCTGTTCAATATCGCTAACGTGTGGCACTGAAGCGATGAATCTAGTGGCGATGCTCGACATGGCTGCACGTGTGTACACCCCTTAGCGATGCCGATGTTGACACGGCAATGCTCTCTTGGGCGGTTCCTCTTCCTATGACGACCCACCAAGAAAAAAGAGAGAGATATTGGACCGGTTGAGAAACTGGGCAGCAGCTTGGCGGCCCTGGCGCTGGTTGGCTGGCTGGTTGCGCTCGTCTTCTCCTCAAGTCCTATGGACAGGTTGGTGGGTTGCTTTGATTGTGCATGTGGTTGGAGTAGCTCAATTGGTTAGAGCATGTGGCTATGTGTGTGCTCCGTCGTCGTGCGCTTACTTCTACATCGCTTTGTTGCAAAGAAAAAAATGGACTATCGTGTGCGGGCTCTGTCGTGCCACGTGCTGTTGTTGCTGTGCTATTGTGGCTGCGCTGTTTTGGTGCTGACGATGGTGGTTGCAACGACCACACCCTCCCAAAAGCCTAAGTGTTGGCCCCTACAGGAGGCTCCTTTGCTCTTGTGAGCTTCTCCTCACACAACTTGTTGCTTCTATGCACGCTTGCTGGTGTCATCTCTCACATGTGTGCCACAAGTGACAAGAGAGAGAGCGCATTAGGGGGCATTTGAACATAAAAAGGGCCCTATAAGAATCCCTAATTTTAAGGAATTAAAACTAATTTTATTGAGGCTTAAGGAGATAAACTTCATAATGATGCCTACTTTTGGCCCTAAAAGTAGGGGATCTCTCTAGTTTTCCCTCTCTAGGATTTTCACTCTAGGATTCTCTTTCTAGCCACTAAAACTCTCGAAACATCATCAATCTCGTCCATATAGGGGCTCCAAAAATATTTTTTATTACAATTCAAAATAATTGTCTCAAAATAACTTTCAATCACATTTAATGCACTTTCATTGCTTTTGACGTTCCCTCTAAATTTCATATCAACAATCATTAAAAGACAATCTTGTTTAATACACTTTCATTATTGTGTTTTTGAAGTTCCTACAAATTCTAAATCAAGTCATTAAAAGAGAAGGAAAACTTACGTTTTTTTATTTAAAAGTTTAATTTAAATTTAAATTTTTGGATAGGCTAGCAATTTAAAATTTATATTTTATAGCAAACCCACCTAAAAACCGTTTTCTTCATTGATTACTATCACATCTCCTCTCTGTCCGACTCAACAACTAAAAGATTCTCTCTCTCTCTCTCTCTCTCTCTCTCTCTCAATCTTTTCCTCCCAAGCCCTTCTCTTTTTGCAGTAGGTCTCTCTTTCAAGCTTCTCTTTGGGATCCAAGCTATCTACCATCTTCCATTGTGTCTACTATGGCACTCACAGAAATAACAAACACCTCAAATTCATCACGGTGAGGAAGGTAGACTTGCATATTCGCATCTTGAATGAATATGCACCTATCAGAAAAGGATGTCTAAACGTACAGGAGAAGCAAGAAAGAAGACAACAAGGTCATTGTAATGTGGATCTTTGGGTTGATGGGTATTTATATCCTAATGATCCTTCTTCAAATTTCTCTCCACCTTTCACAGACCTATCCTCATTCATTCATTTTGTTGGAGAGGGTGAGAATGGGCTCCTTGGATATTGCAAACGCTTAAGTATATGTGATGCATGGAAGGTTCAATTTCTAGAATCATAAATTTATAGCTTGCAAGTCACTTTGAGTAGTGTGCAACAAGCTCTCAAAATTACACAGAATAATATTTTACAGCTACAGAGAGAGGGTAAAGAGAAAGAGGAACACATCCTCAAGTTACACGATACAATCTCGCATATGAAGAGCACACCCATGGGAGCCAGAGAGCGAAAGAGGACAATGAACAACTTTCACACTTGCAATTGGTGGTGGTGCTCTCAAGCGAAGAATTCATGCAGCAAGGTTTGTTTGATTTTTGGTTATAAGTTATTCTTATTAGAGTGTATCTATTGTTTGATTTTTTTCATTAACTCTTAATTCATTATATAATATTGCTGCTATAAGTAATCTTTGTTAGTTAATTACTACAGGACCTTTCTTAAAGATGCATGTGGTGATAATGGTCCTCAAGATATTGGAGATATGTTACGTAGCTGCGTGAGAGAACATGACATTCTTTCCATAGTTCGAGATCCATGCTACAAGAAGGTACGACAGATACTTGCAAATGAGATAATGAAAGATATAACTAATATCTTAGGCATTGAGGAAGTTCAGAATGCATGCGATGAAGTGGGCATAAGCACAAAAGGATACCAGACTCTCCATTAATTACTGCAAGATACACTTCGCAAACAAGGCATCACACAAAATATTTTTCCTGCCCCAAGAAGATTAATATTAGCAAAGAGGACATGCAATGAAGATGTGCAACGTAAGATTGGAGAGTACCACTGCGTCAATGATGTGCTGACCATTAGAGCTTGGGAAAAAAAACGAGGCAACAATGGTAATATTGTGGTTCCTTACAACGAGTTCAACAATATATTTGTTGATCTACGTCTTCAGAAAGTTATGATCTTCTTCTATGGATTACCTAATAATTGTAAGTAACTTTTATCTCTTGCAAAGTAGTTGAAAAAGTCTATGAAAAATCAAAGCTTATTTAATTTTGTTTGTTATGCAAGGTGACAAAGTTAGCTTTGTGTTGAAAATGGATGTGTCATATTGTGAAAGGAAAGAGGATAGAGCGAATGAGTATCACACTCATGAATGAGGCTATGGCATATGAAAAAAGTTCAGAGTTATCATCTTTTCTCAGCAGTGAAGACACATTTGAGGGGAATACTGAGATCAACCAAACTCCTGAGATAGGGAGAGGATTTGCAAGCTAGACCTTCCCTCATATAGTGTCCAATCTGAGAAAGAGATATGGTGGCTTGGGGCATTTGAAGTACCAAAAGAGACACATGAAGTTCTCGCTTGGATGTTTGATAGGATACCCTAGATTACCACTGTCATCAAAGCACATATTCAGGGAGAAAAACTTGAGGTAGAGGGCAAGGGCACTTATACAGTAGATTGGCATTTGTTGGGGGGTGACCTGAAGACAATAAAGTGCTTGCTTGGGTGTCTAGAAGGTGCCAACACCCCAAATCCTTGTCCGTGGTGCATGAGAATGGTGAGGGAAAACAAACAAAAGTCAGGAAAGAAGAGAATGCTTAAGAATCAAGATATTGAGCACGACCCCATGGACGATGCTGGCAACTGGGTTGGAGTTGTCTTGTCTGCCAACATGCTAGCTATGCCAAATAGGCATTTGAGAGACCCAAAATGGAATCCTATAATTCCATTTGACCTAAAGAATGTCCACTTTTGTACAGTGCATGCATTCATGCGTGTGTTTGATCGTTTGCTCAAGTGTCATAGATTATGCATTTACCATGCAAGGCAAGGAACGACAAGAAGAAGCTCTTCATAAAGTAGAGCAACTACTCAACTCAATTGGGTGCCATGGTGGCAATGTGTAGATTATTGTTAACAAAAAAACCTCTGGCATGAATCATAAGGTTGCACAACAAGTGTCCATGAGTGGAAATAAGGCAAGACGTTTTTTGGAGAAGCCAGAAAATGCCAAGGACTCAACCAAGCCTTGGAACTTGTGGAAGGATTTATGCAAATGTACAACATTTGACTGCACCAATTCAAGCCTTGTAATTCTACATGAGAAGGTTTGGTCAAACTTCAATAAGATGGTGAAACTTTTGACCAAAAGCAGGACAACCACAAAGGAGCAACAAAAATTTCAAGATGAGCTTTCTTCTTTTATGAAGTCCATGGTTGATACATGGGGTGAAACCAACATTACGCACTACATGGTAAACACATTTGCTCCTTTCTACTGGATATTAAGAAACGAGTATGAATAACTACTGACTCTCTTAATTTTTTTGTAGCACATTCTTTATGCTCATGGTGCATATTTCATGAATGAGTATCGTTCTCTGGACATGTGGAGCACACAAGGAATGGAGAAATCTCACTATCAAGTTAGAGGAGTATATCTTAAAAACACCCGGTGCATGGAGGAGGGAAGACTCGTACAAATTACCTCAAGGAGATGTTTAACTGGTTTTACAGATACACTTTTGGGCAAAAATTATCCATGGAAAGGGCACATATGAGTAATCCAGCAAGGGCAGCACGAAATAATGCCAAACTGAGAAGATCACTAAAGTGGAAAGCTGGCACAGGACCAGCATGTCATGGAGCATGGAGATCTTCACGAAGACGCATAGGAATAATTTGGAAGTAGAAACAACACTTTGAAATTGAAAGTATTTGGAATAAAGTTATAAACATTTTTGACTTAGGAAGTAAACATTTAGAAGAAAGTTGTAAAGCTTTTTGACTTGAAAATAAAAAATAATTGCACCATTCCATTATATTGAAGATTTACAGTGAAAATATTTACAACGAAAAGAGCTAATTGCTCTTGAGTCTCTTCTCTTCTTGCTCCCCCTCTTCGGTAGGCATTTTTCCTCTATAACGCAAAAACCTCTTACGACTATAGCCCTTGAGTGACTTTACATCCTCCACTCCTGTACCTAGGACATAGCTTGAATAACATAGAAAATAACCTGCTCATTGAGAAGGCCAAAAACCAGGGCCGTATCCAAAGATACGGATGGCAGCACACTTCTCTATAAGTACAACTTTATGTATATTATAAGGTATAAATGCATACCCTGTATACCTAGATAGGGCTTTTAGTGTAAGGAGTGGAATCTCTGCATCCCTGGAGTACTTGCTATGATATATAATAAATATATTTTTGTCGATAGAAGAGACATAGTGTGCAAGAGCGGCATCTTGTCCAACTCTTGTATGACCAGCACCACCTCGTCCAAGAAATCCATCGGCGTTGTCAAGCTCTATCTGCATTGACAAAGAACCAAGAGGGAACAAACTAAAGTAAGAAATAATTCAAACAGAAGAAGCAATAAGAATTAAACCAGACAAACTAAAGAAATAATTAATTCAGGTAACAGAAGCAATAATTACCTTCTGGTTCTCATCCTCCTCCAACTTCGTTACATCCCAAAGGTTGATGGAGCCCTCTTCATTTTCTTGGTCAAGTTTGGGAACAGGTTCCTTACCAAACTCAGAAATGCCCATATCTTGCTGATGAAGCGCTTGAAATTCTTCCTCTCTGAAGGAAGAGAAGCTTCATTCTCCTTGGCTTTTTTGAAGCACAAGGACATTGCTTCTGGGGCCTCTAAGAAGTTTTCTATCACTTCTGTGTCCAATGCGAGAAATTCATCCTTATGCTCATTCTCTACATCGATAACACCGGACACAGCTTCACAACCGTCTACTATTATAGCAAGATAGTAATCCTCCCTAAAATTATAGAGTTTTTGAATGTGAGAGAGGAGGAGGTAATACTTCCCATTAATTAGGAAGGACATTAGCCTAGGCATGACAAAATTGGACGTTAATCGCTCCCCATGGATGGATGACGTTCCTTCATCAATGATGGTGGAGGCCTTAAACTCTGCCACATCAAAATTTGTGCTGAGAAGTTCCTCCTCCTTCTCAAACACAAGGTCCACGACCTCTTCTGCAGACTAAGCGCTTGAAATAAAGGACTGCTCTGATTTATCAGTCCTTCCTTTGAGCTCCTCTTTTATGTAATCCTCCTTATAAGAAAGAGATAGGCAATAAACCCAAAATGATATTCTAGCAACCTCCATTTCTAGCCATGCACTGGGCACATGTCAACACAAATCTTGATACGTTGATCATCTGAGTAAGTGTCCCACCTCTTCAACATGCTTGAATTCTGAGATGAGGTGACTGGAGGCTTGACATGTGGACATACGTAATGGACCCATAAGAGACGGTCCCTACGCTGACCAACCTACAATAGTCTGTCCACTCTCCCTCCAGGGATGTCCTTGCCATGTCCTTGATAATCTCCTCCAGACTGAAAGGAACCTTGAACATAGGCTCTACATATGGCAAAGGGATTTCTCCTGCCCAGCCCTCCTTAGCAGATCAAAGAGATGCTCTGTGGTGCTAGGCTCGTCCTTAATCTCCTCCAGCAATAAATCATCCACATAATCTGCAGCATTGTACAAGTGAGAACCCTTAACCTCCATCGCATCTATGATCTGGGGAAGATGAGGAGTAGTTGGAAGAAATGAACACAAATTGGAGCCTTTCTTAAGTAATTGGAGAAGCGACAACTGTTAGTAATAGTAGTGGGAAATGAATAATAAGATATTCTACCACTTCCCCCATATTTTGCACCCTCCCTGCCAAAAAGGCTCGAAACACCAGTTCCATTGATAATTCCATCGATTATCCATTGATAAAAAAATAAGACTAGCTTACTCAGAAAGACATTGTAGTAATAATCCATTTAGTGACCAACCTTGAATGAAATGTCCGGGTGGAATCCGTTCACCATGCGATAAGGGGAAAGCAACGACGCCGGAATGCACATATCGCACCGTGGATGGTATGGCCGTGGAAAAAGTTAACTCGCACCGTGGACGGTATGGAAAGCGAGAAAATTTCGAGTGCAGAGAAAAGTAGAAAAAAAACTCGCACTATCTTTATATAGGTTAAATAATAGGGCTGACGTCACATGATTGAGGATCGAGCGCCATGTGTCAAAGGGCTTACGTCATCGTCGATTCACGAATTACCACGTGTAGGGCTAACACAGTCAACGCATGATTGCGTTTTGCTCTATAAAAAGGAGGAATATTTTCTTTTCCACGCTTTTCTTCCACAATTCTTTTCACGATTTTTTCCAATTGTGTTTCTCCACACTTTGCTCGTGCAGCTCGCTTAATCGATCCATCCCAGCCATTGTTTCAGGCGCTTGTAAGTTTTTCTCTCTCTTCCCCTTTTCTTTCGGTGATTTCATTCACGGTGTGATTTGACATATCGCTCCGTGGACGGCTGGGGAAATTTTATTGATAAGAGATTTCGTTCATGGTGCGATATATCTATTCTCCATGTTTTCAAATTGAAATATCGCTCTGTGGGGACGGGTCTGAAAATTTTATTGATAAGTTCTTGTTTCGTTCATGGTGCGATGTATTTATTCTCCATATTTTTGAATTGGAATATCGCTCCGTGGGACGGGTTTGAAAATTTTATTTATACTTAAGTTCTTGTTTCATTCACCGTGCAATATACCTATTCTCCATATTTTTGAATTGGAATATCTCTCCGTGGACGGGTCTAAAAAGTTTATTTAAATGTTCTTGTTTCGTTCACCGTGCAAAAAGAACGTTGGTCCATATTTGGATTCCCCTTATCGCGCGGTGGATGGTGGTCGTGTGACTTGGCTAATTACTCTTCCTTCTCTCGTCTAGTGCTGTAATGGCGCGCACAAAATAGACCGTCAGGGGAGTTTCAGTGCCAGAGCCAAATCCAACGCTTGATCCAGTTCCAGATATTCCAGAGAAAATAGACCGTCAGGACATCTTAAGTGAACCTATGCTTCCTGACGTCAAACCGAGCACCAACAGGAACATTTTAAAGGCCAGGGTCACTTTGCACAGGCAAAGAAAAATGTTTGCGGAGAGAAGGCGCAGGCGGCTGTCAATCTCCTCATCCCCAAAGCTCCTTTCTTGAGGATTGTCAGATCCATAAGCGATAGAATAAAGTGGAAAGGTTACTTTAAATGATGGCAAAGTAGCGCCGTCGCATGTCTTCAAGAGTCATGCGAGGACTTCCATATAGACTTATTAAATGATAGTAACATTTGTGCTGCCCATGCGAGGAGGGTCACACTAATGGACAAGGACATGACATTAGTAAGCAGAGTTAGGTATAGGTATGATAAGTTCATACGACCTCTACCATTCCGGGATAGGAAGGCAGTAGAAATCCTCTCCATTCCTCCTCCTTTGAAGCGGAACAGGGCTTTTGACAAGGTGGTTATTGAAGAGGTGACAACAGGAGGTCCACAAGGGCTTAAGAGGCTTGTAAAGGGAGCGGATCTGAAAGGAAAGGAGACATTAGAAGAGAATGTCAATAGGGATGATTTGGTAGAAAACCTTCTAAAGTTGGAGGGAGAGAATAACGAGAGAATTAAGGCGGTGCTTGGTTTATATGCAATGTCTCGTACAACACCAGCAGGAGGATTACCTCCATATCGCTCCAACGGATGTTTATATGCTCGTTGAAAAGAATAGAGAGATCAATGACAGTATTGTGCTTACTTGTTTAAGGTGTGTACTCTTCGCCTTTTTTTGAATGCTTTCTTATTTTAAGGTGTGTACTCTTTGCATTTTTTTGAATGCTTTCTTATTTTGATTTCTTTTTCCCTTTGCTAATGTTTTTAATTCAATCTGCAGGGTACTGTTGAAAGAGCTTTTGCCAGACCAGGCAAAGCAAGTATATATTTGTGACCCTTTGGTATCAACTATCCTGATTGACCTGTCGAGGTCTAACGAGGACTTGCTCCTTATTTCCAAGGAGTTAGTCCGGGTACCTGATTTGTTGTGCTGCCATATATAGAGAAGTATGTATTTTCTTTGGATTTAAAGCTGTTGATGGAATTTAAGTTATTAGTTGCTTGTGTTAGGTTTCTTATATTTTTTGTTTACTTTCTCAATTTCAGAGGGCACTGGTCTGCTTGTTTAATAAATGTGGTGAAATGCCGGACAATTTTTATGAATAGCCTTCTCGGAACGCATGGACAGTCTAAATTGTAAGTCATTATACTTTATATCGTTTCCTTCTTGCTTCCTAATTGTTGATTGTAAGTCTTTCTTTATATCATTGACTGTAGGGCATGTAAGAGGGTGATTTCATTGACTGAAACTCTATGTTTTGAATTGAAAAAGGATATAGAGTGGACATTTCTCAACTGTTTGGGACATCATAGCATAGCGGAAGCCACACTCCAACCCACACACTTGTCAATCCGTGAATGCAACCCGGTTAGCGCATAGAGGCTATCCCGAATGGGAGAAGATGAGTTAACCACATACTAATGACTTCTAGTCCTACTCAATCCTTCTTCAACACTCAAGCAATCAACCTAACACAATCAACACATCAATTTAACATAATCAAAGCCTCAAGATTAGGCTACACTTAAGCACACAAATGCAACTTATGCAAAGAACCTAACATGCAAAGAGCTATCACACAAGCCTCAACTACACATCATTTCATGCACAAGCTTCATCACATGCACTCTACAACTCACAAATCAAAACATCATTAAGAAATCTAGATTAGCAAGTGTGTAGACCAAAACCTCATATCATTGAAAATGTAGAGAATAGAGAGTACAAGATTGAAGCATGAATGGAGATGGAGAGCCTTGGGAGAGCACTTGGGAAGGAGCTATGGAGCAAGCTCTCTCTATGAGCCTCTCAACCAAATGACCAAAGAGTGCCCTCTAGCTCTCAAATGGGCCACCTTTTATACAAAAATTCTAGAACTCCCAAAAGTTCCCATGTGGGATTATTGTCAAGCCCTCTCCCACATTCATCTACAACTTTGAACTCTTTTCAAGAGCCCTAAGTGTCTTTTTTGTTGCATCCTTGTATTGATCTTCATTCGTCATGCAACACTCCCCCCTTCCTATTTTGCGCACGTCCTCGAGCGCGGTAGTAGCAAGAACTGCAACAAAAAAACAATGGATACAAGTAAAGTCTTTTATTGAAGAAAAGAAAAGAAAAGAAAAAAACCAGCAATGATAATTTCACACGTGAGCATACAAGTGCAAGGTTGATTAAAGTTTTAATGAGTCCTAAAATAGGTGAGTAAAGACTAGTCAAAGTGAGACTTAAGTGGTAGATAGTGCTATGCAAAGGCAAGTGTGCTTTGTACACCGCCGGTTATGACCGCAGTCTCAATGTCCTACAAGTATGTAAGTTATTCCTAAGTGGCAAACCTAGTCCTAAATATGAGCAAAGGTGATTGGAATTCTCTCTTTTTTTTTTCTTTTTCTTTTTTTTTTCTATCTCTTTTTTTCTTTTAAATGTGTGTGTAGAAGGTTATAAAGATTAAGGTTCTATCCCAAAGAGACCCAAGCAATGGCCAAGAGACCTCCGCCAAGAGAATCTAAAGACCGCTAAGTATCTCAAGGGCGACAGACCCTTTTTCTTTCTTTTATGACATAAGGAGTACCCCTTGAAGATGAGGGCATCGGTCTCGAGGGCCCATAGTGTACCCCAAAGTCCTACCAACATGTATCAAGGCGATAGATTCCTCAAAGGTCTTTTTCTGAGGCTTTTAGACATCAGTGTTCACCCCATAGAAACCAAGGCATCGGCCCCAAGGTGCTAAGACAACCCCAAGTCCTACCAAGCATTTCTCATGGCTGTAGACACGTCATGTCTCAATTTACTTTGTACATATTTTTTTTTAGGGTATAATTTTTTTATAAATTATTATTACTCCTAGCACCTAGCTCATATCTAAGAGGTAGCTACCACTAAGGATAACTAATATACCTTGAAAGCATAAGAACTTGGCATATTCCATTGGTATATATCCTACACTGTCTTTAGATAGAAATATCTTTTCCTAAGTCTTCTAAGACTCTAGAATTCACTTACCATATTTTAACAACTAATCAAAAACTTCAAGCAGCCAACATTGTGTGAACATGCAAACCATATATTCGAAAGATAAGAGCACATAAAGAAATAAAGATTAAGATTTGAATACACCTGTTGTAGTGCCCTGTTGATGTTGTTCGTTTACATTGATGCATTGCTGATTTTGTGCAGATTGCTCCTCCTTGATCTTTGTAAGCGTAGCATGTCTCCCCCCTTCCTAATTTGTGTACACGATAGGTGGACTATTGGGGCGTTTTTTATGCTCTTTTTTTAGCGGAGATCTCTGCAAAATTTTTATTAACAAACAAGAAAAGAAAAGAAAATAATAAAATTTGCTATTGGTGCCAATCACCGAATATAGCCGAGGGGAAAAACCCAATGGGAGAAAAGTGCCCTGGCTTGTCGATCTTATTATGGAGTCACTGAACTTACCCTTGCGCTGGTGGTGGAGATCATCTCAAAAAGAACATAATCCTCTAAAGGCATAAGGAACCACTCTATGCAAACATTGATCTACCAAAGAGCTTCAATTGTAGTGTTAATGCCTTATCTTTGGTTTTAGGTATGTCCTTCTTGGGTGGGAATTTTATCAATTGTCTTGGAATTTGAGCAAGATAAGAGGATTTAGGTTTTGAAGTTCTAGAATCTATGCTCAAATGAGACTCATGTGAAGTTGGATGTGTCTTAGGTATACCAGTTGAGGGTGGAATTGTATAACAAGGAGAATTTGGGACAACTGGTGACTCATTACATGTTTTAGGAAGATCAACACAAGTAGATTTGTAGGTGCTATCACAGCCACCTATCCTATCTGAAAGAGGTTGTGTTGATTTCTTTTGCACCCACTGATATGGAAAATCAAGGGTGGCTTTTGGCATCTTTCGGAAACACTCTTTTATCCCTCGCAAACCAAGGCATTTTGGAATCCAAATTGTTGTTGCACCCTCATAATAGCCTTGTGCTTTAAGAACATGTTTTGGGACCCATCGAGTAACAATCCGAGGTTTAGGCTTGAAAATGATGTGCTTCTTAAGAGGCTTAGCAACTGGACTAGATGGTACAAGTTTGTACGCATCTTTGGGTAGCCACATTGATAATTCCTTCTTACCTGGCCTTCTTTGAGCAGCAACTAGAGTAGTTGGAACATGCCAGCCATGGCCCTCACTTGAGTACTCATCAATTATCCACATCATTTGTTTTGGAGCTTCAAGAGCAGATTTTGATTGTGGGTTGGGTAAGGTAGAAACATTACCTCTTTGACACAATAAAGCTCGTGGAGTAGCGGAGACTTCCTCTACTTGCAGTACTGTTGTTGATGCATTCCTATAGTACAAATCATTTAGAAGGGTACGTGGTTGTATCATTCGTATAGGAATAATATCATATCCATCTGAGTCACAAAATTGAATTGGCTTCGGTAAAGCACATGTCGATAATGTTGCAAGGACATGACTCCATTCTAATGGATCAATTAAATGCTCAGGTATGCCTCATCTGATACACTTCGATTACCCTTAAGTCTCTCAGTGTTGAAATCCCTACATGAGGCTCCGCACATCCATAGATCTTCTCGTCCATCGGGGACAATGTAACTCTTGAGCCCTCAGATGAAGCAGAATCAAACTCATCTATTGGAGACCTTGTTACATCACGATATGAGTGATTTCTTAGGTTGACCCTTGTGATGACAGAATCATGTCGGAGGTACAAATAATTGTATCCCCAATCTTGAATCATTTGAAATTGTCGCATGAATGGTCTACCCAATATCACTTCGTAGTTTGGATGTTTTCCAAAATCCACTACTGCAAAGGTGTGCTCATATTCAATCCCACATGTAGTGACCAATATGTTCTCAAGTAGCCCAAGGGGATGTTCTAAGCTTCCATCTGCTAGCTGCAAGCGCATCCTGGTACTCCTAATAGCTGGTTTGCTCCACCTTTCCCAAATGGACCTTGTCACAATGCCCACTCCTGCGCCACTATCAAGTATTGCAGTTGAAGATACTTTTCGCACTTCTAATGGGAGGGTAGCATTTCCCTGATCGTCCTCACAAAATTTTCCTACTTTGTTGATAGGAACTGGCATTACATGCTTTGTCTCAGGGTGTATAGTACACTCATGGTGACCCTTTTGTAGCAATACCTGCTCTGACAAACATGTGGCAATATCATTCCACAACTCAGGTCGAATTTTTATCAAATCAAGCAAAGGTAAGGTACAAGCCACTGGTGCTGACAAAAGAGCTTGCACCATACTCATATCTTTCTCCTTTGTCAACCTTTTATGCATGGAGGGTATCCTCAAGGTTTGAGAACAGTTCTCATATTCTCCCAGATATGATGGTAAGGTTTTCATTGTATGCTTACTTCTAGGAGAAACAATTGTTTGAACTTCCTCCTGGATGCTTGGGTGTCCAAAGTTGTTTTCCGTGCCTCTGGTAAAATCCACCTCAGAGAATGGAGGCGAACTAATAGAAGACATGTTCTCATTAACTTTCTCATGAACTGCGGCCCACATCTCATTTGCCATGTCCTCATTAGCATCAATAACTTCATCATTGCATGGGAGGACAAGGCTAGGTGGTGGCAGATTACCCCCTGTCAATTGGGTGTCAATTGGTGCAGACCTTTCGCTATGAGCTTGTGAAATGAGCTCACTTTTCATTTCCCGACTTGATGACACTTCTGGTATGGTTTCTAATGTTGGCTTAAGAGAGGTTGGGCCCCGAGGAATAGGTGGTGGTGGTCCCTTAAGTATTGACTGAGCTTCCCTAATGAGTTGCTGATGTACAGCTAGATTGATCTTCTCCTCACGAGGGTTTGGGTATTCTTGAAGCTTCTTGGGTAGCTCAGATAAAGCTGCAATGCGACTTCTATGAGCATCAATGATAGCCTCTAGAGTCTCATTCACCTTATCCACAAAAACAGAACCCCCGGAACTATCCTCAGTCGTACTAGCCTCATTTTGTTTAACACTAGGCCCAGGTTGAGGTTGATGTTCCTCATGCACTTCTTGGGATGTAAAAGTTTTATCCCTCATGTTTTGTTTAGAGGCTTCTTGAGAACTAGTGGATGCACTTTTAGTTTGTTTGTTTTGGTTCTTCTTCCTCCTAGTGGTCTTTTTTCTATTGGACTGTAGGGTCTTGTCCACCTTATTTGTCTTTGCATCCCTAGTTCGAGGTGTCTCATCAGTTTGTATTTCTGCATTTCGTGTCTGTGATCTAGTCATGACTCTAAGTGGCACGACATCCTCATTCTCAGATGAAGGTGGTGATGGAACTGTGCCTACAAGGTTGAGTGAGACCTTTGGTTGAGAGGTGCCTTCCTCATGTGGTTTCAGCAGACAGTCTTTTGGGAAGTGTTCTACACAACACCCTAGACAATATCTTTCAATTGGTGGAAACTGTTGTACTGTTATATTGGATCGAGATGCTTGCCTTGAGCGATGTGGACAATCACGAGCCCAATGGGGTTCTCCGCACTCATAACAGGGGCCCATTGGTTTGGCCTCTACTTTCCTTGGCTGCCATTGACCTGAGGGGCCTGGAGTCCTAGGTTGGTAGCCGCCTAACAACATTAAAGAGTTTTGTTCCCCTGGTTGAACGTCCAGTGCTGGGCTTGGGTATGCGGGACTTTCAAAGATATTTTCTTTGGATGAATATGATACATATTCCTCCTCCACATAGCCTGGGTTTACCAATTCTCTACACATATTTGAATTGTCGTAGTCGACAACCCTCACAGGAGCAGTCCCTGGAGCAGGAGGTTGAGCACCAAGAACAGGTCGTGCTTGCTCTTGTGCCATCGGTGGCTTACGTTCAAAATTAGTATACTGTTGATACATTTGTGGAGCCACTCCACCCCTTGGCTGCTCACGTTCCTATCTCATTCTCGCAATGCGAGTGCATTCCTGTGTGGTATGGGTAAAGTTCCAAGCACAGGCTTGGCACCACTTTTTTGTGGGTTGGTTTGTGACTAGAGGAGAAAAGGTGTTACAATCCTCTGTTTTATGGTTACCGCCACATGCTCCACAAAGATGAGGACCTGTAGGAAGTACACTCCTCATTCTCTGCTGCTGTTGTTGTGGCTGCATGGGTGGACGATAGGTCTGTCCCAATCTCTGTAGTACTAGGTTAGCTATCTGGTCTGGATTTACTAGCGCGCTAGACCCTGAACTTTGGTCATCACCCCACTGATTTCTAGGTTTCACCTCTGGGCCAGAACCAACTTGGAACTTGAAGTTATCGGTGAAATCCATAGCATCATGGCAACACTCATTGAAATTTGTATGCTTCTTCGCATAGAGATGTGTATGCAGTGTTGAATTTTTGAGTCCTTTTAAGAAGAGAGAAATTAATCGACTTTGGGCGAGCTTCTCATCCTCTGGGCAACGATTAATGTACTGCTTCATTCTATTTACACAGTCTCTAACACTCTCGTTCTCGCCTTGCTTGAAAGAGTAGATGTGTGCTACCGTGTCATGTTGAATTCCCATCAAGGAAAAAGCAGCAATGAATCTCTCTTCCAAAACTCGTAAAGAAGATTTGTCTGAAGCCTCTAATGCCTGAAACCAAGCCAGGGCTTTTCCCTCAAGAGTGAGTCCAAATCCTTCAATTTGAGTATGCTTATCAGCCACTTGCTCAGCTCGAACTGCTTGCCTAAATGCTGCTACATGGTCGTATGGATCTCCCGACCCTTCATACTTCTTTACCAGTTTCTGAAGAGTTGATGGCCTTACTTGTCTTGAATACTCATCATAGGGCCTACGGCCTCTCACTCTCAGTGGGAATTGTTCCTCTCTTTGGAAAGATGCTCCACATGTTTCCAAAATTGGTGTGGGTACCCTATTACCAGCCTCACCAAACCCCTCCAAAGATCTTGTCACCCGCATTTCAGGAGGTGCATTAATGGGAGGCCGAGTTAGCTCCCCTACCCTCCGATTGTTATAGTGAGAAAGATGTTGGTGTGGTGTGACCTGTGGTCGCACATTTGGTGTAGGACGATATCTTGGTGCTAGAGTTGGGCTACTAGCTGTGGCCCACTTGGATGTTGAGGGTCCCTCTCTAGTGAACTCTCATAGGGGAGGAGCAACAGTTTCTGCAAGAAAGGCTGTCTCCCCCGGTTTGGCTGTATTTGTTGAGAACACTTCCATGAATAATGGTTGTCCTTTCCACGTGAGTTCCCGAATCTCTTTCCAATCTAGGGTTCGGTATTCATTGGCCCATTTATCAATTATTCTGTTCATGTGTCCTGCAAGCTTCTCAACTACCACCACATGAGCTAGAGGAAGATCCAGCTGTGGCAATCTAGTTGTGGCATAATATCCCTCTAACGAGTCCTTATAGACCTCTTGAAGTGGGTCATCCTGTAAGACCTTTGTCACTGGAATTTGTCGTACAAACTCCCATTGGCTTTCAGCCCCCTGATCCATTTTACTCTTGCCTTTCCTATCCCTTTCCAAATTTAGATCTACAAGAAGTAAATCATCTATGGATGGTTTTGAGGACTGGGCATTGGATGGTCCAGGCATGTCCGGCTCAATGAGCCAATCATCTCTAGACTCCCTTGCTCTGGAAAGTTCTGATAAGTCTAAGAACTCGGTTTTAGAGAGCTCCCCTAATTTGTCTACCTTTTCTGGATGGTAGGTGACTTCGTAGCGAACACCATCTCCACCCATGTACATGTTACCCTGGTCATTGACTAGAGGTGCTCTATCAAGTTCTGAGAAAATGTCTGCGATCTTAACAAGATATCGTTGTTGTGGGTCCCTAAAGATCTCAGCTCCTTGAGCATTTGTGTAGACATATTGGAGTCTCACATTGAGTGTTAACCCCATGGTGTCGGCTTCAAATGGATTAAAGGATCTTGTGGGTGTTCTATTTGGGGCTACGGGATGACTATTTGTCGGCCCTAGATTGTCCATGGACAATGAACTAGTTGTTCTAGAGGAAAGGGTATCGGATTGGGATTCAGAAAGGGTTTCAGCAATATCTGCCAAATTACCTACCGATTGGGTCCCACTTTCTTGCGTAGGTACTCTAGAAGGTGCCCTAGGCCCTATGGCAGAATCTACAAGACGTCCCGACCGCAAGTGCATAAGGTCAATTTTTTTTTGGTTTTTTTTATGTGTTTTTGTTTTGTTTTGTTTTGTTTTTTTGTTTTTAAATAAAAAATATATATATATATGTATATATATATATATTTTTTAATCTACCTAATCACTAAATGCAACTAAAAGGAGTATGTGTGGCGTAACTATCTATCCTATTTTTATTATTATTATTTTTTTAAAATGATTTTTTAATGATTTTATGATGATTTTTTTTATTTTTCAAATTTACACAAAAATTATGAATCACACTAAAAAAAAATACTAATTATGCACAAAGTTACAAAAACTAAAAAAAATGCAAGTTACACTAATTATGCAAAAAATTAAAAAAAATGAAGAATTACAAAATATGCAAAAAATAGACTCTTAAAAACACTTAATTTATAATTTATTTTTTTTAAAATAAATTTTCTTTTGTTTTTTCTCTTTTTGTTGTTGTTTTTTTTTAAACTAATAAATTTCGTGCCAAATACAAAAATATGAATTTACTAATGATGCATCAATTACGAAAAAATAAAAAATACAAATAAAAAATGCAAGCTACTTTAATTATGCAAAAATTTAAATAATGAACAATGGATTCAAAAATAAAAAAATTAAATTGTTTTTTTCTTTTTTTTAATCTCTTTTTCTCTTTTTTTTAAAATAAAAAAATTAAATTATTTTTTTCTTTTTTTTCTTCTTTTTTCTTTCTTTCTTTTTTTTTAAAAATCTCTTTTTCTCTTTTTGTTTTTTTTAAAAAAAATATTTTTTTAAATTTTTTTATATTTATTTAAAAATACAAAAAAACATGAAAATTTAAAAAAAATAAAAAAAATAAAAATGCACCTACCTTATCTGCCGCCTCGCCGACTCCCGGATTCGTCGCTGGCGCGCACGTGGGTTGCCTTCAATGCCTTCTGCTTGCCGGCCAGTCCTTCGCACCGCTTACAGTCCTCTTCTTCAACGGCCACTGAGTCGCCCTTCACCTTCTACCGCCTTCAGCTGGCACGTCGGCTACAGGCGCCCCCTCCACAGCAGCGCTCCTTTCAGCCGCCTTCACTTTCTGCCGGCGCTCTTACACTCAGTGCTGCCGACTTCTTCTCTTCCTTCGCCTGCTCTGCAGAGAGCCAGTCGCCTTCGCCTCCGCTTTTGCTGCTACCCGCCGTCTCACTCCTCTGCTGTCGGGGCTGCAGGCGTCTTCTACTCCAACTGCCAACGTCGCCCTGTCACTCCTTTGCTGTCAACTTCGCCTACTCCTCTGCTCTCGCCTATGCCAACGCCGCCGGCTGCCTACGCCTCTGCTCTGCTCCCGCCTATGCCAACGCCGCCGTCTCAGTCCTTTGCTGTCGGCTGCAGGCTACGCCCGCCTCTGTCAACGCCGTCTTACAGCTGCTCGCCGTCGTCTTACAGCTGCTCTCCGTCTTCACCTGCTGTCGTCTGCAGGCTACGCCCGCCCGTCTTCACCTGCTGTCGTCTGCAGGCTACGCCGACGCCTCTCCACGTTAATGTATTTTCGATGCCGACGGCCCCCTCCACGTTAATGTATTATATATATATATATTAAGCCGCCTTCCTTTTCCTCCAACTGCCTGCCGGACGCTCCTTACAGCCCAGCGCTTTTGCAAGCAGCGCTCACGTCAGTGAAAAAAATATATATATATATATATATATAGATTTATATATATATATATATATTTTTAAAGCCGCCCTCTACGTTTTCAGTTGGCCGCCTCCTCTTTGCCTTAGCTTTCAGCCGCCTTCACTTCCAGCCGGCCGCCTTCGCCTCTACAAGGTATATATATATGAATAAATAGATATATATATATATATATATCTGCTTATTTTTCTTTGCTGCGCTTATGGAGATGCCTCCCCACACGATAACAATACAACAAAACAATAAAAGAAAGGCCGCCTCCAACACTTCCTATCTACCACTCGCCAACCCCGTCACCAATGCAACAACAGAAAGTGCTTAAATCCGATTAATGGCAGGATTTCTCTACCGCATTGGGGTTTTAATTAATTTTGTTTTTTTTTTGCTTCTAATCAAAAAACCAAAAACACACAAGGCGCCCTTGAGATCACACACTCAATGCCCTTGCAAACTCTACTCTAATCTACCCTAATCCACGATTTTGCAATCAATGGAGCACTTAGTAAGAAGTAATGGTTAACACCCTTCACTAACTTAGGTGTGCGTTCCTCGGCAGCGGCGCCATTGTTTGGGACATCATAGCATAGCGGAAGCCACACTCCAACCCACACACTTGTCAATCCGTGAATGCAACCCGGTTAGCGCATAGAGGCTATCCCGAATGGGAGAAGATGAGTTAACCACATACTAATGACTTCTAGTCCTACTCAATCCTTCTTCAACACTCAAGCAATCAACCTAACACAATCAACACATCAATCTAACATAATCAAAGCCTCAAGATTAGGCTACACTTAAGCACACAAATGCAACTTATGCAAAGAACCTAACATGCAAAGAGCTATCACACAAGCCTCAACTACACATCATTTCATGCACAAGCTTCATCACATGCACTCTACAACTCACAAATCAAAACATCATTAAGAAATCTAGATTAGCAAGTGTGTAGACCAAAACCTCATATCATTGAAAATGTAGAGAATAGAGAGTACAAGATTGAAGCATGAATGGAGATGGAGAGCCTTGGGAGAGCACTTGAGAAGGAGCTATGGAGCAAGCTCTCTCTATGAGCCTCTCAACCAAATGACCAAAGAGTGCCCTCTAGCTCTCAAATGGGCCACCTTTTATACAAAAATTCTAGAACTCCCAAAAGTTCCCATGTGGGATTATTGTCAAGCCCTCTCCCACATTCATCTACAACTTTGAACTCTTTTCAAGAGCCCTAAGTGTCTTTTTTGTTGCATCCTTGTATTGATCTTCATTCGTCATGCAACATCAACCAACTCATTCCTATGCAAAAGGATTCGCACTCTTGTGGCTGGCACGTAGTCGTAAATTTCTGGAAGTTCCTCCTTTCCAAGTACACTAATTTTGATAGATGTGTAAGTTTCTTGTGTCACTGTAATATAATTTCTCTATGTTCATTTCATGAGAGATCCCGCATTATTCTAATTGACTTTTATGTTGTTGTGTAGTCTGTTCTCTTAGACGAGTTCTGGCTGTGGAGTGTGCGGGCAAAGGTAATAAACATTATCCTCAATAATGCAATTACATGCCTAATGACCCTGACTCGCAACTTCCACCAATTGCTGGCACTAGTGCATCAAAGAAGAGAAAAAAGATATCGTTTTATTTCCTTATTAAGCATTCGTGACTTTCAATAAGAATTTGGCGTTGAAAGTCACCAATAGTTGGTACCCAAACTCTACCCTTGTAAAGTAGGTACTCATCGTCAATGGAATAATGTCTATACTTTTCCCCCTGATGAACTTTATCACCCCCAAATGAACCAATGTCAAGTGGTTATGAAGGGTCCACCCCTAAGCTCTTGGTCTTGGTACATAACCCAAGAGACTTGCCTAGTCCCTCCAAACTAGTTCTCGATCTCCTTCTCGTCGGCTAATTGCTCCAGATTAGCACTCCTTTCAAATGAGCAAGGTGTACACTGCTGACAAGTGCGGCAGTGTATAGCAAGCCATACCTCTGAAAAGACTAGATCATGCTCGCACATACCACATAGTGAATCCAAGAATTTCCTCCTGATTGTGGTGAAACTCAACTCGTTCACCATCGGCATGTGACTCAGTAGTACATCGACCACTATGTTCAATTTATCTCTCTAGTAATGGAGCTGCAAGTCAAACTCTTGTAGGATCTCTGCCCACAAAGTTCTTCAACCTTTCAATATCAACATAAAAAAACCATGTGTTGTAAATCTGTGTGCCACTAAACCATTTTGGAATAGGAACCCTAGTACCTACACTGAGCTGACCATTATTGTGCACATACAAGATAACTTTAGAGTAAATTTGTTGAGTTATAACTTTAATATAAAAATCTAAACTCATAGCTGTTACAAGACAAAAATTCATTGCTCAGTACACTTTTTTGAGGGCAAGGACTTTACAAAAGTAACATACTTGAAGTAGCTTCAAAATTCACAAAATTCAAAATCCCCATTAATTGAGCGATATACCATCAACATCCCAATCGGGATCTACCAAGGTCTTTGGCTCTAGTCGTTTTCAAATCTTCCTATTGTTCACCTTGAATTGTGCTCTGCTAATATCCTCACCTCCCATGATATTGAGGTGCTCTCTAATATTTAGGAGGCTCCAATGTTTACTTGTACCTACAACTTCCACTGCACCACTGGGCAACCGAATGCATATATCGAGAGGCAAAACAACTTGTTCATCTGCCTGCATTGGGACACCCAACTATTCTTTTTCATCCACCACTCATAATAGAAGCGTATGTGTAGTGTGGCACAAGCTTTGAGATACCGAAATGAGACACTAGATTCTACTATATTGTACTTGAATGTGTCATCCTTATGTATCCCTTCTACAGTCCTCCACTGGTCTCCAAGCAAGGCTACCATGTCATCACCTAATGCCTTCTTGCACACAAACATGGTAGGTGTTTGTGAGACACAAAATTGATTGAATATCTTGGCAAAAAGATGTATTGGGCATACCCAACTAAGATTCACAGATCGAGAGGGCTTTGCAAACTTCAAAGAACCTTGTATCTCACAAAGTATCTTTGATTTCATGACCATTACAGTCCAAGCATTTGGAATTGGCCATTCTATAGAAGATAGGGGTGGAGATGTGATTATCTGTAGCTTACCAAACCCACCGTCCTGCTTTGGCACCAAATAGGAGTGCCGGTAAAAGAAGACCTTTTCCTTAAGAAGTTCTGCACTTGTTTTACAAGAAAACATTGCCTGACCGATGTCTGTATGCAATGCTTGAAATGTTCTGGTAAGGCTTTCCAATGGCTGCTCCTCTACCATGTTTGAAGGAAAAATATCTGCAAACAAGAAATAAGTTGACTTAGATTGAAACATCTCTGTCATAAAATCTCACATGCCCCTTTCTACCTGCAATACTTACAATTGTATGGAAATCGAGTTTGTTGGCGAAGATGGATTTCTCGTGCTGTGTAAACATGTTGTAACGTGGCCACTAGTTTTCCATTGCTTGCCTTCTTGAAGCCTTGTGCTCCAGTACATTTCGCCATCGAACTCGGTGAGGCCCGATTGCAGCAGGTTGCTGTAGATACACCCAAGCGCTCTTACGAAATGCCTCTCCCACCCAAGCACCATCATCGTCCTTCTTGTTGTGTAAGGATATCTCCTCAATCTCGTCTTTTGGTCTTCTTGGTGCAGCCATATCTTCTTGGAAGCTAGAGCAGAAAGGTTATGTTTAGAATAAAAAGAAAAGAGATGTGCAGACTAGGGTTTTACGGGAGCCTTGAAGATGAAAGAGATGGAAGCTCCGAGAAGGGAGGGAGATTAAGATGGAGGAGAAAGTTTAGGGTTTCGGGCTTTGATGGTTTCATTAGGGTTAGGCAAATGAGATAGAGATGGAAGAGAAAGGGAGGAAGAGTTTAATTTGGACGTTCAAGAGGGAAAGCGGACTTGAAAATGAAATTTTTGATTACAATTAAATTTGAGATGGGTTTTTGGGGGAAAATGTGAGTTTTGGGGGGATCTCAAAATTTTCAAAAATTTAAGGATTTTTTGAGCCACGAAAATGGTGGGACATAACCCTACTTTTTTAAAGGAACAAGTGTAATTATTAGTACTGAAAGCCTCTATAGCCTAGTCTCCCTCCTTATATTCAAAGGAGACCAAATGTGCAGAATCCTCTATTCCTATTGGTCCGTTGCTAATTACTTTCATTAGTAAAAGGCCCAAAATATGTCCAAATGCCCCCTAATGGAGAGGACAAAACACCATGATGGACGATGGTGAGGCTCACGTTCTCCAGTGCAACTGGGAGCTGAATAATACGATGGCGGGAGAGAGAGAGAGAGAGAGAGAGAGAGAAAGAGAGAGAGCTTCAAGCTTCCATGGAACTTGCAAAGAGATCATGACTGGCCATATCCTCTCCAACACCCAAAGATTAAAAGATAAGGTTCCTTATCCTTTGTGGGCCCGAAACAAGATCGTGTGGTAAGGGAGCCTAACCTCCGCTTTGATAAAAATGTGATGTTTTGGTCACTATAAACTGTGTGGACACACGCAGGCTATGCAAAGTGATAGAGGAATGGCTCAGGTTCACCTCTTAGCCATAGAGCAAGAATGAGGGATCTCGCCATCCCACCGGGCTATATGTAGGGGCCTGCTTGCCCACACTAGCCCAGACTAGCCCAGACTCCCGTGCTTGCCCACACTAGCCCAGACTCCCGTGGTACTATGACTCGGGTGTCTCACCCCTGAACCCCGGACTCGCTTGCCTGCTCTTTGTTGTGCGGTCTTGTAGTCTGGTTGAGCCCATGTACGTGGTGCACGCTATGTGACATTTTGTTGATTTATTAGAGGGACCCTTTTTCAGAGTTTATAAATCCCCTAATAAAAGTGGCCATTTTTTGCCTTAGAATAAAGTAAGTATAATGAGTGTACTTTCACTAAACATAGGGGAACTTGTAGTTTTTCGTTGATAGGACTAATGGATCTATTTGATACTCAATAGCAAAATACAAGAAAAACATTCAAGGTTTAAATTAGGGTAGTAAGCATTAAGATTATAATGAAAAACTACTAGGATGCTTTCTAAAACACTAGGCTTTAGGCCACATTATTGCTTTGTCAAAAAGATTTTCTACAAGCTTAACTCAATTGTGAACATCAAGATGGAGCTCTACGATGGGCTAGGATGCTTTTTTCTATACCAACTCAATGACAATGATTGAGATGGATCATGAGGAGTTTCTTGGATGGTTGCTTGCTTTTCCAATTAATCAAATTCTAAGCATTGAAATAGAGGTTGAGAAAGGGCCAAGAGACTTGTTGTATCATAAAGTCAATGCTAAACATTGAGAAGACTTGTGATGAAGTGTGTGGGGGTTAGCTACACACATAACCATTTTGAGATTGAAGTGTGTGTGTGTGTGTTAGCTACATATCCATTTAAGGAGAAAAGTTTCTAGTAGTGAATGTCATTCCATGATAGTTAACTTTTAATCAATCTTTGATGGGATTGAAAAATAATCTTTAGAGGTTTTTTTTCTTCTCCAAGTTTCCTTACCCAAGCATTGTGATGTTAATATGATCACCTCACATAAGAGTTTTAATGCTTGCACTTATAAACGCTCTCTTGCTACCTTCTCTTCTCAAATGTGATAAATAAGCCAGCTATGTCTTCTCTTATATAAAGCTCAATGGCTTTAAAAAAGTGAGTTTTTAAATCAAAATTAACTACTTTTTGGCTTTATTATTTATTGGAGGTCTCTTAATATAGTTGTTTTCTTAGATGATACGTCATGTTAGTAGCAACCCTCTAAGATACCACGAGCTCTTCCTTACAACCGCTCTTAACCTATTCAATCTTTCCATGCCCATATCCTTCTTCAAACTAAACTAAACATTAAAAAGTGTAACTAAAGCTATCAAGGCACCCCCCCCCAAAAAAAATAAAGATAAAAAATTAAAGGTGAGTGTTATATTAATTTATATATTTCGTCTTATGAAGGAATCATCAATCAATATGAGGTAACTCAAGAATCACCACAACTATTAGCAACTTTTGATTAACACGGACCACAACTATTAGCAACTTTTGATTAACACGGACCACAACAGTGTTTGCACTAGTGTGAAAAAAGAGTGTCTTCATTTTATGTTGTAAGTACTCTTAAGACTTTTCTAATTCGTGTGTACCTCAAGGTCATAACATGAGAAATCTATCTCAAAAGGCTAGACACTTGTAAAATACTTGTAATTGGTCATGGGCATCTTGGGTCACTTATTCTCGAGTAGCCCACTTGTAAAAGACTTGTAAAGTGGTCATGGGCACGGGTCACTTACTCTCGAGCATCCCAATGCGAAATTGCTTACAAGGCATAAAAGCCATCGTCTCATGTTTGTAAATAATTCTCTTCCAATAGAGATTAGTGTTCTCACTAATTATTTCAACTCTAATTTAGCATACGTGAATGCATTTACGATTTGGGTTTGGGGCAAAGCACATGCTTTGCCATTGGTAAATTTTCTTATCCTTCTTCTCTTATTCTCCCTTCTTTCTCTCTTGAGGCATGCTTTGCCATTTAAGATTTGGGTTTGGGGCATGCTTTGCCATCGGTAAATTTTCTTCTCTCGCTCTTATTCTCCCTTCTTCCTCTCTTAAGTGGTAGGCATTAAATAGCAAGTAGGTTTTTGTAAGGATTGTTGCTACATTAAGTTATGTGGTGAGAGCAGTTACCACCCATTGGAGGAAGAAACACATAAGTGCAACATTAAGCTCTCCACACATGAGGGTGTAGATCTACTTAAGCTTGGCATTTAGAGTTCCCTATGACCTTGTATGAACAAGTAAACATCTTTGGTGCTACTACTTCTTCGCTACTGAGGATATGCTTTAATTCATTGTGCTTTTCATTCCAATTCCATAGTCTCCTATTGCTTTTGCATTGAGTGGTGGAATACCATTACAAAAGTACATGTCGTTATGTGTTTTGTATTTGATTTTGGCTTGATAGAAGCTAAAACATGGTTTGATTTCATGTAAAGAGGTTTAAAGAGCCCTATGTGAGTGAGAAATAGTCATTTGTGGTTGATTTTCATTAATCTTTGCTCTCTTTTTTGCTTAATTGTGTCAATTTTTTCTTGATTAGTAATTTTTAGCTTAATCATAGAAATATTCTATTGCATTAGAAGTAGGCTTAGTAAATCAAACTTTACTTAATTAAGACACAATAAATTGGGTGAAAAGTGCATTAATCTCTAGCCCCATGTTAGGCTTAATCATAGACTAATTCGATCCCAAAAATGGAACAATTAATGTGTGATGATTGAGGGCTAACTTTTGATTTAATTAAGTTAACTTGCATGTTTTTTGGGCATTAATTGTTCTTAAAATTATGTCACAAGGAGAAAAACTTGGGTTCCATGTAAAATATGATTAAAATAATTAATTTTGTTTGAATCTAGTAATTTTATTTAATAAAATAATTAACTAAATTGAAATAGTGGGGGATCTTAATTGGCTTTACATCCCCTTCACATGCTTGACAATCATGACAAGACGTTAATAACCTAACTTTCTCTCCCTTCATTTAATCCATTTTCTCTTTATTCAAACCCTTCACTTGAGGCCCACACAAAGAAGAGAGGTAGGTCCTTTTTCAACGTGAGGGGAAGAAGATTTTAACGCGTGAATCCACAAAAGTGAAGGGAGCACTTTCTTTTTCTAAGGAGGAAAGGGATGTTTTTTTGTCTAGGGAAGGATACATTTTTTTAATCCTTAGGAGGAGGGGTTCCACTAGAAAATGAAATTTTGAAAGGCCAAAATTTCATGCTAATCCTAAGGATTCCAAGACAAAGTATGCATGATTCAAGCATAGAAGTCGTGTTCTTTTTTTTTTGTGTGAAAGAAAACAAGTTATTTTTGTTATAAAAAAAGGGTGGCCATAAAAAATGTTCTTTTTGTTAACCCAAAACACTCTCCAAGTCCCTGTACATTGTGCGTGGCTATCTACCTAGCCTCCAAGCAATTGGGGCCACCCTTTTACCCACCATCTTCTACGCACCCCTCCAAGCCTTCTTCAAACCCCACATAGCTATTACTATCATCTTCAATGACACAACTCTAGGACCACCTCCTTTCCATCCAATCCAAGCCTCCAACTCCTCCCAGCATTCACTTGTAGTAGCAAGACCACCAAGCCAAGGCCATCTCTTCTTTATCTCCTCTCCCCCTCACACCCTCAACATTTATCATGGACATGCCACCCCCTTGAGATCAGCCTTTCCAAATCCAATATGCAACCCTCCTAGTCAGTTCCACGTCACAACACTCCTTTCAATCAACATTCCCCCCAAGGGGCTGCTCCAAGCTGGGCACACTCCTCTTCTCATCAACCCCCCACCACCTTGACTCTCTTAACAACTAGCTGTCACTTTTCCCATAGTGTCTTTGTATAGCTCATAACCTAGTACCCTAGGGCTTTACGACATCCTCCATGGGCACACGTTATAATTATAAAATAAACATGTCAAAAAAGAGAATAATAAGGATGAATGCTTGCCTATGATTTCTTATGTACATTTAAAATGTACATTCAATATGAGAAAGATGCATCCATTTGAGAGCATGTTTACATGTTTAATTGAGGCTTGATGTGGCTCGCCTAGTGTTTATTGAGGGTTGATGTGGCTAGTGTTTCTTGAGGCTTGATGTGGCTAGCCTAGTGTTCATTAAGGTTTGATGTGGCTAGCCTAGTGTTTATTGGGGGTTGAAAAAAGGGAATAACCAGAATGAATGCTCACTTGAGCCTATGATTTCTTGTGTACATTTAAAATTTACAGTATGAGAAAGATGTAGATATTTGAAAAAAGTATGTTAATGTGTTTATTGAGGCTCGATGTGGCTAGCCTAGTGAATGAGATCACTTATTAGAGAAATTAAGGCTTTGTTATATGTTTGTGAATTGCACAAGCCTTTGTTAATGGATTCATATTCACATGGCAATCAAGAAATACATATTTTATTACTTATTAAGATGGAAGTAAACACAATGTGAGCAAGTTGATTTTTCCTATATGGGAACACCACCGCATCTTAAGCACATCTCAATTGTTGATGAGAAGATGGACTTGCACTGACAAATCCAACGTTGTTTGTACAACTCAGTCACACTTGACCATGACAAAGATGAAGGTTTGAGTGACAACTTTGTGATTGATAGAGCTCCCTATTTTGCTCTAGTTCTCAATGAATGGATCACCTTGTTGTATGGTGGCATTTATACAAACCTAAGCATGTGGAGCATTGATTTGTTGATCATTCATTGTTAGTGGAATAAACAAGACTTGTCAAAGTAACATGGCATTGATGCCAACAAGACTTGACCATGACAAAGATGAAGTTTTGAGTGACAACTTTGTGATTGATAGAGCTCCCTATTTTGCTCTAGTTCTTCTCAATGAATGGATCACCTTGTTGTATGGTGGTATTTATACAAACCTAAGCATGTGGAGCATTGATTTGTTGATCATTCATTGTTAGTGGAATAAACAAGACTTGTCAAAGTAACACGGCATTGATGCCAACATGCTAATGATATTGTTTGACATACACCAACCATGCTAGTCATGCTACAACTTTTAGGCCCATTCAAACCATCTCGATGCCCATTTGAGCCCTAGAATGTTGAGGCAAGGTGTCTAATAGTAAGGTAGTGTACTAAGCCCTTGTGTGGACCGTTACAAAGATAATGGCTCGATTCAAGGATGTAATCTCATGATGTTAGCTTGATAAATTTATCGCAAAACACTAAACCCTTGTAAATACATCATCGTCCAATAGAAACTAATACATCGCATATGATTGAATTTCATGCCCATAAAAGAATCAACAACCTACTTGGTCATGTTTGGACAAACAAAAATGGCACGACAACATCAATATGCGGTCACTCATGCACATACATGCTTATACAATAAGAATCCTATATCTCTACATATTTTTTTTCTTTAAAAAAAAATCATGGCCTTCGCACGAAGATGATGGGATCTATTGTGAATTAGAGGCAATCAACATGTTGCATGTGGAGGTGATACTGTTTTGAAGTTTGATCATGGTTTTCTTGGAGGCCTAAAGGGGCTAGTAAGGAGGTGGGTTTTAATTACTCCCTTCTCTCTCCCTTCTTGTTACAAAAAAGGAACATTGGTAGAGATGAGTAAGTGAAACCCATCCGAAAATGAGGATTTAAACCACAATAAATTTCAATGGTTCTTGGTGAATAAAAGTTTTACAAACTTTTAGGCTTGGGAATTGGATATTGGTTAGGCCTTTATCAAAGGTTTTTATCTAAGGTGTGGGAGTATATAGACTCCATAAATAGTTCATGTATTTGGGTGGATGTGAGAATGTGTGTGTGTGTGTGTGTGTGTTAGAGAGAGAGAGAGAGAGAGAGAGAGAGAGAGAGAGAGGTGTTAACGTCGGTAGAATGCAACATGAGGGTATATACGACCAACGGTGGGACTTGAACTCGGGTGGATCATGGCCTTTATAAGGGCCCAATCTGTCCCACTTGTGGGTGGAGAGAGAGAGAGAGAGAGAAGAGAGTGTGTTTAGTGTGAGAGTAAAACTTGAAGGTACCCAGGGGGTACTTGTGAGGCTCTAAGCCAACATGGAGGTGTGGCCAGTTTAAAGCCACAAATATTTTGAAGCATGCGTACATTCTCTCGAAGCGTCCTGGGTGGGCTCCACCAAACGAAGGGATTGATGACGTGGAGGTTTGGGAGGCAGTGGGGAGGATTTGGGCTCCACCAAACGAAGGGGATGATGACGTGGAGGCTTGGGAGGCAGTGGGAGAAGAAAGGAGAGTCCACCGTTGTTGATGAGGGGAGAACAGGGCACGAGGCCCTGCCACGTGCGCATCGCAAGGATGAAACCAGGGCCTCACGCTGGCCCTTATCACTCCCAAAAGAACTCTACAAAAGAGCACAAAAATCAGTCGAGTGCTTAAAGTGTTGGGTGCCCTGCGTCCCCCCCCTCTCTCTCTCTGTCTTATTGTGTTTCGCCGCACCTCAGCATTCTTTCGATACGTTGCTCGTCTTGTGTGTGTGTGTGTGTGTGTGTGTGTGTTTTGAAGTAATCATCAATGGCTCAATCTGCTCTTCTTTCCCGCTCCTCTGCTTTGTCTTCTTCTTTCACCGAATTCCAAGCAGGCGTTCTTATGCAGCCCGCCTCTGCACATACCCTCTCCTTTGCCCCTCTCCACCCTCTCGCTTCCCGCACTAGCAGATCTTCTCCCTCTGTCAAGACCTTAGCCCTGTTCGGCACCAAGACCCCCAAGAAGGTAACACTCATATCTCCCTTGCCTGTGTCTCGCACGCTTTCTCATGCTTGCACGAGCTTGCAATTGAATGTTGGTTGCGTGTGTTGCAGACAACTGCCCCCAAGTCTGTCGAGAAGGGCAAGACAGAAGACGGCCTTTTTGGAACCTCGGGGGGCATTGGTTTCACGAAACAGAACGAGCTCTTCGTTGGGCGGGTGGCCATGCTGGGCTTCGCGGTGAGCATTTGGTCTCTGCACTACCCTTATGTCCGGCGAGTGTGCAAGCGATGTCTCAATTAACCTCCATTCTCCCTGTGTTGTATGCAGGCCTCGATATTGGGGGAGGCCATAACCGGCAAGGGCACCCTTGCCCAGTTCGACTTTGAAACCGGGCTGCCTCTGACTGAGACCGAGCCCCTCCTGCTCTTCTTCATTCTTTTCACATTGTTGGGGGCCATCGGAGCTTTAGGAGACAGAGGCAAGTTCGTGGACGAGGCGCCCGTTGGTCCTCTGATCCCACCTGGCAAGGGCGTGAAGTCAGCCCTCGGTCTGAAGGAGGGAGGTAAGGGTTAACTAATGTGGTTTAAGCTTGATCAAATCATCCTCTAATTGTGTTAATCCAATGTGAAGTATGCTCAATGATCATTAATGTGGACTCTTAATCACGAGTTTGTCTCGTGTGCAGGTCCAACCTTTGGGTTCACGAAGGCAAATGAGCTGTTTGTGGGGAGGATGGCTCAGCTTGGCATTGCATTCTCTATAATTGGGGAGATAATTACTGGCAAAGGAACCTTGGCCCAGCTAAACATAGAGACAGGTGTGCCCATCAACGAGATCGAGCCCCTCGTGATCTTTTGGGTGGCCTTTTTCTTGATCGCCGCCATCAACCCTGGTACCGGAAAGTTCGTCACAGATGAAGAAGAGTAGAGAGATCAATTTCCCTCTCACAACGTGAGACCTAGCTTGTTTGTAAACATTGTCTTTTTATTTACAAGGGCTTGAATACTTTGATATTAAATTGCATACCATGAGTCTCTTATCACGGATATTCACATATTGTAAACTATACGTAAGATTTCTTCTTTTGCCTCCCACCTCCACCCTTCCTTCCCTCCTTTTTTTTTTTTAACGTATAGATACTCGAGGGGTGTCCAATAACTGCTAAGAACTTTAATTTCAGATTAAAAAAATACTCCAGTTCTTCCCACGCCACCGCCGAAATACAAACTGCTTACGAGTACTGATTGAAGACGGATTGAAAGCAAATCCCATGGCCAGATACCTCGTAAAGGCGGTTTAAGTTCCTACCTTCCCCTAAATGAGCTTGATTACATGTAAATCGCCCGACTGTCCTAAGCCACCTGCAACTCCATTCCATTAAGTGTTGGCAAAGGTCTATGCTCTCAACAAGTGAAATATTGATTCGTTGTGGGTCGAGCAAAGTGAGCACCACCTTCATCTCCATTTTAAGTGTTGGCATAGGTCTGCTCTCAACAAGTGAAATATTGATTGGTCGAGCAAAGTGGGCACAAGTGCAAAACCAGATTCAATTTGGCAAGCCTGTCCTAAGTAGCTAAGTTCTGGTGAAGCACCCTGCATAGGAAAGTGTGCATGTCAAAGCATGGTTTGGTCTTCCAAACCTCAGTGGTCCAAACGCAACAACTATGTTGTCCAATCGCAACAACTACGTCACCGAGTCTTGAGTGTCCCAACATTGGAACAGTGGCGTTGCCCACTTGGTATGGCTATTCATTAGGTCCTCTCATCATAGTCATCACTTTCTATATGGCAATTGATTAAAGAAATTGAACTTGTCCTAAAGCACACAACACTTCAAAGAGGGAAAGAAAGATGTAGCATACGTTAAAACTCCTGATGTTGAAGAGTTCAACACATCATAACTTGATGAGATATCGAAGTGATCGACATAATAGATCCTCATGAGGATCCTAACTAGTTCTATTGTTAGGGGTTTTTGCAATTATCATTGTTTGTGAAGAAAATGGAAAAGTCATCATGGTCAGAAAAATGGAAAACAGAGGATATGTGTGTACCTATAAAAAAGGTCAATCTTTCTAGTACAACCCACAAACACTATTGTCCATTGCCGCGCACACAGCATGTTTTAGAACGAGTGGCTAGAGAAGAAGCCTAGAGCTTCTTGTATGTTTTTTTCGTAATACAATCAAGTGTCTATTGCCCCTAAAGACTAGCCCATGACTACATTTACAATTAAGAGTGGAACATTTGTCTATACAGATATGCCCTTTAGATCAACCATTATCTATAAGGTTATGCCATTTGGACCAACAAATCCACTTGCCACATCTCACAAAGATTGATGTGCGCACCAATTTAAGGACTACAAGTCTTCATAGATGACAGATGCTTACTCTCAAAATGGAAAGACCATATGTCTTACCTAAGAGTGGTGTTTTGTATCGAATATCCTTGAAACCCTAGAAATGCCAATTTTGGATAAAGCATGGGGTAATCTTGGGACATGGCGCACCCAAAAATATTTCCATGGATCACATTAAGGTTAAACTGATAGTTGAAATACCACCCCCATCAACGGAGTTTAAAGTTTTTTTAGTAACGTTTGATATTATTAAAGGTTTAGTTTATTCTATGCTAAAATCGCGGTCATGTATAACCTTTGATTAGATGGAACATATGACAAACGTAAGAATACATTGGCTAGTAGTGCACCCATCTTGAGACCACTCTTTCATGTATGCACTGATGCAATTGGATGTGTGTCGGCACCAACATGGGGAGTATGAATTGGTGAACCCGTCATTAGGATTGATTATGACCCTTTGAATGCATGTCTATTCTAGTTAGATTTGGTATCTTAATGGAGTGATGTTATATCCCAATAACTTGCTTATGGTTTTTCGTACGATCGCCCATTGAATAAAGATAAGATGTAATAGCTTATTAAGTTAGTTGCACCTTAAAGATAAGATGTGATGGTTTATTAAGTTAACTGTACCTTACCAATTGATAGAGGGAAATAACTATGTACTGATGAAGAGATATATTCTCAATAAGAAATTTTTTGCAAACGTCTTAGAAAAAGCGGACTTCTGAATACACATTAGAATAGTAGGACACTTTGTGGGTAAGGTAAATTGCTCACAAGGTTTTCCAAGAAAGATAATGGTGGCCACTAATATTGTCCAGTGACACCATAGAATTCAAAAAGAGATGTGAGAAACAAGATTGAATGTCCCACTACTAGTCATAGTCACACAAACATATGAGAAATGGGGAATCGACTTTGTAGGACCTATCACTCTAGCCACAAGGGAAACTCAAAATTGTTCTATCATTTTGTCTACTAACTATTTCACCAAATGGATAGAGGTTAGGGCCTTGAGGAGCTGACACTCATACCACATTGAAATTCTCATATGATGAGAGAAAGTCATTTCCATATTTGGTTGCCTATTTACAATTGTATAACACTTCATCAATGATAAAATTGAGTGTCTCTTGATGGGTTTTTTGGTGGTTCTCACTTAAAATCTTAACCTTATTACCCACAAGCTAATGGCTAGGCTGAAAGTACAAGCCATTAGCTTGTGCTTCTCACTTAAAATCTCAACCTTATTATCCACAAGCTAATGGCTAGGCTGAAAGCACTATAATAAGACGTCATGCGTAATTCTTACAAAAATTGTTGAGGCTAGTTGTAATGATTAGGAACATAAGCTTACTATTGCACTTTGGGCTTATTAATGAGCATCTTACAAAGGTGCAACTAGATACACCAACTGGTGGGGATACATGCCGTTTTGGAAGGAGTAGACACGGCATGACTAAAAGGTTGATTGACCTAGAGAAACTGGATAAAACTAGATTGGTAGCATCACATAGGTTAATGGCTGAGAAGTTTCGTAAGAAAAAATGGCTTGACCAAAATGTCAAAAAAGAAGGAACTTAGGGAAGGGTATCTAGCCCTTATATTTGATGTTAGTTCCAATAGAAATATTGGAGTATGGGACCATTCAGAGTCATAGAGAGATCACCCCACAAGGCTTGGTGAGAATTGAAACCCTTGATTGTGTCGAAATGGAATGATACATTAATGAGAGTAACTAAAAAATTAATATAGACCTCTGACCCAAGACATGCTTGCTTAGGTACATAAGAAAAGGCTAGGAAAATAGGGGGAAAAAAAGGAATTGACAAATAGGCCAAAGAGGAAGCTAAAGCTCGTGAGACTAAAGACAAATAATGGTTTCAAAACAAAAACTTATGTGTGAACATGACTCCACTCACTTCACCAGAACAATGGTTTTAAAACAAAAATTTACATGTGAACATGACTATCGTCACTTCACTAGAAGATGAGGACTTTGACATTGAAAATCTAGGCTAAAGGTTTAAATATCTACCTTTGGTAACTAAACTCTAGCATGGCATTAATTATTATAGGGGCATCACAACTTGCGTTCCTATGAAACATGGGAAACCTTGGGTAAAGAACTTGGTCCTACAAGCCCTAAGTGTGAAGTGTAAGATTATACATGGTGGAAGATAAAGGAAAACAGAGCTAAAACCAACCCAGAGGAGAAGAAATGTGATGCAAGAAGCCATAAGAACCTCACAAGACTCTGGGGGGAGGGGGGTTCACTAAAAAATATGTAAGATAGCACGTGAGTTATACAGAAGGGGTTTTTTTCTCTTGCAGAGTTATAGAAAGTTTACATACATAAGGGGATTTAAATTGAAATGGTGAAAATTTTGGTATAAAAGGGGCAATTTTATTGTAAAAAGTGTTACAAAAGGGGTGTTTTTAAAATTTAAAAATCTGTAAGTAGGGGGTTTTTTAAATACCCCTTGAACGCACGTGCTACTGTTGGAATTTATGGATTTATTTGATGCATAATTATTTTATGTGCAAGCGAGACTGATCACCTCTAGCTTGTCGCATATTTTGAGCTTATATTGTGGACGCCAATGCAAATAAGTGGCAGGGTTAGTGTGCGGGATGTGCATGGATCCATTGGGCTTGTTGGCCACCTGATGCTTGGGGTTGTTGTTGGCTGTATTAGATGCCCCTTGTGCTCATGGTTGGCCATCTATTAAAAAATCAACTTGAAAGATATACTCAAGCTCAAAAATGGAAGAAAGCTCCGCCATCTATTAAAAAATCAACTTGAAAGATATACTCAAGCTCAAAAATAGAAGAAAGCTCTGTTCTGCAACTCCCCTTGTGTTCACGATTGGCCATCTATTAAAAAATCAACTTGAAAGATACACTCAAGCTCAAAAATAGAAGAAAGCTCCAACTGCTGTTACTTGTCTCTTTCTCTCCTTCCACGGATATGAGAGAGAAAGAGAGAGAGAGAGATGCTTCCTCTCCTTTCGCCAAAAAGAGAGATATATTTATGCTTCGTTGGACGTTTTTATCAAAGAAAAAGAATATATATATATATATATATAAATCTTAATGGACATTTCCAGCCAAGGATGCGCCAACCCCTTCGTGCTGGTGATTGCTTGTTGTATCTCTCCTTGAGGCCCGGGGTGCGTGCGCCCGCCCGTCCTATGTTGCCTTGGCCCTGCTGCATTTGCGTTGCCTTGGCCTTGCTGCAGTCCGTTCTATTGCTACGTTGTTTGTATGCCATCGATGACGTGGGGCGCGGCACTCGTTCCTCGTGATTACCCCAAAGCTTTCAAGGCCCTCCTTTAATGACGAGAACCACACATTAATAGCTTTGTACCTCTGCTGTGCTCTGCTCTGATACCAATGCTGTTAATAAACCTCCATAACCATAGCTTCAAGCTTTGCAAATAAACAAGAAGGAAATAAATATAGCAACTATGCACGACAAAGAGAGTGGGTTCAATCTCGATTTTAACCCATTCTTGTGTTGTGTGCATAGCTTTCTTCTATTTGGAGCTTGAGTATTTCTATCAAGTTGATTTTTAATAGAGGGTCAACTGTGAGCTTCCAATGTTGGTATCAGATTTAACCCATTCTTGTGTTGTGTGCATAGCTTTCTTCTATTTGGAGCTTGAGTATTTCTTTCAAGTTGATTTTTAATAGAGGGTCAACTGTGAGCTTTCAATATTGGTATCAGAGCCAGAGAGCCAGGGAACACAGAGAATTGTGCACTGTACTTTTCTTGTCTCTGAAATAAAAAAAAAGGTTATGTATTGGGCACTCAGACGGCCCAAGACTGTTGTCCTTTTTGCGTGAAGGTGAGAGCCACCGACACTAAACCCAAGAGTGACGCCAGTTGTCAAAGCGTCGCCTATCTCCTCGTCTACAGTGCACAACAGTGGACAGCGCAACGGTCACCGATGAACACACCGACTACCCATCGCCAACAAGCACCGGCAACAACCCCAACCACCAGCAAGAACCTCGACAACAAGTGCCGACAAAACAGGTGACGGACGACAGTGCGATTCCAACCCCGACGAATGGACAGGCAGCATGTACCGGGGACTCCACCTCCCCACACACCAACGTGGGTGTCTCATAAGAGACAAAGACAAAGAGGTGACTATTCTCCCCTTTATACTCGGCGTTTTCTCTCCACTTGACACTATGTGAGATTATTTGAGGGCTGCATGGTGCTCTGTGGTGGTGAGCCCGTGAGAATAAGAAGCAAGTAAGAGAAGAGGGAAAAACCGTGCAACAACAATTCAAAATCGCATACTGTATGTTTTTCATTGAAGCTAGACTAAGTCATGCCGACTATGAGCTATCTACAAAAATCATATCACCAGCAGGACGAAGAATCAAGATCCTATTCGAATATCGAGAAAAGGGAAGTATCTTTCATATATAATGCGTTTAATTTCAAAATTCAATAGATAACTGAATTGTGTTTGTATCACTTAATAAAACTCATGGTTTTTTTTTTATAATTCTCATGTATGCTACTAATCAATTTCCATCTTCACCCCTCAAATTTTTTTGCTTCTATACGGTAGATCTCTAATGTCCTCTCTACGACGCTTCTTTCTACCACAAGTATCCATAGATCTTTCTACACCAATTCTAGCCATTCTTTCTCTCGTCAACTTGAAAACCAAAGGCAAACCTTATACAAATCAGGTAATTCCAAATTTAATGAGTTATCAAGGTATTCTTCTTGTGATAATTCATTTGTGTGTGTGTGTGTGTGTGTGTGTGTATACATACACACACACACACACACACACATTGATTCTATATATCCATAATATTTCTATTTAAAAGTTTTTTTAACACATAAATACAAATATATATATTTTCTTAATTAGTTTCACTTGCATATAGAGAAATCATTTTAAATAAAATGAATTTATCTGATTTTACTTTATTTTGTGTTAAGTTGTAAGACCTTAGGGCCTTCACATAAAAAAGCGCAGACTAAAGTTTGTTGAGAAACATCCAACCATTAAATTATCTCCACGATTTTATTGGCCTTTTAGAATAACTACTACTAAGATCAATGACAATGCTTATCGTTTGTCCCTTCCTGACCATTGGAATATTAAGAATTCCTAAGTTCACATTAGTCTACTTAGGCCCTTTAAAAGTACACCACCTTCTACCCCCATTTTTGATAACCCACCTCTCCTAGAGGTTGATACAGAAATTTTAGTTCCAAAAGCAATTCTTGATCATGAACAAACTACAACTCGCAATGGTAATGTTTATGTCAGATATTTGGTTAAGTGCAAGAATCATCCTGTAGAAGAATCTCAGTGGATTCTAGACCATGCCCTTTCACACACTGTGCCCTGATCGACTCCTTTCACAGACAGTTATAGTGAATTTTACGCTTAGTATTGAGACCGATGTAATCGTGTGAAGGTCACCAATTTGAGGTATCACACGATTGGCAGTTTATTTTGGTATATGATATTAATATGTGTGAAGGTCACTGATTTGAGGTATCACACGATTGGTAGTTTCTTTTGGTTTTGGCATTGGTATGTGTGAAGGTCACCGATGATAGCAAATCAAAGGTCCAAAATTGTTTCGATCGCGACGCCTCTTTCTAGCCATAGATCCCTCCTGAAACATGCTGTGTCACATAGTCACTCATGAGGGGTGCTCCCCCTTTATAGCCACAGCTGCAGTCTAAAGCGATCTAATTGTACGGAAAGCGGAGGAGGTGAAAAAGCGTCCCCACGTGGGATTGCTTATTTATGTGAGAGAGAGAGAGAGAGAGAGAGAGGGCACTTGGCATACTCCATCGGAATATTTTAAGGTCAGTCAACGGATAGGTAGTGACATTACTAAGTCTAAGAAAGAATATGGCCTTAAAGTTTCTCTAATTAGAAATAAAATTTACCCAATCATAAGGTTTTTTTAGTTCTATGAATGCATGTAATGATGTGTAAGAATAGTTTCAAAGTTGAGTGAGTTAAAATACACTTGAGTAAGTGAAAAAATTCACTCCATATCGAGGTTGCACGTCTACTGCAAGTTGTAAATCTTGATTTGGTCTACATGATTTAACCTCAAAAACTTGTAAATCAAACTCATCTAGCAAGCTCATAATCAAATAACCGTAGGTCGTAAGCATGCTCCAATTGGATGTCACTAGGTTGATCTTTCCCCTCACTTGGGTCTCCTAAAACATAACCTTCAGCAGTTGGATGGGAAGGCAATGGTCTCTATGCATCTTGGCTGTGCAAGGGCATAGGTACTATACATAAGTGGGTCAAGCATCTCATACCTTGGAAATCATCTATGTACTCGCCTACTGCTACCTAGAATAGACATGGTGTGGGCAAGAGCATTTCATAAAGTGGTGGGGTGAGCACAAGGTAGTGCTCTTGCCTCCATTTTCTATTGCCTCCACAACCCTTTATTACGGGTGAGTGGGTTGAGGGATTGGGTGGGCCCTATGGGAGGGTAGTAGCTGGCTGGGCCATTCCACGCACTGTCTTGCTCTCTCAACACCCACTTGTCTTCTTCAAGCTCAAGGCTACTACAAAGGTAACAACTAGATTTGGGTTCCAAACCACATTGACCTGGTCATCCCAAGAGGATTTAATGCACAAGCCTCACTAGCAGCTCGTAAATCCATCCACCCAAAATCACACAAGGGAAAGGAGGTCATGATTGAACCCTTACCATCCCTCCCTCAAAAGGTATGGATTCCTAAACGCATTAAAACATTGGAATCTACCTTGGAAAGGGGGGAAAACAGACGATGCTTCCACTTCAGCAACTTGTGCTTCACTAAGAGAGGCTTTACATGCAGCTTCTTCATCAAGCTCATCCTTATCTTCATAGGTTTTGTATGATGAATCTACTATAATGGAGATGCTTGATGTAACGCACAAACTTCAACCACCCACATTTCCTCCGAAAGAAGAACCCATAGGCCTGATTAGGTCTTATGAGAGTCCTTTTCCACCATTACAACTAGATGTCAACATTACTATGGTGCCAAAGTGTTCTTCATCAAACCTACATCATCCTCAGGGAAGATGGACAAAAGGCTTACATCACCCTTTGAGAAGTCCACGGATGATGAGAAGCAAGAAGGGGGACATACAACCAACTTCTATATTCGTACCCCCAATTAATTTTTTTCTCCATGACAACTTCTATATTTGTACCCCCAATTAATTTTTTTCTCCATGACAACTTCTATATTCGTACCCCCAATTAATTTTTTTCTCCATGGCAACTTACGTTCATGCAAAGCAAGAGCCTATTGGGAAAACATAACTCCCACAAGAATAGTAAATATTAAAACCATACTAAAACATAATTCCACATATTTTATTTAAAAAATAAAAATAATAAATAAATAAGAAACCCTAAAAAAGACAAAGAGTTGAGCACACAACAATACAAAGAGAATACATGAATGTATAGGATACCATCTTTCCAAACACACTTGCATTACTTTAAATGCACCCTTAGGAAAGACTTGTTATGGAGGTAATTCCATTGATATGTTTTTACTATAATTTCATCCCACGGCTCCATGCCATACATGTAGACGACATATGCTTCTTGCCACATCCCACCTTTGTTGGCAATGTAGAACTATTTTCGACATTATGGGACAACATTACTCCAATTCATAGTAGAAGTAACACCGTAAAGGCATGATGACATGAGTGTTCTTTATGCGATTAGTGGACCTAACCAAGTAAAAACACCCCAAAAGGGGATTTGGGAGACCTAAGAGCCTTTTGACCCTTATACTAAGGTTTTTAAACCTGTTTTATTGCATGTAGGATAATTCCCTTACACGTGGTAGAGAAAGAGGAAGACGGCTCTTCCAACACCTTCCTTGGCATCAAACTTAGCTCCATGATGATCACGACAGAGGCTGCAGGCAGCAACGTACGATGGCTTGGCTTAGAGGTATGACATTGGCTTCGGCTTAGAGGTGGCAGTGGCTTGGCCATGGTAGCAGCTTGGTCAGAGGCCATGGTGAGCTTGGGGGTAGAGGCTTTACGAAGAGCTTGGCTTGGCTCAGCCCAGCAGCAGCGTGTACACACAAGCGGGAGTAGAGGACGAGCAGAGCAAGGCGAGGAAGAGTGCACCCGCTCTTTGATAACATGTTGAGAGAGCAAGACAATGTGTGGAATGACCCAGTCGGCCAGCCTCCCACCACCCACAGAGCCTATCCAATCCCTCAACCCACTCACCCATAAAGGATTGTGGAGGGATGTGGGAGGCCTAAGGGTATTTTGACCCTTATACTAAGGGTTTTTAACCCCTTTTATTGCATGTGGGATAATCTCCTTACACATGGTAGCAGGAGGACGACGACTCTTCCAACAATGGGAACCCACCTTGAAGTAACCTTAGGGTTGGACTTTGAACGATGACTTTTCCTAGGCTTTTGGGCCATTTGTTTTTGTCGACGTGGAGTAGGTTGAGTAGCCTTGGAAACCCGTTTGAAGGTAGGTTGAGGATTCTTAACTTGTTTTCTTGTTGAGCATTGGTCCCTCTTCGGGAAAGATGTGGATGTAGAGTTGGAAGCTGAAGACGTGGTTGGCAATGATGTTGAAGTTGGTATGGAGGAAGTAGCCTTGGGTTGAGCCGATGTTGAAGCTTCATTCTTACAACATTCTAGGGCTAAATGGTGTAGCGTAGTTGTGCATGGAGTGTAAGGGTGTAGAGTTAGTGGAGACACTCCTCCCTATGGCCCAATCTATAGTGCATTGGGTAGCTTTCATCCATGCTTGGCCAAGAATGACTTGTTCCTCCATTGTCCCAGCAGGCATGACCAAAAAATTGCTCACCCAGGGCCCGTTTGCACCATAGATGATAGTTTTTAGAATGCCTAGCACTTTGGTACTCTTGTTATTGATTCCTTTTACTCTTAAAGGAGAAGTTAGCAATTAAGGCTTTCCCAGTTGGTACCATACATTAAAAGAAGTAAATTGTGACTTTCTCCAAATAGGTAATTCAATTTGCATTTTGAGAGGTGTAATGTGATCTTCTATTTCTCCAACAACCTCTCCTACATAAGCTTGTGTAGTTTAGTATTCTTTATGTTTACTCTCATTTAAGAAGCTTACTTCAATGTGTCATAAGCTTGTTGGCATTCTTCTGTTCACTCAAATATAATGAGAAGCTTGTACAAAGGTCTAGCTATCTCAGTATAGAATAATATAAACCATAGATAGTAGCTAACATGAACCATAAATCTTTGAACTCCCTTGTAGTTTGTGGTGGGTGGCAGTAAGTCCAAAATGACTTTGATTTTTCCCTCATCTATAGAAATATCATTTTTGGACACTATATGTTCCAAAATCACTCCATACTTGACACAACATTGGCATGTGAAAGGGCTCAATAATATGCAATAAAGCCTACACCTTTCAAAGATCTTTCTTAAGTATGCTAGATGTTCTTTCCAAGAAAAATAAATGCATAAATCATCTAAAAAAGATTCAACAAACTCTCTTAATAAGTCCTTAAAGACGATGTTCTCGCACAAAAACTGCACTTTCCTTGGTATCGTGCTCTCAAGATTGGACACTCACTCGTGGTATGAGCTTGTCAGCATATAGAAAACCACTATAGCTCTCTCCTTGGTTATCTCTTCTTGCAATGCTTTCATGAAGTCCGTGAAATTCATTTTTTGCTAAAGTGTTACCTTTAACCAAGGGTTTAGCTATTATTGATGAAGCAGCCAATTTTACGTCTAATGCTCTGGCTCCCTTAATCATTAGATTATCCTCTAGCTGGATGGCATTAGTTGTGACTTCATCCCCATGTGGTGATATGACTAAGCCATTATATATCTCCTCATGTTTAAGCCCACCATGGATGAATCTATCAAGCAATTGGCTATTGGTAAAATGTTCATGCAAAGCACAATGAGAGTTCAAATGTTTGAGTTGGATAATGGACTCCCTAACTGACTCAACCTCCTCTCTCCACAATGCTCCCTCATGCACAAATCACTTCAAGAATAATCTTCTAAGCACTTCAAAGTGTAAGTGTTCCTCAACTCTGAGAGTTATAAACCAATCAAGTCAGTATTAGGTAATTCAAGAAAATCTCAATTCCCAGAATGGCAGTGTTCAGGGATTTCATGATCAATTTTCTTCAAAACATAGGTTTTATGGCATAAATAACTACATGTTTGGACATTAAAGCATGTAAATTAGTTAATTTGTGATGTAAAACCTAATCAAATTTCCTCAATATTAAGAAAGCTACATGCACACACATTACCGTACTCATCCCATGGGGAATGACGATATTATACTTGTCACATTGAGATTTATAATCCCAAAATGACACCATTGGAATTTATCAAGGGACTTTTTAAAAAAAATGGTTTTTAACAACTGTTTTTTGAATTAAGAGAGAATGGTAGTGGTGCCATTCTTCCTCAATTTTGGTAAAGGACTTAGAAAATACAAAATGGTCTCTTGCAACTGTTCTTGAACCTATGTACAATCCTTATTAGAAAATTTCTTTAGGTACACCCACTATGAAATGAAATTTTTGGTAGCATGAGCCGTGATCTCAAGAGTCTTTGTGGTGTTCATAAACACCATCAAAATATTAGATCTAAGAAGTGTTGTTCTATACTTGTCACATTCAAATAGTTTAATAAATGGTCATGGTGCCGTTCTCCTCATTGGATGACCTTATTGTTAAGGGTTTAGGTACACCCACTATGAAATGCAATTTTTGGTAGCATGAGTTGTCATCATCTCAAGAGTTTTTGTGGTGTTCATAAACACCATCAAAATATTAGATCTAAGTGTTGTTCCACAATTGTCACATTAAAATGGTTTAATAAATGTTCATGGTGTTGTTCTCCTCATTGGATGACCTTATTGTTAAGGGTTGGATAACATTATATAAAACATACAAATTTAAAATGTATAGACTGATCTATCCACTGTCATAGGGGAGACAGGTAGGGTGTTCTTCTCCCATCCTTAACTTGGTTTTAAGAGAGATTGTCATTCTCCACCTTTTCCCACTAGAATGGAAGGGTTTATGACCCTCTATCATTAAACTGGTGCTATTCTCCAATCCGCTTGGAAAATTTGATTTTAGGGGTCAATGATGGATTTGGTACCATTCGCACCTCATTAAGGGAGATGGTAGCCCCATTACTTAGGGAAAAATGGCATTGTGTCATTCTCTCCTTGAAAATTTTGGTTTGAGATGAGAAAATCAAACAGAGAACAGCAGTGTTGCCATTCTCCCCTCCTCCCTAATCTAATCCAAATTTGATGGGAGAATTTCACCATTGCAAGTCTCGCTCTTGTATAAAATGGAGGAAGAATGGCAATGAGGGTGGTGGCCAACAAGCTTAACCCTAGCGCAATGTAATCTTAGCTAGCCACATCAACTCCAGCTCGACATCTACCATGATTTTTGTTACCATATTAAATTATTGCTAGCCTCACATATTTAATCTCCTACATTTACCTTGTTCATATTTATTCCACGCTCACATATTTAATCTCCTACATTTATCTTGTTTGTTAGCATCACATTTTTATTTAATCTCCTACATTTATCTTGTTTGTTAGCATCACATTTTTATTTCTGGCTCACATATTTAATCTCCTACATTTATCTTGTTTGTTAGCATCACATTTGTTTAAACTAGATAACTCCCTTACATTCAAGGAAGAATGGTAGTGGTGCCATTCTTAAGGTCACCCATCACACCTTAAGGGGATAATGGCACCACTACCATTCTCCCTTACATTCAATGAAGATGCCATTCTCAAGGCATCCCATCGTCTTAAAGGGGGGGCATGGGACCATTGCCATTCTCTCTTACATTCAAGGAAGAATAGCAGTGGTGCCATTCTCAAGGCCTCCCTTGACCTTGATTGAGGAAGAGAATGGCACCATTGCCATTCTCAGGGCCTCCCATCACCCTAAAGGGGAGAATGGAAGTGGTGCCATTCTTAGGGCCTCCTATCCCATCACCTTGATGGGGAGAATGACACCATTGCCTTTGTCCCTTACGTTCAAGGAAGAATGGCAGTGGTGCCATCTTTAAGGCCTCCCATCACCTTGAAGGGGGGAATGGCACCGTTGTCATTCTCCCTTACATTCAAAGAAGAATGGCACTGGTGCCTTTCTCAAGGTATCCCACCATTTTGATTGAAGGGAAGAATGGCACCATTGCCATTCTCAGGTCCTTTCATCACCTGAAAGGGGAGAATAGCACCACTGCCATTCTAAAGGCCTTCTATCCCATCATCTTGAAAGGTAGAATGGCACCACTACTATTTTCCCTTACGTTCAGGAAAAGAATGGTAGTGGCTACCATCCTCAAGGCATCCCATCACCGTGAAGAGGAGAATGGAACCACTGCCATTCTCCATTACATTCAAGGAAGAATGGTACTGGTACCATTCTCAAGGCATCCCATCACCTTGAAGGGGGGAATGGCACCACTACCTTTTTCTCTTACATTTAAGAAAGAATGGTAGTGATTCCATTCTCAAGGTATCCCATCATTTTGATTGAAGGGAAGAATGACACCACTACCATTCTCAGGGCCTTCCATCACCTTAAAGGGGAGAGTGACATGATTGCCATTCTCAAGGCCTTCCATCCTATTACCTTAAAGGGAAGAATGGCACCATTTCCATTCTCCCTTACGTTTAAGAAAGAATGGCAGTAGTGCCATTCTCAAGGACTCCGGGAGCATCACCTTGAAGGAGGGAATGGCACCACTACCATGCTCCCTTACATTCAAGGAAGAATGGCAGTGGTGTCATTCTCAAGGAATCCCATCATTTTGATTGAAGGGGAGAATGGCACCATTGCCATTCTTAGGGCCTCCCATCCCATCACTGTGAAGGGGAGAATGGGACCACTACCATTCACCCTTACATTCTTAAGGCCTCCCATCACTTTCATGAGGAGAATGGCACCACTACCATTCACCCTTACATTCTAGGAAGAATGGTAGTGGTGCCATTCTCAAGGCCTCCCATCACTTTCATTCACCCTTACATTCTAGGAAGAATGTGAAGTGGTACCATTCTCGAGGCCTCCCATTAACTTGAAGGCGGGAATGGCACCACTGCCATTCTCCCTTGCATTCAAGGAAGAATGGCGATGGTGTCATTCTCAAGGCATCCCATCATTGTGAATTAAAGTGGAGAATTCTCCTCCATGGCATTATGAAGAATGGCAGTAGTGCCATTCTCCCCCATTCTTGATTCTCAATTTTGAATTTGAATTTTAATCTCCATTATCCCCACTCTCCCTCCTTGTTTTGAATATGAGTATGGCACCAATGTCTATCCATTGAATTTTGAAATTTCCTCCTTAGATTCAAAAACCATAGTTTAAAAATTTACCTCCCCAATTCAAACATTACCTATCCAATATCCCAAACAATTCTCTCATGGTGTTGTCATCATTTTGGGCATATAAAGGCGAGTGTGCATATGCAATTGACACTAGTGAAACTATAATCACAGGTGCACTTCCTTGTGGATTGTTTTTTAATGTATGTATGTACATATGTACGTACGTACATACACATACAAACATAAATAAAGTTTCATAAGATTAGAATTAATTTGTATCCATATACTAATTTTAAACTAGATAACTCTAAATTTTAAGCACAAATTAAACTAAACTAATAAAACACTAATTAGATTATAAATACTAATTAAACACAAACTAGAATCTAGACACTAATTAGATTTTAAACTAATTAATTAAAGTAATTAGAGAGAGAGAGAGAGAGAGAGAGAGAGAGAGAGAGGGGTGTGTATAGGTGTTTTAGAGAGAGAAAGAGAGAGAGGTGGAGAGAACTGTGTGTGTGTGTGTGTGAGAGAGAGAGAGAGAGAGAGAGAGAGAGAGAGAGAGAGGTACCTTTCTCAGGGCATCCCATCATTTTGATTGAAGGGAAGAATGGCACCACTACCATTCTCAGTGTGTGTAGGTATTTGAGAGAGAGAGAGAGAGAGAGAGAGAGAGAGAGTGGTGCCATTCTCAAAGCATCCTATCATTTTGATTGAAGGAGGGAATGGCACCACTTCCATTTTCAGGGCCCCCATCACCTTAAAGGTGAGAATGGCAGCACTGCCATTCTCAAGGCCTTCCATCCCATCACCTTAAAGGGGAGAATGACATCATTTCCATTCTCCCTTACATTCAAGGAAGAATGGCAATGGTGCCATTCTCAAGTCCTCCCATCACCTTGAAGGGGCGAATGGCCCCGCTATCATTCTCCCTTACATTCAAGGAAGAATGGCAGTTGTGCCATTCTCAAGGCATCCCATCATTTTGATTAAAGGGGAGAATGGAACCACTGCCATTCTTAGGGTCTTCCATCACCTTAAAGGGGAGAATGGCACCACTGCCATTCTCAAAGCCTCCCATCCCATCACCTTGAAGGGGAGAATGGCACCACTACCATTCTCCCTTACATTCAAGGAAGAATGCCATTCTCACGGCCTCTCCCAACCATCACCTTCATGGGGAGAATGGCACCATTGCCATTCTCTCCCATTTTCAATTCTCAATTTTGAATGTGAATTTGAATTTGAATTTGGTTTTTAATCCCCATTACCCCACTCTCCCTCCTTGTTTTGAATATGAGTATGGTACCAATGTCTATCCATTAAATTTTAAATTTCCCTCCTTGGATTCCAAAACCCTAGTTTCAAAATTTCCCTCCCAAATCCAAACATTGCCTATCTAATATCCCAAACAATTCTCTTCCGGTATTTTGATCATTTTGTGCGTGTAAAGATGAGTGTGTGTGCAATCGACATTAGTGAAACTATAATCACAGGTGCACTTCCTTGTAGTTTTTGTATTATGTATGTATGTATGGTCCGTCAGTTTGACTAGTCCATAAAATTAGGATTAATTTGTATCCATACACTAATTTTAAACTAGATAACTCTAAACTAAACTAATTAAGTATAAATTAAACTAAACTAATCAAACACTAATTAGATTGTAAATAATAATTAGACACAAATTAAAATCTAAACACGAATTAGATTTTAAACTAATTAAAGTAATTAAAGTAATTAAAGAGAGAGAGAGAGAGAAAGAATTGTTTGTGTGTGTGTGTGTGTGTGTGTGTGAGAGAGAGAGAGAGAGAGAGAGAGAGAGAGAGAGAGAGTGGGGGGGGTGTCAATGTTTGAGAGAGAGAGAGAGAGAGAGAGAGAGGGTGTGGAGAGAAGTGTGTGTGTGTGTGTGAGAGAGAGAGAGAGAGAGAGAGAGAGAGAGAGAGAGAGAACAAAATCTGTGTGTGTGTGTGTGAGAGAGAGAGAGATAGAGATTTTGTTCTCAGAGATTCTGAGAACAAAGTTCACAATCTCTGTGTGTGTGTGTGTGAGAGAGAGAGATAGAGATTTTGTTCTCAGAGATTCTGAGAACAAAGTTTGTTCTCAGAATCTCTGAGAACAAAATCTCTATCTCTCTCTCTCACACACACACACACAGAGATTTTGTTCTCTCTCTCTCTCTCTGAGTTTGTTCTCAGAATCTCTGAGAACAAAATCTCTATCTCTCTCTCTCACACACACACACACAGAGATTTTGTTCTCTCTCTCTCTCTCTCTATATATATATATATATATATATATGTAAAAGAGGTTTCTTCCCTTTTATCTGCAGAAGTGTAGAGACCTAAAAGCCCTCTAGGAAGGCAAGTGCAACTGGCAGAAATAGCCTTTGAGTTACTCTAGCACTTGAGCGCTAAGGGCTGACCTCCAAACACAGTGACTTACACTAGTTTAGTTGCATGACAGAGGTGGCAATAAGGCACTAGTGGATGGAGGAAAGGAGCTGCCCAGGCTGCTGTTGACGCAGAGGATGTGGTGATCTTAAAATTGTATTGGCCGGCCAGCTTCACCATGGCCAACAAGGAGGTGGACACGTTGCACATGACCCCTCCAGTAAATTAGAGTGATGGCCTCTAAGCGGCACTCTCTCTCTCTCTCTCTCTCTCTCTCTCTCTTTTGGAACACTGCGATGGTGTACTTGCTTCCTTCACTTTGGCTGCTTGCTTCTACTGTGTCGTGCTTGTGCCAGCTCGCTTGGTGAGGGTGGTGGCCAACAAAGCTTAACCCTAGCGCTAGCTAGCCACATCAACTCCAGCTCGACATCTACCATGATTTTTGCTACCATATTAAATTATTGCTAGCCATTTAATCTCCTACATTTACCTTGTTCGTATTTATTCCAGGCTCACATATTTAATCTCCTACATTTATCTTGTTTGTTAGCATCACATTTGTATTTATACGCTCACACATTTAATCTCTTGCATATTTTACCTTGTTTGAGATTACCATATTCAGGCAATGTCCCATATTAATTAATTAGTGCCCGCACTAGTTAATTAATGTGGCTCTTCCTAAGATTTACACCTTAGGCTTTGACCTTGACTTTTTTCTTTTACACGGGCGTCGTCTCTATTTGTTCGGGTGTCATCTCTCTCTATCGTGACAACATGGTCCTCTCTCTCTCTCTCTCTCTCTCTCTCTCTCTCTCTCTCTCTCTCTCTCTCTCTCTCTCTCTCTCTCTCTCTCTCTCGGCTTAGCCCCAGCATCGAAATAGCCCTTAGCGGGTTTATAAAGCTTTCATTGAAGCATCCAAAAAAGAAAGCTCGAGAATGCTCGTGAAGCGTCAAAAAAAAACCTTGCGTATCCGCCCATGACTTCCCATGCTAAGGTTGTTACAAAATTTTAAACTAAGGTTCTAACTGCAAGTTATACCACCTCTACTAATTAATTAAAGCAAAGAAATATTTTGGTCCCATATTTATTACTATGCAACTGACCTCGAACCGACTTAGTCACTTATGTAAAATACAAGATTCATCCATAAAATCTTGGTTTGGTGGGCCTGCTCCATAACATCTTGGTTTGGGGGCATGATTGGTATCATTATAGGTACCATGTTATCAAACCAACCCCATCCTCCTTTATTTAGAGGACTCAAGTGGTGGTGTGAGAGACACAATAGTGTCTACACCCCAAAAAGCTTAGTCCAAGATACCAAGATTTGGCACACAAATTGTGGAGATCTAGGACACTCTTGCCTTTAGAGTTGTAGTAGCGAATGTAGACTTGGGGCTTAGAGAGATCAGTTCACTCCTTATAAAGAGCAACCTAGGATAGACTCATGATATTTTAAGAGCAAGAGAGGAGCCTTCATAGGTGTAACATGCGGAAGCTCTGGGTAGTCTTCTTTCAGCCCTAAGCATTGGTATAGGAAATCTTGATGATGCAAGAATAATCAGCATAGAAAGAGAATAGAGCAAGAGAAAGGGACATCATTATGTGGCCTTTGGCCTTCCCCAAAAGGAAACATAATATCTAAATCTAGAGCTATCCCACCTTGGGGAGAGATAACAAACAACGAGGCTCTTGACATCCAAGCCAATTGGCCACCATCGGCCAGCTTCAATGGACTAATAAATCACATATATGATGTCAACTAGAAGTACACGACCTCCTACATATGATTGACAAGGTCCTGATCAAATCGGGCTTCTTTTGCAAATATTTGAGCCTAGTTGGCCACCATCGACTAGCTTCAATAGACTAATAAATCACATATATGATGCCGACTAGAAGTACACGACCTCCTACACCTAATCAACAAGATCCTCATAAAATTGGGCTTCTTTTGCAAATATTTAAGCCTAGCTAGTTCCCTAATCTAATATTTATATGCTACCAACCACTAGGGATTATCTTGGGATTAAGCAATGTTGCCATTCTCAAGGCATCCCATCACCTTTAAGGGGGGGAATGGCACCACTACCATTCTCCCTTTCATTCAAGGAAGAATGGCAGTTAAAGGGGGGAATGGCACCATTGCCATTCTTCCTTGCATTCGAGGGGGAAGAATGGCAATGGTGCCATTCTCAAGGCCTCCCATCACCTTGGTTGAAGGGGGGAATGGCACTGCTGCCATTCTCCCTGCATTCGAGGAAGAATGGCACTGGTGCCATTCTCAAGGCCTCCCATCACCTTGATTGAAGGGGGGAATGGCACCACTGGAGGAAGAATGACAGTGGTGCCATTCTCAAGGCCTTCCATTACCTTGATTGAAGGGGGGAATGGCACCACTGCCATTCTCCCTTATACTGAAACGGGACCCTTTAATCTTCTTGAAGAGAATAATCAAAAACTCATAAATTATATCAAATATTAAAACAACTACTTGATAAAATTAAAGCATAAAACAAAACATAAGGCAAGAGAAAGAAAAACATCACCATCAACACAATCAACACAAGGCTGGGTGCAATCTTCCCCCCCCTTGTGCTTGCGTGGCCGTCCCCCACACAAGAGTATTTTTATTAGCTTCCAAACAAAAATAGGCCATAGCCCCCAAAAATATACAAAGTGTGCTTTTAGAGAGCACGACACTCTTCCACAATAAAAATAGAGTGTCCCAAAAATTGGGGCTAGGGTAAAGCCTTTAGGCTTTAATAAATTCAACATTATAAATGTATTTTTTCCAATGTATCAAAATGGAAAAATCAACTACTAAGGTTACAAGCTACGCTTGTAAAAATAAATATGATGCACATAAGAAACATTCTCCTCGACATTATTTATCAATCCTCGTAATCTTCTTGACCTGAAAATATAAGCCCAATTAATAATTAAATTAATCCCACAAATATTAAACAGGAACAAACCATAACCAACTCATGACTACCAGGCGTAAGTACTCCAGGAATCACCCTGCCAATACAAACCTAACTGAAATAATCATAGACGGCCCCAAGCATACGTCATATACCGCACGTATTAATATTTATAGTGGTGTCACCCACGATATTAACCTAGCCGGCATGACGCAAGAGTAACCTAGGCGTCCCCAAATTACTCAAGAGGAAAAAATAATATTTTTAAAGAGGACTTAAAATATATTCTCATGACATCCCTCTTGCTTGACTTTGCAATTACCCTCAATTGCAGGTTTGCTGGGTTTGAAAAGAACGAAGGATCTCAGGATAAGCTCGAAAAAATTTCTCGGGCACCCATTTTGCATCTTCTTGAGGATGGTTTTGAATGTCAAAAGATATTTGATTAACATGGATCATAACAGTCCCCGCCATTGGGAATCAACTGTCCTCAGTTGTGCAATCAATGAGTGGATGGCTTCATGGCACAAGTGGAGGATAAGATCATAATATCAAACAATTTCTGAAAATAAAACCAAACAAGTGAACGCATGTGAAGTGTCCCATTGCACAGAGGTACCTTCCACATACAAACACTCACTGGTGAAAGATAAAAGACATAGATACGTCTGGTGTAGCCATGTAAAACCAATCTAATGTCCCATACCATAGATTAATTCCACACGACACTACCTTAAGAACAGAAGTTTGAGACGGAGTAGCTAATTCCCTCCGAAACTTTCATTCTGACATAACTTTTCTCTATCCTCAAAATTAGACTACAAGTCTTATTCCAAAAATAAATTAGGTCAAAATGGAAATTCTTATCAACTTAAGATTGAAAAATAATCACTTACATTACTGTCAATAACTTGATGAATTCTGGGGATTTATTCTTGATCTTATTCTTGTAATTGTCTAACTAAATTCTCGGGATTTGTTTTTTATCTTAATCTTGATGAATTCTCGACTCGATTTGTTTTTTATCTTAATCTTAATCTTGTAATTGTCTAACTAAATTCAAAAATTATAATCTTTGAATAGGTTTATAATTCTTGAATTTGTGAATATTAGTCGTAAACAATGAAATCTAAAGGGGATCTTGATCTTAAGCTTAATCTTAAACTTGAAATCAGAACTTGAAGAAAGATAGACATCTTGCGCCCTAGTTGATAGCAAGAACTTGATATACTAGTAATGAATCTTGGCTTAGATTAAAAATACTTGAATGGACAAAAATTGAGTAATATATCTTTGACTTCGAACAATTCTTGGTCTAGAAAGAATCTTGTACTTGGATAGATCTTAAACTAGAACACTTGAAATTTTAGACGAAACTTTACTTGAATTGGTATAAACTTCATAATTGTGATTGGTATACAACTTAAGCTTGGTTTCTAGTCACTTGAGAGCTATTTCTTTTCTTTTCTCATCATCACTAAATTCGATGGTGAAGCAATTGATAACTTGAATCAAAGACTGGAGAAACTTGCTTGGTTCTTGAATCTTCAAATTGGTGTTAATCTTCTATGAAATGTCTAGCAATCATTTTTACTTGAATTTGGGCAACTAGATCTTGAAGATAACTTTTGCTAATCTTGTCTCGATCTTTCTAGTTAGGTCATGGTATCTAAAATTCTTTTCAGGAGCTAAAGTTTTCTAACTAGGTCTAGAAGGAAAGAATATTCAGAAAACAGATACAAAAGCAAACAAGAAATTGTATACAATAAATAATTTTTTTACACATACCTCCACCTTTGGTTAATGTGTCAAGTGCGTTAACCTCTTCGGTGTCAAGCATGTCCTTTGATGCAATTTGGTTCTTCTTTTTAGTTGGGCAAGATTTAGCATAATGTCCCATCATCTTACACCTGAAACACTTGACAATAGACAGCTTGGATACGATGTCATTGGTCGGGCTATGCATGTCAGATGCTTCCACAGTTTTAACTTTCTTCTTAATATATTTGTTCATTCTAGACAGATGTCGTTCAATCTTTCTTTGAAAGTTGTCCCGATGCTCTCGTTCTTGATTCAAAAGAATATGGAGAGAATCAAGCTATTCCTGAATAGTACGACGGTGCTGCGGATATTTACCCATTTTCTGACAATTAAAAGGAATAGGAAAAAAATTAAAACAAGAGAAAAGATAGGGTTTCTTATCTCATATGGAATGTTGAGCTAGATGTGAGTCCTGCCAAGTTAGCTCAATACACAAATGCATAATTTTTCAAGAAATATTCCATGTACTCTTTAAAATTAGAAAACTAGCCGTAGGTTAAAGCAACATTTTAATGATATCTTCACTAACAAGCTGTTTATATTATTCGTTCTTCATGAGGATTTAGAAAACAACATTATTCACAAGAATTTGACTAAAGTCTCAAAATTTCTCTTGAGGTAAATTCTAAAAATCTGTAGAAGAAATCCAAACTAACTATATGTACATGGAATCCTTTTCCATAAAATATGATGGGAATAGTCAAAAAAATATTTTCTTTTGTAAAACATTTTACTGATCTCATTTGTAAAGCTTTATACTAAGCTTTATCTCATAAAGCTTTTAATTATAAACTTATTAAGCTTATTAAAAAGCTTATGAAAGCTTTACTATAAAGCTTGTAACCTGGCCAATGCCCAACGCCGCCAGGCGCTGGAGCGCAAAAAGGAAACAGCCCACGAAAAAAATTCAGCGCATCTAATAAAAAATAAAAATAAACATTTTAAGCTTATAAAGCTTTTAGCTAATATAAGCTTTTAGCTAATATAATTGGGGTCTGAAAATTCCTTCCCCCCCCTGAATTCGCAACGCTCGGCGTCGCCAGCCGGATGGAGAGAAAAAAAAATTCAGCGCCTCCTGGATTTCACATTGCCGGGCCAGGATTTGAGGGAGAAGGAGAAGGATTATATATAGCTTGCCCATTTGTGCCCAGCGCATCAACTGAGGAGGAAAAAGTAAATAAACACCAAAAGTAATTTTTGAAAACAACTCTTGAACAATTCTCATCCCTCTATTATAGAAACTGAGCAAAGGGAAGGTTTAGCAATTCTGATTATGGCTCTCAACGCTCCTTTCCTTGCTCTTTCAATCCGTACAGACAGATTAGGAAGAAGATTAGTGAACAAGAAGGTGGTTTTATGGTTTTGAGAAACCCACTAATGGTTTTCCACCTAGTTTTATCCTTTGGGCAATAGATTAATGGAGATAAATTACCCAATGGTTAAAAACAAGCTTTATTTCATCCATACATAAACAAAAATCCCTAAACGTTGTGTGATGTTTTTTGGGAACCTCAACCTCAACTTGTACATGTGTACATGAGTGTTGTTTGTGTTGTGGTGAAGTCATGGGAGCACCCATTGACTCGGTGTGGGCGTCGTGGATGCGGCAGTCAGGCTTCTGGCTTTGATGGAAGTGAATATGCAGAGACAACGTTGAAATTCTGGAAGCAAGCTCGTCCGGAACATAGCTGCTGAAGGCAGTATCAGTTGTTCGATGGCTCGTATGTGTGCGGCCGTTTGGTTTGTGCGGGCACGTCAAAATACAAGTGGGCATTTGGGAGGTTGTGTTGAAGTGTGTGGAGCATGAGGGTAATAATGAAAAGGGAGCCATGAGCCTTAGTATTGGTATAAAAGCAATAGTGGCCATTTTCAAAAAACTTAATAAATAAAAATAAAAACGTAGTGAGCTGGTGGCCAGCTACGTGGAGGTATGGGGGCTGCCAACGAGGTTCCTTCTGGAAGCAGGTAATCATGGAGTCGGCGCCAGCGGCAAAAAACAAAAAGTGGAAGGCGGGTTGTTGGCTGGGGGGGGGTCTCAGGCAGGCGTGGCTGCTGGGAGTTTGCTGTGTGTGGGCTGCAGCAGTAGGTGCAGCGTGGGCGAAAGAGTTCGCCGTGTAGGGGGTTGGAGTGCGAAGACAGCAGAGCCCCGCAAGTGTGTATGGTGTGAGGCTGCAGGAAGCGCAGCCAGGTGGCAGCTGGGAGCAGACGAAGGTGGTGATTGGAACTCTCTGGGATTGCAGAGGGGAGAGCCGCAGTGTGTGGGGATACGGCTGGGAGCCGACGGGCAGGTGAGGAGCCCGGGGTGTGTTTTGTGTGTGAGGTGCAGCTGCTGGGCGGCTCCAGAGGAGCCCGTGTGTGGTTGTGTGTGGCTTGCTGCAGCCACTGGAAGCACTGAAGCGCAAGGTAGGAGCAGTAGAGAGGAACCGCCTAGGAGCCATTTTGGGTGCAGTTGGACAGGCTGTGTGTGGTGCTGATTGTAGCAGAGAGAGAATCTGAAGAGAGTGTTGGCCGCCAAAGGTACGAAGGGACAGCAGAGGAGATGCTGCAGGAACAGGCAGAGTGGAGGCCTAGTAAGAGAGTGATCGTTTTGTCATGGTGAAGAGGCTCTGGTGGTTCTGAAGGCTTTGGATGCTAGGAGCCCCCTGGTATTGTGAGATTCTGGGCTGGTTGTTGGCTTGGTGGTAGGTCAGAAGGGTGACTGGTTCTATGCTCGGGGAACTGGCAGGGTACTGGAGGTGTAGCAGAGAGTGGACCTTAGCTGAGGTGCAGTGCAGAGAACGAGAAAGGCTGCTGCAGAGGAGCAAGGAATGAAGGGATTTGGAGCGACCAGGAGCTGGAGCAGGCCGATTGTTGCGAGCGGGTGCTTGGTGTAGCTGGTGTCTGGGATATCTTGGGATATCCGATCCTGTAAAGGTCAAGGTCTTTTCTGAAATATGAGTCTTGTTCATGCTCTTTGGTCTGGTGTTCTGGTGTGTTTGCATGCATGTGTGGAAGTGTGGCATGCTATAAGGGTGTAGACAGCTCTACCGCTTCCGTGCCATCACTTTTTGGTGCCTCCACAGAGGAACAGATTTCCTCTGGTTTGTGAAAGAGAACAGGGCTGTGTGAAGAAAGATTTGGAAATGGCTCAGGATTTTCCGGAGTATTGGGGATTGCCACAGGAAAATGCAACCAGGTTTCTGGAGAAGATGGAGTTTACAGCTTTGATGAAAGACAGGGCAACCCCGGAGATCCTTTCTCGGATTTTGGCTTATTGCTTACAGGGTGATGCAAAAACATGGTTACAGATGTTTATGACTGCACACAGGAATATTCATCAACAGGATCCTGAGTACCGTGTAGTCAGAGCTGCCTTTTTGGCAAAGTTTGTCCATGTGAAGAGTCCGAATGAAGTGTGGAAAGAGTTGTGCAACATTCAGCAGAAGAATGGTCAGGATGTGGATCAGTATCTGATAAAGTTTGGTAGACTGTGGAGTCTATGGTGTGAGGCTTTGATTCCTGAAGTACCCCCGCAGATGATTAAGAGGGAGCGGTTTGTGGCCGGTCTGGAACCAACAATTCGTCTGAAGGTGGAGCTGAAGAACCTGGATAGCTTTGAGGAGGCTGTCAGAGTAGCTCGAGAGAAGGAGTGGAAGGTGAAGCGTTTGAGGCAGATGGGAATGCGGGAAGAGCCGAAGAGATTTGTGAAGGTGCCACAGATTGAGAGTATGCATCCTGGAAGAAAAGCTGCTGTTGTTCCTAGGCAGGAGGACTCATTGAAGAGGGAGGTTCATGATGCAGTGGAGCTCATGAAGTCTTTAAGTGTGAATTGGATAGAGTCTGCAGGAAGAGGAAGAGGCATAGGTGACATGGGAAGGAAGACTGATGCATCATCTGGTTCTGGAGGAAATTCAGTAGATATTGGGAGAGGGAGAGGATATCTGTGTGATGTGCAATGCCGGAATTGTGGTGAGTGGGGTCATATGAGTCCACAATGTGAGAGACCAGCCAAAGCTAATGGTGGAATATATCAATTGTCCTTGGGAATGAGTGATAGGGTGAGTGGCCCTAGTGTGCAGGTGAAGGATACAATTCAGCCCAGTGTTGGTGAGGTCCATGAGGTCACAGTTGCAGAGCAGGATATGGGACAGGTTAGCCTGTTGGAAAAGGAGAAGGGTGAGGTTTCTGGAATCATACCTGAAGAGCTTTCAGAAGGTGAGGAGAAGAAGGATAAGGTTATTGATGATGTTGTGGATTGTGAGCAGGTGCCAGTACTTCAGCCAGTCAAGGTGGAGAGTGATGATCAAAGTGTTACTAGTGGAGATGCTGTGGATGGAGCCCGTATGGATGATCCGGGTGATGAGTTGGATATTGCAGCCTGTGGTGAGAGTGTGGATGATGAGCTGGACAGTGTACTTGATAGTGCACTCGATGATCTGTTGAAGTTGGCTTCCTTGGAGAAGAGTGCTTGCATGCCGGTTGTGCAGCAAGAGAAGAGTGATGGTGTGACTGATGGTGAGCTGGATGCTCCTTTGGTTGATGGTGCGATAGATTTCGCAGGTGTGGATGCTGATCAAAAGGTGTGTGTTCCTTGTCATGCCCAAAAGGATGTGGTGGTTGTGAGTGGTGAGGATGCATGTGAGACTATTGTTGTTGGTCAGGGGGACCAAGATGCTTTGCCTGGGAGTTTGTGGAGCTTGGACTTGGTAGGGATGCCTGTGCAAGATGTGGAGAATCTTGCAGGATCGCCAATGGTCTTGAAGCTGGAGAAACTGCAGGAAAGCGACAATGATGAGTCTACAGTGCACGAGGTTGCTGTGTGTGATGTTGATGGGCTGAAGGGAAGTGAGTGTATGGTGGACACACCGCATGTGGATGCTCAGCATATGGATGAGTGGTTTGGTTATAGTTCAAGTCTGGGAGATTGCCCAGAGGAAGGGTTGGAAGCCAGTGATGTGGGCAGCAGATTGGGTGACCATGAGATGGGGGTTGATGATGAGATGAGTGTTATCTCGGTACATGACTATGGGTGGGAGTCAGATGTGTCCGAGGAGAGTAGAGGTGAGGGATGGTTGTCTCCACCACAAGGTTATGAGAGCTGGTCTGGAAGAGGAAGTGTGACAGTAGATGGTGATGAGGCCATATATGGTGAGCCAAGGGGGTTGCTGGAAGTGGAAGGCTATAACAGGGTGTATCAATGGCTGTTTGATGGAGGGGAATGCGTGAAGGATTGGAAGGTAGATGCACCGAGGTTTCTGTTTGATCCAGGGGGATAAGTGGTTTCTGATTGTGCAGCTGCTGGACATAAATGTCTCAGCAGAAGAAAGGGGGTTGCTAAATATGTGTGATGTTTTTTGGAAACCTCAACCTCAACTTGTACATGTGTACATGAGTGTTGTTTGTGTTGTGGTGAAGTCATGGGAGCACCCATTGACTCGGTGTGGGCGTCGTGGATGCGGCAGTCAAGCTTCTGGCTTTGATGGAAGTGAATATGCAGAGACAACGTTGAAATTCTGGAAGCAAGCTCGTCCGGAACATAGCTGCTGAAGGCAGTATCAGTTGTTCGATGGCTCGTATGTGTGCGGCCGTTTGGTTTGTGCGGGCACGTCAAAATACAAGTGGGCATTTGGGAGGTTGTGTTGAAGTGTGTGGAGCATGAGGGTAATAATGAAAAGGGAGCCATGAGCCTTAGTATTGGTATAAAAGCAATAGTGGCCATTTTCAAAAAACTTAATAAATAAAAATAAAAACGTAGTGAGCTGGTGGCCAGCTACGTGGAGGTATGGGGGCTGCCAACGAGGTTCCTTCTGGAAGCAGGTAATCATGGAGTCGGCGCCAGCGGCAAAAAACAAAAAGTGGAAGGCGGGTTGTTGGCTGGGGGGGGTTCTCAGGCAGGCGTGGCTGCTGGGAGTTTGCTGTGTGTGGGCTGCAGCAGTAGGTGCAGCGTGGGCGAAAGAGTTCGCCGTGTAGGGGGTTGGAGTGCGAAGACAGCAGAGCCCCGCAAGTGTGTATGGTGTGAGGCTGCAGGAAGCGCAGCCAGGTGGCAGCTAGGAGCAGACGAAGGTGGTGATTGGAACTCTCTGGGATTGCAGAGGGGAGAGCCGCAGTGTGTGGGGATACGGCTGGGAGCCGACGGGCAGGTGAGGAGCCCGGGGTGTGTTTTGTGTGTGAGGTGCAGCTGCTGGGCGGCTCCAGAGGAGCCCGTGTGTGGTTGTGTGTGGCTTGCTGCAGCCACTGGAAGCACTGAAGCGCAAGGTAGGAGCAGCAGAGAGGAACCGCCTAGGAGCCATTTTGGGTGCAGTTGGACAGGCTGTGTGTGGTGCTGATTGTAGCAGAGAGAGAATCTGAAGAGAGTGTTGGCCGCCAAAGGTACGAAGGGACAGCAGAGGAGATGCTGCAGGAACAGGCAGAGTGGAGGCCTAGTAAGAGAGTGATCGTTTTGTCATGGTGAAGAGGCTCTGGTGGTTCTGAAGGCTTTGGATGCTAGGAGCCCCCTGGTATTGTGAGATTCTGGGCTGGTTGTTGGCTTGGTGGTAGGTCAGAAGGGTGACTGGTTCTATGCTCGGGGAACTGGCAGGGTACTGGAGGTGTAGCAGAGAGTGGACCTTAGCCGAGGTGCAGTGCAGAGAACGAGAAAGGCTGCTGCAGAGGAGCAAGGAATGAAGGGATTTGGAGCGACCAGGAGCTGGAGCAGGCCAATTGCGAGCGGGTGCTTGGTGTAGCTGGTGTCTGGGATATCTTGGGATATCCGATCCTGTAAAGGTCAAGGTCTTTTCTGAAATATGAGTCTTGTTCATGCTCTTTGGTCTGGTGTTCTGGTGTGTTTGCATGCGTGTGTGGAAGTGTGGCATGCTATAAGGGCGTAGACAGCTCTACCGCTTCCGTGCCATCAACGTGTTCTTCTTTAATTTAAATTCAAGAAAATTACCAAAATCACCTCTGTTTTTGTCTCTTTCACCTCTTTTGACCGCCTTCAAGAAAATTAAATTACACCAAAGTTCTGATACCACTGAAACGGGACCCTTTAATCTTCTTGAAGAGAATAATCAAAAACTCATAAATGATATCAAATATTAAAACAACTACTTGAATTAAATTGAAAATTAAAGCATAAAACAAAACATAAGGCAAGAGAAAGAAAAACATCACCATCAACACAATCAACACAAGGCTGGGTGCAATCTTCCTTCCCCTTGTGCATGGCCTTCCCCCACACAAGAGTATTTTTATTAGCTTCCAAGCAAAAATAGGCCATAGCCTCCAAAAATATACAAAGTGTGCTTTTAGAGAGCACGACACTCTTCCACAATAAAAATAGAGTGTCCCAAAAATTGGGGCTAGGGTAAAGCCTTTAGGCTTTAATAAATTCAACATTATAAATGTATTTTTTCCAATGTATCAAAATGGAAAAATCAACTACTAAGGTTACAAGCTGCGCTTGTAAAAATAAATATGATGCACATAAGAAACATTCTCCTCGACATTATTTATCAATCCTCGTAATCTTCTTGACCTGAAAATATAAGCCCAATTAATAATTAAATTAATCTCACAAATATTAAACAGGAACAAACCATAACCAACTCATGACTACCAGGCGTAAGTACTCTAGGAATCACCCTGCCAATACAAACCTAACTGAAATAATCATAGACGGTCCCAAGCATACGTCATATACCACACGTATTAATATTTATACTGGTGTCACCCACGATATTAACCTAGCTGGCATGACGCAAGAGTAACCTAGGCGTCCCCAAATTACTCAAGAGGGAAAAATAATATTTTTAAAGAGGACTTAAAATATATTCTCATGACATATATTCAAGGAAGAATTTCACCACTTCCATTGTTAGGGCATCCCATCACCTTAAAGGGGAGAATGGCACCACTGCTATTTCCAAGGCCTCCCATCACCTTGAAGCGGTTAAGGGAAACCCTTTCATTCTTCCTTACGTTCAAGGAAGAATGGAAGTGTTGCCAATCTCCCTTACATTGAAGGAAGAATGGCACCACTGCCATTCTCCCTTACATTCAAGGAAGAAGTGGTGCCATTCTCAAGGCTTCCCATCACCTTGATTGAAGGGGATTATGGCACCACTACCATTCTTCCTTATCAAGGGAGAGTGGCACTATTCCCATTCTCCTCAAGGTAGTGGTGCCATTTTCCCTTTCAAGAAATATATACAAGGGAAATGGCAGTGGTGCCTCTCTCCCCCTTACATCAATTTGATTATGAGGAGAGTGACACCACTGCCATTATCCCTTTTAATTTAATGAATTCTTTTCTTGAGAATGTTTATTAAATTTATTTAGGATATATGAGTGCTTTATCTGATTTTAGTTTTCCTTACAAAATAAATAGGGACAATGGCTTTTAGAGGTGGGGACAAAATAAACATGCTACTACTGGTTGGGTAATGGAGTTGTTGCGGTTGGTGTAAAATGTGTAACTAACCAGTGGGGCTATTACAGTGGTGGGATAGACAATGTATCGGTGATAATGGAAAAGGGTATTAATAATGACGTGCTATTACCTTTATCTACTATGGATACAACGACAATTGGTGAAGCAATTTGGAGTATTGTAAAATGGCCTAAGACCTCTCTCCAATGTGTTGATGCAGCTTTGGAATGAGGCCATGGATGAAGAGACTATAGAAAGTGATTCCATGCCCCCTTATGTTGAGGCAATGCCTATTTCCTCATTGGAAAATGATAACAAAATTTGTGAGTCTTGGAGAGAGAAAAAGGTGGCCTTGTGGAATAAGAGCATGACAGAGACCATTGGGAAGAGTGTGATCTTATATGTTAATCCCTATGATTCCATAAACATTGCTATCTTGGGAGAGGATTGTTTAGGTATGGGAATAGAGAAGAACAACCAGAACATAACGACTACCTCAATAAGCACTACACAAGAGATTGGTAGTGTAAGCTTGGTTAAGTGGCCAATCAAGTAAATTATCGTGTTAGATGGAAGCCCATTGCACATATATGTGCCCATGGAATATGATGACAGTATAGATAATGTTGTGAATGGTATATTGGTGAAAGATGCTTCATCTTCAAGGAGACGAAGGTACACTTTCATTAAAAGAAAGCCCAAGCAAAGAGAGCCACCGACATCAATGTTTAGAATGTCAATGGAATCAGTGCTACAAGTTTCCTCGATTGATTATTGTGAGTGCAAGTGTTGTCAGCATGTTGATCGAGATATGTTAATGAAAATTCGAAAGAATTTTTGGGGAAACTCTCTAGAATCTCGCACAAACTATGTGTATGACATGTTATCTATGGCTTTGCATCATAACAAGCATGGAAAGGCAAGCTATAAATTTAGGGTGAATGGGGTGGAGATATGTTGCAGAGCATGGTATGAGATACATGGAGTGCCAAAAACATCATTTTACATATATAGGGAGCAGTTTGAGAATGGTGCACAACAATGTGTGCATGGAAATATATGAATCGTGACAAGGACTAGGGAGCACACATGTATGGGAAGGGCTCTTATGCAAGAGTTTGTGGAAAATAACTAAGAGTGTATGCCCCACAAAAGTAGAACCATGTTGGATGGTTCTAGAGAGACTCAATTGGTAATATCTAAAGTATATAAAAAGGTAGATATCCAACGTGAGATAAACAAAGGCCTATTCCATTTGTGTTTAGAAAATATGTCCAAATCTTCTTTTGGTAGGATATGGAATGAGGACTTCAAGAATGTCTCCTTGGTCAAGAGTAGCGAGTTCTCCAAATGCAGTTTGTGTAGTGGGATAAAGGCAGAACTACAGCCACAAAGTTTCATGAGGAATGCAACATACCAATGGAGGAAAGAAATAAGCATATGATACAGCAATAGAGTTGTAGTAGGAACCTTTATTATACATGGTGCAGGTACTCTAAGATGGATCCTAGTAAATTCTTATGCATAATTCATGACAAGATGGACCAAAAAAAAAATCCCAAGACTTTGGGTGAAGTCAAAGGACATTGATTCTGTTTGGCAATTACAAGTGTCTCTAATTGGAATGATTACTCATGGGCATGGGCATCGGCATGGTCATTATGGACTCTTCACTGTAAATGGTTTGTGGCTCTCAGATCCAAATCTCATAGTTGTCTCCCTTACATTGTGTTTGTGCAACTTGGAGAGGATGGACATGCATACAATTGGGGACCTAGCTCTACTAATGGGGTCCAAGAAAGCAATGATGTTCCATTACTAAATTCTCTAAACTCAAGAAGTGCCTTGGATTGTCATTATGCCTTAGAAGGTAAGGAACCTCTCTAGAGTGGTGGGTCTGTAGATTTATTACAGGAAAGTGTCACTAATGCAAACTCAATGAATATAAATGCCATGACTTCTACTATAGAGACTACAGCAAGCACTGCCTCCTCATTTCGTAAATTTCTTGAGAACTTGCTGCTACAATTAGATAATTGTGCATCAGAGAACAAAAATTGGTACTTATTTGCATACCTTTCTATGCTTGTTGCAAGAGGTGTCTTCAAGATAGTTCAACTAGGCTTCTTGATGGTAGGGCACACACATGAGGACATTGATGCAATGTTTAGCAAGTTTTCTGAGAAATTAAGAGTTGGTCAAACGTTCACTTTTCCACATCTAATGGATACATTTAGATTCTCTTCCAAATCCAAACCAGAACCATTTCTTCTTGAAAGGATCCCCAACTTCAAGAGTTTTGTTGATAGTTATCTTAATGATGGACAACATATGCTTGTGTAGGACATTCCAAACCATTGCGATTTCGTTTCTTCATGCTTGAAGAAAAATCGATGATGCAATACAAAGTGCATCCCAATTCACCTGATTGGATTCCTAGGAAAGGAGGCATTGAGTTGTGGAAGAATGATTTTGATGGACGGTCACTTCTTCCAACAGGGTTTCTAGACATGCTACCAATGGCTGAATTTGTAAGGGATCACTTGCAAGTAATGGTAGGTATAAAGGACTACATTAGGTTTTGGGAGAAGTGTGCAGATAGAAGGGGTGAGACAACATCATATGAACCCTATATTAGACCAGTCATAGATTACTAGAAAAATATGCTAGAGAAACTTGAGCATCCAATTTTATCAGAGACAAAAGTATACTCAGATCATATGGATAACTTTGATAGGCATAGTAATGAGTTCATAGGTTGTGAGGAATGGGACAATCACTATTGTGGTCCTTTGTGGTAAGCCAAGGGAAGAGTTTAGCTTGATGATAGATGTTAAGAAAGGAAACTTTGTCCTGGTGAGGCCATTTAATCCAATTTATCCTACATGGCTTGGTGTTGCCCAATCAGAAATCAAGATAGATGCAACATCACCTAATTTCAATACGGTACTAATTCAGTATTAGGGTTAGGCTTAAAGCATTAGTTCTAGAAATCTTGCTGCATTCCTCAAGGGCCTCGCAAGCTTGATCAAACCCTTCTTCCAGGTGTCGCATAGGATCTCCTTCTCTGTTAAACTTGTGGGCTAGCTTAGCTATTTGGGCAACCTTCCCCAAATTGCTTCGATCAGTATCTTTAACAACTGGGGTGATACTCTCAGCTACCGCTCTTCCTAAGGCTTAAGCAAAGGCAACTATGTTTGTTGGTAGAGCTGGTGCATGAATTATTGGTGTTGGTGCAGCAATAGGTCTAGGTACAACATGTGGCATATATTTGTGCTGCATGTGGATGCAAGTAATGCTTTAAATCTTGGGGGACTAGAATTGGAGCATGTGGTGCATATCCGAATGGTGTTCCAATAAGAGTTATCTTCCTAAGAGCATGTGTTGGAGAAATGGTCCAACAGCTCATAATGGTATCCCTCTCACTCTCGGAATTAGATAAGGAAAATGTGCATTAGAGCGAGATGTGACAAAAGGAGGGGGATATGAAGAGGATTCTCCTCCCATAGCACCCATAGTTGGAATGGTTGTCCCAGCTATACCTGGAGCAAGAAAGGTATGTGCAGTGGTAGTAGGGGTGGAGTGTGGCATCAGGTGATTTGTAGTTGTTACCGAGTGACCATGGGCATATAGCTTTGTGGCAATGGTGTGTTATTGGTCAAAGTTGTTGTGGTGGTTTCCATGTTACTAATCATTGGATTAGGGACTATACTCCATTGAATGCTATCTAGTTTTGTGGCAATGGTGTGTTATTGGTCAAAGTTGTTGTGGTGGTTTCCATGTTACTAATCATTGGATTAGGGACTATACTCCATTGAATGCTATCTAGTTTTGTCTAACCTCGCCACTTGGTGCCACTTGTAACTTGTAAACTCCACACTATTTACCGGACGAAGATCACTTCCTCAACCTCATGGCACCACCCAACCTTAACATCCCCATCCATAAATATTTACTTCACTCAGCCGTGAGACAACCATGAAGACCCTTATTCACCAAGTAGTGAAGTCTACCAACTTTGTAACATGCCAACAACCAATATAACCTATTGGGCATCCTCTAACTTTATCACATAGTTTACACTTACCTCGGGAAATTTACACTTACCTCAAGCAAGCTCTCACCACCGAAGATGCCACCATTCATACCATCCATATGGCTTACTAGAAAGACATCTCCATCAACGAGGCATAGGAGGCCTTAGCATTTTTCCAAAGCCATAAGTCTAACGATGAAGATGACGACCTTGATAAATCCTCAGAAGGATCCTTAGATGGAAACTGGGGTGCACACTAGAGAAGAGGCCTTGTAAGCTAATCGAGCGGCTCACTCTCCTGACAGATTGGGTAATAAAGCAGCTTCCCAAAAGCGAAAATCCAACCCCCTCTAGGAGTTCTTCCAAAGACCCCCCACCCACAACTGCCAACCGGAACACCTTTATAACCCACCCATAACCCTCTTGTCAATCTATCTGCACCATCCTCTATGGGATCCCCCACTTCATTCACCTAGAGCTTCTCTGCCAACTCAACCATATTATTAACCATATGCATGAGCTAGCCCATCCTAGAATCATTCCACGAGGAGCTGACAAAGGTACCATCGCCAACTAAAGAATCCAATAAAGATGATGGGAAGGACCTAGATGTTCCCTTACATGTCCATAAACAATAGCTCACATACCCACCTACTATGCATAATCTCACATTCTAAGGCAACTTCCATAACGATGTGGATACATGGAAATCCCAAATACACCACACTCACTAGGACAAGACTAACCAATTGGAGTGCACTTACCTTTCTCTTGTTGTGGGGAGCTTGGATGATCACCCATAACCTAGAGAAGAGGCATGGTGCTAGCTAGCACTTGAGAAGACCCACCACACTCACATGGACAAGACTAACCAATTGGAGTGCACTTACCTTTCTCTTGTTGTGGGGAGCTTGGATGATCACCCATAACCTAGAGAAGAGGCATGGTGCTAGCTAGCACTTGAGAAGACCCACCTCCCATTGTTGCAAGAGTTATATATGTAGTTCTTGGGAGACTCAAGAGAGAAGAGACCATGCTAGCCTCTCAAGACACCAATTCTCTCTCACACACTCTCACACACTCTCACACACTCTCACGCATCCACTCATATATAAGCCAAAGAATGGAAAGAAGGTAAGTGGATCACACACACACTCACACACTCTCACACACAAGAAATAACATGCACACAAAGAGGCAAGAGGGCAAGAGGACTTGGGCACAAGAAAGTAAGAGCATGCTCTCATTTAACACTTAAGGGATTCTCCCTTTCTTATTAGAGAAATTAACCCATTTGGTTACCTAGCTACACTTGTGCACCTATGCAAGATAATGAGGGTTTCCCAAGATAAGTCTAAGTCTTATAAGACATTAGGTTGTGGCTTGCACCGCAATTTAGAAAGCCTAGTTTATGTATAAAAGTGTTACCCTCCAGCATATGCAATCACAATTGGGTGGGCTTAACTTCCCATTCTTCTTCTTCGTCAATTCCCACACATTAGGTTGAGGATTACACCACAATCTAGAAGGCCTAGTTTGTGTATAAAGTTGTTACCCTCTGGCATATGCAACCGTAATTGGGTGGGCTTAACTTCCCATTCTCTTCTTTCCCAATTCCCACAAAGTTTAGCCATACATGTGTGCAACATCTATCATCTTCATTTGAGTTATTTTTGTTTGTCTCGCTGGCCTCTTTTTGGGCTTCCCTTTAAATCTCCTTCTTTTTCTTAACCTTCTCTTAGGCCTCATGTATTCCCATGAGTTGTTCTTAAGTTAAGAGCCCATAGTGATGGCCAAGCTTGTTGCTATTAATGAAAGTATCCATTTGGATACCTTCCAGGGCTTCAAAGCACATTGCACTGCTCTTAGAGACTTCAACCACTTTGAAGGGTCCTATTCCATGAAGTTTTAATTTATTTTTTCCTTTCTTGATATTATACATCAATACTAGGTCACCCCATGAAACTTGCATTTCTTCACATTGGCATGAAACCACTTGTTATTTGTCTCGGCCGCCGCCGTTACAAAGGTTGTCTTAGTGGTTCGGTTTGAGGATGACATATGTATTGTTCATGATCACAGTGAGGCAAGACAATTGTTGCTTCTGGTACTTTATCTTATGGCTTTTACAGGCTAGATACATATGAAAGGCAAAGGTATGTTGTATGTACATTTTCTACCACAAATGCAATGGGTGATGCTAAGTTGTGGCATGCACGCTTTGGTCACTTAAACTTTGGCAGTTTACTACGTTTGCATAAACATGACATGGTGTCTGAGCTGCCACATCTTGAAGCCCCTATATCAAACATGTTTGTGAGGGTTGTATGCTTGGAAAAATACAATAGGCATCATTTTCCAAAGATGGTTTAGTTTAGAGTTGTCCAAAAATTGTAACTTATACACAGTGATGTATGTGGTCCTATGAAGACACCATCTATTGGGGGCTACCTCTATTTTGTCACATTCATGATTATTCTAGACATACTTGGGTGTATCCATTAAAATAAAAATCAGAGGTTTTTATGTGCTTTAGGAACTTTGTTGCTATGGTTCAAAATGCTTCTACATGTAAGATTGGTACCCTATATATACTGATCAAGGGGGGGGAATATATGTCTAAGGAGTTTCATGCATACATGACTGATCATGGGATAAAACACCAATGTATTGTGCCCTATACACCTTAGAAAAACGGTGTAGCTGAACATAAAAATAGGTCTCTCATGGAGATTGCACGTTGTATTGTCAAATGTCAAGAGTTACCGTGGTTTCTAGCTAGAGACAATCATGTGGGGCAACATATGTTATGAACAGGTGTCCTACAAAGTCTTTGTATACAATTACACCTTTTGAAGCTTGGAATGGCAGAAATCCCTCTGTGGCTCACTTACACATTTTTTGTTATCTTGCTTATACACTTTTACTTGAGAAACTTTGCAGAAAGCTTGATGATAAGGCTGTTAAATGTATTTTTCTAGGATATAGCTTGGAAAGTAAGGGTTACTATCTCTATCATCTTGCTACCAAACGGATTCTTGTGAGTAGAGATGTTATATTTGTGGAAGGTGCAATTTAGCCCTTGCTTTCATGTAAAAAACATCAAAATGTATGTTCCCATAACATTTTTGACACTCTCCTTTCATTTTTCAATGCAGGACACATTTATATAGAGAATTTGGGTAATTCAAGAAATGCTGAAAATCAGCCCACACAAGTTACAAATCAGCATTGTTTTTAGCCCACAAATCAGCTTATTGTGATGAGGAAAGAAGGAAAATTGTGGAGTCAAAAAGTATGCCAAAATCGTTGGTGCAAACACTACGTGGCATCAAAGTGTCCACTCCTTTGCCTTAAAAAACACGTGCAGGTTCTCATCATGCATCTCATGTTGATGTGGGTTATGCTCTTATTGTTACTTTATGTGATGAAGAGGAACCTATCTCCTTTGATTAGGCAAATGAATCTAAAAATTGGATGAGTGCTATGCAATCTAAGTATGATTTGATACTAAAAAATGATACATGGGATTTGGTAGACTAGCCTCTTGGTAAGAAGGCCATTGGTATGAAATGGGTTTACAAGCTCAAACATAGAGCGGATGGCAGTGTTGACAAGATACAAAGCTAGTCTTGTTGCAAAGGGTTATGCATAAGAGAAAGGCATTGAATATGATGAAACCTTTGCACCCACATGTCGTATGACTACCATGAAGATGAGGAGGTCTATGTATCTCAGCCTTGTGGTTTTGTTCAGAAAAGTAAGGAATCAAAAGTATGTAAATTAAAGAAAGATTTATATGGTCTTAAGGAGGCCCTAGAGCATGCTACGAAAAGATACATACATACTTGGTTGCATTGGGTTTTGCAACAGCAACAATTGACAGTACCCTTTATATTAAGGGGACTAAGGATGTTTTTTTCAGTCTTGTGTTATACGTTGATAACATGCTACTCTCACAGGCCCTAATAATGATCATATTTCAAATTTTATATCTAATTTAGAGAAGTTTTTTGAGGTGTCAAATCTTGGACCATTGCACTATTATTTGGGCATTGAGTTTTGGCAATGTAATGATGGCATTGTTATGTTGCAGAGGAGATACATAGATGCATTGTTTGAATAAATTCAATCTTGAAGGCTGTAAACCTATTGCTACACCTATAGAGCCAAGTTTACGACTAAGTCTTGAAGATGCAGGAGGTGACCCTTTTTATGCTGGCTTGTATCAAGAAGCTATTGGATGCCTTATCTTTTGTGTAACACCAAGCTTAACATTCAGTATGTGGTCTCAATATTTAGCAAATTTATGCATAGCCTAGGCACAAAGCTTTGGCAGTTTGCCCAACAGGTGTTTCGTTACTACCTAAATGGCACCAATCACTTGGATTATTTTATCCCAAGGAGGGTAAATCACAGTTGCATGACTCCGATTAGGCTGGATGTTATGACACATGAGTATCCATTAGTGGTTTTTTCTTTCACCTTAGTGATTCATGTATATCATGGCTCAGCCAAGAAGTAACACATTGTGGCCACTTCTAGCTATGAAGCTGAGCATAGGGTAGAATTTATTATAGCTACAATTGAGTGTGTTTGGCTCAAGCACCTTATTGGCTGATTTGGGTACTGTCAAGTCCTTAGCCACCACTTCGATCTTCACTCACACGTAGAGTTATAGGAATCTAGTTTTTCATGCTCGCACAAAGCACATTGAGGTGCACTATCATTATGTCAGGGAGGGATGCTCTACGGGGGAAATCAGCTTAGCTTATGTGTACTAACACAAGACAACCTAGCAGATTTGTTCATGAAGGCTCTCCCATGAGAGAAGTTTGAAGTTTTTTGCAAAGGTTTAAACTTACTTCCCTTTAGGGACTAGTCTAGGCTCCCTATCATGTTCCAAAGAGCCTGGCACATCTCTGTACTTCTAGTGCTAGCTCACCCCTTATTCACATCATCACTTCCAAGCTGTAGCCATATTTGGTGGTGATGTGCGTGAACACACTAGGACTAGTCATGCCACTTTTTTCCTCTTTAGGAGGTTTTTCCCCCCGTGTTAATATACGCCCATCTTGGGGTATACTTATCTTTTTTGTAAAACACACATTCATCATCTATCTATCATCTCATTGTGTGCTCCCTTGAGCTTCTCCACTGTGTGTGTGTGTGTGTGTTCATTGTTTGCAACCTTATTTCCAACATTTATCCCAATGAGAAGGGGCCACTGCCTCATTTAGGAAGTGTATGACTTCATCATCTCACGATAATCTTTAATGGACAACTAAATCTAGTGATGGTGTTTTTGTCTCTACTTTGAGTCACTGAAAATGGGCATGGACATTTTGTAAAAGGCTGTAATAAGGATATAATGAAAGTCATGGACATATGGTCTCTACTTTGAGTCACTAAAAATATTTGGTACTCTACCAAGAGGGTAGGCCACCATATACAATCTTGTAAAATCCTTTGTGCTATAATTTCTACACAGCAAAGTGGTCTCCACAGATCCCTACATGGGCTTCCTCTAGGATCTTTATGTAATGTGTATATGGAGAATCTCCCTTAACCAACCAATTAGGAGTGATTTCTTCATCCAAGAGAAAACTAGTGGATAAAAATGGCTATCTCATGACTCCAATCTTGTACTGTGCTCAAGTGAAATAAATAAGCATTATGTAAGTTACCTTCCACACCTATGGTGGGAGGCTCACCATTAGGAACTCAAGATAAATGGTCATCCAGCACATGTTGAGAATCCTTTCTACCTGTGAATGATCATAAAATTAAATTCCAATAAGATAACAACCGTTAGGTGATACGGTTAGTTGTGCAAGGTCCGTTCATTAAATATATTAGGACTTGGTGATCCACAAAGAATATAAATTTGTTAGAAGGTAGTATCTAAATTTCTTCACTCTGTAGACCATAGCTAAAACTTCTTTTTCCATGATCGTGTAATTCGTCTCGGCATCATTGAGTTATCTTCTTGCATAGCATATAGGAAAATCCATATATGTTGGTTGTGCCATAATATAGCCAATGGAAAATGTAGAAGTTTTTTTGGTTTTTGGGGTTAAGCAAGATGGGGAGGGACTTCGGCCTTGCATAAGAAGGCATGCATTTGTGTTGGTTAAGATCCCCCCCCTAATTGAATTCCCACCTTTGACAAAAGTCAACGTGGGTTTCCACAACTCTGAGGTAACAGATCTAGTCATGGCTATTTTCAATCACAGGGGATTATTATGTAAGAATTTTGATAGGCTTAACTTCTTTCCTCTTTTTTGAGCCTCTACTTGGTTTAAGAATTCTTGTGTGAACCATGCTTAAATTCTTGAGGGGGTTCAAGGATGCCTAAAGCTTAACCAAAGTATCTAGTGCCTTCCTTAAGGAATTTTCAAGCTCACAATTCCTTAGGCTAAGTTCTTGCTACAGTCTAAATGGGGTCTTAGGACTCCAGATAGATTCCATGGTCATGAAAGGGTTGATTTATTTACCATCAGCATCGTAAAAAAGAGAATTATTAGTCTTGGGTATGGTATCTATTGTTACTAAAATGTGGAGCCAATTCTCATCTTCACCAGGATTAAGAAGATCTTTAGCATTTAATTTTAGTTTCACAAATGACAGATCATGAGATTAGGATTTTTTAAAAGACACGTAGTTCTAGATTCCTCTTCTTCACTTCTATTAATGGTGACAGAGTCTTTATCCTCTACAAAATGCTTTTTAATTGGGTGGTGACTCCAATTTCTAAGATTGACCCTTCATGGTCACTTCTTTTTTGCACAAATAGACATGGTTAATTCCCCAGTCATGGATCATTCTAAGTTGTCTCATAAATGGTCTTCTTAGGTCCATCATCCATATGCCTCATTGGTGCCACACTAGGGGCAATAGGTTGAGGTCACAAAATGGGAGGAGGTGTGTCAGGCAATTTAAGGATTCTTCTTGGTAAGGGATTAGCAGTAGGGGGTCTAGGGACTTCACTACACTCCAAGTGCAGTGGGGGGAGTGCAAGAGGTTGGGTGACTGTAAGAAAAGTGGGATGCATACCATGATTTGGTGGATTGTACTAGTAATTATAGGTATTATGATTTGGTGGATTGTATTGGTAGTTCTAGGTATCCTGATTTGGTGAATTATTGTACTTGTAATTCTAGGTATCATGATTTGGTGGATTGTACTAGTAATTCTAGGTACCATGATTTGGTGGATTGTATTGGTAATTCTAGGTATCGTGATTAGTATATCTTCTTCAATAGCCACACCACAAACCTATCCATCCTCTATTATATATAGATGCTTGTTTCCAATGTGATTTTACCTTGACAATGAAGGGACCAAGTTTCCTCTTTCCTAGGAGGACAAGCTATAGGATCCCTAATTTTCCTCCATCTTTTTAAGCACATCAGTGTTCATGTACTCTACATTGGCCTTATTTGATATCTTAATACATGAAAGATGTGCAAAGAGAGGCTTCAGATGGAGATTTCGATCCCTCATATTCTTTAGTGCTAGACATCTTGTCGTAAAAAATAATGGCATCTATATAGCACTCATTATAGGTTGTTCACCTCTGCAAGTAAAGATATGTAAATTTTGGTCTCGTAAACCCTCAAATGAGGTTGGCTTGGTTTCTCATCAACTAAGGAACATCAATAGTAGTATCTTATGTGTTGAATGTACTCTTGTATTTACAGACTCGGTTTCTTATTGTTTTTAACATTGTTTAGCTAGTGGTGTTCACCTAGTGAGACAGGAATCCACCAGCTAATGGACGGGACTCCACTTGGTCCAGTGTTGGATAATTCCACCCTAAAAGCATTTTTAAAAGCAACATAAGTAGCCTTGTAAGGAGGCTCGAGGATTCGGAACCAACATCCCAACTGTTTCATCAAAGGTCAAGCCAAAAGCTAAGATTTGGATAGATTCATCACAGACACCTATGCCTTCACACATTTGCTCAAAACTTTTTGGGTGGTCCAGTGCCATCCTATGTGTTATTATACTTGTTCATCAATATTTGAGCTTATTGAGCTTTTAACTTGTGTTGTTCTTGAGGTTCTCTAGGAGAAATGGTAGGTGTTGTTCCTATCCCCAAATTTTGACCCATAGCTTCCACAAAAGCTAGCATTTCTAGAGGGATTCTTGAAGGGAATGTTGCTCCAAAAGAAGACATTGGTGAAACAAGAGGAACCATAGGGTTTAACAAAATTGTTGACGTATGACGTGGTACAAGTACAAATCTTTGTTGAGATATAGCAGCCATTCTTGGTAAAGGTTAATTAAACTACTCATGGGTATTCCAACAGATACTCTAGATCTCAGATTGGTCCAATTTGAGGGTGTAAAATCCCCTAAAGGTCCCAAAGGTTTATTCTAGAAGAGATGGAGCCTTAGTTAGGTTTCTCAAGAATTCTAAGGGATCATCATATGATTTGACTGAGAAGTGTGGGGATGTCCCAAACTCACTTGAATGTTAGCAAGTCCAGGAATCATGGCTGGATTACTTCTACATATAAGCAATCATTGGCAACATTTTGGAGGTAAAAAAAAAGAGGACCAAGCATATTAATAAAGCTCTCTCCAAGAGGTCAATGATTGGCAACCCGCTCACGCCGACACTAATGGATATCCTCTGTCATTCTCGTAGCATTAGCATGAACTACTAGTGTCTCCCTCATGAGTATTTTTAGAAGATGTGTTTCCCAAACAATCTTGAAACCTTGGAGTTAAAAGGCTCAACCACTTTTTCCAGATCTACCCCCCTTCATATCATACAATCTCATAGATTTGATGGTTTGTCATCCACATATTCCAATTCGTGCATGATTGGATTGACTACCTATTTAAGGATGCCAATCACAACCACCCATCAGTGGTGGACAGATGTAAGATTCCTCCCTCCAGCTTTTGAGTTGTACAGGTGTAAGAACCTCCCCTTCTGATCTTGTTATTACTCCCCTCTTTGAAATAAAAGAAAGATTTTGTTTTACCCTGTTTTGACCTAGAGAGAGAAAATGTCTAGAGAGAGGTAATCCAAAATTGAGATATTTTTTGATATAAAAATCCTCCTAGTGTCTAAAATGGTTACCCCTGAAACAGAAATTCAAAAAGAACTTTCCAATGGGCATTTGGAATTAATTGAAAATAAGTATAAAGGACCTTAGCCTAAGGATCTAGATTTTCAAAAAAAAATTTGGATTATGGTCCAATTAAGGTTCCTATAGGCCAATAGGATCAATCCAAGTGTGGGGAGGAGATAAATCCAATTTATAAAAGAAAAATACCCAACAATGAGTAAAAGCCCACTTAAGATGAAGAGTTGACTGAGTACAAGGTTTATTAGTACAAAAACTATGTATATTACTAAAAAAATGAGATATTTTAGGTATAATGATTCAATTTTGACACCTTGGTAAGGAGAAGGGGGCTCTTCAAGGAGGCGCCTATTTCACATGTGTGGTGGAGTTTTAAACTAAAAAATATTGTGATATTTTTATCTCTCCTCTCTCTTGGATCAAACTAAATCAAAAGGGAGCCAAACTAGGTCCAAATCTTGTCCAAATTTAGCCAAACTGAACCTGGAAAATTCTAGAAACTAGTTGGACTTGGTTAGAGGCCTCCCTCACCTGTAAATAGATCCTTAGCCCTTTGTAAAAAAATATGAGAACTATACCATATGCCAGTATTATACTGAAATAATGATATTTTCTATTATCCTCTAAAAATCCTCTACAAATTGAAGAGATTGGAGCTTCTCTCTCTCTTCAATCTTCCTTGGAGTCTTCATCAACATACCAAACCAATTGATTGGTTGGGAGCCTCTACTTTGATTAAAGAATCAAGCAATCTAAGAGGTAAAGTGTGGTTTATGGTCTTTTTTTTTTAAATCTCCAAATGTTTCTCTCTTCTCAACCCCTCTCAAGCTTGAGAAGCATTCAATTGAATGGCTTTTTAATACAACTGAAGTTCTTTAATGAATTGTAGTGATAAAACACATAAATTTTCATTTATGCTTAAATTAAATGTTTTTTTAAAAGCATGTCTCTCTCTCCTCCAAAGAATGGTCATTCCTATGACCTATTCTATATTCAAATGAAGCTTCTCATGAAGCAATTCTCTAATCTAAAAGTAATTTCTATGCTTGTCAAATTAAGACCAAATAAGTGGCTTTTTAATGCTTTTATGCTATTTAATTCATGGAAAAATAAGGAATCAAGTCCATAATTGGATATTGATCCAATTAATGGTTATTCTATCATATGATATTACTAAACTTTATGTTTTCAAGATTATTGAGAATTATCAGTGATAGCAGCGAAGCTATGGCAAAATTTTTGAAAAATTAACACATAAATCATTTTCATTCATAATATGAAAAGAGGACTTCCTACCATATTCTAGGATTAATCATCCTAGATTAATTCAATGATTCTCATTATAATCATGAAAAATTTGATTTTTATGTTTATGCATAAATAATTAATTAGGAACAAGAGGAATTTCTAGTAATTCATTTTTATGTTGAAAGAGTAATCCCCATAACAATGGAAATCCATGTATTCCGATGAAGTAAGAGAAAAATTGGGATGCTAAAATAATGTATATTTTACTTAAAAATTAAAGAAGGATTTTAGTTAAATTTACCTTTTTGCATAGATCAATTTAAATGATGAAAGAGGAATTCCCACCATATTGGAATTCAAATATTTAAATGAGGAAAGTGTAATTTTTAGCATATTGAAATTAATGGGTATGTTATTTAAATTCAAAGATGAATTTTAGATAAATTTATTTTATCTATGAGAAATATTTAAATGGTAAAAGAGGAATTCCTATGACAATTGGAATTCCATCATTTAGATGAGAAAAGAGAAATTCCTAGCATATTGAATTAATGGGTATTTTATTATGAGAAATATTGATGATAAAAGAGAAATTCCCATGACATTGGAATGCAAATAATAAAATGCAAAAAAGAGGAATTTCCATGGTATTTGAGATCCAAGAAATTAAATGGAAAGAGGAGGAATTTTTAGTATGATTCAATTTATGATTATTTATCAAAAGTGAAAATATGGGTAGAACTGATTTTTGTGAATCCCATGAATTCTTTTAATCAAAAGAGGAATATTGAATATAATTCAATTGACGAATTGAGAAGGAATATAGAAATAGTCGATCGAGAAAAGGAACCTTTAATTAGGCCAAGCAATTGGTAGAAATTTAGAGAAAGTCCCATTATCGAAATCAAACTAGAAAAAGCTACTGAATGGGAATAGCATGTGAAATGGATGTGATAAGATGTAAATAGGATGCGATAAGATGTGAATGGATGTAATAAGATGAAAATAGAATGTGATAAGATGTAAATGGGATGCGATCAGATGTGTATGAGATGTGATAGGATGTGAAGGGATGTGATAAGATGAAAATAAGATGTGATAAGATGTGATGGAATGGAAATGGATGTGGATGTGCATGTGAAAGAATGGATGTGGATGTGTATGTGAAAGAATAGATGTGGATGTGTATGTGGATGAATGGATGTGGATGTGTATGTGAAAGAATGGATGTGGATGTGTATGTGGAAGAATGGATGTGGCTGTGTATGTGGAAGAATGGATGTGGACGTGTATGTGGAAGAATGGATGTGAATGTGTATGTGAAAGAATGGATGTGGATGTGTATGTGAAAGGATGTGATGTCGATGTGAGTGAATGGATGAGATGTAATGTGATGTGAATCAGGATATGAATGAATGAGATGTGATGTCATGTAAATCAGATGTAAATGAATGATATGGGATGTGAATGGATGAAATGTGATGTGATGTGAATCGGGATAAGAATGAATGAGATGAGATGTGAAATAAATGTGATGAGATGTGATGTAAATTGAGATATATGTGAATGAATGATATGTGATGTAAATGAAAGAGGTGTGATGGGATGTGAATATGGGTAGATGCGAGTGGATGAGATGTGATGAGTATAAATGAGGAAAGATGTGATGAGATAAAAAATAATCTGATTGGATGAGAATAGGAATACATATGAATTGGATATGGATTAAGTAATGTGGACAGATGTGAAACAATGTGAAAGATGAGAGTTCATTATAGAAATTGTATTTATGACCTGTTTTTAAATGACTGTTTTATGTCAATAATGCTGGGGAAGCATTTTGACCGTCTTGAGAATGAGGTCGTGGGACCTAACTGATAAAGTTGCAACAGCAGCTGGACGGAGAGTCAACGGAGGGCTTCTCGCGTAGCAAGGTCGGTTGAGGTCTTGACCAGCCTCGGTTCGATTTAAATGGTGAGCTTTCGGTACGGTGGATGAGGGACCAAGGAAGCGGCCTATGAGTGAAGCGCTAGGTGACCTGTGAGGGATCCTAGAGGGTGCTGACTATACGGTGCTTGGGCTCTGGGTCGCCGAAGATACCCACACGTGCATTGGGGAAGATATTGGAACAAGGAATAAGAGTTGTTTTCTGAATTCGGGCATGGATCTAGTTGATTGACCTTGTTGGTCCTCAACGGATGAGTCCATGGCTCTTTTATATGGACCTGTTGGTTGATCTTGCTAATCTTCAACGGAGATTCATCTTGATTTTTATAAGTGATTATATCGTCAGGTATAATGAGCTAGGAACTATCGAGACGAAAAGGCTCCTAAGGGACAAGTGGTGAGCGTTCTGGTTGTTAATGATGCCATAGGTACACCAATGAAGGAATGATTGGAAATTAGGATTCAACCAGATATTTTGGAGGATTATGATTAATGACACTATGGTTTCATTAAATGATTGTTTTAAAGATAACTGAATCTGTGAAAAAGGCAATTTCATATTGGGTGTGTAAGTGGTGTGACTGGCGTTAAATTTGCATGAATATCCGGCTAGGGGCGTGGGAATTCTTTTCTCTGGTACCCGGGAGAGAAAACCTAACCAAATTCCTAACTGGATTCCATCACTACGTTGGTGGCGGTTGGCTAACCTATGGGACTAGGCTAGACTGATGGATCCGTAAAATGAGACTCAATTATGTTATAGAATGATAGATGACGTAAATCACGGATAGTAATTGTTCTATGGAAAAAGAATCAACAGCTATACCTCTCGATGGGGAAAAAAGCGTTGGTTTCAATGATCCAGGTGCAAGTTTCTTCCTTGATCTGACCAAGTGACTCACAGGTTCGATCGGATCAGTTTGGTCAGTAATGACCCTGACTACGTTAGAGTAAAATAGAGTAAAAATATCCTGGAGGAATCGCCCATTCTGTCTGAGCGAGGGAAGTTTTTTCGAGTTTGGTTTTGGAAGAACCGAGGGATTAGTCTCTTGTCTGGATATCCGTGGGGGCGAGGCCCCGAGTGAGAGGCCCTGCCCCATGCAAGAAGTGCTACTTCCGCTGCTAGCACCCCCGAATTCTTTGCGCGGAGGGGGCAGGGATCTTTCAGCTCTGGCATCAGAGCAAATTAAATAAAGTGGATCAACTGAAAAGCCAAAAATGTTAAAAATTTGTGAAGTAACAGTAAAAGGTTGTAATTGTGTGATAAAATTCATACAAATTGATATTCAGAATGAAGATTCATAAAATTGAAAGTGGGTATTCAGATGAAGTACCATAATTGTATGGAAATCCTTGACTTGCTTGAGGCTTAGTCACATGATGGTATTTACCTTATAATTCCAAGGACCATGACTACCCGTATATACCGAGGGTATAACTGCAGCTCTTTACTAGCAGTATATATGAGTAAATCTAAGACCTTGAAATTATAAGAAAAAATGCTATCGAGATGATGAATTCGAATGTGGTTGATATGATTTTAAAATTCTGGTTGAGAATTGATGAGTTGATTTGGATTCTGATTGAAAAAGATGATTCTTGAATTTCAGTTGAAAAGCGATCAGTTGAACAAAGCCACAATGAGGATGAATGGGACGAGTCCCTGTGATGATGTTCGTACTGACTTCAGCAAATCACTACAAGATTAGTGGATTGTGCTGACAGATTGCTACTGTTAACACTTGACCTAGTGGATCTAGTTAAGGGATGACAAATTAAAAACTTGCATAACTGAAACTTCCATGGAGGAATGTTCAGATGGAATTTTCGGTCTGATGGACCATTATTGTGTTAAGAATATGAATGATATGTTCTGAATGAATTGTTATCTGATAATGAGTTCTATGTAAGGGATCTTTATCCCATGATTCTGTGGAGAGCTGACCAATCTAAAGAACCCCAAAATCAGTTGGATCTAAAGACAGATTTGAATTGTAAATAAAAGGACTTAACAAGAATTTTTGTATTGATAGGATCATGGATCAAGGTCGTCGTGGTAGGAATGATAACCCCCAAATCGATGAGGGAGAGCTCGACTTGGATGTTCCTAAAACCCTTCATAGATTGCAGTCTGGACCTTTCAAGGGTGAAGGGGAAAACTTGGGCGAGACTGTGGAGAAGTGGGGATCGAAGCAATGGAAGAGTACTTCGATGTCACCGCGTACAATGAGAAGAGCAAAATGGCTCTTGCAAGGCTAAAGATAGTAGAAACAGCTAGAGTAGCATGGAGATGTGAAATAAATGTGATGAGATGTGATGTAAATTGAGATAGATGATGTGAATGAATGATATGTGATGTAGATTGGTGGCAGTAGATGTAGATCATATGACTTCTAACCAACCTACATGGTATGTGTAACTTGTGTATAGGTCAGTCAGAGTCTTCGTGTGTAGGTCATATTCCCAATTTTCATTGAGAACTATCCCATCTAAACTTCACCTTCCAAAAGGTCCTCTCGAAGTGGACGCAATGTCACTTCTTGTGGTTTGACTTCTAGGGGCCTCTACTTTAGCAAGAGCGTCAGAAGGTGGTAGCTTAGTAGGGCCTTCATTAAATGAAGTGCGTAGAATATCCACATGGACACTCTTTGGGAGGGCAGGGTCTACATGAGATGTGAATGGCAAATCTACTTTCCCACCTCCTTCGTTTACTTAACTTGTTGCAGGTTCAGAGCACGTAGCTCTACTAAAAGTTTTTATTAGACGACTAAACATGCTAGATCCAGGTTGTGGGGCCCAAACTGGCACGTTTTGGCTTGCTTCCTCAGAATTCTGGGTAGGATGCCCTTCCATGACTTTAGAGTTAGAGGACGAGTCACTAGAGCTGCTATTCGTGGATCTTAGGTTGCACTTCCTTGGGTTCCAACTGAAGGCCAAGATGCTAACGTGGAGGGATGGTGTGAGCCTGCGTAAACTGAAACGCTTTCTAGTTGCTCAGACTCTAGCACCCGACCAGAGCGTAGATGCATGTGACGTGGGTATCCTGCGGGCATTGGTAACTACCCTTGAAGCCCACACAAGTGGTTTCTCAGGTGTTTCGCACCCCGTTCTTACTTGTTTTTGTCTTGTTTTCAAACCGTTTTTACCCCCTTACTTATGGTTGAAACTGGACTAAGGCGTGTGATAGCTCAAGAGACGAGCGTATCGTTCAAGGGGTCCTAGCGTGCTTTACAGCACAGTGTTTGCCTATCTGGAGCTCCCATGGACCTCAAAACACTCTATTTGTGCCTAGGTGTGAGGCTTAAATTAAAAAGTCCAAGGGTGCCTGTGGGGGGGAAGGTGAAGGCTTTGTCCCACATGCCCACTCCACTCCTTGGGGGGGTAGACTATATATAGAGCTTCACTCCCCTTAAGCTTTCACTTGAGAGAAAGCTATGGAGGCTCACTCTCCTATATATATATATATATATATATAAAGATCGAGGCCGAGGTCGGGGTCAATTGGGAGTTTTTTCTTTTTTTATTTTTTTCAATAAAAAATTTCTTTCCACACGGGTTGGGTTGATTTAATTTTATTTATTTATTTATTTATTTTTACTTAAAAAATATTTTTTTAAAAAAAATCTTAAGGATAATGTTTTAGCTCATATGCACCTAGGGCTGGCCGCTTGCCGTCGCGGCGCCCTCTGCGGCTACCAACACAGCAGCACAGCGTGCAGCAGCTCTTCTACCCTCTGTCTACATGCATGCACGCACAAACTAACACTAACTAACTTACTGCTCTAACAGCTAACACACAGAACAGAAATGTGCAGAAAATGAAGAAAACAGAACTGAAAAATGACTGGAGAACAGCAGCAAACACACAAACAGCTCCACAAACCTGCACACATCAGCGTACACACAAACATGCCTCTCTTTGCCTTTCCTGTAGGATAAAATAGACTTCAAATAGCAGCCCGAGCTACATCTGGACCTTGGTGCAGGGCAATTCCCTGACAGCGGTGCCAAAAATGTGCGCTCTTACTGCACGTGTCGGAGCTAGGGACTTGCCAAGCACCGTGTGTGAGCCACGAATGGCTGCAAGCACACAACAAGGAAACCAGCAAGCTCAAAACAGGGAGCAATGGTGTGTCACTCACCGCTCAGACCGCTGTCGTGATTCTCGTGCCGCGATGAAGAAGGAGCCACCGTCGCCGCTCTACTGCCTCGCCGCCGCCGTGCCACCATACAATGCTCGATCTCTACACACACACACACACTCTCTCTCTCTCTCTCACACACACACACACTCTCTCTCTCTCTCTCTCTCACACACTGGAGAAGGAGATGGAGAAGATGAAGCAAGAGTACTCCTTGTATTCACACTCAGAGAATGAGAAGGTTTAGGTTACATTTGACTTTTATATGTGACCTGGCCGTTCACACGTGGGCGCCCGATCCTAACCCTTATCCTGATGAAATTCGAGGTACACCTCTCATCAGCGATCACCCAATCCCCTTACCCTTTACATGTGGTGCCGACAAGGCTGACCTATGACTCAGAATACGTAAAATAATTATATGACGTAAAAGGTAATACATCTCAATGTCTGCCATAGGTTAACAAATGGGATTGTCCCTTTTCATATTTCATAAATGTCTTATATACAAGAGCTCATAGTTTACAATGGCCGGTCGCCCATTTATAATTAGGGGCCCAAAACTAGTGTTCCTAGCTCTATGTGTACAACTATTCCTCATGATCAGTATTACACAAGCCATAAGCTAGGTCAGCCCATGTCTCTTTTACATTAAGCGCTTAGCATGGTTACAAAAGATGAGTACAATAAGCATAGCCACGCTTGCAAAAGTAATGTTAACCAGAGTGGTTAACACAAAGTTTCCACCGCTTTGGCCTTGACATCCTCATCTTTGGCCTCTTCCTCTGGCTTTTCCATCACTAGTATATAGAGCACGTTCTTCATTCGAATCTACTTTTGATGAGCTTTCCCCAAGTATCAGTTCTTCAAGAATCATCTTTGTCACACAAGTTCCTCAAAGTTCAGCAAACCGATCTTGAGATAAAAATAGATGTTTTAAACATCTTGAAGTCTCTTAAAAGTCATCTAATGTATATCTCTACCGTCTCTTCATCTTCAACAACTGGCTCACCAATCATGGGACAATTGATCACATATACCTCATATCTTTGCAACATTGTAAAAACACTGATAAATTTTGGTTCTCAATCATATAAAAGTCTCCTTTGAGTTCTATCTTGCAAGACTTTGACACACTTTCAAACATGCTTGAGAGTGTCTCCCACTTCACAATGTTCAATGTGTGGAATTATTGATTGACTCACTATCTGAGCAATAATACTTATCATATTCTTCTCCTTTAATTGCCATGCTTTGGCATGAATTTTATAATGTCTATGTAAAGTTTGTAAAGTTTTACAAACTTGTTCATATCTTTTTTTTGTCTTCTCTCCTACTGCCTTCTAGTAGTTCTAGAGGCATGTTTGGAATTGTGTTAGCATCGAAGGAATATTTTGATTTTTAATTTCCAAGCCGGAAAGTTATTCTTTTCAATATTTTCAATAGTGTTAATTTGTACCTCTACTAGATGAAAAGAAACTAAGTGCTAATGTAGAGGGTTAAAGAAGCAAAAGATTAAAGAAGAAGCTTATATGGTGGATGAGAAGGGTGTGATGGGTAATAAAGCTCGTAAACCTCCAAAAAATTGTCAAAAATGTTCGACCCCCTTTTTGTTATTGCTTTTCTCACTTCAAAAAGTAGGACGAACTAATTTTGTTTTACCTTTAAAAAATAGGTCGGTTTTTTTTATAATGTCTACAAAAAACCAAAATGGCCCTACAAACTACAGTCACAATTGGGCCAAGCTAGTTTGAAGCAATAATTCCATGTCCATGAAGGTCACAGATCCATGCGGGTAACACCATAAACCACATGCAGGTGAGAAACAAACCCAAGCATGTATATGCAAGAGTTAAGAGGCACTACCACATATTGAACTTAGGTGGATGAAAGCAAAATCTTAAGCCCCTCCACTAGCCAAGTGGCCACACGACTTTATGTATTGAGGAAGATCAAACAAGGTCTTCTACTCTAGATGTCAGCTCCTCTTGATTCGTATTGATGACCAATGTTGGTGATGTCATGAGATGCTGAGATCTTAGCATCTCCTCACGATGTGAGATCTAAGCATCTCACATTGGTGGTGGCAATGATCTCAACATTGACGACCAATGTTGATGATGGCGATGATCTCAACATCTCAGGACAATGATGACTCATTTGTGATTAACACGTCTGCTATCCTCTACACATATAGAGTCCCGAGAGTCTGACTCTATTTCTCTCTGGCCCACATGATTAATCCTTACCTTTCTCCATGCTGCTACTATATTCTTCTAGGCCTTCTTCTTCACACACACAGACTCCCTATTGTTACCTTTTTGTTTCCTTACACATAGACTAAGGCTTTTGTAGCCTCAAAGCTTCAAAGCTTTTTTAAGCTTTTGCTAAAAACTTGTGCAACCTTGTTTTATGCTTTCAAAGCTTTGATATACCAATGTTAGTAGAGGAGGAGCTTTGTAAAATTTATTCCTTGATTACTTATCTTATAATTTTAAGGCCATATATTGCTCATATAATTGGACTCATAAGATGGTTTATGTAAAACCCAAGGAAACCTTACATGGATACAATTAGAAGAATGTTGAGATATGTCAAAAGCACAGTGAATCATGGACTTCACTATTAGTGTGAAGATGAGTTTAAACCTCATACATATTGGGCATGTGATCCATAAACAAGCAGAAGCACCATAAGCATGTGTTACTCAATGGGGAATGGTTTTATTTCTTAAACATCAAATAGACAACCTATAATAGCTTTGAGTATTACAAAAGTAGAGTATAGAGCTTCAGCCGAAGCTTCAGCCGCATGTGAAGTTGCATGGGTATATTAATTATTGACAGACCTGGAAATCACCTTGAAAAAACTAATACCTATATAAAGTGATAGCATGAGTTCCATTCAGCTAGCAAAGAATATGGTATTTCATGCTCATATAAAACACATTGAGGTACATTATGAGTTCAAATTGTGAGAGAAAAAGTACTATAAGGTTAAGTGGATCTAAGGTTTGTGAAGACTAAAGACCATATTGTAGATATCATCACCAAAGCATTGCTGAGAGCGAAGTTTGAAAAGTTTCAAAGATTACTTGGAGTTGAAGATATGAACTTTATGCCAACTTGAGCTTAAGGGGGACTGTTAAAGAAAACAGGTTCAAATAATGTAGAGCATAGAAACAAGCCCTCAAATAATTATTTTTGATAGCAATTGTAAAAATAGAAAAACATGCTTTAGGTTTTTTAAGAAAAGCTATTTGCTTTTTAAACCATGTATATAAAGGCCATTGGACAACCATAAGAAATCAAGGGAAAAGTTTTATAAAGCTCATCTTTTTACTAACAATCTATACCTAGGAAGTATCGTTGATCACCCAAATCTCTCATTTCAAATCTCCCCTTTCTACCAACACTCTATACCCAAGAAGTATCACCCAAATCTCTCATTTCAAACTTCTTCTTAAGCATTATATTCACCTCATGAATGTCATTATCATTGTCTTTTGTGATAATGGTCATCAACATAGATGAGCATTAGCACACTTTGTATAAGCTATTATTTTTGGATAGCCCTTACTAACCCATCTTTCGGGAAAGATCCCCCACTGTCAGTGTTTTCCCACATAAAGTGAGAAATTAGCGTTGGATATCTAAAATCTAATAGTGATAAGATACTTCCATATCTTGTAAGACCATGTTCTAGGAGGTGCCTAATTTTCAATCCATACGTGTACATAAGGCTTTTTGCAACAACCTGCAAACAAAATTTGGGTATGCATGATCCTCATATCGTGGTGGCTGCACCTTGTAAACTTCCTCTTGTAAGTCACCACGTAAAATTCATTCTTTACATTCATCTGATATAAAGACCGTCCCTTAGCTATAGCAATGACTACTCTCATGGTTTGCTAGCGATTGGGCTGAATGTCTCCTCATAGTCAATGCCATATGTTTTAGCACATATCATTTGGCAACCAATTTTGCTATATGTAGCTACTAATAGATCCATCTGAATTATACTTCACTTTGCAAACCCACTTACTTCCAATTGTCTTCTTTTCCTTAAGAAACATAAGGCATCAAATCCCATGTCTCATTAGCATCTAATGCGGCATCTTCATAATGCTCATGTCCAAGTTCCTTCTTAAAACATGTGAGCTCTAACTTTTGTACAACTTTGACCATATATACATATACATAATGATGGGTTGTATATCCATCATTATATCATATCTCAACCTATGGATATCTGACTCTAGTAGACCTACGTACACCTAGATCATTGCCAAGTATTATCAAACACTTCTTTGGCTCTTTGTACACCAAGTTTAACAATAGTTGGGATGTCAAACTCCTCATTAAGGCTCTGTTCTAAACCACTATATCCATCAACAAAAGGAGTGACTTGTTGAAACATGAGGTATCGTAAAAGTTAGATCCACCTTTTCTTTTTCCTTGCATGATACATGTGAACTTGTTGAATTTTAAGCACCTATAGGACTAGTTCATGACACATAGAATACCTAACATTCTACCTCAACCTACTTGACCAAGGTCTCACAATAGAGATATGTTAACGAGAGCACTATCCTAGTCCTTTAAGTGCCTTTGGTTGTTGCTTCGCATTAAAGGCACCCATCTGATTCTTTGCTTTAACCTCTATAGAATCTTCACTAGTGTATACTAGCTACTCATTTCATCAAACACATCCCTACTTACTCATATATTACACGTAATGGGGTTGTATCATCTATAACCTTTAGCGGGGTTTTATCATCTATAACCTTTCTACATGTAGTGGGGTTGTATCATCTTACATGTCGTGGGGTTGTATCATCTATAACCTTTATACTCAAGGGAATAACCAAGAATATACATTTTTTTACATTGAGATCCAACTTAGGCATCACACCATGAACTACTATAGAGTGGGTGTCATATTCATGATATCAATTACACTTGTTGCTCTACTACTTCATAGCCCAAAAATAATGAGGCATTCCTTTCTCATTCATCAATGCACAAGTAAATTTTTACAATATGCCTATTTTCCTTTTTGTAACCCCATTTTACTATAGGGTGTACCTACATGTAAAGTGCCACTTTATCCCATTCTCTCTCAAATAGTCACTTAATATTCATTAGAGAAATATTCTTCTTTACCATTTGACTTTAGGAATTTTATGTGCATACCTTTGTCTTTCTCTACCATAACTTTGAAGCTCTAAAAGTGAGTAAATGCTTCACTTTTCTCTTTCATGAAATACACACACACACACACTTTCCTAGTGTGATCATCATCAATGAAAGATATATAATAATGGCACATCCTCTGATTGATGCCATTTTTGTTCATCCCCAAATACAAAATGCACCACATCTAAAGATATTTGACTTGCATTCTTATTATGCAAAAATGCATGCTTGGCCTACTTTCCCAATTAGCATGCTTCACATACTCTATACATTCTATGCACTTTGAAAATTGGCAAACCTATAATAATCTTTGGGTGTGCATATTCTTCATATGCTAAATATTGACATGTCTAATGCGTTTATGCCAAATATCAATGTCTACAATCATATGTGTACCATGTGTAAACATTGCAACCTTCCCTTCAAGCATGCTTACATATAATATAAACATTTTGCCAACTCTGTTCCCCTTTGTAACGCCGACTTTCCCAATTAGCATGCTTCACATACTCTATACATTCTATGCACTTTGAAAATTGGCAAACCTATAATAATCTTTGGGTGTGCATATTCTTCATATGCTAAATATTGACATGTCTAATGCGTTTATGCCAAATATCAATGTCTACAATCATATGTGTACCATGTGTAAACATTGCAACCTTCCCTTCAAGCATGCTTACATCTAATATAAACATTTTGCCAACTCTGTTCCCCTTTGTAACCAAGCAGACATTGGTTATTGAAATCTTCTACAGAACACATGAGGGTTAAATCTAACTTGTAGACCCTAGTTAATCATTCATCTATGACAAAAAATAGGTTCTTTGTTATGTTTGTCACATGAAGCATATTGGCAAGATACTTCAAGTTTGCCATCTTGCATAGACAAAGGGACTTTTTTAACATACACAATAGGGTGCACTCTATCATCACCTCTTTTAACATGCCTGATTTTTCAAAATCCCTTGATTTTGTGAACCACTCACCATGGTTGGTCATGTGGTTTGACACCCAAGTCAATATACCATGCACCTCTTGAATTTGATGCATCTGCAATCATGGAACTAAGCATATACTACATCACAAACAGTTGCTCACATATGTCTTTAGCTTACTTCCTTATGTCATTCTGCTTTTATAGTTGTCCTTTTCTACTTGCCTTAGTTTGTCACAATAATAATACTCTATGCTATTTCCACTCTGATTCCTTTTGCTATCCACCTTGGCATAAACACTACACAACTAAAAATTATCACTATCGACACTGCACAACTAAAAAATTCACTATTGACACTTTTATAGTGTATGCGAAAAACTTATAAGGCTAAGACGGTGTCTAAAATGACTTTGGATGGCCAAAATAATGCTAGAAATTTTATTTGGGCCTTTGAACATAGTATACCCTATGTTATTTCTTCATTGAGGGCTCCTCAAAATATGACAATGCCCCCTCCTACTATGCCTACTATCGATGTCCTTGACTAGAAGCTTCCCATAGAGATTTACTTCTAAATCAAAAGGAAATAGATGGAGTTATCCATACCTATGTACCAATCTCTTTACTTGCCTCTTGATCTCGTGATGTGAATCGACACCTTGATACCATATGAGAAGAATGCGGGGGAGAGGGTGAGCTTGAGCTTAAGCAAACTTCTTCACACACGCCCAAGTGTAGATAAGCACATAAGAGAGAGATGGATGGTTGAATTTTCTTCTTTTTTTCTTCACTTCTCTACAACCATAACATAAAGATAAGTGTACATACTATAGGAGGAATTGTACATACTATAGGAAAAATTGTACATACTATAAGGGAAAGTACTATACTACTAAAGCATACAAGGTCCACAATGTGAACCCAACTATATGAGCTGGTATTGTAACTATGGCATAGCTCTAGCAAAGCAAATACAGCCTGTAAACACCACTAGTAACATATCAACCATAATCTCATCACCAACTATGGCTAGTCGGGCTCGATATCTCAACACCCCTAATACAAATCTATTACCTCAAGGTGAGACAATACATGACTACATTACTAAAGCCAAGTATCTCCACATGAGATATAGTCCCTACATGAGAAATACTAGATGTATTATTACTCATTGATCAATTTATGATTGACCTTAAGAGTAAGAGGCTTCATGACTATCCCTATGTCACTTGATATTTGCATCTAGAGTTGAGTGGGGTGTGTAGAAATGAATTAGAATTAACATCTTAGCATGCTAGAAAAGAAAGAAAGAGATTAACACTAATTATAAAAATAAAGCATAATGACAAGGTAAGGGATTAACACTAATGATAAAAATAAAGCATAATTAACATCTTAGCATGTTAGAAAAAAAAAGAAAAAGATTAACATTAATGATAAAAATAAAGCATAATGACAAGGTAAGAGCTTTAGCTCAAAAGCTCATATGTTTGATCCATTAGATAGAGTGCCTTTTTATAGGCTTGAGTATATCTCTATTAGCCATTAATCATGGCCCATATAGGCTTGAGTATATCTCTATTAGCCATTAATCATGGCCCATAAGCTTGATTAAACTCACCCTAATCTTTTTTATATTTAAGCACCATCTCCCTTGAAGTTAGATCCACCCATTTGGCATCCTTTCCCACTTCTTCTAGGTGCCTACTTTTGGACTCCATGTAGGTTGGTCATTCCATATATTTCTCAACCTTTAGGTTCTCTTTGACCCTTTGAACCATAATCTATGACTTATGTAGCTTATAAAAATGTTTGAAGGTCACATACCACTCCCCCTTGCTCTAAAAATTTACCCCACATCACTTTCTTTTTTTACACTCCCCTCAAATGACGAACTACTACAATCATACGTAGAATGGACCTATACTCTTAGTCATTTGCTAGAGTAGTTTATCATAGGTACCTCATAGGCTATAATGTTGGCTTAGAGCTTGTAGTTTTACATAAGGGTAGGAATATAATTAGTGGGTTTAAGCACAAGGTGAGAAGGGTGCCCTCTTCCATCAACTTAGAAGAGTTTGCTGGCCTCCTTCTTGGGAATCCCCTTCATTTGGCTCTTCTTTTGTCATGATGTTTGATTGAGTGTTGTTTGGAGTCTTCTTCTTGCTCTAATAATCTTTATTTATGTGGCTTGGCTTGCCACAAAAGTTGCACCTCACTCTAGATATTGGTCCTTTGGGTGAGGAATGCCTTCTCCTCAATGTGTGATGAAGATACACCTACTTTGGCCTTGAGCCTCTTTTCTTCTTTGATCAAGGCTCCTTCAATGCTAATGAAGGTTGGGCTTGGTAGGTTCTTCAAGGTACCAATAGGCTGAATGTTCCAAGGTCATACTTTTGAGAAGGATTTTTATGGCATCCTCCTTGAGTCTCTTTTCTTCTTCAATCAAGGCTCCTTCAATGTCCATGAAGATTGGTTTGGGTAGGTTCTTTAAGGTAATAGGCTAAATGCTTTCCAAGGCCATGCTTTCGAGAAGGATTGCTATGGCATCCTCCTCTTCCACTGGAGAGACCCAACACACTCAAGTTGTTATGCATAACTCTTTTTATTTTCTTTGAATATGCTTGGAGTGACTCACTTTCCTTGATATATCCAACTCAAAAAGTTAAATTTTTAGACTTATTTTGGAATTCTTTTAGTTGGCACCAAATAGCTTCTCTAGTTTATCCCATGCTCCTTTAGAGTTATTTTTTGATGCAATGTGATGGATGAAACAATCAGCTAGCCCTAATGCAATGATGGCTAGAGGTTTTGCATCTCTTCCTAGCTAAAATCTTTTTTCTTCCCTTTATAATATTGGACATTTCTCCCGTCCACTTACTATCCCCCACCAAAGCCCATCTTTTATGAGAATAAACTTAAGTTTTGCTTGCCATGTATGGAAACCTTCACCATTAAATTTACCTACTATGAGCTGACATGGTTTCCTTATGGGGATGGGAAGGTCTTTACAATGGGTTTACCCAAAGCCAGTGTCTATTCCCTTAAAGAAGTGGAAGTATGCACTTGATGAAGTGATTAATACTTCCCAAATTCAAAAAGCTACAAACCAAAAAATACCCTAATTTGGCAAATTAATTTGGAGTACAAAACTAAGGTAAATTGTGATTTTGATGATGCAAAAGCATTTCACAAGAACCCTTAATGATTATAAAAAATGATTGTAATTAGCACCCTTAATGATTATAAAAATTGATTGTAATTAGCACTAATTACCTTGTTAACAAAGGTAATTTTCTACTAACAGAGAAATAATGATTTGATAATTAAAGATTCAATGATTGTTGTTTATCTTCAACAAATCCATGTATACATCCTCTAGGCTACAATGTTAGGTTAGAGCTTGTAGTTTTATATAAGGGTAGGGATACAACAAGTGGGCTTAAACACAAGGTGAGAGGGGTTGCCTCTTTCATCAACTTAGAAGAGTCTTTTCAATGATTTGCCTCCTTCTTTTGAAGCCCCTTCATTTAGCTCTTCTTTTTTCATGATGTTTGCTTAAGGATTGTTTGGAGTCTTCTTCTTACTTCAACAACATTTCTCTATGTGGCTTGGCTTCACCACAAAAGTTGCACTTCACTCTGGCTCTTGGTCCCTTGGTTGTAGTGTGATGAAGATCCACCTACTTTGGACTTTGAGTCTCTTTTCTTCTTCGATTAAGGCTCCTTTAATGCTGATGAAGGTTGGGTCAGGTAGGTTCTTCAAGAAGGTAGCCACCAATGGGCTGAATGCTTCAAAGGTCATGATTTTGAGAATGATTGCTATGGCATCCTCATTGAGTCTCTTTTATTCTTCAATCAAGGCTCCTTCAATGCCAGTGAAAGGTTGGGTCAAGTAGGTTCTTCAAGGTTAGCCACCAATAGGCTAAATGCTTTCCAAGGTCATGCTTTTGAGAAGGATTGCTATGGCATCCTCTCCTGTTCCACTGGAAACCTAACACATGAAATTTGTTGTACATAACATTTTTTATTTTATTTAAATATGTTTGGAGTGAATCACTCTCTTTGATGTCCAACCCAAAAAGTTGAAACTTTTAGACTTATTTTGGAGTTCTTTTGTCTGGCACCAAATAGATTCTCTAGTTCATCCCACACTCCTTTAGAATTATCTTCTGATGCAATATGATGGATGAAACTATCACCTAGAGCTAATGCAATGATGGATTGAGCTCTCTTATCTCTTCCTAGCCAAAATCATTTTCTTCCCCTTTTAATCTTAGATATTTCTCCCTTCCACTTACTATCCCTTGAAGCCCATCTTTCATGAGAACAAACTTAAGTTTACCACGTATGGAAACCGTCACCATTAAATTTATCTACAAAAGTAGAAATATGCATTTAATGTGATTAATACTTCCCATATTTAAAAATTGTAAACCAAAAAACCTTGATTTGGGAGAGTAATTTGGAGTACTAAATCGAGGGCCAACTTATGATTTTGATGATGCACAAGTTTTTAGAAACACCCCAATGGTAAAGTAAAACCCTCAATGACTTTAAAAATTGATTATCTTGTTAACGTAGGTGATTTTTTACTAACAGAAGCATTAATTATGTTGTTAACATAGGTTATTTTTTACTAACAGAAGCATTAATTATGTTGTTAACATAGGTAATTTTTTACTAACAGATCATAGAATGATTTGGCAATTAAAGCTTCAATGGTTGTTGTTTTTTACCAAAAGCTTGAGAGTATGATGAGAAATGGGAAAATTTATCCCCTCTTGGTGGCTGGATTTTTGTCAATGTATGCACACTTTTGAACCCCTTGATTTGATTAATGTTGGCCTCCTTTGATGTGTTATAGCTCCTTGAGATGTTGTACACCAACTTGAAGTTGTGCCTTCTTGTAGTGGATGAACCATAACACTTGATTCTTGATGATTTTGGAGCTTGGAAAAAGAGGAAAAAAGTACAATCATTTTACTAATCTAACCTATCCTAGGGTGCATAGATACTAAAGGGATGATGGGTGTAGCTTTGATACCAACTTGAGATTTGCATGTAGAGAACTAGGCACCCCATGTCCAACCTTTAGCATGACCCCATGCTATTGTGCACCTATCCTAGATGTAAATAGCCTGGATCTACATCAAGTTGTCCAAATGGGATAGCAAAGTCGGAGTTGATTATGGGAGTGGGGGATTTTGATATAAACCTAGACTTAGCTTAATGAGCCCCTCCATAGCCTCTTCCAAAGCATAATGCAAGATCCAAGGCCACCACCAAAGATTCCAACATAGAATGTGCACAAAAACTATTGGTTAAATGGAGACGAGAAAATACAAGCCATCCTAATATTCCAAGATGGCCCAAATAGAGTTGGATAATACAAATGTAATGAAAATCTTAAAGAGATTATAGATGTTAATATGAGAGCATAATAGAAAGAATGGAGGGCAAAATCATATGAAGAAGCTCTATCTCTAAGGAGGGTAAAGGGAGTAAAGGATAAGTTTTATATTCTTATATGATGTTCGCAAAGGGCTGCTGTTAGCTTATGTTCCCAGTCTGTTTGACTTGCTTCCAAGTATCCCTTTTGCTCAAGGAAATATCCAATAAACACACATTTTTCAGCTTTTGGATCCAGCTTAGTTCTCAGCTCATCTGGCACATGCACATATGCAATGCATCCAAAAACTTTCAGATGAGACAAATCAGGTTTTCTGCCAGTAAACCTCTCCTCTGGAGTTACATCATGTATGACTGCAGTTGGAGTCCTGTTCATGATGTAAACTGCTATAGAAACAGCCTCAGCCCAATAGCTATGTGGCATATTCTTCTCTTCCATCAATGCTCACGCAATCTCAGCAATGTGCCTGTTTTTTCGCTCAACAACTCCATTTTGTTGCGGAGTGTATCTACATGTGAACTGTCTCCGAATACCATTCTTTTTCAAAAATTCAGAGAACTCATTGGAGAAGTACTCTCCCCCTCCATCTGACCTTAGGCACTTTACATATTTTCTTGTTTGCTTTTCAACCATAACTCTGAAATTCTGAAAGTGAGTGAACACCTCACTCTTCTCCTTCATGAAGTATACCCACACTTTCCTTGTGTGGTCATCAATAAACGTCACATAATACTTGTAGCCTCCCATAGATATGGTCTTTGTAGGACCCCATACATCTGAATGCACAACATCTAGTGCATTTCTGCTCACATATCTGATACGTGGAAATACATGCTTTGTTTACTTCCCAAATTGGCATGCTTCACATATTCTCTGCATACCTTCCACTTTAAATTTTGGCAGCCCTGTCACAATTCCTTTAGTCTGCATAGACTTCAATCTCTGCACATTCACATGTCCAATCCTTTTATGCCAAATGTCTGTGTCTGCAACAATTCCTGAACCATTTGCAAACATCGCAGCACTCACTTCAGGCATGTTTACATTTAACGTAAACATTCTGCCCACTCTATTGCCTTTTGCAACCAACCTGCACTTGTCTTTAAAGTCTTCAATATAACAACCATCAGGGTTAAACCGAACCTGCAAACCCTGCTCAATCATCTGGCCAACTGAAACCAGATTCTTTGTTATGTTCGTCGGTACATGAAGTACATCTGCAAGGTACTTCACTTTGCCATCCTGCATAGACAATGGCACATCTCCAACATGGGCAATTGGATGAGAAGTGTCATCCCCTATTTCCACAAAACCTGGTCTTTCCGGGTTTTTCATCTCCTTGAACCACTCCCCATGACTTGTCATGTGGTTCAAAGCACCTGAATCAACATACCATACATCATCTTTTTGTGCTACTTCAACATTTTCAGACATGGCATTCATGACATGCTGCATAACAAACAACCTTTCATTATCCTCATTGTTTCTGCTTGAGGATGCATAGTTGTTTTGCTGCAATTTCTTATTTTGCATGTCAGCCTGCTTCTTATAATATTCTGCCTGCACATGTCCAGGCTTACCATAATAAAAGCATCCACGTGCATCATTTTATTGCCTTTGCCAATTTCCACGGCCTCTTTGACTCCCCCTGCCTCTAAATTGGCCTCTTCCACCTGTGTGTTGTTGTTGTTGTTGTTGTGAATTCTGGGACTGTTGTTGTTGCTGCTGCTGGCCATAATTCTGATTACCTGTTCGGCCACCTCCTTGACCGCGTCTACGGCCTCCTCTACCTCGTCCTCTTCCTGAACTTGTGTAGAAGGCCTATTGCTCTGAACTGGCAAGAATGTGCGGGTATGCATGTAGATCCTTTACAAACATAGATCCTTTGCAAACGTGCATTTAGAGAGACTTTTTTTGGACACAAATGTGCATATTGCAGACACATGGGTGAATTTATGTAGGAGAATATGTTCAAAGCAATTTTCTATGAGTATGTGCATGGCTAGAACTTTGGGTATGTGCATATGCATTGCTTTATGAGCTTGTGTGGCTATCAAAAAGTTGTATGTATATGTAGGCACATAGACAAACATGCTACAGTTTTGGCGATTGGCCACGTAACGTGTTAATTCTAAATGTATTTAATGCATTCAAAGAGAATTATTCCCAATTAAGGCTCTTTATGGTCCAAATTTGTACGTAGAGAACATATAGCAAAGTTTATAGGTTTTTTTCCTTAATCATAGTAATTAATAATCCTTAGTTACCCTTCATTCCTTTAAATTTTAATTTAATAGTGTTGATTCCCTCCTAACTTACCAAATGACATAGACAATGCATGGTTATGATGCTATAAGTTCCAAGCATGAGGTGAAAAACATAAGCCAAAGGATCCTAAGAGCAACATATGGTGATCACATGTGCCATAGCATGGCACGTACTTAATAAGTGTCCATAGGAAGTACTAATCATTCACAGTGAGAAGAGTGGCCATGCATACAAGGTATATTGCTACCCTTGATACCTTCCTCCACCCCTCTTCCCCCCACCACCACACACTCCTTGTGTAACATACCCCTCTTCACTAATAAAGAAATGTCCATGTAATAGATAAATTTATGAGTTTTTATGGTATAAAAATCAATGACTTTATTATTTGAGTCATTTCTACTTAGAATCTTCAAATTTTGAGTCCAAATTTGGAATTTGTGTGCGATTTTACCTTAATATAGGATTTTACAGCATCCAAAACGGACATCGGATCAAGCTTATACGCAAATTTCAGTCATTTTTAGTTAAAAAGCGACGACCTTTAAACCTTTATAAATGCACGATCGGGCGTCTGATTGACGAACGGTCTGCACCCCAATGACCAGGAGAACATCCCAGACAAAAAAAAACCCCCTGGCAGTCTGGCACGTAAATCGAGGCCAAGGTCCCAAATTTGGGGACCCCGTCCCAAAATTTGGACCGTACACACTTACCAGGATGCCCGTACGATGGCCGCACAAGAACCAAAGGACGGCCGCCCACTGTGTGGTCCACACGTACTGCTACGTGGACACCCATGCTGCCCCCTGACCAGATAAGAAGGTACATGCATACCACTCCTTTCCCTGTTAACCGACACCGTACCTTTCCCCCTGAGCCATGCAGGCCACTGATCTACAGCCTTTGCTGGTACACTGTCCTTTCGTCCTTACTTTGCGTAGCGCCCATACCCGTACCCCACAGTTATATAAATCCCCGGGGTGCTCCATGGACAACACGCATTTTTGCGTAGTTTATGCTCTGTTGTGCCGCCGTTCGTACCGCCGCCTGTCCCAGTGCAGTCCAGTGCAGTGTACTTGCTGTTGTACAGCCACCCCTCTCCACACCCCCTCATTTGCCACTTTTCAGATAAGGCAATTTTCCTCTATCCCCCTCATTTGCCACTTTTCAGATAAGGCAATTTTCCTCTATGCAACTCTTCTCCCCCCACCACCCCCCAACCTCCCCCCTCCCCCCCGTGTGAAGTGACTTACAACAGCCCTTGTCCCTTCAGCAAAACGTTTTTGTGTTAAGGACATCTCACAATTCCCCCCCCATTTGCGTGGACTTTAGTAAAAGGTTTTAGCCTTAAGAGAGGGTTCATGCGCTGTGGTCTTTTGCTCATACAGTGAGCAAACGATCTCAGAATTGAGATCTGGAGCGTTTCGACCGCGACAACGAGCCCTACAAGATGACGTCCAAGATGGCCCCTTCTCGAAAACGTCAAAAAGCCTCGGGAGAAGCGTGCACCAAACAAGATTAGAGAAGATGCTCCCGTAATTCTTCCTTTACAAGCTCCTCAAGGAAATGGTGGCCAGGTTAGCTTGGTTATCTTTTAAAGAAGAGTTTTTTTTAAATATTAGTGTTAATAAATGTGTATCTTTTCCTTTTAAAATAATAACATAAAATTGTATGAAGTTACGAATTGAGTGATGCTGTATTCAATGAATTGCATTGAAATTGTTATCTTTAAAGAGTGCAAGTTTTTCCTGGCCTCGACGCTAACTCTGTTCCGTGCTTGTGTAGCCAAGCGGCATCGTTAGCAAAGCTCGGGAATGGCCCAAGGTATCCCTCATACCATTGGGAGAATAAGGTTCTCCGATTGAGGCTAGAGATTATGATGTTGTCTAGTTTTGAGGGCCCAAGCTACTGCGGTGAATAAGCCCACCCTAGTGTGCAGACATCCCTCTGAGGGGCGGGAGGATCGAGCGATGGAGCCTGGTGACAGGCCGGCTTGAGTCCTCGCCAGTGGCCGGGAGGATCGAGCGATGGAGCCTAGCGACAGGCCAGCTTGAGTCCTCGCCAGCGGCCAGCGGCTTGAGTCCTCGCCAGCGGCGGCCGACGATGAGGTGTATGGTCCCGTAGGGTTTTGCCCAGCATGTAGAGGCTGGAAGGCCGAATTCTAGATCATCAGCAGTATAAAAGAAAAAGAATAAGAGAGCCGATTTGGCTTGTATGGAATTGATTCATGTATAAACTTTTTTTTTATAAATCTTGTCTTTGGCATTATTGTATTGTGGAAAAAGACTGTTTTAACAAACCTTGTGAAAAGGACCTTAATTAAGGAACATGTTTATTTATGTCAAACAGTGTGGTAGGATTAATTAGAAAACAAATTGACGCGTGAGTAGAGTGGAAAGTGGGAGGATGGAATGCCCCAACGGTACCATCCTATGGACGGGTGGACTCGATTAGTCGGGTAGCCAACAGATTAAGTGAAAGCCCTATGCTAGATAAATAGGTTCTTGGGTAACTCTATTCTAGAAGACTAGGCCAGCGGCTGTGCCTTGCATGGATGAGGAAAAAAGCGTTGCCTCTAGAAATGAAGTCTTGTAGTTACCCAATTTATGATCAATTACCCTATGGGTGATTTGATTTTTAGAAGATCATGCTCCCCCTGTGGGATAGGACTAGGTCTTACCTATGAATCGTATCCTTGAATCTCTACTTGGTCAAGGCGTCGATGAATAGGAAATTTTCTCCAAGTTAAGACTTAGTGGACTATCTTAAGTGTTTCCCCTATTTTAGAAGGGGGGGAGCCTTACAATTGGTATTAGAGCCGATCTTAGCTCCTAGGAATTGCCATTTAAGGATTGTTTTACAATGAATGTTTTACCTAACATAATGCTAATTAATAAAAACATCCTACTAAAAAAATAAGTTGAATTGATGTTTGAATGATTGTAGGAAGAGGAAGATGCCTACTCGAAGTTTCTAGTTTTCCAATGCATCTTCGAGACACTCCTCAAATTTCGAGTTTCGTGACACCATGGTGCAGATACTAGAGAAGATGTCCCTCCCTCATTTCTCTCGTATTGAAAGAGGATGGGGTAGAGATTTCTGGGGTCGTGGGCTGAGATATTTCTTCATCCGAGCAGATCGAATTGGAAACCTTACCACAAACCTAAAGTGGATTTGTTGGATTGAAAAGTTGAAGATGATCTATTTATTTTGGTTCGTCGCGGTACCCCCAGGGCCGACACCTCTGTGACTATAGATGGGATTCGCATATCTCAGGATCGCTGGGTGTATGACCAAGTGATGCAGGTCTTACCTGCTGACAGAGTAGCTGCGTTGGGACCTACCCCAACCCAGAGTCTACCACCCTTACCATCAGTTTTTAGAGTCTTAGAAACTACAACAGAACCCCTATATTTCACCTATGTGGACCGCTCTACCCTTATGTCATAGTCAAGCTTAGGAATTTCCCTTGATGGCAAATAAGACTAATTATATTAGTCTTAGATCTTTGTAATAAAACTCATCCTTGTAAATATTTGGAAATAAAATGATTTCAATGTTTTACTCTCCAAAATAAGCGTTGCGCAAGTATGAATCTTGTAATCTTAAAATTGTTTTTACAATGATGGCCGAATGCCTTTGGATTAAGTAAGCATTTAACTTGACCATAGTTACTATAAAACTTTATCCCAAAACAGGTCTCTCTCTCTCTCTCTCTCTCTCTCTCTCTCTCTCCCGTGCTACGGGCGATCACAGCCGTGAGGTAACTATAACATCTTCTGTAATGATAATTTACGACGTGGAGCTGTAGAAGTGACGAGCGTTTGTGTCGGAGAGTTGTTGACAGAAGGAAAACCATCCGACAGTGCATCTTCGACAGAGAGATGGCCTGCACTTTTTCGCAACTCTGCATATTTTCCTCGAACTCGCAGAAAGACAAACCTGCGGCCCATGTGTAGATGACTTCGCACAGGTTCCCCATGCTCATCTCCCACAAACCCCCGAGTATTTCTTCTTATATGGGCACTTATCAGAAGCAAGCATCATCATCTTCTTTCTCTCTCCACACACACACACAGATTAGCTCTTTTCTGTTGCCTTGTGTTTCTTGAGGTGGGTATTTCTGCAACAACATTTTGATGTATGTTTTTGGGTAATCTATGTCCATGAGCCATTTTTGTTACATGCGTCTTACACCTGCCCCTCGCATTGTTGTTTATCAATCTCCTCTCTCTCTCTCTCTCTCTCTCTCTCTCTCTCTCTCAAAAGAATTCTTTCTTTGAAGGATAGTTTCAGAATAGGCCCGAGTCCTATTGAGTTTTCTGCGGGATGAATTGATTATCATTTGGTTGATGGTCCCTTGGAAGCATCCGTTGAAGTGAGGATTATATTAGTTGTCATTATGCTGTCCTTATAGCATAATCTGAAGCTTAACCTACGTTGTGCTTTTCTTCTTTCATTAGCAGTATGGACAAAGGAGAAGAAAAGCAGGATGGAGGGCATGTCACCATCTACGTCATCCTATCGAGCATCGTGGCTGCGAGCGCGGGCCTGATGTTTGGTTATTCCATCGGCATTTCCGGTTGGTTCTGTCTTACATGAAGTAAAACTTTTTTCTGCCATGTTTCTTGTATGCCAGCATCATTTCTTGCTTTATTCTTGATCTTCTGAGCAGGTGGAGTAGCATCAATGGACAGTTTTCTCTTGTACTTCTTTCCAACAGTGTATGAAAAGAAACAAGAAGCTTCTGAGAGCAATTACTGCAAATTTAGTGATCAACTTTTGCAAGTTTTCACATCTTCTATGTACATAGCTGGATTGCTAGCAACATTTGCAGCTTCACAGACAACACAGAAGCTTGGACGGCGGCCAACAATGCTTACTGCTGGTTGCTTTTATATAGTGGGTGTTGCTCTCACGACCTTGGCACAAAATCTTGCCATGCTTATATTGGGCCGCATTGTGTTAGGATGTGGGGTCGGGTTTGGCAACCAGGTATGTTCGTGGTCCCCTTGTTTGTGCAACTTCATTTTCAACCTAATTTGTGCTTTTGCATTAATTGCAATCACATTTTGGTTGGCACCCTATTGTTGCTCACGCACCCTGCCTCACAATTTAGCCTGTGTTGTCTCTTTATTGATTAGGGCTCCATTATGGCTGATTCTTTCCTAAAACCCTACCCTAAAAAATAGCCTAGCAAGACACACGCAGATGATCCATGTGGCACACCCATATCACCCTTGAGACCAACAGGCAGCATCATGCTAGGGGCTCTTTCTAGATCCGGGGTCTATCAATGTCGAAAAAACGAGCTCCAATACGAGAGCCCACATGTTTGTGTGTATGTAAAATTGTGTGAGCTTGAGTGGTTTGAGAATGGTGCAAAATGAGAATATTTTGATTGGGTCATTATAGGCGAGTATGATTTTTGGTGAGAAGGTTCTAGAGGGTGTGAATTAGATGAGCCATACAGCCTATAAAATCTTGTATTTGGCAATGCATTAATATTGGAAAAAACTTTTGGTAGATCACTTTGTTGAAATCATCCACACCACCTCATTCCCACGACTGCTTCTCTTCTCTCTCTTAGTCCTTTGCTATGGATCCCTTTCATCCTACTGGAAGCTTTCCACATTTTTTCACTCCCACCATGTTCACAAACCCTCAAGACTTATTTGATTGTGTATGACCTCATCCACAGTGTCTAAGGCCCCAGGGTGGAGTCAAAGTCTGTTCTTTGTCAGATCACCATAGATTGCTTCAAGACTTGCTTACTGCTGATCCAGATTCAGAAGCAAAACTGCACCAGGCAGCAGCTTTGGCAGTACACCTGGCTGGGTGGGTTCTTCCTCATCCCGAGCATCTCTAGAAGACCTTTACCTGTACTGGCATGGAGAGTGCATCTGCTCTCTGGGCTTTTTTACAGAAAGTGCCACAGGGATCACGGCATGCCAATGGTTTCTTTTAGCAGCATTAGGAGCTCGTTGAGAATGATCCAAGGACTGCACTCAATGAGAACATGCAAGCAGGTTTTATAGGATCTTTTTGGAGGAAATCATCCATATGATCCCGAAGGAAGTCAAGATGGGCAAGAGATTTGACATTGGTATACAAGATTCTGGCCAAGTCCATCAGCCTTTGCTTTCGGTTCCCCCTCCAAGTTATTATCCATGGGACCCATACTTGCTTCATTTAAGCTAGGAGTATGCTGGATTAATATCTTCACCTTCTGAGAGGTCACAGCGACAGTGAAGGCTTCAGGACAAGACCTGGCTAGACTTTGAGAAGGCAAAGGACAAAGCAGATTGGGCCTTTTTGCATGATGTTACACATGGGTTTTATGGAGCCACGGGTTGAAGGGGTCTGCCCCTCTACTCAACAGCACACAAGGAGGTTCTCATTCAAGGCGTGAAAGGGTTGAGCTTTTCCACCTCTTGCTATAATCACCAGAACTGCCCCATGCTCTTATCTCTTCCTGTTCTTGGCGGAAGCTGGAAACAACCTTCTGGTAGCACCAGACCTAGGACTTTAAGAATTGTGTCAGCCCCCTAGGAGCTCCTTCACTGGTAACTTCAGGCAATTTGCAGCTGCCACCGAGGTTTATGTGTGTGTTTTAGGATCAATTGGGAAAAGTCGTGCGAGTCATCAAATCTCCTCTTTCAGCATGGGAAGAAGAGATTGACCTTCCCTGGAAACCCAGCAGACTTCGGTGTGACTAGTTTCTTTGTTTACAAGATTTTCCTTGTGTCTACATTCATAGCACTTTTTGGTTGATCCAGATTCCAAATACTCTACTTGTTGAAATAAGGTGGAGCCATCCAGGCATCTCTGTTTTGGGGCCAATGATGTGAATGAAAAGATGCCAGTTCAGCGAGCCATTGCTGGAGTGTGGTCTTGTGAGACTCTGCCAAAGTATAACTGTTGATGTTCTGGATGAGGATTGTCAAGAGTATGTGGTCTTGTTCAGTAGGGGTAGGGGCCCAAGATTGCCACTAAAGTTTCCTTTTTGCTTTCCTGTTCACTTGGCATTCCACAGCGTGCTGCAGTTTAGAATGGAACATCGGCAGTGACTCCTTTCCTGCACCTCGTCTTGTTTCAAGCACGTCTCTTTACTGGAGGGAAGGGGGAAGGTTTACAAGTCCCGTTGAGCTGTTTGATCCCCCTGATACTGGTCTTGTATGCATTTTAAGATTGTGCTATCAGTTGGATACCACCCAATCTGGGTGGTCAGTGGGTGCCGACCAGTCAGTCCTTAGGGCGGCCTAAAGTGACCTATGCGTATGTAACAAGTGGGCACACAATATGGGTTTTTTGAGCTTGGACAGATGGCATACCCAAAAGGGGTAGGAGGGTTTCTATGTGTAGAAGCCTATGCGTGTATGTGGTAGTGGTAGATAAGGGTATAAATTTGAGGGCTTCCCCACATGAGGCTATAGAAAGTCCACATTTGTTGCATATAAAACAGTAATTCTCAAGGGGTCATGCATGCCTACACCATACGTACTTGGTGTCTATGGGGTAGGTGTATGTCATGTAGACTGTCATCTTGTCTCTAGATGCCATTTCGCTATGAGATACGGGGCAGCTTCCATTCTCTTGAGGGAGGAAGAATGTGAGGCCTCAATGTATGGCGTAGGTCTCAATGGCTGCCTAAGGCTGGCTTCAAGGTCTAAATCACACATCTATATGTGTAGAGGTAAGCTTTGACCTCCTAGACTAGCCATTCTTTCCTCTTTTAACCTTGTTCTTGGCTTGCAAGTCTCTTGGCTAAGGAGCTCTCTTTTCTCTCAGGTCTCTAGCATATGGGACCCCTTAGTCTAAAAGTCAGCATGACTTTGAGATATCTTCAGCTGACAGAGTTCAAAATTAAACTTGCATTAATATTTCATAGAAAATGTAATTGTGAGTTTTTTTGGGTGCAAGTAATTTGGAAGTATAGCACTCATCAAGGCGGTCACGAGATCAGAGATGTCTGGGATTATACGTACTAGAGCAGCTGAGACATCATATAAGAGATAGACCACTTGAGGCAGCAGGCCAAGAGGCGGGGCACCACTTTGACATCCATCACAAATTTCTGTGGGACCCCCGAGCAGGTGATTTTGTTTTTTTGAGCTGGGGTCACCCCCCAGGTGATTGTGACAGAGACTCAGCCCACGTGACATCAGAGGAGACACAAACACCCTAGACGAGACACCTGAGCTCATCATCGAGATCTGCTAGCTCCTCGTATATGTGGAGTCACCAGGGACCGTGCACAGTCCCTTTAAAGAGCTAGATGCCCCAGCCCTCCGAGATCCAGCTCACGTGACATTGGAGGAGACACAAACACCCTAGACGAGACACCTGAGCTCATCATCGAGATCTGCTAGCTCCTCGTATGTATGGAGTCACCAGGGACCGTGCACAGCCCATGCGACATCAGAGGAGACACAAACACCCTAGATGAGACACCTGAGCTCATCATCAAGATCTGCTAGCTCCTGGTATATGTGGAGTCACCAGGGACCGTGCACAGTCCCTTTAAAGAGCTAGATGCCCTGGCCCTCCGAGATCCAGCTCATTCTCACGTCAGCTCCAAATCTCATCAGCTCTACATCCAGGACATTCTCCAGCGCCATGTAGTGGCATCTCCCCAGACAGTGGACATTGATTCCTTGTGTGTTGTCATTTAAGAGGATGGCACAAAATGAGTCCCATGGATTTCACAGAGGTATTCACGCAGGCCCATTTTTCCTTTGGGATTTTTTATGTTTCAATGTTTATGTTATGATCAGTTTACACATGAAAGATATGTTAACACTTTTGGTCTCATAGACCCATTGGGTTTTTAGTAGACATTATTAAATCTTTCTTTCTTTCTCTGGCTGTTAACAAAATAATTTTTGGTGCTTATAATTGGCAGCCACTTGCATGAATCTTGCAGCTAATTGCTTGTGAATGCTTTGGTTGAATCCAGGCAGCACCCATCTATCTCTCCGAGATGGCTCCCATGAAGCTAAGGGGTGGCTTAAACATTATGTTCCAGCTGAACATAACAATTGGCATTCTGTTTGCAAACCTTGTAAACTCAGGAACAACAAATTTGGATTTGTGGGGGTGGCGTCTTTCCTTTGGTATAGGTGCCATACCAGCAATTCTCTCAACTTTGGGCTGCTTACTGCTAGTGGAAACTCCTAATAGCCTTATTGAGCATGGCCTCTTGGATCAAGGGAAGAGCATCCTTATGAAGGTGAGGGGCACTCTTAATGTTGATGATGAGTTCAACGATCTAGTGAAGGCAAGTGAACTGGCTGCAGAGGTGACACACCCTTTCAGAAATTTGCTGAAAAGACAGAATTTGCCACCATTGGTGATTGGCATTATGCTCCAAGTCTTTCAACAAGTCAGTGGGATCAATGCCATCATGTTCTATTCCCCGGTGCTGTTGCAAACTCTGGGGTTCGGAAGTAATGCTGCCTTGTACTCGGCTGCAATCACGGGCACTGTTAATGTCTTGGCAACAGTAGTGTCAATTTTTGTCGTGGACCGATTTGGCCGAAAATTTCTTTTACTTTTAGCAGGAAGTCAAATGCTTATTGCACAGGTATGTTTATTAGTATCCCCATTGGCACTTTGCATGCTGTATGAACCTATCATACATTGTACTGACCTCCCACTCATGCTCTCTTATTGCAGGCTGTGATTGGAGCTCTTCTTGGACTAGGCCTTAAAGACACTGGAGGTCTTCCTCAGGCTGAGGCAATCATCATCGTGCTAATGATTTGCTTGTTTGTGCTTGCATTTGCATATTCATGGGGCTGTATGGGCTGGCTGATACCAAGCGAAACCTTTCCTTTGGAGGTTCGGTCTGCTGGTCTCAGTATAGTGGTGTGTGTGAACTTGCTATTTACCTTCCTCATGGCACAAGCTTTCCTTTCAATGCTATGTGCAATGAAGTATGTAATCTTCTTTCTCTTTGCTGTACTAGTGATTGTCATGTCAGCCTTCGTTTACTACTTTGTCCCTGAAACCAAGGGCATCCCAATTGATACCGCGGCCCAGCTTTGGAGGGAGCATTGGTTTTGGAAGAAGGTGGTTGGTGGAGATGTAGACAAAAACGAGGAACTTAATTCTGCTCTTTTAGAAATTGATGCTTAGAAGTTTGAATTATGGACATTTGCCTTTTGCCTCAGTGTGAAGGCTAGAAATAGATGTCACCACCATTTTTGATTGAGGCCAAGAAGGATTGTCTATCTCTTGTTCAGTATTAAGACATGTTGCATTGGCTTGCCTTGAGTGTTCCATCACACATTTTTAAGAGATTCCCTTGCCTCTGTTAGGTTCAAGGCACATTATTGAGCCATATTCTTTAAAAAATACAAGCATCTGACCTTTTGATTTTTTATGGATGAAATCTTCCAAGATCACTTTTTTCTGAACTGATCTTTCATTAATCATTCCACCACCACCAAGTGATACATAAGATAAAGTGGTGATTATGTGGAGTTATATTTGGTCTACTTTGGAATGGAATACTTAACTGTAATTGTCACAAAACACCTAGACAGTCTAAGCATGAGTCTCAACTGTCTACAGGAGCTCATTATAGAAGCTTCTTCACCACAAAATCAAGTTCAAATTTCTCTCTATTCACACGAATACAAGGAACAAACCTTCAGCTTTCCACCAAAGAAGGTAAATCCATGAAAGAAGGTAAATCCACTGAAAAAGGTAAATACATCACATGTGGAACAAACCTTCAGCTCCACCGAAGAAGGTGAATCCACCACGCCAACCAATTTCAAGAAATCTGAAAAGCATCAAAAGATGGTTGGAAAAGTAGTTGCTTATAGCTCAAGGCTAATATAAGGGTGGTAATCCAAGCTGGCTACCTCACTAACCCAAGCCGTGCACTCAATGTAAATTCCAAAAGTACAAAAAAGGTGAGTACCCAAATACCACTTCCACATCAATCCACAAGATCTTGACAACAACCTTTATCAGCTTAAATGACATTGTGGGTTCCAAAGAACTTGTTGCAAGCTCATGGATACTATGAAGGTAATGCTAAAATGTGATTCCAAATCCATAAGATCCCCTAAGATTGCACAAAATCATAAACCTTAATAGCAATGACACTAACTCCCGATCCAAAAGAGAAAAGATGGGTGCCCAGATGCCTACTCCATGCCCAAGGGTATCATGAACACAACTCCTTCACATGGGCGCCTAAAATAATCAACACCAACCTTAGTGAGACGAGTGCTAAAGTGTGGAGGCTAAAGTAGCAACAAGCAGTCCACAAGAACTCTCTCTCAAAAATAGTCCACCAAAACTCTTCTAAAAAACAATTCACAAGAAGTCTCTCTCAAAATAGAGGAGCCATGAGAACTTGCTTGCACTCAACTTGACAAAGGGCAACACACTGGTGAACTTTCCTATTGCCTCCTCACCACGTGATCAGCAACAACTCCAAGTTTCAACATCCTCACATATTCCATCCGTACAATCAAGCCATGGCCAAGTGGACAACTTAACAAGCAGCCTACCAAGAACTCCTCGAACAAAAAGAAACCCTCATCATTGAGGCACACACCGAAATCCATAAGCTAGAAGCCTTGGAAGGGCATGAACAAAAGAAGCGGATGTGCCTCTCTCTTGGGCAGTTGACCTCCTTACCAACCAATAGTTGGTGGTCCCCCATGGATTGGATACCCTTACCCACATCCATCGCACCCGAGCCATTCACTTGCTTCAATTTAATATATTTTATCCAACCCTATCTCAAAACCCACCTTAGCTTGCATCAACAATCCATCCGCATTACCCTTTTTTCTAGGACATAGCCATCTCCTTTCTACACGTCTATACTCCCATCCGGTTGTGTCTAGATGTGGTGCCACTTGTTCGTTAATTCTATACTCTTTACAAAGGAAGATAACTTAGTTAAACTCACGTGTAAGACCCCTATCCTATCCCCTTGTTGTCCAGATGTGGTGCCACTTGTTCATCAATTCTACTCTCTTTACGAAGGAAGATAACTTGGTTAAACTCACGTGTAAGGGCCCTACCCCATTAATATCTTCTATTCTATTGAGGTAAGTGTACTTATTGGAGGCCTCCCCTACATTATCTCAACATTTGGTTGTCCCACCAACTCCCCAAGGCTCAACTGGAAAAGTCCCCTTGTTGAGAAATGCAGCTGATTCCTCCTAGGATCATCCTATAAATTCTAACCCGATAAGTTACTCATGTTTTCCTTTCCAGATTATATCTAGATTTTTTGGTTGAGCCTCTATCCCTGTCCAATCACTACCATGGTTCTAGCCTTTCTATCCAACCACCCAACTACGCATCTGGTGTTCGAGTGCTCACCCAGACATCACTTTATTTACTTACATAGGGTTTGTACTCAAGCTTTTGTTTACTTTCTTAGTAATGAAATGATTTTTTCTGAAGAGTCTAGGCTCTCTTGGAAGCCCACGTGGTGATTCCACGTATGTTTTACTTGAGATTATTTATAAGCTTTTAACATTAGTTAAAAGTCATAAGCCTCTTCTTGTGAATCAAGGATTTAGCATAGCTTTATATTTTTCTTCTTTCACATTAGTTAATAACCTTGCAAAACCTTAAGTTTTGAACCTTAGAGACAAAAGAAGTTGCCTTTTCCACTTCTAGCTTAATCCACTTTTACAATCATGTTTATGTGTTAAAGACATAAGAAGGTCTCTATGATTAGCTCTTGGATTAGATGCTCAACTAAAAAGATTTCACATAGCTTGTTTAGAAGCTTAAAGCAACCCAATGATTAACATGATCTACTAATAATCTTCTTACCCATTGAAATCAAAATTAATGAAAATAACCTGGTTATCTAGGAATATATTAAACTTGTTTCTAAGTCTAGATTTAAGTTCTCAATAAATCTCACTTCAAGATGATCTAAGATCAAAAGATTTAGATCTACACTCTAAGAAGACATCTATTGGGTGAGCGATTCAAGTTCATGACATCCATGGTATTGACCTTTCGAATTGCCTCTAAAGATAAGGTTGGCTTCTATAATTCCTCTAAGCATTTTCTATTATAATAAGTAATTAGGAAGGAACGAATTCCCTCTAAAGATAAGGTTAGCTTCTATAATTCCTCTAATTTGATTTAAGTGGTCTATATAAAGCGTGAGTATCATGGGTGATGCTTCTATTTACCTCTAACCTTACTATTCCAAGGAGATTATAATTGTGACACCTTTGTCACACAAGTTTTTCAACTTCTCCAGGGTCTACCACTCCTTAGAATTTCTTATGGAGCTTCGCTTTGGAGTTCTTATTTGAAGTAGGCAAATTTATAGAGTTCATGTTATGAGATGAAGTGTTCTTTATCATTCTTGTGGTGTTCCCTTACAATTTGTTGAAGTTTATATGCATTTCCCATAATCTTAAATAGCTATTAGGATATTTAAAAGTTCCAATATTACCTCGCTTTTACTTGGGCAAGTTTGAGGACTCAAATTAACAATTTTCCTCTTTTGATGTTATTAAAATATTTAGATGATAAACTTTAAGAGGCCACATGACCATAATATGATCTTGAATGATCATTTTCCATATTGGCTGGGCTAACTTTATCGTCATAGAATGGTACTTTAAAAATGTTAGTTGTTTGAAGTTTGATTTGAGTTTTGAATGCATAGACGAGTTTCTAAAACTAAAAAACGGGCAATCTCATTTAAAAAGATTATAAAATCTAAACTTTCTCTCTCTAGAAGAGTCTAAAATCTCAACTTTCTCTCTCTAAAAGAATGTTTCATTTAAAAAGATTCTAAAATTTTTAATTCTCTCTCTAGAATAAATTTCTTTCTCTAGATTTTTACTTGGTTAATACAAAGATTTTTACGTACTGGTCATGGGCCAGGAAGGGATCTTACATCCTTCCCCACATGAAAAATCAAGATGTCCTCATCTCACAAGTTGGGGATAGCCTCTGATCAAATCCTTCTCTTTTTCCCAAGTTGCATCTTTAATAAGGTAAAACTTCTATTTGACTAGGCATTCTCTCAAGGTTTGGTTCTTGAGAGGCTTCTCCCAAACATCCAAGGTTATTTTGGTCTTTAATTCAAAATGTAGTTTAAACGATCCCTGAAATGTTGAGCAAACTAACATGAAACACATTGTGGACTTTCAAATGTGAGGGTAATAGAAGTCCATATGCATGTTCCTCTATCTTCCTTGTGATGACATATGGTTCATAATTTCTTGGAAATAGTTTGCTATACTTCCCCAAGGATGGAGAGATTTCCTCGGAAATAGTTTGCTGTACTTCCCCAAGGATGGAGAGCTTCTCTTGGTCGTACTCAGAGAAATATCATGTCTCCTTCTTACTTGACCTCTTTTGATCAGCATATTGATCGTGGTTAGACTTAGTGTCCTTATGGATGATCTTTATCTGGATGATCCATCTCATATAGCATTTGTTTGGATACCTCGACCTTGATTACTAGATCTTACCAAGTCAAAAGTGTGAGGAAATCTTGCCCATAAAGAGATTTGAAGTGACTCATTTTGATGCTATGGTGGTGATAGGAAGAATTGGAATTCAACTAGGTGAAAAAAATTCATCCATCTCCAATAAGATCGTAGGATGTTCTTGATTATTGGTTTACTCTTAGCCATTCTCTCTGGGTGATAGATAGTTTTGAGATCCAAAGAAGTTCTTGCCTCAAAGAAATCGGTCCAAAATCTAGATAGTTTTGAGATCTAAAGGAGTTCTTGCCTCAAAGAAGTCAATCCAAAACCTAGAAGTGAACTTGGTGTCTCTATCACTACGATCCTTTGGCAACCCATGCAATCTCTATATATTTCCTTTACGAAGACCTTGGCAACCTCAAGTGCAATTTAATAGGATTAGATGGGCAACCTTGGTCAATCTATCTACTACTATAAAGATAGAGTCATACCTTAAATCAACTCAAGGAAGTCTGAGTTCCCATTTCATTTGAAGAATTTCCAAAGGGTGTAACATTCTAGGCATTTTGATCCATTCAACTTTGACTCTTTAACACACTAGGCATCACTAACATACATGGTGCAACACATCCTTCTTGAGTCCAAGCCAAACAAAACTCTTCTTATTGTTGAAATTTGAGCAAAATGATGAGCTATGGTGGATCAAACACTAGAATCAACATGATTAACAAAGTGATTAAGAAATAATTAAGACGTAATTAGTGAATAACTAGCATGGCTGGAGTGGGTGTAGGTTGAGGAAAGGTTGGAGGAAGATTTAGGCCAGGAGGGTAATATACCATTGGAGGCCCTTGCCTTATAGGTGGGTTAGATTGTGCCCCTTGTGTGTGGTCCCATGTGGTACCCAGGGTATGCTCCTTGTGGTGTGGGTGCTGCTGATATACAAGTGGATTGGGTTCATGTGAAGGGCCTGGCTAGACCCTTTCTCTTTGGTTATGACGTTTCTGGTCCTTGAGATGATGGACTTAGCCCTAGGTTTTGTATAGGTCTTTGGGACCTATAAGAATCAGTCACTCCTAAAATAGGCATGGCTCTCCAGACTGGTGGTTTAGTCTAGGTCTGATGGCTATCACTCTACCCTACTTCCGCTCTAGGATCTAGAGATGGCGTGACTCACTTTCTTGTGGATGGTCCATACCTCTCACCTTGGGTTGCGGTTCTTTCGACTATGTGTTTCCCAGGATAAAATTGTGGAGCCTTGAAGCAAGGCTTCTCTAGTGAATGTGTGGGAGAGGTAGGAGCGTGCTCTTTGACAAGTGTGGTATGTCCATGCACTAAGGTTCAAGCTCTCCTGTCTCGAGGTCAGGAGTTTCTTGTCCCGTACTGGGGTGGTCTTCGCTTTTGTTGGTGCTGTCAAAGACAAGCACCATTTGACTCCACATGGTATTGATTAATGGGTCCGACCTTATAATCGAGGGAGCTTCGAGAGAGTTTACTTCATCAAAAAGAGGGTTATTTTGCACCAATTTACCCGAGCATAGGTGCATGAAAATGTGGAACGACTGTGTAGAACCCCCCGGTGAAAAGTCTCTTTTTTTTGTGGAAATGGTACAGGAGTACGCTTTCAAAAGCTAAAAGGAACGAGCATATGCTTCTTAGAGGGTAGATGGCATGGACATTTGCTTTCTGAAGGTTATGGGTGTGACTTCATAAAGGAACGGATGTGCGCTTTGGAATGGAGAAGGTACGAGCGTGATGAGTGTACCAAGCTGGGGCCGAGAAGGAAATGGGCATGGAAAATTTACCACGGGCGTACGCTTTAGGGAAAACAACTAGTCCACGGGCGTTTACTTGGACATGATAAGTGGTACGGATGTGGCACAAGTGGAACGGTTGTACGCTTTCTGAATCAAGTGCAAAAGAGAATGGCACGAGTGTGGCAAAACTGACACGGCCGTGGCAAACACAATGAATGCTCTAGAACGGGCATACCATTCAGGAAGGAATGGCTATGGCATAAAAGGAATGGCTGTGGCACTGTCAAATTTAGAGATTTTAAAGATTTTTCAAGGGATTCCAGGGAATTTAAGGCTGTAGGTTTTGACATTAGCCACCCACTATATTCCCTAACAAATCCAATTATACCAACTTGGTTGAATGCAATTTATGCTCAATTTAATGCAATTATTCCATTTTTAATGCAACTGCCACATTCAGGGCTAAAGATCTTCCTAGATTTGGCCAGTGAGAAGGGAATGGGCATGGCAGATGTGCCACGGTCGTGGCCTGTAAAGGCCGTTCGCTTCTCAAAATTGCTAGCAGCAGAGCAGAATGCAGTTTCGTTTGGTTTTTCCTCAGATTCTTGCTAATTCAGGTATCTTACCACCAATTTTTTTGTGTTTTTGATTCAATAGAGAGCTAGAGCTAGTCTTAAGCTATCTATTGATGCCTATAATGCCTAATGAAAACTAACTAATTAAAAGTAATTTGTGGATTAAACTAACGTGCAAACTTGATGAAGAAAGAAAAAAAAATCAAAGTTGCATGAATGTTAAGGGCAATGTTGAGCACTTACTTGCTTCTCCGTGAAGATCTCAATGCTCCAATGCTCGATCAACCTTCAATGCTTCATGGAATCATCATCAACAAATAAAAACAAGCACAAAATCAAGCAACACCTGGTGGATTTGCACTCCAACTGGGCCAAATAAGGACTCTAGCAAATGAACAAAGTGGAGGACCCTAAGCTAAATGCATTCCCCGATAGCGGCGCTAAAGATGTTAAACCTAACATACTACCTTGCATACAAGAGGGAGAGAGAAGAGGAGAAAGACAACATGCAAGGGTCGAGTCTGGAGAGTTGCACTTAGCCAACCCTAATAAGGGTTAACTCCTCGATGTGAAGCCGCTATAGGGGCTCACTCTACCACTTGTATCACCCAAGTAGAGATTCAATGGCTAGGTAGAGAGTAAGAAGGAGGGATCTATGGAACGCTCAACCTTCATCTCATGCCATATGCATGCAAGAGGGGCTTGGGAAAGAGAGGGGAGAGAAGGAGAGAGGTTAGAGCATCAACATCCCTACAAGCACACACCAACAATCAAGCATGCAAGCAAGAAAACACAAGTAAGCATATATCCACAAGCTCAAATGAGAGAGACAGAGAAGAGGCAAAGCTCAAATGAGACTAATGGTGTGCGCTCTTGCCACACGTGTCGGAGCTAGGGACTTGCCAAGCACCGTGTGCGAGCCACGAATGGTTGCAAGCACACAACCAGGAAACCAGCAAGCTCAAAACAAGGAGCAATGGTGTGTCACTCACCGCTCAGACCACCGTCGTGGAGGATTCTCGTGTCGTCGATGAAGGAGGAGCCGTCGTCGCCGCTCTACCGCCTCGCCCGCCACCGTGCCGCCATGCAATGCTCGATCGCTACACACACACACACACACTCTCTCTCTCTCTCTCTCTCTCTCTCACACACACACACACACACACACACACACACACACACACACACACGTTGGAGAAGGAGATGGAGAAGATGAAGCAAGAGCACTCCTTGTATTCAACACTCAGAGAATAAGAGGTTTTAGGTTACATTTGACTTTTATATGTGACCTGGCCGCTCACACATGGGCACCCACATATGGTCGGCCGATCCTAACCCTTATCCTGATGAAATTCGAGGTGTGCCTCTCATCGGCCAATCCCCTTACCCTTTACATGTGGTGCCGACAAGCCCAGCCCATGACTCAGAATACATAAAATAATTATATGACGTAAAAAGTAATACGTCTCAATGTCCACCATAGGTTAACATTCCCCCCTTCCTGATGTAGATTCTGTCCTCAGAAGCTATGGTATGGTAAGCTCGATAGGGTTTGTTGTGATAGACTGTATCTGCAAAATAGGAAAGTAGAGTTAAAGCATGCTTGGTCTTCAAAAGATAGAGAGTGTATCAAAAATAAAATCAAGCATGTTAGACCACAATGGAAGTATGCCATGAGAACCTAGTTTAAGAGGTCACATTAAGGAGCTAGCGTAGCAAATTAACAGGAGTTGAAAATTATTGAAAGTAATTCAAGAGTTAGCAAGGTGTCAAAGGTTAATCAAGGTCTACAACTGGCCTAAGTCAAGGAAAATTACCAAGCTTAATAAATAAACAGATGACCACAATGTGTCTATTCTAAGAACAAGCTAATCCCAAGAGCCTAAGGACACAAGAAATATCAGAGTCATAGGAGTCTTTTGCCTTTATTTCTTTTATGTTGTGACAATTTTTACACACAATGGCGACCTCCCTAAAGCAAAACTAGCATCGACCCTGGTGCCATGTTTACCACAAGGCCTTCTCCAGGAATCTACTAGCTCACCTTAGGTAAGGCTATCCCCTACCAACCCAAGGCATCGGTCTGGAGGAGTGGAATACTCCTCTCCTACCAAGTGTCAATAGGGTGATAGGCCGACATGAAAGCACAAAACAGACATACATTGCCATTTTTTGTAGGCCTTTCTTTTTATTTTTTATTTATCTCTTTGGATTTTTGCTCCCAAATTATCATGCGTTCTTACATCCTTTCGACAAAGGGGTAGAAGCTATGTCTTAGAGGTCAACACACACGGCCAGGTTATTCAAGCATTAAGATGGTTTTAACCCTAGACCTAAGACAACCATATTCCAAGGTTAACTAAAGACATCATGCATTAAGATGGTTTTAACCCTAGACCTAAGACAACCATATTCCAATGTTAAGACATCATGCATTCCCAAGAATTTCTAAAATTAGGTTAAACTCAATTATTAATGATTTACACTAACACCTTAAGCAACTTCAAAAACTAAGTAGTGCTTGACAAATTCCATGTGGTCATGCATTATAGTTCATGCAATTAATTAAACAGTAAAAATGACAGAGAGTGGGCATGGAAGAATTACACTTGTATTTTGGAGATCTCCTTGATTCGATGAGAAATGCCTGCAATTTGATGTAGATATCCATGTATGAACATTGCGGCAGTCCAAGGACTATATGAAAGCGAACCCACCTCAAACTTTTCCTGTACAATTAACTAAAAAGCACTATACCTCGAGAGGCACCTCAAACTTTTCAACCTGTACAATTAACTAACAAGTACTATACCTCGAGAGGCACATCAGTGGGAAAAAATAAGGACTCGTTTAAGGACACAAAACTAGAAACAACTTGAAAACCCTAACCTACCTACCAGTCACACCACACTAATACTGAGGATCAAGGTAAGAGGCTGTTGTAGAGTTCTGGCTGTAGCCCTAAGGCTAAGCCTCTATCGGCATCATCCAAATAAATAAAATCAACCTCGGTAGTGCCATGAGTCTCATCCGTCCATTCATCATCATATATCTTCTTCGTCCTCCCATCCACATAGACTCGTAAAGAATATAACTAAACTCAAGAAGAATCAACAACCATCGTGTGATTCTTCCTGTGGAGCATGGTTTGTTCACCAGATACAACAATGCTTGATGATCCACATAGAAAACAAACTTGGTGGCAAGAAGGTAATAACAAAATTTCTTTACTGCATATATCATTGCCAACCTTTCTCGCTCCATAGTGGTGTAGTTCATTTCAGCATCGTTCAACTGCCAACGCTTCTCGCTCCCCCGTAGTGGTGTAGATCATTTCAGCATTGTTCAACTGGCAACAACTGGCAAAGCTAATGTGGTAGTCTAGTTTATGTTCTCTAGGTTGAGTTAGTACACAGCCAATAGCAAAGTTTGATGCATCAATATGCACATGGAAAATTAAATCCTAGTTAGGCATTCGCAAGATTGGAGCATTGACCAGGGCCTTCTTTAATAACTCATATGCACGGTCACAATCTTCGGTCCAAATAAACTCGATGAGAAGATTGTACAATGGTCGAGCTATCTCAGCGAAGAATAAAATAAACCTTTGATAATAACCAACATGGCCCATAAAGCACTGGACTCCCTTATAGTTGGTGGGTGGGGGCAATTCTAGAATGACCTTGATTTTACTTTCGTTGGTGGAAATCCCATTTTTGGACACTATATGCCCTAGAATAACTCCTTGTTTAACCTAGAATTGGCATTTGAAAGGATTCAATGAGATGCGATATAATCTACACCTTGTAAACACATCAAGTGCTCATTCCAAGAGGAATAAACACAAAGATCATCTAAGAAAGCTTCACAAAAGTCAGATATTCCTTAAAGGCTGTGTTTATCAATCGTTGGAATGTTGCAGGTGCATTGGTTAAGCCAAAGGCCATGACACGAAAGGCAAACACTCCAAACTCCGTTATAAAAGCTGTTTTAGCTTGGTCCTCTACTGTAATTATGATTTGATTATAACCACAGTACCCCTCTAAAAAGCTATAAGTCTGTAAATTATGGTAACCCCACCTTCAGTTCTCCATTGAGAAATGCCCGAAGAGCTAAGAATAGCTCAGGATCTCCGTATAACTTGGATATGATCGTGGTTCTGATTTCAGAGGACATGAAATCCATTAGTTTGGACACATTCAACAGTACTTTTTGAGATATCGGCCCTTGACTAGGGACTGGTGAAGATGGAATCACTTCCTCTTCGATGGGGTCAGACATTCCCTCATCACTTAACATTCTTTCAAGCAAGAAGGGTGTCTGCCCACTTCCTGATCCTATCCTCACTTTCTTCCTGAATGATACTAGGTATAGCTAACGGTTTATGGCTCCTATGAGGCTGAACTTGTGTAGGAAACACTGTGTCTAGGATCTTGATTTTTCTAGGTTCTGGCTCTAGTACTCTTTGTGTTTCTTCCACCAAACCCCTTAAGTGTTGCACTCGTTCAATCTCCTCTACTGGGTTTGGGTAAGTTCCAATCTTTTTCTTGAGGGTTTTTGGCCCACATGGCTTGCCTTTGAGAGTCTCAGTCAGTCTGGGTAGCCGAGAGGGCATTAGCTGACTTGGTTGTGGGGCAGGAGGAGTTTCCTTTTGTTTCCCCCTATTTATGTCTTTGCTTGATTCTCCTTCATTGCGCTCCCGAAGAGTGGGTTCCTCCCTTAAAGTAGTGGCTGTGGTCTCCATGGTTTCTATTGAATTAGAATCATCTTCAGGATCATTCATATACACAGGGTCATCTCCTGTCCCTATATTAGACTTTGAACTAGGTTTGGAGCTTGTGGCATTAAGCGATCTCTTCCGTCGCGTTTTCTTTTTCTTTGCTCGAGCAATTGATGCAGTATCCCTCTCTTCAAGAATGTAGTTTTGATTTTGAAGCATGGACCGCGTGACTACATTTGCAGCGGGTACAACAGGTGTGGTTCCTAGTGCCTCATTAGTGACCTCAACCAAATTCAATGGCGTAATCTTGGGTGCACTTGGATTATGTGGACATTGAGCAATCAAATGATCTATGCCACAATGATTACATGTAAGTACCGGCATTCTCGACGTGCTCCCTTGATTTGGTTGCATTTGAGTAGCGATCTTCTGTACACTATTAGGGCACTCCGCTACACGATGCGGTCCACCACAATCGTAGCATTGAACAGGTGGTCTCCTGGCAAAGGTATTAAGGTTTTGCCCTCTTGTGGCAAGAGCAGGCGCTCGATATACAGGCTTGACTTGCCCGAAATGATCCTCCATGTAATACTGAGGAGTCATTTCAATCCCATATGGAACAGTGGGGTCTATATTCTTTTCATAATCCCCACACGCACTATTTGACTTAAAACCCATCTGGTTTATAGGGGTAACCCTCGGATGCGGAGATTGTGGTCCTAGCACTGGCGGTGGTAACGGCACAAGCTGGACTAAATTTGGGTTCCATGGAACTATGTGTTGTGACGGTTGCTCGACAGGTGGTGCGGGTACTTGAGGTGTGTTTGACTAGGCTAGTGGTGCCTGATTTGCTAACATACGCTTAAGTACTAGGCAATCCTTAGATTGATGGCCATACTTACCACATGTATTGCAAGTCCCATTGAATTTAACTTTGAATGTGGGACATTCACTCGTGCTATGTGGTCCTAAGCAAACCGAACACCATTGTTGCTCTCTTCTTGGGTGCATATGGCTATTTTGAGGAGCTCGATTACCCCTAGGAGAGCCTTAGTAAGGTCAGCTATAGACATTTCAGATATCTTGGGCTCCTTGGCAATAGGTTTACAGTCATTGGCTCATGCCCAGATACTTGCGAACTAATAGACTTTGTCTTCGAAGACACCTTTTTACCTGCAACAATCATCAAGTTGTCTTCTAATAAACTGGATTGCATTAGAAGTGACTGCTTCCCATGTCGTAAGACCTCTAATGACTAGGCCATTGTATATGTCCTCGTGGCACAATCCTTGGATGAATCTATCAAGAAGTTGGTTGTTATTGAAGCGCTCATCGGGAGTACAACGAGATTTTAGATGCTTTAGTCGACTAATAAAGTCTCTCACTGACTCTCCTTCCTTGCGTTCAGCTTTTTGGAGTTGAGATGCAACCCTTAAAGTTCGATACCAATCTCCGACAGGTTAAGCCTAAGGCTTTACACTTATGTAGCTCATTGTGCTCTTCCAAGGAATCACACACGTGTTCAAAAACTTCAATGTGCTTCCTAACATCTTCGTTTACCACCACCACTGAAGTTCTGAGTGAGCTTGGCAACTTGTACCACCTTGCTTCTAGTCTCTCTCTCAGGTATGCCACGCATGTTTTTCGCAATAGATCATCCGATCGTTTGAGAAAACGCTGCTAGATCACCTAAGTAAGCAGGCATAGCTGGTGGAGGCACTTCTGGGATGGCCTGGTTGACAAGAGTTGGCATTGGTCTTGGTATGTATGCAGCTGATGCAGGATATGATATGTGACTAGGCATAGCTCCTCTTGGATAAGGGTTCTGATAAGGCATTTGTGGAGCATACACCATTGGCATAACAGGAGGCATAGGAGCTACATGAGCATGAGTAGCGATAGGTACATATGGTCGATATGCACTGGTACGCATACCACTAGGTAGTGGTGTTGTCTAACTACAGTGGTAATAACGGGTGCACTTTCTGTCATGCTCATCATCAGAGTAGGCATTGTGGATTCCCTAATGAAAAGTTGAGCCAAAGTTGGAAAGCTAAAGTTACTGCTCGTGGGCTCAACTTGCATTGAGACTCCAGGCGAAACAACATAGATTGTGCCCCTTGTGTGTGGTCCCATGTGGTGCCCAGGGTATGCTCCTTGTGGTGTGGGTGCTGCTGATATACAACTGGATTGGGTTCATGTGAAGGGCCTGGCTAGACCCTTTCTCTTTGGTTATGACGTTTCTGGTCCTTGAGATGATGGACTTGGCCCTAGGTTTTGTATAGGTCTTTGGGACCTATAAGAATCAGTCACTCCTAAAATAGGCATGGCTCTCCAGACTGGTGGTTTAGTCTAGGTCTGATGGCTATCACTCTACCCTCCTTCCGCTCTAGGATCTAGAGATGGCGTGACTCACTTTCTTGTGGATGGTCCATACCTCTCACCTTGGGTTGCGGTTCTTTCGACTATGTGTTTCCCAGGATAAAATTGTGGAGCCTTGAAGCAAGGCTTCTCTAGTGAATGTGTGGGAGAGGTAGGAGCGTGCTCTTTGACAAGTGTGGTATGTCCATGCACTAAGGTTCAAGCTCTCCTGTCTCGAGGTCAGGAGTTTCTTGTCCCGTACTGGGGTGGTCTTCGCTTTTGTTGGTGCTGTCAAAGACAAGCACCATTTGACTCCACATGGTATTGATTAATGGGTCCGACCTTATAATCGAGGGAGCTTCGGGAGAGTTTACTTCATCAAAAAGAGGGTTATTTTGCACCAATTTACCCGAGCATAGGTGCATGAAAATGTGGAACTACTGTGTAGAACCCCCCGGTGAAAAGTCTTTTTTTTTTGTGGAAATGGTACAGGAGTACGCTTTCAAAAGCTAAAAGGAACGAGCATATGCTTCTTAGAGGGTAGATGGCATGGACATTTGCTTTCTGAAGGTCATGGGTGTGACTTCATAAAGGAACGGATGTGCGCTTTGGAATGGAGAAGGTACGAGCATGACGAGTGTACCAAGCTGGGGCCGAGAAGGAAATGGGCATGGAAAATTTACCACGGGCGTACGCTTTAGGGAAAACAACTAGTCCACGGGCGTTTACTTGGACATGATAAGTGGTACGGATGTGGCACAAGTGGAACGGTTGTACGCTTTCTGAATCAAGTGCAAAAGAGAATGGCACGAGCGTGGCAAAATTGACACGACCGTGGTAAACACAATGAATGCTCTAGAACGGGCACACCATTCAGGAAGGAATGGCTATGGCATAAAAGGAATGGCCGTGGCACTGTCAAATTTAGAGATTTTAAAGATTTTTCAAGGGATTCCAGGGAATTTAAGGCTGTAGGTTTTGACATTAGCCACCCACTATATTCCCTAACAAATCCAATTATACCAACTTGGTTGAATGCAATTTATGCTCAATTTAATGCAATTATTCCATTTTTAATGCAACTGCCACATTCAGGGCTAAAGATCTTCCTAGATTTGGCCAGTGAGAAGGGAATGGGCATGGCAGATGTGCCACGGTCATGGCCTGTAAAGGCCGTTCGCTTCTCAAAATTGCTAGCAGCAGAGCAGAATGCAGTTTCGTTTGGTTTTTCCTCAGATTCTTGCTAATTCAGGTATCTTACCACCAATTTTTTTGTGTTTTTGATTCAATAGAGAGCTAGAGCTAGTCTTAAGCTATCTATTGATGCCTATAATGCCTAATGAAAACTAACTAATTAAAAGTAATTTGTGGATTAAACTAACGTGCAAACTTGATGAAGAAAGAAAAAAAAATCAAAGTTGCATGAATGTTAAGGGCAATGTTGAGCACTTACTTGCTTCTCCGTGAAGATCTCAATGCTCCAATGCTCGATCAACCTTCAATGCTTCATGGAATCATCATCAACAAATAAAAACAAGCACAAAATCAAGCAACACCTGGTGGATTTGCACTCCAACTGGGCCAAATAAGGACTCTAGCAAATGAACAAAGTGGAGGACCCTAAGCTAAATGCATTCCCCGATAGCGGCGCTAAAGATGTTAAACCTAACATACTACCTTGCATACAAGAGGGAGAGAGAAGAGGAGAAAGACAACATGCAAGGGTCGAGTCTGGAGAGTTGCACTTAGCCAACCCTAATAAGGGTTAACTCCTCGATGTGAAGCCGCTATAGGGGCTCACTCCACCACTTGTATCACCCAAGTAGAGATTCAATGGCTAGGTAGAGAGTAAGAAGGAGGGATCTATGGAACGCTCAACCTTCATCTCATGCCATATGCATGCAAGAGGGGCTTGGGAAAGAGAGGGGAGAGAAGGAGAGAGGTTAGAGCATCAACATCCCTACAAGCACACACCAACAATCAAGCATGCAAGCAAGAAAACACAAGTAAGCATATATCCACAAGCTCAAATGAGAGAGAGAGAGAAGAGGCAAAGCTCAAATTGGGTGGTTGGCTAACCCATGGGACTGGATGGGGTTAGGCTGGACTGATGGATCCGTTAGATGAGACTCAATTCTGTTATAGTACGATAGATGAAGTAAATCCCGGATAGTAATTGTTCTATGGAAAAAGAATCAATGGCTGTGCCTCTCGATGGGGAAAAAAGCGTTGGTTTCTATGATCCAGGTGCAAGTTTCTTCCTTGATTTGACCAAGTGACTCACAGGTTCGGTCGGATCAGTTTGGTCAGTAATGACCGTGACTACGTTAGAGTAAAAATATCCTGGAGGAATCACCCGTGCTTTCTGGGCGAGGGAAGTTTTTTCGAGTTCGGTTTTGGAAGAATCGAGGGATTAGTCCCTTGTCCTCCCGATATCTGTAGGTGAGGCCCCGAGTGAGAGGCCCTGCCGCGCGCAAGAACTAGCACCCCTGAATTCGTCGATGCGCGGAGGGGGCAGGGATCTTTCAATAGAAGTTCCATGGGATGTCTCCAATCTTGTGGAAGGACAAGTGTCTACATTGAAGGTCATCATTTTTCCACTCAAAAGAAGGGACTAATGTCCTTGGAAATTGGGGTTGCTCTAGGCCCTAGCTAGTCATGTAAAACTCCTACTAATCGCCATTGGATGCTCTAAATCCTCATTTACTGAGGTGATGGGCTGTATAAGTCAAAGGTAGGGTTCCTTTAGGAGATGAGGAGGAGTCAAGAATTGTTCAATTCAATATTGGCAGTAGGAGCTCAAGAGACAATCTCACATAACGGTCCTCTCATAGCTTGTCGAACCGCGAGTGCATGTGGCTAGGATCATCGTAATAAGTAAAATCTAGTGTTAGCATGGAGAATCTAGAGTCAATCATGTGTCGAGTCGACTAGTCAAGGGGTTACTTTTTCCAATTTCAAGTCATAGAAGTGTCAGCTTCCTTTGGTCTCTTCGTTTAGGTGTGTGAGGAGTCTGGATTTACTTTAAAAAATCACTTCTTTGTTTATCCCTTCAGTTCCAAACCATTTTTTTTCTTGTCTTTTCCCAATATTTTGGTTATTTTTCTTTTATGTGTCTGCACATGTGCCTAGTGTGAGTTGTGATCCAACCATGTAATTTTATGTGTACTAGACTACACGTGTGTTAGTCAGCTATATTGATTAGCTCAAGTTCTAAAGGGTTTAAAATTCAAGCTCTAGAGATTAAGTGGCCTATGGTTTGATGGTACAGGGTGAACTATGAAGGTCATCACCCTATTTTTAGCACTCTTGAGCTTGTAGGTTTGAGGTGAAGTGAGAAAGGTGGGTGTTAAGTGTGGAATAAAAGGGGGGTTAAAGTGTGAAGGTTAATTGGAATTTTCTGTGTAAGGGTTGAACTGAGGAGTGAAATTAAGTAGGTTGTAAGGATATGGTCATGGTGTGAAGAAATTTAAAGCAAGTGGAAGGACGTGAAGTGGTGGTTCTGATGAAAACTCACAAGGCAATCATAAGAAAATATGACAAGGAATACATAAAGATTCCATGTGAGATAAGGTGGCTTGTAGAAAATTGTGTGAAGGAGTGGGCATGAAACAATCAGAAAGGTGGGATCGTTGGGTCATCTGGTGTGAAGAGTGATCAAATTGTGAGGTGGATTTCTTGGATCATGGGCGATCAGATAAGCAAGATCGCAAGGTGATCAGAGAAGTAAATCATGAGGTGATCAAAGGGGTGAGATTGGAGGTGATTACAGACTATGAGATCGAGAGGCGGGATTGTGAGGTGAGATCGTGTGAGGCATGATCACTATTGGAAATAAGGTTGTAAGAATGCACACACACACACACACACACACACACACACACACACACACAGTGGAGAAGCTCAAGGGAGCACACGATGAGATGATAGATAGATAATGAATGTGTGATGTAAAAAGATGATAAGTATACCCCAAGATGGCTGTATAATAGCATGGGGAAAAAAGCTCCTAAAGAGGGAAAATGTGCCCCGGCTAGTCCTAGTGTGTTCACACACATCACTACCAAATATGGCTGCAGATCCACCCTGGAAGTGATGATGTGAAAAAGGGGTGAGATGGCACTAAAAGTATAGAGATGTGCTACGCTTTTTGGACTATGAGAGGGAGCCCAGACTAATCCCCAAAGGAAAGTAAGTTCAAAGCTTTGTGAAAAGCTTTAAACTTCTCTCATGAGAGAGCCTTCGTGAACCTTCCAAGTTGTCTTGTGTTGGCACATAAGCCAAGCTGGTTTTCCCTATAGAGCATCTCTCCCTAACATAATGATAATGCACCTCAATGTGCTTTGTGCGAGCATGAAAAATTTGATTCCTTGCAACTGCCATAGCACTCTGACTTTTAGTAAAGATAGTAGTGGCTAAGGACTTGCTAATACCCAAATCAACACTAAGGAATCTAAGCTAAACACACTCAACTATAGCTATAAATGCAGTTGGGTACTCAATAAATGCAGTTGGGTACTCAGTAAAGATAGTAGTGGCTAAGGACTTGCTAATACCCAAATCAACACTAAGGTGTCTAAGCTAAACACACTCAACTATACCTATAAATGTTGTCAAGTACTCAAGTTCATAGCTAGAAGTAGTCACTCTGCTCTAACTGAACCATCTTTGGGAAATTATACCCACTACATTTTTCCAAGAATATAGCCCTCATAAACATGTTTGATAGGGGCTTTAAGATGTGGTAGCTCAGACACCATGTCAATGCAACAAACTACCAAAATTCAAGTGACCGAAGCATTCATGCCATAGCTTAGCATCACCTATTACCTTTGTGACAAAAATTGTACATACAACATGCTTTTATCTATATCTAGCCTATAAAGGCTATGAGACAAAGTATGAGAAGCAACAATTATCCATTACGATCATGAACAATACATCTGTCATCCACAAACTGAACCACTAATCTAGCCTTAGTAATGGCTGAGATAGATAACAAGTTCTTCTTGCTCCTTGGTACATATAATACACTGAGAGAATGATTGTTCCACCGTTTATAGTAGTGAGAAAAATTTTACCAACTCCTTTTACATGATATAAGGAGTTTTTAGCACATGTAATAGTGTTTCCCTATGGAGCAGATTCAAGTGATGAGATCAAACTGTGATGAGAAGTAATGTACTTACGAGCACCATTGTTAAAATACCAGACATGTACATCTATAAAGCCATGCATACATCCTTATGTTTGCAAAGGGTCAAAACTACATTGCACAATGAAAGCCTAATCATCATGCGTATAGTTTGCAGATTCGTTATTTTTGGCATTAGATGCTGACACATGAGCTAGCCATACCTGAGTTTTTCTTTTTCTCCTTCTCTAGCCGCTTCTTACACTCATTTAATGTAGTGACCAGGTTTCCTTAATAGTTTCATTTGTCCTTTTTCTTTGGCTTGTTGCCTTCCTTGTCTGTAGGCTTTCCTGATGACTCTGATTTCCAGTTATAACTACCATAAGGAAAAGATTTAACTTTACCTCTTTGTTGATGGCAACAAAAGCCTGATCTCCTATATGCATGACATATCTATTTTTTCCTAGATTTCTCTTTTTGCACAAAAACCAACTCCTCAAACTTCAAGGCATTTGGATTGCCTTTCATCATGAGTCTGATGGTAGAAGAAAAACTTTGATACGATTTCAGAGCAACGCATTCAAGATAGTAGGCACCAATGAAGTATCAAGATATGCTTCATCAACAGTGGCTAAATACTCCTTAAAATCCTTGAATTTTGTAAGGAAACTGTCCATGGAAACTCCCTCATTAATATGCTCTAACTCTAATTATTTATATATATAAGCAATACGTGCTTCACTACGTACCTGGTACAATAAGCATGGTTAGGAGTCTTGCATGACCAAATGTGAGGAATGATACTCCTCTTGACTGACAAAGTAGGCAACACATATGCCTATGCATCTTTTCCATCCCACTTTGTCGGTTCTTGTGTAGAAGATATGCTATCATGTGGTAACATACCATGTGAAACTATCCGTGTCTGTAGATGTGTCTTTTTGTAGCATGTTCATCTCACAGGAACCATGAAATTTCTTAGTATCAACCACAACATTCCATAACCTGTGTAGGAGGTATGCTATCCCGTGGTGGTAACGTACCATGTGAAACTGAGTCCGTGTCTGTAGATGTGTCTTCTACAGCACATACATCACAGGAACCAAGACGTTTCTTACTACCAACCACAACATTCCATAGCTCTTTGGCTACTAATACATGCCACATCATATAGGACCATAACATGTAGTTGGTCCCATCAATTATCCTCAGTGGTGGTGGTGGATAACATCTAAAATACATCACTATCTGCCATTTCTGATAATACCCAAGCAAGTAATCACACAACCTGCAAGTGCTAAGTGATCTTTTGATACAACTATGTATGAGAGAAATGCAAAGTAAAGTGAGTAGATATTTTTTTTGTAAGATGTAGAGATCAATGTCACTGAAGTGTAGCTCGTAGACCATGGTGGGCGAAAGCCTGGTTAATGGTACAACCCATCGCCTGGAACTTTTCTTCAAATTACAAACCTCTCCAACCGATGCTACCATCTTCACAAATCAATAATCTTCAATCCTTAGTGAAGATATCTATATTAATCTCACAAGTCAACGTAATTCTTTTAATCCTCACCAACAAGTGGTTACTTCAACACACAAAAGTTCAATAAGAGTCTATATGACTCAATTCTTGTACTTCATCTAAATCTGCTTCATAAGAGCACTTAAATATGCATAAAAACATAAAAAGCACATGGACAGAACAAGACATGATCAGATCCTACTCAACAACATTTGATAAGAATCCTGCCACACAAAGGGACATCATCACAAGACAATTACTTCAAATGAGGAACTGAGAATCACCATCTCGTTCTGATGATTAAGTCTACGTTCCTCCAGATCCTTCTCTCTCTTCTCTCCCATTATTAACATCTCTTAGTGTCTCCACTAACAAAAATCACATGTAACCTTGCCGATGATTGCCAAAAACAAAGCGAGCAAAAAAAAAGGCTCACACAAATATAAAATGCAATCATTCGCAAAAAAAAAAACCCCACCCCGTTAGGAATTCCCAATACACTACTAACCTCTTCATTCATTCCCAATACACTACTAACCTCTTCATTCATTAACTAGCTTTTCTTATTCCTTCCGGAGGAACAAAGACCATTGAATGTCATTTAACATAAAATACATCGCCAAAGCTTGTTCATTCTCCCCACACAAAGGTCTTTAACGCGATCTCGCGGACGCGATCATCATCACATGAAGGGGGGAATGTTAATCCAATTGTAGGATTAACAAGAGCTACCGCCATTATCTTACATCAAGCAGTCACGATAGATACACCAAAGGGTCATACATTCAAGATATGAAGCAATAGTGTCCAAAGCTACAACTTAGATGGGCGCCCGTAATGGTATGATAGAGTATTTATGGCGATTCCCGCTTCAAGAGTGTGTGGTAGCAAGATAGGATGAAGTCCTAAGTGATGTACTTCATGGATATATTATGAGAGTGGTCATTGTAATAGCATTAGGCCTCTTATGAGCCTAAAGTGCCCGACCAGCCACAGTTTAAGTGAGTGTGAACACTTATGGCCATGTATATAAGTGAATTTCTCTCATAATACAACATACTCATTGTGCAATAGAGTCTTGCTCTTGCTAATCTCTCTCCCTAATGCATGCTAATGAGTGTGTATAAGTGAAGTGAGGTGAGAGGAGGGACGAGGAGTTGTAGTATTTTTGGAGTACTATAACTTTGTTTCCCTAAGTCGTCCGTGGTTTTGTCATTTCTACTCTCAAAAAGTAGCTCGAATATGGCTCGTCGTCCTTTTACCGTTGTTTTTTAATGATTTTTTGTGGTTTTTGCCTTGATTTTTGAGTCAAATTTTGAGGCTGCTAATCAGAGGCCAAAATGATCGATTTTGACTTCGGATGACCACGTCCAAAGACGTAGAGCTTGATGTCAGCTTTCCGATGAGCCCTAGAGTGCTTTCATCGGATATATGGTTTAAGAGATACGGGCCTCCAAACAGGGGTGTTTTCCAGAGTTTTTTTTCTTTTTTATCGCATGAACTAGTGTTTCACGCCGTGAACCAGACTTCACGTGAAAATTAAATTTTTGAATTTTTTTATTTTTATTTTTTTGGCTGCATGAAACTAGTGTTTCACTCTGTGAAACGGTTTTCACGCGTGAACCGGATTTCACACGGCAATTAAATTTTAATTTTTATTTTTTTTTATTTTTTTGGCTACGTGAACTAGTGTTTCACTCTGTGAAACGGTTTTCACACCGTGAACGGGATTTCACATCAAAATTAAAAAAATAAATTTATCGCGTGAAACGGTTTTCATGCCGTGAATCGGACTTCACATGGAAATTAAATTTCGATTTTTTTAATTTGCCATGAACCGGACTTCACATGAAATTTAAATTTAAATTTTTATTTATTTATTTTTTTACTGCATGAACTAGTGTTTCACGCCGTGAACCAGACTTCACGTGAAAAATTAAATTTTAATTTTTTTTATTTTTATTTTATTTTTTAACCGTGTGAACTAGTGTTTCATGGCGTGAAACGGTTTTCGTGCCGTGGACCGGACTTCATGTGGAAAATTAAATTTCAAATTTTTTTTTGGGCTAGTGGGAAATACGAATTTTCCTTTTTGGGGGGGAATATTTTTGAATTTAAAATGAAAAGGGTATGGGCATTTTCCCAAAAAGATAAGTGGGAATAAAAAAAGTCAACCTTTTAATGACCCCCTTTACACCCTTTATAAATGACCCCTAAAATGGACAAATTGACAACTCATGAGCATCTTCTCATTGAATGCTCATTAGTCTTAATGAGCATCTTCTCATTGAATGCTCATTAGTCTTAATGAGTTATGTAAAAAATGATTAAGGATTAATCTTTTCACTAATCTTTCCCTCTTTTACACTAATCAAAGACTCTAATTAACCATTAATCCCTAATTAATTCACACAATTGAGCACATCATTGGATAGAGCAAGGAAATGCTAATCTTTGTGCATCAATAATTGTGTAAATTAATCTAAATTAGGAGATTAATTAGACTCTTAATTATAGTCTCCTCTTTTAATGTAGACAAAACAATGGAAAAAGCCAAGGGATGGCTCCCTAGCAGCACCAAAAATGATATGGCTCACCTTAACCCTCCTTGAAACACATCCAAAAAGAGATTACGTGGTGAACCGTAACTATCGTGAGGATCTTTCCAATGGCTGAGCTCATAACCCTTGAGGTCTCCAAGCTCTACAACTCTTTGAGAAGCAATTCCACCGCGTCTCCCACGAGCGTTGTCACACCGCCGCGTTGCACTATGGATCCTCGTCCCTCCTCTCACCTCACTTCACTCACACACACTCACTAGCATACATTAGAGAGAGAGATTAGCAAGAGGATTAGCAAGAGCAAGACTCGATTGCACAATGGGAGAGTATGTTGTATTATGAGAGAAATTCACTTATATACATGGCCATAAGTGTTCACACTCACTTAAACTGTGGCCAATCGGGCACTTTAGGCTCATAAGAGGCCTAATGGTATTACAATGGCTACTCTCATAATATATGCATGAAGTACATCACTTAGGACTTCATCCTATCTTGCTACCACATGCTCTTGGAAGTGGGAATCGCCATAAATACTCTGTCATACCATTACGGGCGGCCATCCAAGTTGTAGCTTTGGACACTATTGCTTCATATCTTGAATGTATGACCCTTTGGTGTATCTATCGTGACTCCTTGATTTAAGATAATGGTGGTAGCTCTTGTTAATTCTAGAATTGGATTAACATTCCCTCCTTCCTAAAAATGTTATGGCTCACCCTAACCCTCCTTGAAACACATCCAAAAAGAGATTACCCTTGCAAGTTTTTTGGGGTTGAGTATGTGTTGGAAGAATATTTAATCTTGGGGCATAAATGGAATGTTACTACCCAAGCACCAGTGTACTTTGCTAGCGAGATAGAGTCATTATGATGACGATCAATGACAAAAAGTTGACAATACCATACTACCAGGAACAGGATCCAACTTTAATGGATATCTATGATGCTGAACACAAAAGGATACAAGCCTCTTCCACAAAAGCCCCTCTACACAATGACCTACCATCTGCTCCAACGACTGACTCCGATAAAGCATCTACTCCTTTAATCCCATCCTCACCTACGAAGTTCGATGCCAAAACCTCACAATCATCAGCCATTCCTGAAAAAGTTCCCAAAGCCCAACCATCTATCTCTAACAGGGAACTCAAAGGAAAGGCCCCGGATCCTATGCATCTTCATCTCGACAAACCTCATCAAAAGATACAACCACATCCTCAAAGGCCTCGTCTCATCGACAAAACCACTCCACAAGAGACTCTAAGCTCATCATCATCAACAATGCCCATGAGTCTCAAACCCACAGCCTCAGCACCAGCCAAAGTCAAGGAAGGCCCCAAACCTTCCACATCAACCCTAAAGAAAACTCCACCAAGACTCCCACAATCACGATATCTTAAATAGTATCAAAATGTGGGTGGAGAAGCAGCTACTTGTAGCTCAAGGCTACTATAAAGATGCCAATCAAATTTGGGTGCCTCGACAGTCAAAACCTCTTCCTCAACGTAACACTCGAAAGCCAAGGAAGAAGAAGAGTACTCAACAACACCGCCCACAAAAGCCTATGCAAGTTCCTCAAAGAACTCCACCAATGCAACAAGTGTGGGTACCAAAAACACTACTGCAAGCACAAGGGTACTACCAAAGTTTGGGTCCCCAAGCGCATCACAAAGTCCCCTAAGCTTGCACAAAGAAGAAAGCCTCAACACCAAGTACAACGGCCACCAAATTACAGTGTTCGTCGGTCAAAGATGGGTGCCTGTGCATGTACATCATCAACAAGGATACTATGACGGTAATTCCATCATATAATTACCAAAATCGAACATTGTGAAGAAAACCTCACCACCGACTTCAACCCCAAAAAACTTCAATTAAAGTTCGATAAGAATGGAGGCCCAAGAAACAGCAAGCAAATCACTCAACCACTCTCATGCATTTAGCACCAACACAAGAGCTTGTCTATTCAAGCAAACAATTAGCAGTATTCCCTACTGCCTCGACATCATTTCAGCAGCTGCTCCATGAGTACATATCCATAGTCATACACTAGAGAACATTTGCACCAAAGCCTCACCATCGACAACCTTCCAGGTACATCTTTGGATGGGGGGACCATGGTGGGCGAAAGCCTGCTGGCCAATGATACAACCCATCGCCTAGAATTTTCCTTCAAATTACAAACCTCTCCAAACGATGCCACCATCTTCACAAATTAATAATGTTCAATCCTTGTGGAGATATCTATATTAGTCTCGCAAGTCAATGTAATTCTTTCAATCGTCACCAACAAGTGGTTACCTAAACACATAGCAGTTCAATAAGAGTCTATATGACTCAATTCTTGCAGTTCATCTAAATTTGCTTTATAAGAGCACTTAAATATGCATAAAAATATAAAAATCACATGGACAGAAAAAGACATGATCAGATCCTACTCAACAACATTTGATAAGAATCCTGCCACACAAAGGGACATCATCACACAAGCCAATTACTTCAAATGAGGAATTGAGAATCACCATCTCGTTCTGATGATTAGGTCTACGTTCCTCTGGATCCTTCTCTCTCTTCTCTCCCATTATTAACATCTCTTAGTGTCCCCACTAACAAAAATCAAATGTAACCTTGCCGATGATTGCCAAAAACAAAGTGAGCAAAAAAAAAAGGCTCACACAAATATAAAATGCAATCATCGCAAAAAAAACCCCACCCCGTTAGGAATTCCCAATACACCACTAACCTCTTCATTCATTAACTAGCTTTTCTTATTCCTTCCGGAGGAAAAAAGACCATTGAAAGTCATTCAACATCAAAGCCATCGCCAAAGCTTGTTCATTCTCCCCACACAAAGGTCTTTAATGCGATCTCGCGGACGTGATCGTTATCACAGGAAGGGGGGAATGTTAATCCAATTGTAGGATTAACAAGAGCTACTGCCATTATCTTACATCAAGGAGTCACGATCGATACACCAAAGGGTCATACATTCAAGATATGAAGCAATAGTGTCCAAAGCTATAACTTAGACGGGCGCCCGTAATGGTGTGACAGAGTATTTATGGCGATTAAAGCTTCAAGAGCAGTGTGGTAGCAAGACAGGATGAAGTCCTAAGTGATATACTTAATGGATATATTATGAGAGTGGTCATTGTAATAGCATTAGGCCTCTTATGAGCCTAAAGTGCCCGACCAGCCATAGTTTAAGTGAGTGTGAACACAGATGGCCATGTATATAAATGAATTTCTCTCATAATACAACATACTCTCCCATTGTGCAATTGAGTCTTGCTCTTGCTAATCCTCTTGCTAATCTCTCTCCCTAATGCATGCTAGTGAGTGTGTGTGAGTGAAGTGAGGTGAGAGGAGGGACGAGGATCCGTAGTGCAACACGGCGGTGTGCGCCCCGAGAGACGCGGTGGAACTGCTTCTCAAGGAGTTGTAGAGCTTGGAGACCTCAAGGGTTACGAGCTTGGCTATGGAAAGATCCTCATAACAGTTTGCGGTTCACCAGGTAATCTCTTTTTGGATGTGTTTCAAGGAGGGTTAGGGTGAGCCATAACACACACTCTCACCTTCACATGCATACACACACCCTTACACAATTGGATGACCTTGACACCACACTTGCACACACGCTCTCATTTACCTCGTGTGTGCAATGCTCCCCCATATGCATCGCACTCCCATTTACATCACATGTGCACACACATTTGTGCGTGTGTGTGCCCACAATTTCCCATCCACTTTCACCTGCATGTGCGCACCTCCTGTATGTACACCATATACACATTCATAGTTGTACATGCCTTTGCACTATGCACACGTGCATTCACGTCCACACGTCACACACACATATTCACACGTGCACCACACACACTTGCACACCAGGCAGCTACATGCCCACTTGTACATGCACACTTGCTCATGTGTATGCATTCCCACGTGCACACACACATATTCCCACGTGCACACACACATATTCACACGTGCACCACACACACTTGCACCACCAGGCAGCTGTATGCCCACTTGTACATGCACACTTGCTCATGTGTATGCATTCGCATGCACATTATGCACACCCACCCGTTTATATTCGCACCCATACATACACTGCACCCACTACACATGTACTCTTGCATTCACGTGCATGTACCCTGTGCATACGCAGACCCCGTGTGCATGCACCACACCCCCATATGCACCTACCCCCCCATGCATGCACATTCATTCATTCACATCCACATAATTGCACCCCATGTGCACACATACACCGCACGTGCACTGGTCACACCTTATTTTCTCACATTTGCACCCGCGTGCACACACATGTGCATTTTGTACATGCATTCACCCATATTTACACCCTTCTATGCAGGCGCACACACACACGTATGCACAACGCCCCCGCCCCCTCTCAAAAAATAAAACCCTAAACCCCCTAATGAAGACTTAAAGATCTAGAACCACCGTTTTGAGTTTCGACCCTGAGTTGCTCTAGGACCCGAATAAATGAAGAGGGATCTTGGACCTATGTGAAGGTAGGATGGACGCCACGGTGCCTAATCACATAGCTATGATTGTCCTCGAGCATCTCCATTACTTCTTATAGAAACAACCACCACCCATAGTGAATTATCATATCATGGGGTCTTTCCAGAGCTTTGGTATAAACTCTATCTGTAAAGGCATGACTGGTGTGTAACCTTTGAGAAAAAGAAGGCCAAATGTGTGTGTGTGTGTGTGTGTATGTGTGTGTGTGTGTGTGTGTGAGAGAGAGAGAGAGAGAGAGAGAGAGAGAGAGAGAGAGCAACTTAGAGAGAGATCTTGTGTGGTTGTGAGGAGAGAGTGATGAGTGAAGGTCTCTGTGTCTAAAGGAGAGAGGACACGATCTATTTTCTTATAAGGCTTTAACCTATTAAATGTAATTGTGGGTTACATTCTTATCTTCTTTTATATACATGCATGTGTGTATGTGTGTGAAAGCGAGAAAGTCAAGAGCGCATGTGTGAAAAGAAAAGAGTAGGATAGGAATGATGAGAGAGCCTGACAGTGGGGCAACACACACTTATGGATTGAGATCAAGAGAAGAGGAGAAAGAGCAAGCATGACTTCACTAACCACACCAAGAGTCAACGACCTCTCCACCATCACCAAATTGACACTTCAAAGAGCCAAACCATCCTTCCTACCTTGTGGGCCATCCAACACCCATCCATGTACTCATGCCTTTCGCTGCTCGTACCCAGTGGTCTTAACCACACCTTATCAAGGCAGTCCAACATCGGATCCCAATCTTGACACACAATATATCCATGCTCCATGCCACACTTTGCATGCTTGCGTGATAACTAGTTGTCTTATTTTGTCATCTTTATTGAGTCTCGCTCTTGCTCAGTCCAGCCCTCTTCCCATCCATGAATTGCATTTGCACCATCCTAAGGGCTACTAGACTTCCATTTGCACACTGCATGCTTGGACTTCGTGAATATGCCAATCGGAGAATTCTCCATCAAGAAGCACCCGAATCCATTAAGTCTCATGTTTGGCAAGCCACCCATAGTTTGTGTGTCCTAAATTCTTTCATTCTCATGGATAAACTAATATCATTCACACCCACCTTATCAACCAGCCTCATTACTCATCAATAACCAAGTCTCTATCTCAAACCATGTGTAAGGGTCCAAGAAAGTAGACAAATAAGTGTCAAAGAAAGAAGAGTGTTGGAGAAGCTTCTACACGGGCCCACCAATGCACATGCACGTCGCATGTAATATCCATAGGCTCAAAATATAATTGTTCTTTCATGAACCTACGTTGAAGCTCATCATTGATAGCCATCCAGGTACATTTCTGGATGGGGGGACCATGGCGACCGCAAGCCTAGCCCATGATACTACTCATCACCTGGACCTTCTTCAAATCAGTAAGAGCCCATGGTGCCTCCTCTTCGACCACACCACTTAATTGATCCACACCGCCTCTATCACAAGTGCTCAATAATTCCAAATCACTCTAGCCTAAGAGGTTGCATAACTCCTTTGTAGTTGTAGGCATAGCCATGCACAAAGTCCTTGTGTAGTGTTGTAGGCACAGCTATGCATAAAGTCCACAACCATGCCTAAAACAATCTAATGATCTTGACTTCCCAAGAAATGAATCTTGAAGAAAGCAACAAGAGAGTGGAATAAAGTAATTGAGTTGGAGAAGTGCACCAACACGGGCACATCACCTATATATTTTACTAACGAGCTTCATAATTTTTTCATTTCTTGCATCTCGTGGCACACACAACCACATGCACCTACAACTAACCTCGTCCATGCCAACCCTCAAGGTACATCTCTAGATGGGGGAACCCTGGCTCATGGTATGACCCATCACATGAAGAATACCCAACCTTGCAGGTACCTCAAGTGAGCCCTCATGCATGTATCTTCTACTTCAACTCCAATTAACACCAACAAAATCTCACCTTGACCAACATATTCATCACGCAAAATCCCAATCGCTAGGCATCACGTTATGAGCTTAGGGTATAATATCATGTCACACCAAGAAGATCCGAACAACCATTACGCTATGAGCTTACGGTATAATATGATGTCACACCAAGAATATCCGGACAACCATCTACCCATGTAGATCATTCCATGGGGTCCCGGCACTCATTCCACTAATCACAGGATGTAGACAGCTTTTACCAACTACCGCCTATTGAAGGGTCCACAACTAATGGAGGATAACTAACGGCGGAGACCTGGCATGAAGACCCTCTAAATTACCTATCACTTTCCATGCTGCCTCGATAAGATGCTTGCCACCATCAGGATTACCTAAGCCTTCCCATCACTTTGCCCTGTATCTGGCTAAGATTGGTCCCAAAATATACCACTTAACCTCGGCCACACCATGGCGTCCTACACCATCCACTTCTTAGTAGTAGCTTCACCACCGCAAACTGAAAAGGGGGTACGTTAACCACTCCGTAGGTTAACATGGTTTCACTTGCCTAACTTATCATAATATCACAAGACGCTTTGCCATCTTACCGGCTTAAATGAGCACTTAACTTTTGTAAGACAACGTTAGAATATGTATAGCAGTCTTACCATGCGCTTAATGTCACGCTTAATGTGAAAGAGGAAAAGTCTACTGACTTAGTGAACATAGTTGCTTAAGACTATTAATAGAGGCTGGACCATTTTTAAGTTTGGCCGGCCTACTATAAAAACTAATCATTTGTATATAAGTCATTTTTGCAATAAGCGAGACACAATAATTCCCTTGCGATAGTTTTCTTGTGAGCTCTCCTTCTTCCCTCTTCTTTCTTGCTTGCTAGATGCATGCTAGATAGGTTTGATTGTAGGTTTTCTTCTTGCATTAGCTTACATTTCATTCCCTACCTATTGTGAGAGAAAACCACCACAAAGACGAATCTCTTCTTGCCTCCATCTAGGCGCATTGAGGGCTCTTCCTTCACAACTTTGGAACGAAGCATACCGGTGTGATAATGGAATGAGGACACGACAGACAAGCTAATGCACCCACACAATGGGAAGTTGCATGTACGGCTTGAAGACAAGACTCAATGATACATGCTCAAGTAAGGCTAAGGTAAGCTCTTGACTTGAACAAAAGGCTATGCCAATCACATCTTTTAGCAAGCAGTTTACACACTTGGAAAGAGCCATTCTCTCATTCGTACAATGACATGAGACGCATAGGTGGTCGCACAACATTATTTAGGTTGGCAAGGCACATTGTCAATGAAAAACAAGGAGCATTATTTGATCAAAGGTAGCTAAGGTGTTGTGCCTATCTATGGCATTCTCGAGCACTGCTAATTTACACACACACACACACACACACACACACACACACACACACCAACCATTGTATAGGTTCTCTCTCTCTCTCTCTCTCTCTCTCTCTCTCTCTCTCTCTCTCTTCTCCTCATTAAAAAAAAACTTATTCTACTCTCTATCTCTCTCTTCCTTCTCCTCTCATTTTCTCTCCTAAGAAAAGGCTCATTTTTTATTTTCCAATTTAAAATAAAACAAATATCTTTTTTTAAAATACTAATTCCCTCTCTCTCTCTCTCTCTCTCTCTTCCCCCCCCTTCGACTCTCTCTCTCTCTCTCTCTCTCTCTCTCTCTCTCTCTATCTATCTAACTCTTTAAATTTCTCTAACTCTCTCTCTATCTATCTATCTAACTCTCTAAATTTCTCTAACTTTCTCCCCCTACAACCCCTTTCTCTCTCTAACTCTCTCACTATCTCTATCTCTCTCTCCTTCCTTTCCTCCCCCCTCTCTCTCTCCAACTCTCTCTCTCTCTCTCTCTCTCTCTCTCTCTAAGTCTGTCTCCCTCACTATCTCTCTAACTGATTTTTTCTCACACACACACACACACACACACACACAAACCCTCTAAATCACCAAGTTTGAGTAGCACGCAAAGAAGGCAAGTGGGTAGTTTACTAAGAAGAAAGGGTAATCATTGACGAATTTTGCAAGCCAAAGCCAAGATCTAATTCTATTGAGGGTGCCTTTGGGTAAATGGCTGGAACACTAGTATGACATTTTAGGCTTTTGTTATTTTTATCATGGACTTGACATAGGCTCAAGACCTCCGTGGTCTCTATGATGATGCATGTTTGGTCTCATATGTCATTTTGACCTTCAGAAGACATTAATATGACTTTTTTCTTTATTTCTTTCTTACTCCAACTCTCTAACCTTCTTGCTTTCTCTCTCTAAATCTCTCTCTCTCTCTCTCTCTCTCTCTCTCTCTCTCTCTCTCTCTCTCTTAACTCCCAAAGAAAAGAGAGAAGAGAAGAAAGGGGAAGCTATCACGTGGGGGGTAGCTGGAGCCACCCTCGAGCCACCACGTGGCAACTCCCAAGTAAGATAGAGAAGAGAAGAAGAAGAAGAAGAAAAAGATAGCAATGGGTGCCACTAGGCTATGTAAATTTGTCAATTCACACAAGTCGCTCGATTGTAGTCACATCTTTGGAAGAACAAGTGAAGCTTGTGAGACCAAAGGAGTTGTTCATTGGAGACAATGTAAGTCATTTGGCACAAGATTTGGTGCACTTATTAATGATTTGGCTCTTCAGTTCAGCAAAGGACCATAAAGTCCACGAATTGCAAAGGTGAACATTGTTGATTTGCTAAATAGTGAGATGGATGGTCATCGGCTATAAAAGAAAGCTTCAAAGTTCAATTCACAGTAAACATAAGGGGATGAAGAGTGGTGCTATTCCCGCGACTCTCAAAGAGTTGGATTGGTGGCCGTCTGGTGGTTTCTGCGCACACTTTTTACATTCAATTACCTATTCCACTCTACATTTAATTGCCAAAGCCGAAAAGCTATTCACTCGGCTCTTGCCAACTCATAAACTGCTCGATGGTATTTATGACCCACCTGTGTGCTGGTGGGTTAGAAATACCAATGAGGGAACAGCTCTAGTGGAGATTGAAACACAAACGATTGTGAAGAGCCCTCATGTGAAACCCCCCTTGGATCGTGACCGAAACAAAACTCCCCTTGTATGACGTGGGTCAAAAGCGAGTGAGAGGACGGCCATTGCCCCGACCAGATCGAAGCTGTGGGTCGCATGCAAGGCCGCCTATGGTCCCATTGCGTGTGACCCAAGCTCAGAGAGCTTCACGACAAGGCAAGAGCTTCAGATTCGTGCGAAGGTCAGGCCCCTCATTCTCCCGAGGTCTTTGAGAAGCTCTCCTCTCTGTGCAGCTGTGTTTGCTGCAGCCATGGAGTCCTTCATGAGCTCGTCCTCCCATCTCTGTGCATCTTCCTTTTTGGGCAACAGAAAGGCACTTTCTGCTACATCCATGCTCCCAAGCGGACACCTCCGCCTCTCCAACCGAGGCTCCCCTGCTGTTGTGGAGGCCCGTGTGAGAGAGATCTTCATGCCTGCCCTCAGCTCCACCATGACCGAAGGCAAGATCGTCTCCTGGTCCAAGGCCGAGGGCGACAAGCTCTCCAAGGGTGAGAGTGTCGTGGTTGTGGAGTCAGACAAGGCTGACATGGATGTGGAGACCTTCTATGATGGCATCCTCGCTGCCATTGCGGTGGGAGAAGGGGAAGTTGCCCCTGTCGGTGCAGCCATTGCACTTCTCGCTGAGACAGAGGACGAGATTGCTGAGGCGAAGTCCAAGGCTGCAGCATCAGTACCAGGCAGTTCTACTTCCCCTGCAGCACCAGCAGCATCCATTCCTACACCACCATCTGCTGCTGCAGTTGTGCCCATGCCGGTGCCACCTCCGGCTCCGGCTCCTGCCCCTTCCATCGGCCAAGGAAAACTATAGCCACTCCTTATGCCAAAAAATTAGCCAAGCAATACAAGGTCAGCCTGGACTCCATCATGGGCTCTGGACCTTATGACCGCATCACGCCATCAGATATCGAGGAAGCTGCAGGTAAAAAGCCTGCCCCTAAGCCTCAAGTTCCCACAAGAAAAATTACCTCTCCCTCTAGTGTCGCAGCAGCTGCTGTTCCTGGAACCACAGTCCCTTTCACCACTATGCAAGCCGCGGTCTCACGGAACATGGTGGAAAGCCTCAGTGTGCCTACCTTTAGAGTTGGCTACACCATTTGCACTGATGCTCTGGATGCGCTGTATAAGAAGGTATCGGTTAAAGATTTTATGATCTAGCTTTTGATTTTTGTTTTTATATATTTAACATAAATTAAGGCATTTGTATGAAAATGCAATAGCCGAGATATGCTGGTCACAAAAGGGTAGCCCTCGGTCCTCAGACCTCTGTTAGACCAGCTGCTCTTAGTGCTCGAGTCCTTTTTCAGCACCTTTTCTTCACTGCTGGCCTGTCCAAACCTACAAAGGAGTCTCACCTCCTTCCCATATAATAGGGGGTTGAGCATTGTGGATTTCTTGATTGGGTCTCCTGCTCTTATCATGATTTCACCATCCCACTATTGGGCACTGATGATGTTAGTGGGGATGTCGTAGTATCTAGTCCATACTACGCATAATGGAGTTGATAGTTATATAGTCTTGTGGGTTGACTACCATGAGTATATAACATGCACGTTCCTAAAAGGTGAATTTAGGCATGTTTTTGGATTCATCTAGGTATATGATTTCACCATCCCACCACCAACCATTTTGGCAGACTACTCATACCTCGCCTTCCCTATGTCCTACACATCCCTACCGGTAGCCGGTTTCTTTTCACTTTAGTGTTCCAGCTCTCATCCTTTGGTTACTCAAAGTGCAGGATATCCACAGAGCATTGGACCAATATGGTGGAGGATGTCGTCTAGGATTTATCTTGGTTTGTTCAGGATTAAAGTTTGGAGGTGGTATTGTCTGGCTCTCAATTAGGAGCGTTATCAACTCTAGGTCCTAAGAGAGATGCCTTGATGCTTCACATGCATGAGATGAGGGGAAGCCTGCTCAAGGAGCATGAATGCTTCAAAGGCAATGGTTGTGGATCAAGGGGATTGTGCATAAGGACAAAAGAGTTTGATGGCTTCTCTGCATCTTTAACCCTTGGAAAATTGACACCTCAAACCTCATGTTTAGAGGAAGCAATATGGTTGGGCATCTTTTGAGAGTTCATTTGAGGGTTATAGAGTTTGGGTTAAGTTAAAGAAGAAGACTGTCAAGATGCGGTACAGATTTCAATAGGTGATCTGACAGAGAGCCATAGAGTGTTACTGATGCTTAGTCGGTAAAGTTTCCAAATTTGGTATGTGGATTGATGGAAAGCTAGCAAGCAAGAGGTACAGTAGTGCATGCACTTGCTGTTATCATTCCTGACCTGCAGCAGTAGGTGTCCCCAACCACACGAGCTAAGTGCTCCTTACGATTGTACATATTAAAAACATGACTTAGTTTTAGATCTTTGTTTCCTTCATATCCTCCTTTTAGGAGTAAAAATGAGTGTGTGGCTACACATCTTTAACCGTGTGGAAGCTGAAATATAGTTTACCTCTGGCAGGCAAGGGATTGCATGCCAATCAATTTTTCTATGCAGCTGAAGTGTGAGTGAGTCATTGAGACAGTAATTGGCTATCTTGCTAGATTTTAGTGGTTGATTTACGTGCATGTTTGTAGCAACAAGCACTTGGAATGACTCGTGAATGTTCTTGGAACAATTGCTTTTTCTCCTGCACAGGCATGATCTTTCCTCATGCAGGCCTTGGACTATTGCTGATGCACTCTGCATGCTGTGGATCTACAGGCTATAGGAGTCAGAGAAGAGGGTGGTCCAAAGAGGATTGCAGAAGGTAGCAAGGACAAGTGTTGTGTAGATGAGGTTTTTGAGGATTAGGGTTGGAATCTCCTAGTTTATTTTTCTTAAGTTCATGACCATTGAGCTTAGAAGTAACTTTTTCAGACATTGGCTCCCAGCTATGCATCATGAATTATGTTCAGATGGTCTTTTCAGCTATTCTCCCCTTTCTGAATTGTGTCGAGCAGCTGACAGAAGTACATCATGCAGGTCAAATCTAAGGGAGTGACTATGACAGCATTGTTGGCGAAAGCTGCTGCACTTGCGCTTGCTCAGCATCCAGTAGTTAACGCAAGTTGCAAGGATGGGAAAAGCTTTACCTACAATAGTGACGTGAACATAGCAGTTGCTGTTGCTATGGATGGTGGGCTCTTGACTCCTGTGCTTCAGAATGCTGACAAGGTCTGTCTTGCGCTCTGACACTCTCTGCTGTTAGCTGGCTTATGGGCTAAGCATGCGTAGGTTACTATTCACATAACTCTATGCTGTTTGTGTTATGAATCCCTGGATGCAGGTCGATTTGTACACACTATCTAATAAGTGGAAGGATCTGGTTGACAAAGCACGTGCTAAACAGCTTCAACCTCATGAATACAACTCAGGTCTCAGTCCACTCCAAAATGATTAATAGGTTTAGTTTACTTGCTGAACTCTGTGTGAGTGATGTATATGGTCTCATAGTGTTGTTTTTCTGGTTGCAGGAACTTTTACATTATCAAACCTTGGGATGTTTGGGGTTGATCGATTCGATGCAATTTTGCCTCCTGGAACAGTGAGTGCTTTCAAGTTTTGTGTGCACGTGTATCTGAGTGCGGTTTTCTGATGGGCAACAATAGGCAGTGACACTTTTGGGTGGTTGTTGTTAGGGTGCAATCATAGCTGTGGGTGCATCTCAGAGGAAAGTGGTTGCAACATCAAATGGGCTTCTTGGAGTGAAAAGCCAAATGCAGGTGTACATAAGATGTCCAAAAACTCATTATTTTTTTCAGTTGAATTTAATGTTTTCAGTTAGTTTTATCACATTGACGTAGGGTCTTTACACCCCAGTCTGCATTTTGTGGGATAGACGGGCTTGATTGCCCATCCAACAGGCACTCCCTTCTGCCTGCTGTCAGATGTCTTAGGCTCCAAGGACAGGCAGGTTATGTGTGTAATGGGCATGCGTGCTCTTTATCACAAACAACCACCATCAATCATATTCACTATCTGTGTTACTGTTTTGTAGGTGAATGTCACAGCAGACCACAGGATCATCTATGGTGCAGATCTAGCTAGCTTCTTGCAAACATTTGCAAAAATTTTGGAGAACCCGGATGATTTAACTCTGTAGTCTTGGTGCTTGTGCGGGGAAAGACGATTCGACAGTAAAGGCAGCCTTTTTCCATGATGGCGGCGACAGCGAGTGAGAGGATGCCCCTGTTCCGAGGGTTTAATTTATTCAACATTTGTAGTTAGCATTGATGTTCACCCTTCGATCTCACCTAAATCAAAGCCCAAATTATCTGGATCTTCTGTCATCCTTAAGTTTCGATGGAATGAAGATAGATTTCATGTGTTTTGTTTGTTTGTTTGTTTGTTGAAACAACCCATATTTTTGCAGTACCTTGTAGAGTTTGCTGAAGTACGAGAAGGATGTCAGAATGCACAGCGGAAATGAAGACAACTGCTGTAGAGAGCAAAACGCAGATGAGAGAGGGAGAGAGAAGCTGTGTAACTCTGCTATATATACACAAGAAAATCCCGAATGATACACTGGCAAGTGTGGGGGGCAGGGGCCATTTTATATGGCCCCAGGCTGCTGGCTGGCCAGCCCAAAACAGGCCGACAGCAGCATATATGCTTACGACCAGCACAAGCTGCTCACGACCTGCAAAAAGCAAGTTGGCCAAGTAACCAACAGTCGGCTAGTGCTGCAAAGCAGGTCGGGTAGCAAAGGGATCAGTCGGCCAGCATTTGATACAGCCGACAGCCCTCCCACACCCAGAAAAATAGGAGAAAATACATGGAAAGTGAGGAAAAATGGGGGAACACCAAAACTGGGCGGGCACACCCACAACAGAGGCCCTGGTGTAATGTACAGACAGGAGATGACTGCTAACACCCCCTCTCAGCTCCTGGATGTGGAACCAACCCCAGTGAGCTGGAGTGCTACCGGAGTATAGCCTGAGATAAAGACTTTGTGAAGAGGTCTGCCGCATTGTCCTTTGTTGAACAATAAACAAGCAAGATGTCACGAGCTAAAATCTTCTCATGAACAAAGTGATATTGTATCTCTATGTCTTAGTCTGGGCATGGAAGATCGGGTTCCGAGCAATAGCGATACAACTCTGGTTATCGCACTGGATGACAGTGGGCTCCTTATGTGGAAACCCAATCTCGCCAAGCAACCTTCGCAGTCACACAACCTGGCAAGCAGCACCACAAGCAGCCCGGTACTCTGCCTCTGTAGACAACAAGGCAATAGTCGGCTACCTCTTGCTATTCCATAAAATAGCTCCTGAGCCGAGGGTAAAACTATAGCTTGATGTAGATCTCCTCGTGTTTGGATCTCCTCCCCAATTTGAGTCACTCTAGCCTTGGAGTTGAACTTGGTCCTTCGTTTCCCCTCCGGTGTTGTAGAAGAGTCCAAGATCCTTCGTACCTTGCAAATACCGCAAGACCCGCAATCCTGCGTCCATACGAGAATTCAAAGGCGTTTGCATGAAAACGAGCTCAAAAGCCCCATAGGAAAGCTCAAGTCCAATCTGGTGTCTAGCAACCAGATCAATGAACCAACCAGCTTCCGATGCAGAGAGGCACCAACCAGCTCACAAGGATCATTCACTGTAAGCTTCGTGTTCGAGTCCATCGGTGACGTGATAGGCTTGCAGTTCTCCATCCCAAAGGCCTCAAGCAACTCATGAACATACCGTTCCTGAGAGACAAAGAACCCTCTCTGGGTCTGCCAGATCTCCAATCCCAAGAAAAAGTGGAGAGAGTCTAAGTCGGTCATCTCAAACTCCTTTGACAAGGCAACCTTTGTCACTACAATGTGCTCCACATGACCGCCAGTGAGAATGAGGTCATCCACATAAAGGATGATCAACGTACGTGACCAAACCGCGTTCTCGAAAGAGATACAAGTTAGGATCTGCAATTGATCTCTGAAATCCAGTCCGTAGAAAGAAGGAATCAATCTTCTGATTCCAAGCCCTAGGAGCCTGCTTAAGACAATACAAGGCCTTCCGCAACCTGTAAACCAACAAGTTGCTCACCAGCAAAAAGCAAGTCGGCCAGGTAACCAACAGTTGGCCAGTGTTGCACAGCAGGTTGGGTAGCAAAGGGATCAATCGGCCAACATCTGAGAAAGTGAGGAAAAATGGGGGAACACCAAAACTGGGCGGAGGAATCAGAATTATTAACCACTCCGAACTACAGGAATCAGAAGTCTTGGAAGGAGGTTGTGCAGAGATCTCTGTGGTCAAACAGGAAGCTTGCCTTCTGGCACTTGCAATTGCCAGGAGAATGTTGGGGATTCCACACTTCCGAAATCTGGGTATATTTCTATGCTCAAGGGCTGGTTGTTACCGGTAAGGTTGGGTTGTCAATTAGAATGTTAAAGACATCATTTGAGAACAACTGATTGTGTTTGCACCTCTGAGGGAATCTAGGTGACAAGTCCTACCATGGATTATGCTTGTGCCCACTGTGCCCTCCCTATCAAGGTGTTACATGCAGAAACTCTGGGACTCTTCTTTCAGCCCTAAACACCATCTTGGAACATGCTGATGCAAAACGCATGCAGAAGAGAGACAAGAGATAGATGAGTATTCAGTATATATATTCATATGGTACATAAAGGTATACAATCTTGCAACCATAGGTTGTCTTGAAAAAGGTAGAAATACCTAGTCTAGTTGGAACCGATCCCGTCAAGTGGGCATAGACTCCGTTGGACACCCACACGCATAATAGCACAACTTAATATCACAATTTAAAATGGACAACTTAACAACAACTGAAGTTTGAAATGAAATGAAATGAAATAGATGGACACAGACACCAAGACGCAGCAGCCTGTCGAGGAGGATGAGGGGTAGCTGCTTGTGGAAAAGGTGTAGCCTATCTGAAGAAGGGACATGTCGCCTATGGAAAGGGCGACGCAACCGCCTGCAAAGGAGCAGAAGGAGCAGCCCTTTGGAGAGGCAACGCTTGGCTGCTGAGCAAGTGTAGCCACCTTGTAGAAGGCACAGCCGCCTGTATGGAGAAGAGGAGCAGCCGTTGGAGATGGATACACAATGGGCTGTATGAAGAGGCAGCGCAGCCTGTATGGAGATGGCAGCCAGCTGCCTGCAGAGTAGGAGAAGCAGCCGTCAGCCTGTGGTGTAGCCGCCTGATGGATAGGAGCATGCGCGGCGTGAGAGAAAGACAGCCGCCTGTGAAGAGCAGCAGCGCAGCCTGTATAGAGGTGGAGCGCAGCCTGTAGGGTTGCCTGACTGGAGATGCACACACAGTCGCCTGCAGAGTAGGCAGCGCAGCCTGAGAAGTACAGTCACCGCCTGGTTATGGAGAAACGCAGCCGCCTATGGGATGGCTCAGCCGCCAGTCTGAAGAGGAAAAGTAGCGCAGCCTAAAGAGGCATGGAGGAACAGAGTCGCCGGCTGCTGAAGTGGTGGAGATGGAAGCGCACGATCGTGTGTGTCCAGAGCAGAAGGGTGGTCGCCATCTTTTGAAGGTGTTGGAGGGGAGTTCCACGACCACAGCTGGCCGGCTCCCCAAGTTTGCATGGGGTCGGCCAGCTTCATGGTGTGGTGTGGGTAGGTGGTCATGCACCCACCCCCACACACACAAAAGGTTAAGTGGCTCCCCACCTTAGCCCATATGTGGGTGCCCCTAATGGGTGCCCACTTTTAATGAAATGTGAACATACAACCTTATAAAATAAAAGATTAGAATTAAAACTTATTACACCAACAAGTGCAATACACTTACCACCTGTTCATATGCAACAAAACTCGTCAGAAGACAGAGCAAACTTCATGACTCACTGGCAGGCGTCCCCGCTCAGTAAGTGACACGTCAAGCAAGCAAACACAAGAATACAAGTCATGCGAAAACAGTTTAAAACATGCAAAACATGAGTGCATGTGCAAATAGTATCATGGACATATCTCCCGTTCATGGAACAACTACAAAATATCTGTCGGGCACAAAAAAGGCACGACATAAAACATAAATCCTGGTCTTCCTATGGAGTGATAGCCCATAGGTAAAACACAGTTCCAGGCACGAGCCTCCCTACGGAGTGACAGTCCCATAGGCAAGACACGGCACAAATACTAGTCCTTCCGTGGCGTGACAATCCCATGGATAGAACACAGTCTAGGTCATACACGGGTGGCACGAGTCTGGCTCCCGTCCATACGACACCATCCTGCTAACACAGGGGTGGCACCAGTCTGGCTCCCGTCCATGTTTAGCTTTACCATATGATCAACTTTAATGGTTTTCGTGACGGGCAAGAAATGAGCTTGCTTGCTAAACCTGTCCACAATGGTCCAAATAGCATCATTCCCATGCTGGGATTGAGGCAAATCCATAATAAAATCCATAGTAATACTTTCCCAAGGTTGCGAGGGAATAGGCAATGGCTGAAGCAAACCTGGAGGTTTTTGCCTGTCAAATTTCACCTTTTGGCAAGTAATACATGCACGCACATAAGCCTCAATGTCTTTACGCATGCTTGGCCAAAAGAAATATCTCTCAATCATGCGTGTAGTAGGCATGATACCTCTATGACATAAGGTGGAGCGTGACATTCCTCCATAACCTTTGGACGCAAATCCTTCACCACACATAGGCAATTATCCTTCATAAGATAACCCTCGTTGATAACATAAGAGGCATGTGAATGACCAGCCATCAAATCAGTCCATATATGGCAAAAATCAGCATCCAAATGATACAAATCTCGCATAGCAGATAAGTCGCCATGAGAGGCCATTGAGATGTCAGAATACGCAGCGGAGATGATGACCAGATCTGGGAACACAAGAGCAAAAAAACGCATGTAGAAAAACAGCACAAGAGAGAGAGAGATGTAGGCGTGTAACTCTGCTCTGATATACACAAGAAGATCCCGAATATGATGCAAGTGTGGTATGGGGGCTGGGGGCCTATTTATATGCCCCCAGATAGGCAGTCGGCCTGCTGAAAAGACCTCCAGGACTGTAGCATCAGTCGGCCAGCACTGAATGAAGCCCACGACTGTATATGCCCAGTCGGCTAGCAGCACAGGGGTCCACGACTGTTGTTGGGTCAATCGGCCAGCTACTCAGTGCTCCTGCCAACTCAGAACTGTCTCCCAAGCCACAGAAAAAATAGGGGAAAAATGCGGTGAGTGAGGAAAAATGATAAAACACCTGATAAGGGCGGGCACACCCACAACAAAGGCCCTGGTGTATAAATCTGGACAGGAGATGACTTCTAACACCCCCTCTCGGCTCCTGGCTGTGTAACCAACCACTGGGGCTGGGGTGCCGCCTGAGCAAATCCTGAGAGAGCGACTTCGTGAAGAGATCCACCGTACTGTCTTCCGTCGAACAGAACTCTAGCAAGATGTCATCTGCAACGATCTGTTCACGAACAAAGTGCCTCTGGATGACCATGGCTTCCTCCAGTGGAAGCCCAAACTTGCTATGCAACCTCTGCATCCTCACCACCTCACAAACAGCATCACAAACAGCCTGGTACTCTGCCTCTGTGCGCTCGACAAGGCAAAAGATGACTGCTTCTTACTGCTCCATAAAACTGCTCCTGGGCCTGAAGCAGATCCCCTCGTGTCCGGATCTCCTCCCCAAACTGAGTCACTCCAACCGTGGACTCCATCAATCAATCCCCCTCCTGTGTACAAGAGTCCTTGATCCTTCGCATGCCGCAGAAACCACAGGAAACGCAATCTTGCCTCCCAAAGAGACATTTGCAACCATGAGCTCAACTGCCTCATCAGGAAGCTCCCGTCCAATCTGGTGTCCATCAACCAGATCAATGAACCATACAACTTCTGAGTCACAGAGACATCACACTGCTCACAAGGATCAACACCTGTTACGGTGCACAAACAAGTCCTGGAAACTTGTTGAAACCTGTCAACCACCCCCTATGAATTCGGAACCACAAAGCCTGGAGAAACCACCTCCTTCTGCAAGTAAGCACCTGCCACCTGCCTAGCTTTCCGAAAGGTCCCCGTGGAAAGAACATCCTCATCTACTAGAGGTTCTTTGTCCCGAATACTACGAGACATCAGAGCATAAGTGACCTGTTCAGCTTCCTTTGACTGACGAACACAAGAACTACCAACATCAGTACTGGAAAGTTCCTGCCATCTACTGGTAAGCTATCCACCATCTGGTCCCGGAAAGCCTGCACCTGCAGCGTATCCACACACAAGTGGCCATCACCAGACTGCCACTCATCACAAACCTGAGGGCCTGGGAGAGAGAGTGCTGAAAGCCTATAAACTCCATTCTCCACTCCGCCTTCCCAAACCACTTGGCCTGTTGCTTTGTCCCGGAGAGCAACAAAATGCTCATCAAACTCCACCCGTACGCCAATCTTGCACACTTGATGCACTGACAACAGATGAAAACCAAGTGCCGGAACATACAACACCTGGGAGAAATGCTTCCCCCCTCTGCCATCGGGAACTATCTCCATCCAGCCCTCACTGTGAACTGGGATAGTGGACGTATCCCCAGTAAGAATATGACCAGAACACCTGCAGAGATCTTGTAAACCGGAACGGGAAGGAGTCATGTGCTTGGAAGCACCACTATCGAGAATCCACTCCCGAGTATCCGCCTACGGAGAGTCCTCCAATCTCCTCCCTGCCTGAAGAAAGGTGCACAAAAGCCGTAGTCTTCATGATTGCTGCTGAGGAATCTTCTCCCTTCTCGGTCTTCCGCTTGGGACACTACCTCCAATAGTGGCCTTTCTCGCCACAATCATTACAGGTCCTCTCTGCCCCTTTCAGTTTCTCGCGGTCAGTGTCAGACTTCTTCTCAGAAGACTTCTCCGATGAAGCCTTCCCTTTGCCCGAGTTATAGCCTTTCGACCGTTGGCCAGTTAAGGCCTCCGAACCTCCACCCTGAGGAGGGTTCGTGAATCGTTCCTCCTGGTCCAGGACCATGGGCACAAGCTCCTCCCACGTGATGGTGCTGAGCCTGCCACTGGTAATCAAAGACGAGTAAAATGCTGAGTACGAAGAGGGCAAGTGTGACAGCAACGTGATGGCCGTGTCTTCTGACGATATCTCCTTCCCAGCCTGAAGAACTTCCTGCTGAAGAGCCTGCAGCTTGTTAATATGCTCCCGCATCGTCGATGACTTTGCAGGGCTCATAACCCGCATCTGTACTTCCAAGGAAATCCTCTTCATGAGCGATACCCTGTTGTAAAGTGAGGCCAAATGCTGCCATATACCTCTGGCTAGCGTCATATGCTTTACATGATTGATTACCTGCGGTGTGCAGTTGAGGAAAATAAACGAACGGACCCTGGCGTTGACACGATCCCACATCTGTGTCTGGGTCTCTCGGTCCTTTCGGGTTGACGGTAACTCCCCTTCCTCTACTTCCGGCCGTGGAACACCAACAACGACGAAATCGGCGAGGTCGTAAGACTCCAGAACAGATTCCATCATCACCTTCCATATGCTGTAGTTGCTCCCGTCCAACTGACGGTCCACCGGGAACGTGGGGAGTGTCGGGATCTTCACATGTCTCTCGGCCATCTCAAACAGATCTGCCATTGCGGGGATGTCCTCTGAAAAGGGTCGGTGGGTGGGAACAAAGAAGAACTAAAACCTGCAAGTGGTTGTCCAGCAAATCAGCCCGCCTTCCTCTTGCACCTTCTCTTCCCGATCAGCCCAAAACAGTCCACCAATCAGCCACAAAACAGTTCCCCTCTTGCTCACACAAATCCTAAGACCTATCTAGAGCCTAGGGCTCTGATACCATGTCAGAATACGCAGCGGAGACGATGACTAGATCTGGGAACACGAGCAAAAAAACGCATGCAGAAAAACAGCACAAGAGAGAGATGTAGGCGTGTAACTCTGCTCTGATATACACAAGAAGATCCCGAATATGATGCAAGTGTGGTATGGGGGCTGGGGGCCTATTTATATGCCCCCAGATAGGCAGTCGGCCTACTGAAAAGACCTCCACGACTGTAGCATCAGTTGGCCAGCACTGAATGAAGCCCATGATTGTATATGCCCAGTCGGCCAGCAGCACAGGGGTCCACGACTGCTGTTGGGTGAGTCGGCCAGCTACTCAGTGCTCCTGCCAACTCAGAACTGCCTCCCAAGGCATAGAAAAAATAGGAAAAAATAGGGGAAGAATGCGGGGAGTGAGGAAAAATGATAAAACACCTGATAAGGGCGGGCACACCCACAACAAAGGCCCTAGTGTATAAATCTAGACAGGAGATGACTTCTAACATGAGACTGCAGCTACATAAGGCCTCTTGGATAATGCATCTGCCACCACATTTTTCTTTCCCGGAGTATGCACAATCTGAAAATGAAACATGGAAAGAAAGTTTGCCATTCTCATCTGCTTCTCCGAAAGCTTTGTTTGAGATAGAAAGTATCTCAAGCTTTGATGATCTGTCTTGACTACAAATTCAGCCCCAAGAAGATAATGTTTCCATATCTTTAAGGCATGAATTACAGCCAAGAGCTCTTTCTCATAGATATCCATATGAAGCTGAGCATCATGCAATCGACGGCTCTCGTATGCAACTGCATGCCCTTCTTGATTTAGGACAGCTCGCGTTGGAAAAGCAACTTATGAACTTATCAGTTTCTGCCTTTCCATCTTTAACTGCTTTCATGGGTCCATATATGATAGCATGCTTGAGCTGCAAGAAAGCATCATGTTCTTTTGAAGTTCATTTGAAAGTGGTTTTCTTCTTTGTGAGATCATGTAGGGGGTGGCTATCATAGCAAAATGCCTTTTTAAACGCCTATAATATGAACATAATCCCAGAAAACTACGTACTTGATGTACGTTTTGCAATTCTGGCCAATTCCGAATGGTCTCTATCTTTGCACGATCCATTGTTACGCCATCTTTGGATACAATGTGACCCAAATAATGTATCTCTGAAAGGAAGAACTCACTTTTCTTGGCATTAATGAAAAGTTTATGCTTCCGCGACTCTTCGAACACTGTGACCAAATGAGTTCTGTGTTCCTGCTCATTCTTGGAGAAAACCAAGATATCATCAAAGAATACTCCTGTAAATTTGCGATGGGTCGGAATATCCTATCCATCATACGATTAAACGTGGCAGGAGCATTGGTGAGACCAAAAGGCATTACCAAAAATTCATATAATCCAAAGGATGTCCTGAATGCAGTTTTATGGACATCTTGTGGCACCACTCGTATTTGGTGATAACCACTCTTCAAATCAAGTCAGCTAAAACAAGCCGAACCATCAAGCTTATCCAAAATGTCATCAATTCGTAGAATTGGGAATCTGTTCTTGATAGTAAGCTTATTTAAAGCTCTATAGTCCACACACATGCGGAATGAGCCGTCTTTCTTTTGAACAAGAAGTACAGGAGAGCAATAAGGTGAGGAACTGGGTTGAACCAAACCTTTCTCTAAAAGCTCGTTTACTTGCTTCATGATATCTTCTTGTTGTGCAGCACTCACTCGGTATGCGGATTTGTTAGGTGGAGAACTACCTAGCACAAGATCTATGCGATGATCTTCGGGCCTTTGGGGAGGTAATTCACCTGGCAGTGCATCAGCAAAACAGTCGTTGAATGCATGAAGAAAATTTAGCCTATCATAAGTCATAGCATCCACATTTTGATGACTTGGTACAATGCTTTCACGAACAAAAATCAAGTACACATAAAGACTCTTTTTCATTGCTTTATTAATTTGGATGTGAGATACAAGTGGGATGGAGTCCCCTTCTTTGCCAACATCAATGAAATGCATGCGGCCTCTATGCATAAAAGAAATCATGTTGGTCTTGTACTCTTTGTGGGGCTCAAGCCTATGATGCCATGGCTTGCCCAACAATACATCACATCCATTTAGTGGTGTAACTAAGAAATGTTCATTATGAAGATAGCCGTGGATATGTATACGCAACTTCCCTCTATCAATGGGGTAACCTGCACCTCTTTACCAATAAAAGCAGCTTCGGCTTCAATCTGAGGTCCCATGTTCTCAACCTCAATACCCAAGGCAGCTGTCGTTTGTATGGAGATGAAGTTATCGGTTGCACAGTCATCAAACATGAATAAGGCGAGCTGATCCTTGATTTGACCCCAAGCCTTGCATACCATTCGCTCTTTTGCATCATGTTCAATGTTTCCCTGCACATCGGAAACTGCCTGTACATTAGCCTTGGTCTGCTTGTCCTCGTGCTTTGGTTTGCGGTCAGGGCATTGTTGAAACATGTGGTCTTTGCTACCACAAGAAAAACATTTTTCCTCCTTGGCATATTGCTCTCTTTGCTCTGGGGTCAAGCCCAATTTGTTCTTCTTTGGGCCCTGATCTTTAGATGAGGTATTTTCAGCTCTACCTCCCTTGTGGGTCTCCCGGAAGTTCTTTTTAGGTGGCTGTCCACCTTTTTGCAGATTTGGGACAGCCTTGTCTTTCCTCTTTGAATCGCCTTGATCCTGCTTAATTTTGAGCACTAATTGCTCCGTAGCAAGAGCAGAGTCTGTGAGTTATTGCAAAGTATGTTTCGGGTGCAATTCAATGCTCGAACGATAAGCTGGTTGCAATCCAAAGCGAAACTTCCTCTTTCTTTCATCCTGAGTGATTTGCATAAAGGGAGTTACCTCAAGCAACACTTTCCAAAACTTATTGGCATACTGTTGCACGCTTTCATTATCTTTTTGCTCAAGTCTATCCTACTTTTGGGTGAGAGTTTGCTCCGCATTTGGTGGCAAAAACTGAGCATAGAATCTGTTCTTAAATTCCTTCCAGGTGCAAATGGGGTCCTTGGCGATCTTTCAGTGATCCACCAATTGGCAGCGGTCCCTTTCAAAAACATGCTAGCATGGCGTACTTTAGACTTCTCAGTGAAGTCCTCATCGCTAAAGGCAATGTCAAGATGTGCCACAAATGCTAACACTTTAGAAGCATGATACTCTCCATGAAAAACATCAAACTTAACAGACTTGTCACCTGCTTTAAATTCCTTCAGCTTTCTGGCATGAGGCTCATGGTCCTCTCTTTTTCTTTTCCCTTTATTCAACGGGGGAGCCCTATCTGCATGGGCTCCATGGGCCATCATGGAAGTTTCATGAAGCACGGTGGCATGTGCTCCACGAACTTGAGAATCAGATTCATGTGACTTTCCTGCATAAGGCAATGTCTCTCCATGAGACAACTCAGAAGGCAAAATTCTTCTAGTGGGACACCTGTCACCACCCCTACCCATGTGCAAAGTGCCATTGAAGCAAGGAAAGCCGATCCAATGGTAGATGTGACTTTTGAGTCCATGGCACGGGAAGTGGGCAAGAAGCGAAGGGAGTTGGCACTTTCCTACCTCCTCCGCAAAGGTGACATCAAAGAGGGGGGGGAAGACGGAGAGCTGAAATTCAGAAATCCACCTCGCTTGAAGCATGGAGATCCCGCATCTCAAAGGTTGAGGTCATTTATGCAAAAGGAAGAGGTGACAGTCACCTCTCGTCATGCATCTTCTCCACAAGGCACAAAGCCTTACAGGTATATGTATGCTAGTGCTCATGGAGGGCGTGATGGTCATATGCATTCAAGACAGGATCTTCATGCAAAATTTTAGCTCTTGCTCTTGTACTTGCAAAAGCTTTCTCATATGCTCCATTTCAGCCCTCATTGCATCAGGTTATTCTTCTTGCATGACTGTTTTTCCTCGAGACAGTTGTCCCTTTGAATCACTATCATTTACCCTTTCAAGGGGCTTGTGCCTTCCTCGTAGAGCATCAGAACCATGCAAGGCACTTGATGGGCCCTTCGAATTAGGCACTTCCAAAGGGTTTCCTTGGCTGTCCATTGTGTTAAGTGTGCTAGAAGGGGGGTGTCCAATACACAGGTTCATTTCCCCACTAAGAAGACGGAAACAACCGTGCTCTGATACCAATGGAACCGATCCCGTCAAGTGGGAATAGACTCCGTTGGACACTCACACGCATAATAGCACAACTTAATATCTCAAATTGAAATGGACAACTTAACAACAACTGAAGTTTGAAATGAAATAGATGGACACTAGCACTGGGGCCGGAACGGGCCGACCCCCCCCTCAATATATGATATATTATTGGGAGTATTTAACAAATACAATGCTCCATGGGCTCAAAGAACCAAATGATGTCCATGTACAAATGAATACAGTACCAAACAAAAGGCTCGAAGTAGATATTGTAGTCCAGTCTCTACGGTCCTGTGCCTTCACTGGACTCCGCGGCGGCAGAGAGCGCCCCACTGGTGTTCCAGGACCACGCACAAACAGGCGCTCCCGTACTAATGCCTGGCTCTCCCGATCTCGGCACCTTTGGACCATGGTTCTCCAAAAGCTTGGACTACCCGGCACCGAACGGGTGTTAGCCGTAGAGAGAGAATCCTTTATCAGATTTACAACACAGTTCTTAACTTAAATCTGAATTCACTTGTAGCTTGCAGATGGAAGACTAATACCCGGAAGTGTCTGTGTGCAGCTACTAGTGGTAGACACCAAGACACAGCAGCTTGTTAAGGAGGATGAGGGGTAGCTGCTTATGGAAAAGGTGTAGCCTATCTGAAGAAGGGAGATGTCGCCTATGGAAAGGGCGACGCAACCGCCTGCAAAGGAGCAGGAGGAGCAGCCTTTTGGAGAGGTAACGCCTGGCTGCTGAGCAAGTGTAGCCACCTTGTAGAAGGCAGAGCCGCTTGTATGGAGAAGAGGAGCAACCACTGGAGATGGATACACAGTGGGCTGTATGAAGAGGTAGCGCAGCCTGTATGGAGATGGCAGCCAGCTGCCTGCAGAGTAGGAGACGCAGTCGTCAGCCTGTGGTGTAGCCTCTTGATGGATAGGAGCATGCGCAGCTTGAGAGATAGACAGCCGCCTGTGAAGAGCAGCAGCGCAGTCTGTATAGAGGTGGAGCGCAGCCTGTAGGGTCGCCTGACTGGAGATGCACACACAGCCGCCTGCAGAGTAGGCAGCGCAGCCTGAGAAGTACAGTCACCGCCTGGTTATGCAGAAACGCAGCCGCCTACGGGATGGCTCAGCTGCCAATCTGAAGAGGAAAAGTAGCGCAGCCTAAAGAGGCATGGAGGAACAGAGTCGCCGGCTGCTAAAGTGGTGGAGATGGAAGCGCACGATCGTGTGTGTCCAGAGCAGAAGGATGGTCGCCATCTTTTGAAGGTGTTGGAGGGGAGTTCCACGACCACAGCTGGCCGGCTCCCCAAGTTTGCATGGGGGCGGCCAGCTTCATGGTGTGGTGTGGGTAGGTGGTCATGCACCCACCCCCACACATACAAAAGGTTAAGTGGCTCCCCACCTTAGCCCATATGTGGGTGCCCCTAATGGGTGCCCACTTTTAATGGAATGTGAACATACAACTTTATAAAATAAAAGGTTAGAATTAAAACTTATTACACCAACAAGTGCAATACACTTACCACCTGTTCATATGCAACAAAACTGGCAGGCGTCCCCGCTCAGTAAAACTGACACGTCAAGCAAGCAAACACAAGAATACAAGTCATGCGAAAACAGTTTAGAACATGCAAAACATGAGTGCATGTGCAAATAGTATCATGGACATATCTCCCGTTCATGGAACAACTACAAAATATCTGTCGGGCACAAAAAAGGCACGACATAAAACATAAATCCTGGTCTTCCTATGGAGTGACAGCCCATAGGTAAAACACAGTTCCAGGCATGAACCTCCCTATGGAGTGACAGTCCCATAGGCAAGACACGGCACAAATACTGGTCCTTCCATGGCATGACAATCCCATGGATAGAACACAGTCCAGGTCATACATGGGTGGCACGAGTCTGGCGGCTCCCGACCATACGACACCATCCTGCTAACACACGGGTGGCACCAGTCTGGCTCCCGTCCATGTTTATCTTTACCATATGATCAACTTTAATGGTTTTCTTGATGGGCAAGAAATGAGCTTGCTTGCTAAACCTGTCCACAATGGTCCAAATAGCATCATTCCCATGCTGGGATTGAGGCAAATCCATAATAAAATCCATACTAATACTTTCCCAAGGTTGCAAGGGAATAGGCAATGGCTGAAGCAAACCTGGAGGTTTTTGCCTGTCAAATTTCACCTTTTGGCAAGTAATACATGCACGCACATAAGCCTCAATGTCTTTACACATGCTTGGCCAAAAGAAATATCTCTCAATCATGCGTGTAGTAGGCATGATACCTCTATGACCAGCATAAGGTGGAGCGTGACATTCCTCCATAACCTTTGGACGCAAATCCTTCACCACACATAGGCAATTATCCTTCCTAAGATACCCTCGTTGATAACATAAGAGGCATGTGAATGACCAGCCATCAAATCAGTCCATATATGGCAAAAATCAGAATCCAAATGATACAAATCTCGCATTGCAGATAAGTCGCCATGAGAGGCCACTGAGACTGCAGCTACATAAGGCCTCCTGGATAATGCATCTGCCACCACATTTTTCTTTCCCGGAGTATGCACAATCTGAAAATGAAACATCGAAAGAAAGTTTGCCATTCTCATCTGCTTCTCCGAAAGCTTTGTTTGAGATAGAAAGTATCTCAAGCTTTGATGATCTGTCTTGACTACAAATTCAGCCCCAAGAAGATAATGTTTCCATATCCTCAATACCCAAGGCAGCTGCCGTTTGTATGGAGATGAAGTTATCGGTTAAACATGAATAAGGCGGGCTGATCCTTTATTTGACCCCAAGCCTTGCATACCATTCGCTCTTTTGCATCATGTTCAGTGTTTCCCTTCACATCGGGAACTGCATGTACATTAGCCCTGGTTTGCTTGTCCTCGTGCTTTGGTTTGCGGTCAGGGCCTTGTCGAAACATGTGGTCTTTGCTACCACAAGAAAAACATTTTCCCTCCTTGGCATATTGCTCTCTTTGCTCCGGGGTCAAGTCGAATTTGTTCTTCTTTGGGCCCTGATCTTTAGATGAGGCATTTTCAGCTCTACCTCCCTTGTGGGTCTCCCGGAAGTTCTTTTTAGGTGGTTGTCCACCTTTTTACAGATTTGGGACAGCCTTGTCTTTCCCCTTTGAACCGCCTTGATCCTGCTTAATTTTGAGCACCAATTGCTTCGTAGAGCAAGAGCAGAGGCTGTGAGCTGTTGCAAAGTATGTTTCGGGTGCAATTCAATGCCCGAACGATAAGCTGGTTGCAATCCAGAGCGAAATTTCCTCTTTCTTTCATCCTCAGTGATTTGCATAAAGGGAGTTACCTCAAGCAACACTTTCCAAAACTTGTTGACATACTGTTGCACGCTTTCATTATCTTTTTGCTCAAGTCTATCCCACTTTTGGGTGAGAGTTTTGGTGGCAAAAACTGAGCATAGAATCTGTCCTTAAATTTCTTCCAGGTGCAAATGGGGTCCTTGGTGATCTTTTCAGTGATCCACCAATTAGCAGCGGTCCCTTTCAAAAACATGCTAGCATGGCATACTTTAGACTTCTCAGTGAAGTCATCATCGCTAAAGGCAATGTCAAGATGTGCCACAAATGCTAACACTTTAGAAGCATGATGCTCTCCATGAAAAACATCAAACTTAACAGACTTGTCACCTGCTTTAAATTCCTTGAGCTTTCTGGCATGAGGCTCATGGTCCTCTCTTTTTCTTTTCCCTTTATTCAACGGGGCAGCGCTATCTGCATGGGCTCCATGGGCCATCATGGAAGTTTCATGAAGCACAGTGGCATGTGCTCCACGAACTTGAGAATCAGATGCATGTGACTTTCCTGCATAAGGCAATGTCTCTCCATGAGACAACTCAGAAGGCAAAATTCTTCTAGTGGGAGACCTGTCACCCCTACCATGGGATACATGTCTTGAATGCATATGACCATTATGCCCTCCATGAGCACTAGCATACATATACCTGTCAGGCTTTGTGCCTTGTGGAGAAGATGCATGACGAGAACCTCTTCCTTTTGCATAAATGACCTCAACCTTTGAGATGCAGGATCTCCATGCTTCAAGCGAGGTGGATTTCTGAATTTCAGCTCTCCGTCTTCCCTCCCCTCTTTGATGTCACCTTTGCGGAGGAGGTAGGAAAGTGCCAACTCCCTTGGCTTCTTGCCCACTTCCCGTGCCATGGACTCAAAAGTCACATCTACCATTGCATCGGCTTTCCTTGCTTCAATGGCACTTTGCACATGGGGATCTTCATGCAAAAATTTTAGCTCTTGCTCTTGTGCCTGCAAAAGCTTTCTCATATGCTCCATTTCAACCCTCATTGCATCAAGCTCTTCTTCTTGCATGACTATTTTTCCTCGAGACAGTTGTCCCTTTGAATCACTATCATTTACCCTTTCCAAGGGGCTTGTGCCTTCCTCGTAGAGCATCAGAACCACGCAAGGCACTTGATGGGCCCCTCGAATTAGGCACTTCCAAAGGGTTGCCTTGGCTGTCCATTGTGTTAAGTGTGCTAGAAGCGGGGTGTCCAATACACAGGTTCGTTTCCCCACCGCTAAGAAGAGGGAAACAACCGTGCTCTAATACCAATGGAACCGATCCCGTCAAGTGGGAATAGACTCCGTTGGACACCCACACGCATAATAGCACAACTTAATATCACAAATTGAAATGGACAACTTAACAACAACTGAAGTTTGAAATGAAATGAAATGAAATAGATGGACACCAGCACTGGGGCCGGAACGGGCCGACCCCCCCTCAATATATGATATATTATTGGGAGTATTTAACAAATACAATGCTCCATGGGTTCAAAGAACCAGATGATGTCCATGTACAAATGAATACAGTACCAAACAAAAGGCTCAAAGTAGATGTTCGAAGTAGAATGACCACTTAAGTGGTCCAGTCTCTACGGTCATGTGCCTTCACTCGACTCCGCGGAGAGCGCCCCACTGGTGTTCCAGGACCACGCACAAATAGGCGCTCCCGTACTAACGCCTGGCTCTCCCGATCTCGGCACCTTTGGACCGTGGTTCTCCAAAAGCTTGGACTACCCGGCGCAACGAATGGGTGTTAGCCCGTAGAGAGAATCCTTTATCAGATTTACAACACAGTTCTTAACTTAAATCTGAATTCACTTACTTGTAGCTTGCAGATGGAAGACTAATACCCGGAAGTGTCTGTGTGCAGCTACTAGTGGTAGACACCAAGACACAGCAGCCTGTCGAGGAGGATGAGGGGTAGCTGCTTGTGCAAAAGGTGTAGCCTATCTGAAGAAGGGAGATGTCGCCTATGGAAAGGGCGATGCAACCGCCTACAAAGCAGCAGAAGGAGCAGCCCTTTGGAGAGATAACGCCTGCTGAGCAAGTGTAGCCACCTTGTAGAAGGCACAGCCGCCTGTATGGAGAAGAGGAGCAGCCGCTGGAGATGGATACAGAGTGGGTTGTATGGAGAGGCAGCACAGTATGTATGGAGACGGCAGCCAGCCGCCTAGGAGAAGCAGCCATCAACTTGTGGTGTAGCTACCTGATGGATAGGAGCATGCGTAGCCTGAGAGATAGACAGCCGCCGCCTGTGAAGAGCAACAGCGCAGCCTGTATAGAGGTGGAGCGCAGCCTGTAGGGTCGCCTGACTGGAGATGCACATAGCCGCCTGCAGAGTAGGCAGCGCAGCTTGAGAAGTATAGTCACCGCCTGGTTATGCAGAAACGCAGCCCCGCCAGTCTGAAGAGGAAAAGTAGCGCAGCCTAAAGAGGCATGGAGGAACAGAGTCGCCGGTTGCTGAAGTGGTGGAGATGGAAGCGCACGATCGTGTGTGTCCAGAGCAGAAGGGTGGTCGCCATCTTTTGAAGGTGTTGGAGGGGAGTTCCACGACCACAGCTAGCCGGCTCCCCAAGTTTGCATGGGGGTGGCCAGCTTCATGGTGTGGTGTGGGTAGGTGGTCATGCACCCACCCCCACACACACAAAAGGTTAAGTGGCTCCCCACCTTAGCCCATATGTGGGTGCCCCTAATGGGTGTCCACTTTAATGAAATGTGAGCATACAACCTTATAAAATAAAAGGTTAGAATTAAAACTTATTACACCAACAAGTGAAATCACTTACCACCTGTTCACATGCAACAAAACTCGTCAGAAGACAGAGCAAACTTCACGACTCACTGGCAGGCGTCCCCGCTCAGTAAGTGACACGTCAAGCAAGCAAACACAAGAATACAAGTCATGCAAAAACAGTTTAAAACATGCAAAACATGAGTGCATGTGCAAATAGTATCATGGACATATCTCCCGTTCATGGAACAAGTACAAAATATCTATCAGGCACAAAAAAGGCACGACATAAAACATAAATCCTGGTCTTCCTATGGAGTGACAGCCCATAGGTAAAACACAGTTCCAGGCATGAGCTTCCCTATGGAGTGACAGTCCCATAGGCAAGACACGACACAAATACTGGTCCTTCCATAGCATGACAATCCCATGGATAGAACACAGTCCAGGTCATACACGGGTGGCACGGGTCTGGCTCCTGTCCATACGACACCATCCTGCTAACACACGGGTGGCACCAATCTGGCTCTCCTCCATGTTTAGCAAAAATACTGGCCTCTTCACATGAGACACCGGCCTGATCTCAAGTGAACAAGACACAAATCTTGGGATGGACCAAATGGTCGGCCAATTGGTGACACTAGTCCTATTCTAGTAACTCAATCCATGGCTGGACTGAATGCTTATCGAGTGAGCAAGTGTGCCCCTTTTACATGGCTGAATTGCCTTTATGGACTGGCAGACCTGCTGTCAGCTAGGTCCAGGACAAATATTCATGTATTTACTGCAGCCGACAGAAGAAGCTCCTTCTACACCTGGCCACCGACAGCCTCCTGTCCTTTTCCATAACCTGCCCCAAACCTAGCGGCACAAGCTCCTAATCTATCTTCTAGTATGGTTCTTTATCTGTTGCCCTTTAGGGATTAGCCAGCACATGTCTTGCACATGACACCAGGTACCCGGACAGATGTTGATAGCGAGGTTATGGTGTATGCAAACTTTGTAGTACTTCCTCGTTGAGTGGTAGGCTTCACGGTCTCAGCAAATTGATCAAGGTGAACCATGGGGCTCTTTGTTGAAGCATTATTGGTTTATCTGCTCCTGACATCTCTGGTGTCTCTGAATACCTTGTGCAAGGGTTATGTTCTTAGTTTTAGGGCAGTGCACAGATGTCTTATGCGAAGTGGCTGACTCAAAGGGATAGAAAACAAGGTGAAGTGAAGCAAGCTTAGGAGTTGAGGGAGTATGTTTGTCCCGTACTTGGACATAACGAGGCTAGTGAATAGAGGTCACTGGACACAGTTTATATTTTAGTGTGAACTGGTCACTTGGCTATAGTTGGGTTTGTGGCTTATTTGTGGGAGAGTCGTTTGTAGAACTCTACTTGGGGAGAGCCTCCCAAGAGTTAGTCCACTTGTTAGTCGTACCAGTGACCTGTGAGGATTGGGGATGCATGGTATAGGACACGTATGCCTTGTGGGTACGGCCTTGCTAGGCTTTAACCTCTAGATCGGGGGTGGCTTTGTTGAGATTGACACTTGGGGGATGATCTTCTTCTCTGACAATGAGGTTTTGGGTCACCATATTAGTTTGAGGGGGAAGCTGAGATAGCGAGGCAAGAGGAGTGCTAGATTTGAGAAGTTACATACTTAAGTTGAAGGAATGTATAAAGTGTCGCGGATCTCTTTCACCAACTGATCAGTGGATGTAATCCATCCCCTTCCAAGGATGATGCTTTCTTCCATTGTGCATGTTAGTGTCACATAAAACTTGCAATAGACATGCTTAATTCCAATGAAACACTCGACTTCAAAACAACCAATGGTTATGGTTTGGCAATTATTTATGGCATTGATGGTAGATATTAAGAAGTCAAGGGTGCAAGGCCTAACGAGGTCCATGCCTCCAAGATAATAAGTTGTGGCTACTATTTTTGCTGTCAACTAGTTAGCCACACAATTATGTGGTAATCTAAGGGAACTCTAGCTCAAGATCAGCAGGTTTCATTGTTATTTTTGTTTTAGCCACACCACATGAGGGCCGGCTTTGTGTATGGAGTTTTGTACACTTGTGGGTCTATGGTCCATGGTTTGGCAGTTATTTATCGCATTGATGGTAGATATTAAGAAGTCAAGGGTGCAAGGTCTAACGAGGTCCATGCCTCCCAGATAGTAAGAAGTCAAGGGTGCAAGGCCTAACAAGGTCCATGTCTCCAATATAATAAGTTGTGGCTAGCTTTGGTGTCAACCAGTTAGTCACACATCTATGTGGTATTCTAAGGGAACTCTAGCTCGAGTTGTGGCTAGCTTTGGTGTCAACCAGTTAGTCACACATCTATGTGGTATTCTAAGGGAACTCTAGCTTGAGATGAGCAGGTTTCAGATAGTTTCGGTCATGACCTTTGGCAGGCTCTAAGATTCCCTTGTCATCAGTTCTATGATTTGGGACACACTAAGGCAGGGCAATGGTTCATACTCCCACTTACTCAAGGATTGGCTCTAGCTCTCTCGTGTACCTTCCTACACTTGTTTCACTTGCTCCCTCTCCAACGTTGAGTTGGGGGTACTCTTTCAATTTCTTAGGAAGGTTAGTGTAGTTAATTACTTTCTTCTCTTTGTCAAGAGCTAGCTTGAGCAAGAGTTGTTTCCCCAAGGGAGGCAGCTTTTGAATATCTCATCTGAACCACTTTCAACGATCAAGATGTCGTTGTCTTCCTTGATGACATTGTGCTATTCAATGTCGTCTTCTTCCTTTGGACCTCTAGTTCCAATCCTTTAGCCTTTTTAGGCACTATCTTAGCCTTTGGGGCTTGCGCCTCATGCTTTTTCTTTGAGGTTGAAGCTTAAACTTTTTGATTATTTGTAGCCTTGGTAGCTCATGCCCTTGCCTTGGCTTGGAGCCTTCCTATAGCATTAAGGGGGAGACTATAAGTTCTCCTTGCACACTCAATAAGTAAAGGCTCGTTGACATGGTTAATGCTTTTGCCACTAGGGCAATTGTCACTCTATTGGGATAATCCTTTATAAGCATGTTTGAATCTACCTTCTTGTAAAATGTGCCTTTGTAAGGAATGACATTAGGGTATAGCATCGGTGCAGGAGCCTTGTGAGGAAACTCCACAATATGGTGTGGGACTTTGCATTGAAGGATTGAAGCGGTGCCCTATACACCATATTTTTTTGAGGTCTCGTGCTTGTTATTACACCATAGCATCAAATAAGGAGGTGTAATCTATGATTGTAATCAATGGTTGGAGCTTGTTTTGGATACCAATATGGATCATACTACTCTTATGGGTTTCTTGTCTGGGTTGTGCTCCTCATAAGACTCATAGCTCTCTTGTTTAGGATTCCCTCAATCTACCAACAAGATCTCACCCACTAGTAGTACTATTACAAACAAGTGTGGTTCTTGGGGGTAGTAATACACTAGAGATGGGTATGGCAACTATGGTGGTTTGTAGATACGGGTGAAAGCATGGATAGGTGGATCAAAAGCAGTGTCATTGCCATTCCTTTGTCAAGTGCTAACAAGGAGTGGTTATAGGCAATAAGGAATACTTATCTCATGAAAATAATGTTTTGGCCAATAGTTATCATGAAAAGTTCATGCAATGTTACCAAATAGTTATCAAAAGTTCATGCAGCATTATTGTCACGCGCGCCCGATCACCCTCCATGACTATGTGCTCTCTCTCTCTCTCTCTCTCTCTCTCTCTCTCTCTCTCTCTCTCTCTCTCTCTCTCTCTCTCTCTCTCTCTCTCTATATATATATATATATATATATATATATATATATATATATATATATATATATATTATATCTATGCTCATCTCATACTGAACATTGTGTTGCAAGAACAGAGCTCTCTCTCTCTCTCTCTCTCTCTCTCTCTCTCTCTCTCTCTCTCTCTCTCTCTCTCTCTCTCTCTCTCTCTTCTCATACGGTTGTCTTGTAGATATATGGAGATGACAAGTGAGCTCTTGTTTCTCTTATGCTCGGCTTCTTCATCTCTATCCTTGTGGCTCACAAGAGTTGTGCTACATTCATGAGCTCTTCATCAGTATTGGGCTGCAAAGCAAAGGGAGCATCGACAAAAAGCCAAGGAGAATCAAAGGCCTGAAGAGAATAGGTCCGTCGATGAGAAGGAGAGAAAGAAGTTTTGTAGAGTTGTAGCTAACTCCTAGTATGAGTAGACAGAGGGCCTTGACAAAGCTACTCGTGTACACAAATATTTGAAGAACTCCTCCCTCATCCCAATTTCAGGGATGTTCAACTTGAAGGAATGGGTTGCAAAAGGAACTGTGCGCTGGTTGGACAACATTCGCAACACTTTGACACAAGTCAAAGTGCCCCGATAAAAAGATGAGCTTTTCTTGAAGAGGTCATCTCTAATGGTGGTACTTAATGGTAATGGTTTCAATGGACATGGTGGCAATAGCAAATCTATCAGCTTCGCAAAGGTAGCAAAGGTTCTAGGTATCCACTAGAGAAACCTCTGTGCAGCCAATGCTCGCCTACAATTAGAAGAGGATGGAGTCTTGCACCTGCAAACATGCCAAAGACAACAACCTCAAAGGAACATCATCACACACGAGGTTAAAGATCTTGTTTTAGAATTTTGGACGCTGGAGATACGAGTCTCCCCCAACAAAAAAGATGTTTGTAACAACAGGATGGGGAGACGTGCTGTTGTAAAGCATCCCATACATTTTCTTAATGAGCCTCGGGTTCGTACTCTACTTTTATCAATAGTAGAAAAGAACTTGTAAGTATTTTAAAGTGATACTGAAGTACTTTCAAGTTGTCCTTAGAAACTTATACATGGTTCTAAAGTAATTTACATTGGCCCTAAAGTACTTTTAATAGCTTTTAAGCACTTTTAGGTGGTCCTTTAGAACTTTCAATGGCACAAAAGAACTTGTAAAAAATTTAAAGTGATACTAAAGTACTTCCAAGTACTTTAGTACCACTTGGAAAAACTTCAGTATCACTTGAAAATACTTACATGTACTTTTGTGCCATTGAAACTTGTGTAGGACCTTCTAAAGTGCTTTCTCAGAGCTTTTAAAAATACTTTAGGGCCAGTGTAAATTACTTGAGGAGCATGTATAAGTACTAATACATGATCCTTAAGTAGTTTGCAAAGTCCATGAAGTACTTTTAATATCTCTAAAGCACTTTTAGGTGCTAGGTGGTCCTAAAGTGTTTATAATATCAGAAAGAACTTATAAGTACTTAAAAGTGATCTTGAAGTACTTCCAAGTGGTCTTATAGAACTTATACATGATCCTAGAGTACTTTGCAAAGGTCTTGAAGTACTTTTAATAGCTCTAGTACTTTTAGGTCATCCTAAAGTACTTTTAATAGCTCCGAAAAACTTGTATGATTTTCAAGGTGACCCTTCTATCAAGTGGTCCTAAAGTACTTATATCTAATTCTAAAGTCTTTTGCAAAGGCCATGAAGTACTTTTAAAAGGACTAGTCCTAAAGTACCTTTTCCTAGTCAAGAACTGCTTTAAAGTGGTCCTGAACTTCTATACTAAGTGGTCCTGGAGTGCTACTTAGTGGTTCAAAAGTACTATTAAGTGGCCCTTAAGTACTACTAAGTGGTCCAAAAGTACTATTAAGTGGTCCTTAATTACTTCTAAGTGGTCCAGAAGTACTATTAAGTGGTTCTTAAGTACTACTAAGTGGTCTAGAAGTACTATTAAGTGGTCCTTAAGTACTTCTAAGTGGTCCAGAAGTACTATTAAATACTACTAAGTGGTCCAGAAGTATTATTAAGTGGTCCTTAAGTACTTCTAAAAGTGGTTCAGAAGTACTATTAAGTGGTCCAGAAGTACTATTAAGTGGTCCTTAAGTACTTCTAAGTGGTCTAGAAGTACTATTAAGTGTGGTCCTTAAGTACTTCTAAGTGGTCCAGAAGTACTATTAAGTGGTTCGGAAGTACTATTAAGTGATGCAGAAGTACCATTAAGTGATACAAAAGTACTTTAAGACTTAAAAACAACATGTGCATTATTAACAACCTTGTTTTGTGGTAGGTGGATTTCTTTAAAAGATTCAAGGCGGCCCACTATCCGCAGCGCTCAAGATTTCTCAAAGATGCTTTGAAGGCCTCAAGCCCTTTTTTGTGCGCTAGATACACTTGATGCTGTATTTCACACGTGCAAATGATGTTTTTGGAGGAATCATTCAATTACATGTGGCTGAAACAGTTCGGGCTTCATGGGACAACATGCACATGTGCCTACTCTATTTGTGTGCAGGGCACGAGCAATTTTGTGTGAAGCTGCACAATCTAGTTACAAAACAGTGATAACTCTTTGGGAATCCTTGCTATGCCCAAAGCCAGTAGACTCATTGTTCCACATTTATAAATGCATGATGGGACTGTGTGGGGTGAATGTGGCATAAGAAGAATGGTGCTTTGTCCTTACATGAGATAACAAATAATAACTTGCTCCTCCCTGTGAAGGTCTTTCAAGATATAGAGATAGGCAAACTTGATGAAGATGGTGGAAAGAAAAAGAGAAAGGATCTTGTGGTGCAAAAAATGAAATGCATTGATTTTTTATCCTTGTTTACACATCAGATCAAGAGTTTCATTCAGCACAACTTCATTTGCAGGTGGCAAGCTCAACAATACAGAGATTGTATTGAGAACTTTTCAAATGATCTTATGGTCTCAGTAATTGACTTTGCTGAGAATTATTCCTTTAAAGAGCAGAATGAAATACAGTCCATGCACTGGTACTGTAATCAAGTTACGATCGTAGTGCACACATAACATATGTGCGCACTGATTCAGGTGATGTTAGGAAAAATCTCCATTTCTATATTTCAGATGACAAGACACATGAAACCCTCTTTGTGCAACATTGCTTTCTCTTACATGACCAGTGGCTTAAACATCAAGGTCTTGCACTAAAACATCATTGAGTGTGGTCTGACGAATGTGCAGCCCAGTTCAAAGCCAAGCGCCCTTTCTACTTTGTTGCTAGGAAATTTAGCCTATCGAAATGTTATGGAGCTTTCCAACTTCAGGCCATGGGAAAGGAGAACATGATGGAGCTAGAGCTATCATTAAGAGAGAGCTTACACATGAACAACTGAAACTAAATGGATGGACTTTAAAGTGTGCGGGCTGATGTCATGAATTTTCTAAGGGCCAGGTTTTGTGGCAGCAGCAGTGAGGTGAACATAATCTTTTGGGAAATCAAAGAGGATGAAGTACAAAGAGATAATAAGTGGGAATGCAAGCATGTGGAAGGTTCACGCTCTACGCATTCCGTTAACAGATATTCAACTACAAATAAATGTGCCTTGAGATGTAGGAGGCTCTCTTGCTTTTGTGATCCATGTATGCAAGGAAAATGGAGAAGATGCAGGAATAAGGCATACGTAAATAGTTGGGAGTATCGTACTATTGTCCCCATGGGTGATGGTGAAGGATCAGATGACAGCTCCAATGATGAAGAGGGTGTTGAAACCCCCATGTATGTTGGTCACCCAGATTCCCTAAGTGATGCATTGTGTGTGGGAGATAACTTTGTTGTTAATGTGTAAAGCAAAGGTGAATACTTTTACATTATTAAGTTCTCTATGGAAAAGGAAAGAATACCCAGGGTGATGCCGGATAATTAGGGTAATATTCTTGCTCTAGATTGCTAGTAGTTACGGGATACTACGATGAGAGAGTCCATGATGATGTGTGGGAGCTGCTTGTCACACGAACCTCCTATTCTCATGTACGCACACCTAGTGCTGCGGGCCATCAACTTTCATATGGAGCCCATACTAGGAGAGTAAAATCTATTCAAGCTATCACCTGAGGTTGAAGAAAATATATATAATAGCATGCCTTTCATCAACTAGCTAAGTGCAAGTTTGTACAGCTATCTTCTAGTAGGACAAAACTTCTTCAATTTTGCGACGTCATAGATTAGAAGTTCCACACTTACAACTACAGCATGATGTGTCTTTGACATTGGTTAGAATGAATGTCCAACTATTCAGAATCTGTGAAGCTTTGAATATTTTGACAAGTTATCCAAAAACATGTATGATTTTGGGATATCAATGGATAAGTGAGTTGCGGTGATTGGTTTTGGGTATATGATACCTGATGTTTCTCATGTTCTATGAATGGTTGACATGTGGGTTAACTGGTTACACCCTAGATATGGGTGAGTCTATACAAGAAACGTAGGCTCTCTGGATCTAGCTAGTCTTCACTGTCTGAAAAAGAACTTCCAAACTTACAAAATCTTATTGTGTGTGTCCATTGAAGTACCTTATAGCACTTGACTTAATAAACTGTACAACACTTTCCACTTTTTACCACTGCATTTTAAGAATCTCACATTAGTTTACACATTAAAGTACACTTGCAGTACTTATATTGATAACATCAAATTACAACACTTTTTACCACTGCTTTTTAAGAATCTCACATTAGTTTACACATTAAAGTACACTTGCAGTACTTATATTGATAACATCAAATTACGTATAAAAAAACATTGACATCACGAAATTACACATTAAAGTACATTAATGCCAGCAACTTCTTGTATTGATACCAGCAAACTACAACAACTTACATTATAAGTGTACATGGTCAGCGGAACATATTTACATAAGATATAAGGAGGGGTACATAAATTTCTCTTCACCTCCTTCTCTTTCTTCTCTGACTAGCATGTTCCATTTTGAACCATTCTTCATAAGGCATAATCTTTCCTCCTTTGAGCAGAGACTCCTGTACAAACTCTTCTTCAACCATACCCCACACATTAAAGGGGTTCATTGATGCCCATTCCACACGATCAATTGATAAAACTGCCACTTATACAATCATGGCCCAAGCTCTTTCATCATGAAACTTTTATATTGTGCGTCAAATTGATCCTCCATCTTTGGTACTATCACATATGTGCCATGACTATTTTCGCTACACTTGTACTACAAAGAGTCATCCAACAACAGAGTGTTGGACTCATTAAACTGTGAGTACAACTGCTAAAATGCCTGAGGTGCTTAAAAAAGACAGGTTTTCCTATTGGAAATGTGAAATCTGTAACCAAGCGAGTTTCTTACGCCATCCGACCAGACAACAAGCCTATAGCACTTGGAAAACATTTTCTCATCTTATGTTCTACATTGGCAAGCATTCCAATGCTCCAGATAAACACATTAGCGTACGTACTTGCTATAGCCAAAAATAGCTATGCATCCTTCCGCACAAAGAACTTCACCATACGCTCTTCGATAATCTCTACATCATCAATGCTCAAATCTGGAGGATCACCCCTCCTAGGTTCAAAAGTCATCATCAACACATTGCTCATGTCAATGATGAGGGTTGGCTTTCCCTTCCAATCATCCTCTCTAAACTTCAAAGGCGTCACGTACTGTGGTAGCACCTTGTCAATCTCTATCTCTTCAATTTTAGGGGCTTGGACTTGTGATTTTTTTGTGTGCCTTAGCCCTATACAAATGTACCATATTAGAAAATACACATGCTTTATTACAAAAAGAACTATACTTTTATTACAAAAAGAGATAACTGTTAACCTATGACGGACAATGAGACGTACTATGTTTTACGTCATGTAATTAGTTTAACTATTCTGAGTCATGGGCCGGGCTTGTCGGCACCATATGTTAAGGATGAAGGGATTGGGTGATCGCCGATGAGAGGCGCACCTTGAATATCAGTAGGATAAGGGTTAGGATCGGCCGGCCATGTATGGGCGCCCAAGTGTGAACGGCCAAGTTACCTATAAGAGTCAAATGTAACCCTAAAATCCTCATTCTCATGTGTTGTGAATACAAGAGTGCTCTTGCCTTATCTCTTTGGTTTCCTTCTCCTGCGTGTGAGAGAGAGAGTGAGAGAGTGATCGAGCACTGTGTAGCGGCACGGCGGCGGCGGAGAGGCGGTAGAGCGGCGATGGCGGCTCCTCCTTCACTACAACGTGGGAATCCTTCAAGGCGGCGGTTGAGCGGTGAGTGACACACCCTTTGCATTCTGTTTGAGCTTCCTTCCCTGGTTGTATGCTTGTAGCCATTCGTGGCTCGCATACGGTGTCCGGCAAGTCCCCAGCTACGACCTGTGCGACAAAAGCGCACATTTTTGGCGTCGCTGCCGGGGAGTTGCCCTGCACCAAGCTCCAGTTTGCAGATCGGCTGCTGCGTGAAGTTCAATCTAAACTGTAGAAAAGCGACTGTGTGTTTGTTGTTGAGGTGTTTCTATGTTTTGCAATCTGTTTCTGTAATTTGTCTTCTGCATTTCTGTTTCTTTTGTTATTTTTCCGCTCCGCGTGTGGGCGTGCGTTCTGTTATCTGGTTTCCTACGTGTGGGGGGGAATTTCTGAATCCCCAGATCTGTGCCGTGTGCGAACTGCACCGCGGCCAAGGCTGAACCCTAAAGAAACCCTAGAAAACTTATCCCAAAAAAATAGAAAATAAAGATTAAAAAAATTATAAAAAATATAAAAATAAATTTTATTTTTAAAGAAAGAACCAAACATGTGGAGAGGAAAGATTTTTAATTTGGAGAAAAAAATTTTGAAAAGAAAAAACCCCCAATTGACCCACGACCCCGGCCTCGGTCTCGGTCTTTTGATATATATATATAGGAGAGTGAGCCTCCATAGCTTTCTTTCAAGTGAGAGCTTATGGGAAGTTGTGCCCTATATGTAGCCCACTCCCCAAGGAGTAAAGTGAGCATGTGGGATAAAGCCCTCACCCTTTCCTCCACAAGCAAATAGGCTTTTGCCCCTTCCCCCATAGGGAAACGCGGACTGTTTTGAGGACCACAGGAGCTCTGGATAGGCAAACACGGTGCTGTAAAGCACACTAGGACCCTTTAAACGATACGCTCGTTTCGAGCTATCACACGCCCTAGTCCAAGTTTGACCGTAAGTAAGGGGGTCAAAAACATGTTAAAAACAATCTAAAAACAAGTAAAAACGGGGTGCGAAACACCTAAGAAACCACTTGTGTGAGTTTCAAGGGTAGTTACCAACGCACGTAGGGTACCCACATCACATGCATCTACGTTTTGGTCGGGTGCTAGAGCCTGAGCCACTAGAAAGCGTTTCAGTTTACGCAGGCTCACACCATCCCTCCACGTTATAGCATCTTGGCCTTCGGCTGGAACCCAAGGGAGTGCAACCCAAGATCCACGAATAGTGGATAGTGACTCATCCTCTGACTCAGAAGCCATGGAAGGGAACCCTACCAAGAACCCTGAGGAGACAAGCCAAAACATGCCAGTGTGGGCCCCACAACCCGGATCTAGCATGTTTAGTCGTCTAACAGAGACCTTTAGTAGAGCTACACGCTCTGAACATGCAACAAGCGAAGTAAATGAAGAAGGAGGGGTAGTGGATTCGCCATTCACATCTCATGTAGACCCTACCCTCCCAAAGAGTGTCCATGTGGATATTCTACCCACTTCGTTTAATGAGGGCCCTACTGAGCTACCACATTCCGATGCTCTTCCTAAAGTAGAGGTCCCTAGAAGCCAATCCATAAGAAGTGACATTGCGTCCACTTCAAGAGAACCATTTGGCACACCAAGTCTAGATGGGATATTTCTCAATGAAAATTGGGAATATGATCTACACACAGAGACTCTAATTGACCTATACACAGGTTACACATACCATGTAGGTTGGTTAGAAGTCCTACGATCTACATCTAGTGCCACTAATCTAGAGGAGCAACAACACATGATATGTGAGGTGATTCATAGAATTATCCAATTTGAGAGGCAAAATAGGGGAGTGAACCTAGTTTCCACTGGCCCTATGAGATTTTTGGATACGGGCAAGGCCAAACAACCAACCCTATCACAATTGGAGACTCCCTCAGTGAGTCCCAAAGACCCTTCGTATGTTGTTTCGCCTGGAGTCTCAATGCAGGTTGAGCCCACGAGCAGTAACTTTAGTTTTCCAACCTTGGCTCAACTTTCCATTAAGGAATCCACAATGCCTACCCCAATGATGAGCATGACGGAAGATGCACCTGTTACCGCTGTAGTTAGTACGACGCCGCTACCTAGCGGAACGGTACATACAACAGTGCGTGCCGGTGCCTATCAACCATGAGTACCTATCGCTACTCATGCTCATGTAGCTCCTACGCCTCTTAGTATGCCAATGGCATATGCTCCACGACCGCCTTATCACAACCCTTATCCAAGAGGAGCTAGGCCTAGTCACATATCATATCCTACGTCATTTGCCAACATACTCAGACCAACGCCAACTCCTATCAACCAAGCTATCCCAGAAGTGCCTCCACCAGCTATGCCTGCTCACCTAGGTGATCTCGCAGCGTTTGCTCAGACGATCGGACGATCTATTGCGGAAAACATGCGGGGTATGCCTGAGAGAGAACCTAGAAGCAAGGCAGTACAAGTGGCTAAGCTCACTCAAAACTTCAGTGGTAATGAGGATGTGAGGAAGCACATTGAAGTCTTTGAACACGTGTGTGATTCCTTGGAAGAGCACAATGAGCTGCATAAGTGTAAAGCCTTAAGCTTAACCTTGAGTGGGAAGGCCAGAGATTGGTATCGAACCTTAAGGGTTGAAGAGCGCACTCACTACCCCACTCTCAAGAGATTGTTCTTGAAAGAATATATACGTGAGGGTGTGCTTTGGGCGTTGTAAGACCTCTAATGACTAGGCCATTGTATATGTCCTCGTGGTGCAATCCTCGGATGAATCTATCGAGCAGTTGGTTATTATTGAAGCGCTCATCGGGAGTGCAACGAGAATTCAGATGCTTCAATCGACTTATAAAGTCTCTCACTGACTCCCCTTCCTCGCGTTCATCTTTTTGGAGTTGAGATGCTACTCCCCAAAGCAGGGTGCGTCAATACAATGAGCGTAAACCAATGAGCATTGCGAGCAAGGGTATTTTATGAGCAACAATTCCGAGATAATAATAAAACCTTATTTCCCTATGAAATACAATACCTCCTGAAAGAGGAGCCACAAGAATATGCTTTAACTGGTTGGCTGCTTGGAGTTGTTTAATAACAATAAAGAAGAATGCAAACTGGCATGTCATGACATAGAACTGGAATGCAACAAGGTTAGTTTGTTAAAGATTGTCCAAAGCATCATTTTAAATATTCTTAGATACATGGGATCTCACATATACACCTTACTCACACATATAGGTAGACTTATGCATAAAGCTTGCATATATCCAAACTCAAGAAGTGCTCCTTCATGAGAAGATAAAAGCTGAGTTTTACTATGAATGATAAGGAGGGTTTGAATTTAAGAAGAAGACATCATATATCAATAATTAAGGTCATATGTATTTAAGACAATAAGAAAGTGTAAGGTGGCACAAACAAGAAGCTTCAAAAAGAGGGTAGTCCAATTTGTGAGTCTACGTGATGGACTAGTCCAAGGGGGAAGAGGGGGCTATAGGATTGTCCAAGAGAGCAACATGATCCAATGCATGAAAAGATGGAGCTAGTGCAAAGTGTGACACCCTCAACCAAGTTGCACATGGAAGATGCATCAAAGGAAATAAATAGGCAAACAATTAGGTCCTTGTTACATGTTTGTAGTCAACAAAAGTATTATAGATGGATTTAAGAGATATATTGGGCAAATTTCATCATGTCTAGGACTATGTGCAATTTTAGTAAAGGTCCATGAATGTGATATTAAATCATCTAAGTTGCCAACAAGAAGGTTCATTGTTCTTTAGTTCAAGTGAGAACCAAATTCATGCGATGTGCATGATTTCAGGGTTCTAACATCTCTAGCCTCAAACATACTCATGTATCTTATGAAGCTACAGAAAAACATTAATCATCAAGCTACAAAAAGTACCAACAAAACAAGAGAATGGCTTGTGAATCCTTTATGACATAGACCTGCAATCCACCTAATACAAGAGTCAAGTAATACATCATCTATCAAGCTCAAAAAATGAAGCTATGAGTCTGTGTGGGGGGACAGGAAAGCATGAATCCACATAATCCAAAAATAGCGCTATGCAAAAGACTACTTCTCATTTGCTTCATCATCAAGAAAAATACACCTTCTCCTACGTTTCTCCCATCCCAATGATCGATCATACGATATGGTGCTTGTCATGTGTATTGCCATTGCCTCTGCATAACATGGTAACTCACTTTAAACTTCCATGACAACATCAAAGAAAAAGAGAAAAGAAAAATGTAATAGAAAGACATGCATGTTTTACTTACTAGTCGGATGGTGCATCATACACTTCATAATCACCAGAGGATGTGTCACTTTCTCCAAGGTTTGCCACCTTTTTTGTGCCATAGATCTCCTCTATATATGGTGAAAGGTAATTCTTGCATATCTCCTCATCATTATCAATGACCAAGCAACCACGACCAGTGTGCATAGATGCCTTTAATATAGGCCCTGTCCCAGCCCCCAACTCCAATATTGTACCTGTTCGTGGGCAAAGAGCCTCAGTAAACATAAGCATATGAGAGGGACTCCTCTCTAGAATCCCTCGCCAACTACCACTTTTTCCACCACGTCGTGCTCTATTGCTTGAAGGTAAGTAATGACCAATAATCTCACAAGAGAGGTCCTGCTGCAAAATATTTCCCACCTACAAATTGAAATACACATAGTATTAAGTGATCACATTCAAAAGTAACCTCCAATCATTTAAATTCAATGCACTCCTAATAAGTACTGAAACATTCAACCTTTAATGCACTCTCACTATTAAAAGGAGGATCCTTTCCCCCCTTGTGGAATGCCAAAGCATAAAATACATTCACCTATACAGGCAACAAAGAAAAAACAACACAATATTAGATGACAAATAGCAAGAATTAACATTCAAGTGAATAGTCTTAAACCTTTTGCATATGTCCATGCTTTTGAAGGTATCTCTCCTTCTCCTCCTCTAGGCACTCTCCTTTCTTCATGTCAATCCACCAAGGGCAATGCTTTCTCTCCCAATCCGTCAAGATAAAGACTCCATTAGGATCTTTACCTTCACGAAAGATGGAAGAGGTATACATACTATAGGTTGGAGGAGAAATCACAACCCAAGCCTTGCATATGTCAGGCAGACCATTGATTGTTTTCTTGGCTATTAGATGCATTAAAAACCTACAAAAGAAATATAATAAATCAACTAAAAAATAAACACGGTTCATAAGATTTCAAGAAACAATGCAAAAAGAGAATTACCTATAAACCAACCGTCTTGAGGAGTTTTTTAGATCCACATGCTTGGCCGGCGGAGTTGCCACACTCATCTCTTTCTGGAGTTCATAAAACAGCACTCCTCTATAACGGTTTACAATATCTGCAAAATAAGTCTCTATGTGCACATCGGCAGGTAGCTCCACCTTATTCACCCCCTGAGTAGAATCTACCACTTGGTGTAGAAGCCGTGTGGCATCCTCCAATACCTGATCCATCCAAACCTCCTTCGCAAGCCAAGGAATGTAGTGGTGATCTCCAAGTGGCATACCATAGCTCTGCCGAAAATTCTCATCTGCACCTAACATCTTTAACATTTTCAGCTTGAGATTTTGGGAACAAGCAGCACTAGAAATGGCATAAAGTTTCTCAATTGAGATCTTAAACTTCTCATCCTCAAAGGGCAGCTTCCATAATACATTGAACCACTCCTCTGAATTAGATGGATTTACCACCGAAAGATTCTGTGCCACCAACAGAAAAGAATTAGAAGAAGAAATGCTTGTGATGCCAAAGAACCAAAAGCAGAAGATACAAACCCGTGTCATCCTTCTATTATAGGATTTAACGACACTCCTCCTAGCTAGTGTCTCAGCCTTAATACGCTCATCCTTTGCCAAGCTTGAGGGAATCTTCTTAATTGCCAATTCTAAATCTGATTTCCATTTATTCTTCAAAAAATAATAGCCATTAAAAAAACACTTAATGACAAAGATAGCAAAGTAACATTCTTAACCACCTTTATTAAGTACTTACCCCATATACAATGGGTCCAAGAATAGCTTGAGTGAGAGGATACCAAACTCACCTTCCAGATTGTGCCTCCCTAGACCTGGCCTTCTCCATCGACCTCTTATCTTCTTCCGTGAAGGAGTCAGTGAAATTAGATGGATCAAGAGAGCAAACCGTGCTTGTATGGAATAAGTAATCTTTGAGGTTTGTCTTTACAATAGCCTCTTCATTCATTCTTCATGAAATAAATAGAAACAACCATAAGAACTAATCAAAACAACCATAAATACAATGTTGAATTTACAAAATGTGTAATACTCACATGTTTATTCTTTGAAGTGCAGCGATAAGCCTCATCTCATCTTGTTGATTAGGCACAATGAATTGCGCCATAACTCGAACATGTTTCTTCTTATCATTACGATACATCTCCTTGATGCTCTCAAGCCAAGAAGCAGTCCTGTGATTTCCCTCCCAAACATAAAACATCTTTCCACTTAACATAGACCACTCATCTTTAGATGCAATCTCCTCCTCAAACTCTTCATTGATAAGCTGCCAGTTTTTGTCCCATGTCTTCATGATATCTTCATCCACATCCTTTGTGCTGCCATCTGGTAGATTTATGGAGAGAACAAACATACCTTTCATCATCAAATATCCTTCCTCTTCAAAAACCTTCTTTAACAATGAGAGATCTTTTCGAAGCTCTCGCACCCTCTCGTTGACCAAGCATCTACACAGAGGGATCAATGGAGGCATGGAACCCTGATTAAGTGCCAAGCTGTCTATGAACTCAGACCCATGTGGCTTGATGATGGATTGTGGAATAAGATCATCCACATCTTTCTCATCCTTGTCACTAGAAGCATCAACCTGTTGTTGAATCGGTATGAAAGGCTCAGTTAGAACTTTGTCTCCAGCTTCTTTGCTAACTTCCTTTTGAATGTGACTCCCTTGACCACTCTCTGCCATTTCAATGGTCTTTTCACTGCCATCACTAGGTGGAGATTTTCGCTTTCTTCCCACATTCTTGGCCGTTGATGTCTTCCTTTTTCCAAGAGCAGGTGACTACAAAAGACATTAAGAGCAAGTGATTATACAAGACATTGTTCTTTGCAACACTATTTCGCCAGCGAAATACATAAGGATGGAAAAACACTTGACATTACATGCATTCAGAGTTGCATAAGACAAATTCACAAATTTCAAGGCATTCATGCACCTCAATTAACCAAAACGAGGAAATTTCAAGGCATAAGAAAAATTTCATAACACATACATGCGAAATAGTCTTCGCCCTGTTCATAAACACACACACACACATACTATTTCGCTGGCGAAATAGTGTTTACCTAAGGCAAATATTTTGCCTCTCTCGTCTTCATCATCACCGCTCTACACATGCCCTTCAATTCAAATCGAAAAAGTCTTCATCACAAATACCTTTCCACATTGCATTGAGTGGAGGATGGATGTGTACTCCAAGTTGGGAAGGTTTCCACATTGCATTGAGTGGAGGATAGATAGGTATGCTCACAAGAACACACACATACACTATTTCGCTGGCGAAATAGTGTATGTGTGTGTTTTAGTTACCACAAAAACACACACAAACACTATTTCGCTGGCGAAATAGTGTGTGTGTGTGTGTTTTTGATAATCTGCAATGAGTGTGTGTGTGTGTGTGTTTTTGATAATCTTCTGAGCTTGGCCATCACGACATAATCCTGCAACTATGAAAAGGCGAAATAGTGTGTATGAGTTTTGGCTACCACAAAAACACACACAAACACTATTTCGCTGGCGAAATAGTGTGGGTGTGTGTTTTTGATTGTCTGTAATTTGGATCCGCCACACCTCTATTGCATCAAAAGTGCAGGCTGTCTACGCCTCGGGACGAAAATGCGAGCGCACAAACACACTCACACACACTATTTCGCTGGCGAAATAGTGTGGGTGTGTGAGTTTTGGCTACCACAAAAACACACACAAACACTATTTCGCTGGGGAAATAGTGTGGGTGTGTGTTTTTTATTGTCTGTAATTTGGATCCGCCACACCTCTATTGCATCAAAAGTGCAGGCTGTCTACGCCTCGGGACGAAAATGCGAGCGCACAAACACACTCACACACACTATTTCGCTGGCGAAATAGTGTGGGTGTGTGAGTTTTCGTTACCACAAAAACACACACAAACACTATTTCGCTGGCGAAATAGTGTGGGTGTGTGTTTTTGGTTTCCTGTAGTGTATATCCTCCAGTTTCTATTCTTAGCAGAACCCATCATCACAGTCGGCGGACACTCTAGGGTAGACGTAGGGGAGGAAAGGCATGTGTGTGTGTGTGTGTGTGTGTGTGTGTGTGTGTGTGTAGTTCTGATTGTCCAAACTTTTCTGACAATTGTACTCCTATAGCTCTGGTGAGTGTCCGTAGATAAGGCAGTCCTTCCCTCATAATATAGGGAAGGCAGTCGCCTCCCCAGTAGCCAGTTACTTACTGCTCTTGTGCCATATCTTGCCCCTACTTGCCCTCATGAGCTATCAGCTATCCCTCCAATGCTCATGCATGTTTCTATTGGTGCTGCAGTGCTGGCATAATGGCAGTTCTTCTGATGCTGGCGGTCATGTGTCCCAACACCTTGGAAAGCTTGCCTAATTTTTTTTTGGCAATACCCTCCCCAACAGAGGGCAGACGATACCTCCCGGGGGTTGAACCTGGGTCCTTTACTCACCCACCCATTCACTTTAACCACTCGGCCAAGCCCCCTTTGGTAGGGTTGCCTAATTTTAGCACATGTATGGTCCTTATTGTGTCATGCACACCTGAGCACACTTTGATTTCTCTTTGCCAATTTTACCCCTCTTGAGCCATCTTTCATATGGTCATTCATCATCATCCAACAAGGTGAAGATTAGAGTTAACTATATCCTTAGCTTGTCTGTCTCTAGTATCATAGATTCAATGAGCCCCTACACAGGCTACACGTGTATTTGAATTCCCAAGGCATGGACTAGCTTTCCATGCTAGTGAGTCTTAAATACACCATGTAACTACATGTCCAATAAGTCTATAAAAACTCAATTCATGTGCTCTGCGATTCATCACCCAACAAACTGCTGACAAATGCCTTGCCCAATCGAATGGTCTTATGGCTCACATTTCCCTCTCATGAAGTTTTATTAACCTAGTTTATGGCTGTTGTGACTTGAGTGGTGGAATCAAGATTTATCTCATAGGTTCTTTTCTTATTCTTGATCAGATGAGAGGAAAGTGACCAAAGTTTAGGCTCACAAGGTTTAGACTCGCATCAAAAGTGCATGTTGTCTACACAAACACACTCACACACACTATTTCGCTGGCGAAATAGTGTGTATGTGAGTTTTGGTTACCACAAAAACACACACAAACACTATTTCGCTGGTGAAATAGTGTGGGTGTGTGTTTTTGGTTGATCACCATATCTATACACATTGTTGTCCCACCATATCTCTACGCCTAAGTTACATCCACCATACATGAGTTGTCTACGCCATAGATGAGCGATAGGGCATGATAGAAGGAGGCGAGCGCACAAACACACACACACACACACTAATATTCTTCGCCTTGCTCACAAACACACACACACTATTTCGCTGGCGAAATGGACTCGAAATACCTTGCTGCTGCCCACTGATCTCCTTGTCCCACGCTTCATGTGTGCTGCCCACTGATCTCCTCGTCCCACGCAGAGGCTAAAGGCAATGCTCGGGAGAATGCTCGGGCGCAGAGGCTGAAGGCAATGTTCGGGAGAGCGAACTTGCTCGGGCGCAGATGAACGAACTTGCTGAAGAGATTGCTCAGGGGGAGATGCAACGAACTAGAGTCAACAAACTCACACACACCCAAATTAAAGGCTCTCTGACTCACACACACCTACCCAAATTAAAGGCTCTCTAACTCTCTCTAACTCTCTAATCCGAGTTCACTTTCCAGGGTCTCACCCGAGTAAAAGGCGCTCTAACTCACACACACCTACCCAAATAAAAGGCTCTGTAACTCTCTCTAACTCTCTCTCTCTCTAATCCGAGTTCACTTTCCAGGGTCTCCCACACTCGCGTCCATCAATCTCTAGCCTTAATTCCTTTCTATGGGCTCTCTCTCTCTCTCTCTGTCTCTCCGGAGATATTATTTAGCCTTAATACTTTGTAGGCTCCCTATTGAGCACTCGTTCTCTCTGTACATCTCTCCCAAGCATACTCTCTCTAGAGCATTCTGTCATCTAGAGCGTTCTGTCATTTACCCGAATTAAACGCTCAAATCATCAAGAGCTTGACCCACCCCAACAGAGGGCAGATGATACCTCGATACCTAGGTTGCACCTAGGTCCTTTACTCACCCACCCATTCACTTTAACCACTCGCCCAACCCCCCTCTGGTAAGCGGATCTAGAGAATCTCTCTTTAACTCTCTTTAAAAAGGAGGCGGCAGCTTGAATGACACACACACACTTGTTGGGTTTAACGCACAACTTATATTCATGATTGCCTGGATTTATACGGTTATACATTCTCTTTATGCTACATATTATAAATAATAGCTATTTTTAACCTTTTATAATAATTATTTGATTAAATATCTTGCCTCATAACAAAAAATAAAAAGGACACTCTTTATAAAAGAAGTGTCGCCTCTAACAGGTCGACGAGTTCTTGACAATGGAGAAAGCAATTGTTCAGGATGAGAATGGTCTCAATCAGATGGAGTTCGTAACAATGGCTGGATTTGTTGAGGTGTCCAAAAGAGAATTGTCTTTACATTTTGGCCTGACAGAGGAATCCATCCACCTTCACCAAGTATCTGGTGATCCGGATGATGGCCTGTATTTTGATCTTGCATCTTACCTTAGAGAACAAGAAGTAATGTTTCACCTGGATTTTCAGTTTGGAAAGGTATTTATTGTTCGTGGAGATAAGGTGCCATGCATCCCTTCTCAAGATGAAGATTTTATAGATCTTGAAGTTGAAAAGAGGATTACAGGTGACACATTTCAAGAAGGCGATGATGCTACAGTCAGTATAGTGCAATTACTCAGAAATCTTCCATTGAGGAACTCATTGAGAAACACTTTTATGCAAGCTAATGAAATAAAACAAGTGTCAGAGCTACCTAATAGATATAATGGGAATATAATGTTCGAGCTGCCCTATGCAAACCATTGGCATGGAAAGCAAGTTGGATGGGCATACTTGGACAAATGAGATGACAAGCAACATATCTGGATTTGAGGGAGTAGTGAGATACAGAAAGTGTGGTGGCCATTTACAATGCCTTAACAACTTATGCACTGGCTTGCAACGATCTAAAGTAAAAAATGAGAAGCATTGGACTGGTCGGTTAACAAGAGTTTGTCCAGAGGGCTCAACAACAGAAGGATTCGGAAGCCTTAAGTGCTTTTATTGCAAGTCATATCCAACTTGCATCGCTCAATGTACATGCAAGCTGGTGCTTTGTTTTCCCAATGAGATTGCAAGTAGAAACGTGTCTAGAGGTGTCATACATATTGGCCACCACATGCATCCAGTTGCAGAGGGTGTTTCTAAACAAATTCTGGATAATGTCCATGAAAGAGTTAGTAGAATGGTTTCTAGAGACATTGGTGGTAAACCCAGATCTTTTCAACTAAAACTAGCAAAGGAGATTGTCATGGAATCTTGTCTTTTTCAACAACATGAAGGAGATGTTAAAGTGTCTGACAGAGACTTAAGTGTCTTGCTGGCAAAACTAGCACCTGCTCTCTCGACAACAGAAGGTTATCACGTTGGAGGAGAGACACACAAGTTGACTTTGGACATCCATGTGGTGACTTTGAGGCTCTGCTAAAGCTCAAATCAAAATTGATGTTTGATTACTTTCAGAGTATTGTATTCCCTGGGCAGATAGAGTTGTCAAGCTTCGAAAGGTGTCATGTCTTTAAAATGTCAACCCAAGGACCAGGTAATGGAGTAGAGTTGATTAATAAAATGAGGCCTAAAGGTGAGTTAGGTGACTGTTGGGTGTTCTTTGACTTTGTGAAGAGAATGCATGATTGGACGACCATGGCTTGCCATGTATATAATCCATTTGTGCGAGAGATGCAGACCATTGCAATAGGGGATTTTAAGGTCGAGGACACAGAGTCCCAGATTTTATTTTGGACATTGTTGAATATGGTTATGGAGAAAAAGGGTTACAAAAAGGCATGTTTCAAGGGATTCATGGCTGATGAGGCTCAGGCTAATTGGCGAGCAGTTAGGACAGTTTTTAATGGAGGCCCTGAAAATGTCATGGCTGGAAGAGAGAGGTCTTGCTCCTTTCATTGGGAGCAAAGCATGCAGCATCATGCAAAAAAATGCATTCCCTCTCATAGCCAAGAGGAGTTCAAGTCACGATGTCGTGCATGGAAAGCAGCACCATCGGAGGAGGCTGCTGAGCAGGAATTGGACAATCTTTGGACATGGTTGCAAGAAGGTCATGCTGACAAAACCAATATCTCAGCTTTGCAAACATGGTTAATATGGTGGCATGCAAGAGTAGCTCACTGGGGTGAATACATGGTCAAGGTTAGAAAATCTAATATGGAGTTGACTCCTGCATTGTAATTTTGATTCATTTATCTTATGTTTAAATTTGTTCAAATATGCAGGCCATGGAGGGAGATGAAAAGTACCTTGTTCCAAGAGCAAACTTGGCGGAGTCTATGCATGGGAGTTGGCTGGCATCCAATGATGGGGTGAAATACATTTCCCTCTACAATGCTTGCTATAATGACCTTTTGAATACTCTAATCCAATAGTCAAAATATGATAGCTATCTTAAGGGTGGCCAACTTGGATGTGGTCCTGGATTGGAGAAACTTAAGAGACGGGCCTCAACAAGTGCAATCCCACCTGCGGCGGCAAGAGAAATTGTTGATCTCACAAATGAGGCTGCTATAGAGTTGGAGGCTGCCAATAAGTCTCTCTCCGCAGATGGTGATTCTAGGTCTGTTCGGCGAAAAAGACGAGGTGTATTAAAGAATCCTATCAAAGAGGGAGATTCACACCGACCAGAGTATGAGTATGTCACTTACAACACACAACATCACGGTGCACCCAATGTTTTGCAGGAAGTACATAATGAGGGAGAGGTGGAAATACATTCAACAAGGTGGGCAATCAGAAGGACAACACCAGGGAGTAAGGTGCGGTGCCAAGGATACTTGAGAAATGAGAAACGAAAATGTAATGAACTTATTGATAAAAAAGGTAGGGTAGGATTACTAGGAGTGCCAGCACCATGTTTTGAGGGACTCATTGAAATCCCCTCTGGAACCAGGAAACAATTTGTATGGTTTTGTGGAAGTAATGTTGACCATACCTGGGAGCCCTCTCACAATGTAATCGAGAAACCAAGTACTAGACCTGCTGTGTGGCCCATTGCAATTGGAACTTCATTGGATTCTACAGAAATATCTGCATTGTCAAAGGCAGGCTTTGATTTGAAGAACATTAGTGCAGAGGCACATCAACAAGTAGGGACTCCTCTTGCAAGTCATGATGATGCTGATGTGCGACCCATGAACCGCAATGGAAAGCTAGTGATTGTTGCCAGGGTGGTGAACAAAGAAATGCGGGATAGAATCAAAAGGGCTGCAGAGCTTATTTGCACTGTTCATGGGTGTAGGGTTGTTGTGCCAAAGGAGCATGTTGAATACACTTTATCGACTGAAGGAAGCATCAAGAAAGGACAAAACTACTTGGTTACTGTTTCAGCTTTTCCTTCTTGCACATGCGATGACTTTCAAAATCGGGATCGCAAAGGCAAAAGATACATGCCTTGCAAACACCTTTACTTTATTTATATGCATGAGCTGGACTTGAATGTGGATCACCAAAAGTTTATTCACCAAGCAGCCCTCACTAAAAGAGAGTTGCAGCAAGCTTTGCGACTAGTTGCTTGATGATGTAATTTTGACTTTTTGGTATTGCGCATAGTCCATGTTGGAACTCCTTCAATGTATTTAATTTTTGGTGTTGTTCGCAAATTGCAATGAGTTGTAGCAAGCATTGCTGCTAGTGGCTTGACGATGTAATTTTTACTTTAAGAGATTTAAATTTCAATTTTTCTTTGATGTGCACTTTTTACTTGTATTCATAGGGAAATATAAGCTTCCTTTGTCTTTATTCATACTGCAATGAAACTTATAATGTATTTCTTTTTGGGATCTTCTTTAAAGTCATGTTTGTAATGGATTTAAATTTCAATTTTTTCTTTGATGTGCACTTTTTATCTTTATTCATAGGGAAATACAAGCTTCCTTGAGGTTCATAGTTTGGATATTGCAATGATGATGGCCCTTTTTTTTTTCCTTCGCTCGCCATGCTCGACACTTTACGCTCGTAAAAAGGGCATCCCCCAACGTGTTTTGGGAAACAGTCACTGCCAATGCAATCCAGTTAGAAGACAACTTGATGATTGCAGGTAAAAAGGTGTCTTCGGAGACAAAATCCGTTAGTTCGCAAGTATTTGGGCAAGAGCCAATGACGGTGAAACCTATTGCCAAGGAGCCCAAGATATCTGAAATGTCTGTGACCGACCTTACTAAGGCTCTCCAAGAATACTTTAGGGGTAATCGAGCTCCTCAGAATAGCCATATGTACCCAAGAAGAGAGCAACAATGGTGTTCGGTTTGCTTAGGACCACATAGCACGAGTGAATGTCCCACATTCAGAGTCAAATTCAATGGGAATTGCAATGCATGTGGTAAGTACGGCCATCAATCTAAAGATTTCCTAGTACTTAAGCGAATGTTGGCAAATCAGGCACCACTAGCCTGGTCAAACACACCTCAAGTACCCGCGCTAATGCATGCACAACCTGTCGAGCAACCGTCACAGCACAAGGAATCCGAATGTAGTCCAGTCTGTGTCATTACCACTGCCAGTGCTAGGACCACAACCTCCACATCCAAGGATTACCCCAATAAACCAGATGGGTCGTGAGTCACATAGTGCGTGTGGGGATTATGAAGAGGAGATAGACCCCACTGCTCCATATGGGATTGATACGTTTGAAATGATTCCCCAGTACTACATGGAAGATCATTTCGGGCAAGTCAAGCCTGTATATCAAGCGGCTGCTCTCGCCACAAGAGGGCAAAACCTTAATACCTTGGCGAGGAGACCACCTCTTCAATGCTATGAGTGTGGTGGACCGCATCGTGTAGCGGAGTGCCCTAATAGGCTACAGAAGATCGCTACTCAAATGCAACCAAATCAAGGGAGCACATCGGGAATGCTGGTACTTACATGTAATCGTTGTGGCATAGATCATTTGATCGCTCAATATCCACATAATCCTAATGCACCCAAGATTACGCCATTGAATTTGGTTGAGGTCACCAACCAAGCACGAGGAACCACACCGGCCGAATCTGATAGAAACAAAAATCAAAAACTTGGTAAGAAGAAAACGAGACATAAGTGCCAACGCTATCGAGCTAATGTACGCACTGCAATAAACAAGGAAAGATCCACTGCAAAATGGCTTAATTATGTAGGAGCCATTGATGCTCATCGGAAGTTAGCGGATAATTGGGGACAATACCTCCAAAGTGTCATGTGGTGTATTCCGCAACCTCATGACGTCGCCCAATTAGAAATCGAAGAGAAGTCGAAACTAAGTCGTACTGCAAGAAGGCGGCAAAACCAAGAGTTGGCTCAGCAACAAAAGGAAGCGGAATTGAAAGAAAAAAGCCTGGCACAACAAGAACCAGTAGACTTACACCCCGCACCGAGCATTTCAAATCATTTACCACAGGGGAACGTAAAGTGGTCTACACAAAAGCCCAACGAACGCCTACCAATGGGAGTAGCGGTGTCTACGATGGCCCTGCGGTAGTTAAGGAGATAGACTTAGCAGATCTGGGTGAGGAGTCTAAACCAGTTTTTGTTGCTCAAGACCTCACCAAGGCGGAAGAAGCTGCACTTACGAAGCTTCTTAAAGAATTCAAGGACATATTTGCTTGGACATATCATGATATGAAGGGTGTTCCACCCTCGGTGGTGCAACACACGATTCCAATGATTAGCACTGCTAAACCAGTCCAGCAACGTCCCTACCCAATGAATCCTAAGTACGCAAAGTTTGTACAAGAGGAAATTGAAAAGCTTGTAAAATATGGATTCATATACCCTATTGAGCACTCAGAATGGGTTTCTCCGATAGTCATCGTACCAAAGAAGAATGGGAAACTCAGAGTGTGCGTTGATCTCAAAAAGGTTAATGCAGCCACCAGAAGGGATCATTACCCCTTGCCATATTCTGAACATGTGCTTGAAAGAGTTGCAGGCAAAGAGACATATAGCTTTTTAGATGGGTACTCAGGTTACAATCAGATCACAATTGCAGTCGAGGACCAAGCTAAAACAGCATTTATCACGGAGTTTGGAGTGTTTGCCTTTCGCGTCATGGCCTTTGGCTTGACCAATGCACCTGCAACATTCTAACGATTGATAAACACGACCTTTAAGGAATATCTAAGGGACTTCTATGAAGCTTTCTTAGATGATCTTTGTGTTCATTCCTCTTGGGATGAGCACTTGTGATGTGTTTACAAAAAATATTTGAAAGGTGTAGATTATATCGCATCTCCTTGAATCCTTTCAAATGCCAATTCTGGGTTAAACACGGAGTTATCTTAGGGCATATAGTGTCCAAAAATGGGATTTCCACGGACGAGAGTAAAATCAAGGTCATTATGGAACTGCCACCACCCACCAACTATAAGGGAGTCCAACGCTTTATGGGCCACGTTGGTTATTATCGAAGGTTTATTCTCTTCTTCGCCGAGATAGCTCGACCATTGTATAAGCTTCTCATCGAGTTTATTTGGACCGAAGAATGTGACCGTGCCTATGAGCTATTAAAGAAGGCCTTGGCGAGTGCTCCAATCTTGAGAATGCCTAACTGGGATTTACTCTTCCATGTGCATATTGATGCATCAAACTTTGCTATTGGGTGTGTGTTAACTCAACCTGGAGAACACAAGCTAGACTACCCCATTAGCTTTGCCAGTCGCCAGTTGAACGATGCTGAGATGAACTACACCACTACGGAGCGAGAAGGGTTGGCAATGATATATGCAGTAAGGAAATTTCGTTATTACCTCCTTGCCACCAAGTTTGTTTTCTATGTGGATCATCAAGCATTGTTGTATCTGGTAAACAAACCATGCTCCACAGGAAGAATCACACGATGGCTATTGATTCTTCTTGAGTTTGATTTTACTGTTGTTGTGAGACCTGGCAAAAAACATGTTATGGCTGATCATTTGTCTCGCATACCTAATGGTGAGGCTCCTACGGGGGTTGATGATGACTTACCTGACACTTCCCTGTTCATGGTGGAGACAATGCCTGAATGGAGTGAGAAGATCGTTAACTTTTTGGTTAATGGCTTCCCACCCAAGGAGCTTTGTAAAGATCTAGCTCGAAAGCTGATCAAAGAATGCGAACCCTATTGCCTGATAGCAGGGACTCTTTATAAAAGAGGAAAGGATGACGTTCTTAGGCGTTGTGCCCGAGAGGATGAGTATCTATACATTTTGCAAGAGGCACATATGGGCGTAGCCGGTGGTCACTTCTCAGGAGACTTAACTACGCGAAAGATCTTACAATCAGGGTATTGGTGGCCCACTATGTTCCAAGATGCATCACTCTTTGTGAAGGGTTGCGATGAATGCCAACGATACAAGAAACCCCAACGGAAAGCTCAGATGCCCCTACATCCAATTAAAGTAAACCAACCATTTGAAAAGTGGGGTTTAGACTTTGTAGGTCCAATTAGCCCAGCGGCCCGAAACACACAATCTCGCTATATTATTGTGGCCCCACTGACTATATGACCAAATGGGCTGAAGCGAAAGCGACACGTAAGGCAGATGCGAGGACAACAGCCAAGTTCCTCTTTGAAAATATAATCACACGCTTCGGTTGTCCTTTTGAACTTGTGAGCGACAATGGGACGCATTTTATAAATGACGTGATTAAGGAGCTCACAACAAATTTCATGATATCCCATCATAAATCTACTCCTTATTATCCACAAGCGAATGGCCAAGCCGAGAGTACAAACAAGACATTAATCTCTATTTTGACAAAGACAGTTGAAGCTCATCGCACGGATTGGGATCTAAAGCTTACGACAGCTTTATGGGCCTATCGTACTGCATACAAAGTGGCTATTAATTGCACACCATTCAAAATGGTATATGGCCAAGAAGCAGTCATGCCATGGCAATTTGTCATTCCTAGTCTTCGTGTTGCTACTCAAGAGGGTTGGGATGGTAATCCCTTAGTAGAGCGTCTATATATCCTTGAGCGGCTAAACGAAGAAAGACAATTGGCTGTATACAATGCCCTTGTGGAAAAGGATAGAAGGAAAAAATGGTTTGATCGCCACACTTGAAGGACAAGGACATCAAGGTTGGGGATAAAGTCCTGATGTATGGAGTGTGAAACGAAAAGAAGAAGCTCAAATATGCTGGTAAGGGACCGTATCGAGTATGTGAAATTACCCTGCAAGGTACCATCAGAGTAGAGACTCTCGACGGAGTTGAAACCATTGGATTCCTTAATGGGAGTAAATTCAAAAGATACTATGACCCCCTGAGCCAAGAGGAATTACATGCAATCCATCAAAAGAAGGCAGCTAAAGAACAAGCTGAGCTTAAAAAGATACAAGCGAGAGTCGAAGCCAAAGAACGTCAACAGCGTGCTAGGCGCCAACGAGAAGCCAACTTGGGAATTACGCAAGTATTTTTCGAGGAAGCAGAGGAGGATTCACTGGAATCTGACCCGCCCCTAAGATACCCAATTGAGTTACAGAGTCCTTACGGGGAGGTGCTGTATAATGCATTATTGGATACAGGAGCTCAACATAATTTGCTATCATATGGCGTGTGGTGTCAACTTGGAAAACCACCTTTATCCAAGAGTGCTATCCAAGTTCAAGGTATCAACAAGAAGAAAACCCCTGTCTCAGGAATTCTGCACACTCCGGTTGCCTATGACAAGGGGACCGTAATTCAAAGCTTTTGGGTTATGCCTGCTGGTACCATGGAAGGCACTGTAAACTTAGGGCGCAAATGGATGTTGGCCACCAAGTGCAATATCAATTGGGCAACTAGACGAGTCACAATGCAAGAACCAACACTAGGTCTGACCGCTCAAAATCCCGCACCTAAGTCATCCACTCAAATATTAGATAATGAAAAATCACATAGTCAAGTGGCAAAACCATCTTTGATTGTTTGCCATTCCTCTAACGCTTCAACGCCAAGAGTGGAAACAGGCAAGGTGGTCTCTAAAGCTCCGCTTACTATGCCAAAAAACACATACAAATGGGTCCCAAAAGCTTCGTTAATAGCTACTTCCCCTGCTCAATCTCGTTCAGCTACCAAGAAGCCTCATAAAAGGAAAGCAGGTACCCACCCGAGAAAGGGCAATGTAACATCGTGATGGATCCCTAGAAAATTATTAGTAGCCCAAGGGTACTACGAGGGGAATGACCAGATTTGGGTCCCTAAACATAAGTTGAACATAAGTTGAATCCCTCCACATCACCTGTAAAACCTTGCAAACCAATTGTTGCCACCCCAATGACAATTCAAGACCGTGGTAAGGGAAAGGTAACAGAGTGCTCCGCACCACTTCTTCCAGAGTTAGTTTGGATTCCCAAACGATATCGATCATTATCACCTAGCTCAGGAAGGGGGGAGCCACATGAAGCTTCTAGCTCCTCATGCCAGGCAGCACACACTCATATAGAAGTTTCTACATGCTTTACACCTACTCTTCCCAACACCCAACAAAAAACCGATGAGTCTACGTCTCCCCTTGTAATAGTATCGTCGGAAACCATTTCCTCCATTCGTCAATGGGAGCGTACACTACCATCTCTACAATTGGATGTGGCCACAAGGGTCATAAAAAGCTATCTGCCCACATCACAACCTATGACCCGCTGGACAAATTGGTTCCAAGAGGCTGCAACATCATTGCAAATAATATGATCTACCCAAGGAAAGGGGGAGCATGTACTCACGCTCGACATTCTAATGCTTCCTCCTTAACCTTCTCCCCTAACCATGTAATTGCCAAATTCAAGGGGATGTATATATATAGCTTCATACATTTTTAAAAAAACAAAGAAAAGAAAAACAAAAAATAGTAAAAAGAGCAAGAGCACAAAAAGAGGAGAAATATCCATATATACAATCAAGAACTAGATTGACCTGTCATAAACCTACTGATGCTATATCTGTGTTTGCAGATATGGCAGATGCACGATCATCATACACTTCATCCACTCCTACCTTTGGTGAGAGGTATCATCTGTACCTGTCTAAGATATTCCACATGTGCTATCCTGTAATTGAAACTGAATGGGATCATATAGATGTACTAGCCAGAGAGGAAAATATTGAGGAATTAGAATGGCTAATTCGCCTATTGACCATGACTGACCCCTACTCCGTAGAGGACATATCCCCTATAGCCCAATGCTTTCCTTTTCCACAAGATGACTATCCTTGCATGGTTACATTCTTGATGAGTTTATGTGGATGGGAAAATGAAAAGGAAATATCTGACAATGATGAATGGACGGATGAAACTCATGGTACTACTGAGGTTGACTTTATTTGTTTGGATGATGCGGATAGAGGCTTAGCCTTAGGGCTAGAGCCAGGACTGTACAACATCCTCTTACCGTATCCTCAGTAGTAGTGTGGTGACTGGTAGGTAGGTTAGTGTTTTCAAGTTTTTTCTAGTTTAGATTCCTTAAACGAGTCTTTAATTTTTCACACTGATGTGCCTCTCGAGGTATAGTGCTTGTTAGTTGATTGTACAGGTTAAAAAGTTTGAGGTGGGTTTGCTTCCAAGTCCTGAGACTGCCGCAACGTTCATCAAAATATATCTACATCAAATTGCAAGCTGTCTCGTCAAATCAAGGAGATCTCCAATTTCAGGTGTAATTCTTCCATGCCCACTCTCTTTAATTTTTTACTGTTCAATTAATTACATGAACTATAATGCATGACCACATGGAAATTGTCAATGTACTACTTAGTTTTTGAAGTTGCCTGACGTGCTGGTGTGAATCATTAATGAGTTTAACCTTATTGGATATATTCTTGAAAATGCATGCAGTCTTTAGTTAACCTTGGAATACGATTGTCTTAGGTCTAGGATCAAACCATCTTAATGTTTGACACCTGGCTGTGTGTGTGTTGACCTCTAGGACATAGCTTTTACCCCTTGTCGAAAGGATGTAAGAACACATTTTAGTTCAGGAGCGAAGATCAAAAGAAATTTAAATTTTTTTTTATAAAAAAAAGCCTACAATAAATGGCAATGCAAGTCTATGATGTGCTTTAATGTTGGCCTATCGCCTTATTGATACTTGGTAGGTGAGGAGTATTCTACTCCAGACCGATGCCTTGGTTGGTAGGGGGTAGCCTTGCCTAAGGTGAACTAATAGATTCTTGGAGAATGCTTTGTGTTAAACATGGTACCAGGATCGATGTTAGTTTTGCCTTAGGAAGGTCGCCATTGTGTGTAAAAATTGTCACGTGCATTTTTTTTAAAAAAAGGCAAAAGGCTCCTGTAACTCTGATGTTTCTTGTGTCCCTAGGCTCGTGGTATTAACTTGTTCTTAGAGTAGACACAGTGTGGTCATCTGTTTATTTATTAAGCTTGGTTATTTTCCTTGACTTAGGCCAGTTATAAACCTTGATTAACCTTTGACACCTTGCTAACTCTTGATTTACTTTCAATAATTTTAAACTCCTGTTAATTTGCTACACTAGCTCATTCATGTGACCCCTTAAACTAAGTTCTCATAGCAACATCCATTGTGGTCTAACATGCTTGAATTTATACACTTTATATCTTTTGAATTCCAGCATACTTTCACTCTACTTCCCTGTTTTGCAGACGGTCCACCACAACAACCCTGTCGAGCTTACCATACCATAGCTTCCGAGGACGGAATCTACATCAGGAAGGGGGGCATGTTAACCTATGTCGGACAATGAGACGTACTATGTTTTACGTCATGTAATTAGTTTAACTATTCTGAGTCATGGGCCGGGCTTGTCGGCACCATATGTTAAGGATGAAGGGATTGGGTGATCGCCGATGAGAGGCGCACCTTGAATATCAGTAGGATAAGGGTTAGGATCGGCCGGCCATGTATGGGCGCCCAAGTGTGAACGGCCAAGTCACCTATAAGAGTCAAATGTAACCCTAAAATCCTCATTCTCATGTGTTGTGAATACAAGAGTGCTCTTGCCTTATCTCTTTGGTTTCCTTCTCCTGCGTGTGTGAGAGAGAGAGAGAGAGAGAGAGTGAGAGAGTGATCGAGCACTGTGTAGCGGCACGGCGGCGGCGGAGAGGCGATAGAGCGGCGACGGCGGCTCCTTCTTCACTGCGACGCGGGAATCCTTCAAGGCGGCGGTTGAGCGGTGAGTGACACACCCTTTGCATTCTGTTTGAGCTTCCTTCCCTGGTTGTATGCTTGTAGCCATTCGTGGCTCGCATACGGAGTCCCCAGCTACGACCTGTGCGGCAAAAGCGCACAATAACACAACATGATGCACAAAGACACAAAAAAAAAATTCATTCCAATAGTGGGGATGACAAAAGTGGAAAGTTCATTGCCTGATACAAGAGAAGCTAGGGCTACATTAGAGGATCTAATGCAATTTTACAGCTTTTTACATGCTCTTGGCTTAGGAGGGTGTGCTATAGGTGGTGTGGGGGTAGTACTTAAGCCATCTCCTCTCCCTTGTCAGCATTAATCTGCCCATAAAATATTATGCCATCGTTGGCAGGGTCAGGCCGCCCAAGGGCAACCTCAACCACATCCATCCACAAGCATGACAGCCTCATTTATTCCCATAAATAGATATGTTTTGGTTCACAATTTTCCATCAAAACTATATAAGCATGGAGTGTCCATCGATGCTGTGATAAGGCCAAGACCACAACAGTTTTGTGCACATTACAATTGCCACCACGAGACCAGAACAGTATTTGTGGCACATTACCAATGGCACGAGACCACGATATAACTCAGTATTGGTAAACCTAATAGGGTGGACTCTTGCACCATGAAAAATACTCCCAGTGTGCCAAGGTAACCATTAAGCCCTACTAGCACCACCAATTTCTCCACATACTCCTGTGCTTTCCTACCATAATCCCGGAGAGGTATCTACAAGAGGTATGGGTCAAAGCATGCATACGTGGTACCACTTTTCTCCTTTTTGGAAGGCTTTTACAAGTAGTTATTTAGGGTGTAAAAGAGGCATTTTGAAAGGAGCAAAAAGTTTTAGTTCAAAAAACTTCATGATTAAACGCTGTGGTGGTGGTGGGACACGTGCCACTCCACTCTCTCACGCCACATCGTGCCACTTAACTCTCACTCTATCTCGTGCTTTACTTTAATTGAACTCTTCTTCTTCTTCTTCTTCTTCTTCTTCTTCTTCTCTCTCTCTCTCTCTCTCTCTCTCTCTCTCTCTCTCTCTCTCTCTCTCTCTCTCTCTCTCTCTCTCTCTCTCTCTCTCTCTCTCTCTCTCTCTCATGCAAAGTCATCAAAGAACTAGTAGGCTGCTAGGTCTAACCATGTACATGCCTCTTTTCCCTTAATTATTTATGCAGAATGAAAACTCCTCCAAGAAAGTGCACCAACAAAAACCATCCATAGCCCCCTGATGACGTTGGAATAGGAAAGTCAGCTGGAACAGGAAAGTCATCATCCAAAGCTCCTTCCCAAGGTAAGGTGTCTCTATTAATATTATTTTAAATGGCTTATTCTTTCATGGTTTCTGCATGATTCTAATTGAGGCAGTCAATCCTGATTCTTCGTCATGTTCTATGGTTTTCTATGCAGGGAGTGGTAAGCAGTCCTCTAACTTTAAATATCCTCGCCTCACATGATTTTGCTATGCAGCTGAGTTGAATCCTGAGTATGGACTCAGCTTACAGGAAAGTTGCCAATACATCTCAATGACAAGGATATTCCACAGAGTCAGTGTGGTTGACGGTCTTCAATGCCAGCCACCAAAAGGACAACAAGATTTTCTTGAGCATGGTTCACCCTTCCATGAGTGTTGGCTACTATACTAGAAGGTATACTAGGGGATTATTCCTCTGAACAATGAAATCACAACAACAAGGTTTGCAAACTGCTTCGCATTTGAAAAATGAGAAGCAGCCAAAAATGATCATGGGCTCTTTTTGGCGAGAATGTGTTGAAGACTGTGCAGGACCAAATTGGTGGTCTAAATAGGAAGTTGGACAATTGGAAGAAAGCCAATGGGCCATTACGAGCTTATTCCACTAAGAGCTCAATGTCAGAGCAGTCAGAACGCAAGCCTCCTCCATTCGTGGAGGAAGTGAAAGAGAAGAAGCAACTCATATGAAACATATATAGTGCTGGCAGAGGCAATGCTTGCCAAGGTGAAATTCAAAATTCAGGCTGGCTGAAAAGGAAGAAGCATCGAGGACAGCAAAAGTAGAGTATGAAAGTAAGAGATATGCTCTGCTTTGACTGGAAGGTGCTTCCAGTATAGCTGTAATGTTCATGTCAGAGCTAGAAAGTTTGAAAAGACAGATGGTTGTAATACAAACAACCTCGCAGTAGTCTGACTGACCTGGTGGAGTTTGGAAAGTTAAAAGTGTAAATCCAATTGTGTGAGAAGGGTCTAAGCTTTTGTGGGGTTGACCTACAGAGCCTCTTGCCAGTGAAAGAAAATTTGGAGTCATTAGAGGTAACAACACTAGGATTTTCGTAAATCTTATTATTAAAAGTATTTTTGACTGCTTTAAAATGTGCTTTTAAGAACTGGAAATCACTCTAAGGTGTTGGTAAGCACACTTAGTGCCAAAAAGAACTTGAAAGAGCTTACAGGCACTTGAAAGTCCTTCTAGCCATTTGAAAGTGCTTCCAAGAAAATGTATGGCATTTCAAGCACTTGAAAGTCCTTCTAGCCATTTGAAAGTGCTTCCAAGAAAATGTATGGCATTTCAAGCACTTGAAAGTGCTTTGAAGCACACTTAAAAGTGCTTTCTAGCACTTTATAGCACTAAAAAGTGCTTCCCTTGAAATGTATGGGATTTCAATCACTTCAAAGTGCTTTGAAGCACACCTGAAAGTTCTTTCTAGCACTTTATAGCACTTGAAAGTGATTCCAAGAAATTTATGGGATTTCATACACTTGAAATTGCTTTCAAACACCTAAAAGTGTTTTTTCTCCAATGAAATTCATTGCACTTGAAAGCACTCCAATGTGTTGGAAAAGCACTTTTAAGTGCTAAAAGAACTTAAAAGTGCTTCCAGTCCCTTGAAAGTGCTTTTCTTTAATATATTTAAAAACACTTGAAACCACTCCAATGTGCTGGAAAAGCATTTTTAAGTGCTTAAAAGAACTTGAAAGTGCTTCTAGGCACTTGAAAGTGCTGCACCTAAAAGTGCTTTTGAAGCACCTGAAAGTGTTTTTTCTTTAATGTATTTAATAGCACTTGAAATCACTCCAATGTGCTGGAAAAGCACTTTTAAGTGCTTAAAAGAACTTGAAAGTGCTTCCAGTCACCTAAAAGTGCTTTTCAAGCACCTGAAAGTGCTTTTCTTTAATGTACTTAAAAGCACTCCAATGTGTCGAAAAAGCACTTTTAAGTGCTTAAAAGAACTTGAAAGTGCTTCTAGTCACCTAAAAGTGCTTCCAGTCACCTGAAAGTGCTTTTCTTTAATGTACTTAAAAGCACTCCAATGTGTCGAAAAAGCACTTTTAAGTGCTTAAAAGAACTTGAAAGTGCTTCTAGTCACCTAAAAGTGCTTTTGAAGCACCTGAAAGTGCTTTTTCTTTAATGTACTTAATAGCACTTGAAAACATTCCAATGTGCTGGAAAAGCACTTTTAAGTGCTTAAAAGAACTTGAAAGTGCTTCTAGGCACTTGAAAGTGCTTCCAATCACTTGAAAGTGCTTTTCTTTAATTATGAAAGCACTGCAAAGCACTTTGCAGTGTTTTGAAGTGCTTCAAACCACTTTGAAACCACTTAAAATAACTTTGCAGGTCTCATCAGCACTATGCTTGATCTTCTCTATAGTGTGTAGATTGTGAAACTCATCCTCTCTTTTAAGTGTTCCTTCTCTCTGATCATGGTTTCTATTTAATATGCCTCCACAAAAAAAACATGAAGCTGCTATGTCTAAAGTTGCACATGCAGAGAGCCAATGCCAATTTACACAGGCATTACTTCAACAACTGAAGCTTGGTGAGATATTCAACATTGTCCCCACACCCCATGATCCTGAGCTCTTTGGATTCGCCACGATTTCAGTCGATGGTGGGGAATGCATTGCTTGTGGTCTATCATTGGAGAGTGAGGATGTGGTTGGTGTATACATGCTTGCATGTAGACACCAATACCACCGTTTGTGCTTTGCTAGTGTAAGTAGAGGCAAATCGACCTATGTGAAGCCTGGATGCAGCCAGAGAATCCCATAGCTTGCAAGGCAATGCGTGTTTGCCCAGCCATCCGTGTTCGGTAAGTATGCTTGTTTGTACTATACTCTACACTTTGTATGTATACCTTTACTAGAAGCACATCTGTTTCTTGCTTTTAAATGTAGGGCATAATGCAAGAGCTATGAAAGCAACATTTCATACATGATTTAGACGAGGATGGCTCGAATACCAATACCACCGTTTGTGCTTTGCATGTAGACACCAATACCACCGTTTGTGCTTTGCTAGTGTAAGTAGAGGCAAATCGACCTATGTGAAGCCTGGATGCAGCCAGAGAATCCCATAGCTTGCAAGGCAATGCGTGTTTGCCCAGCCATCCGTGTTCGGTAAGTATGCTTGTTTGTACTATACTCTACACTTTGTATGTATACCTTTACTAGAAGCACATCTGTTTCTTGCTTTTAAATGTAGGGCATAATGCAAGAGCTATGAAAGCAACATTTCATACATGATTTAGACGAGGATGGCTCGAAATCTGGTGGAGACAAGGCTGCAGTGGGGAGTCTAGCTTTGATATACGAGAAGAGAGTGCACAGTATGTGCAAGGGGATACTTTTTGTACTTCTGCAGAGGCAGAGAAGGAAACCAAGAGTTCTACCGAGACAGAAGAGAAGACAGAGAAGGCTACTGAGAAGGTGCCTACACATTTGGAGAGCATGGTGCACATCTTGATGACGTAGCAGCAGCAGTCGGTGTGGAGGCTGCTTTGAAATTACATTCTAATGGCATTGCCACCCCCCTGAGGATACCCTTCAGCAAATGGCAGCCAAGTTATCAAAGAAGAGAGCAGGCAAAGGAAAAAAAAACAATAGTGAAGTTGGTATGTCATGTTATGTTGTCTAGAAACATTGTAAATATATGTGTAAGATAGAGTTTAATGATCTTTTGTTTTTATGCAGCTAGGCAACATAAGAAAGAAAAAGTAGCACACACACACGGATGCAAGGAGGTGACCCACAGGTAGGAGCAAGGAGTTCTGGACATGCTGAGAAGGGAGAAGATGGCTTGCATGGAGACCCCAAAAGTACTACACCCACACCACACCCACACCACCTATAGCACACCCTCCTAAGCCAAGATGTCCTTAACTAGAGCCCCTTCTATTAGTGGTTGGGCTTCCTTAGAGGTAGAGGCTTTGGATGATGCATTTTCCTATCGCTTCTACATGCATATAAATTATATCTATATATAGCAAATCATCTTGAAATTCCCTTAGAAATAACAAAAATTAAGGAGAAGTAATCTATATCCATATAACAAATCATCTTGAAATTCCCTTAGAAATAACAAAAATTAAGGAGAAGTAATCTACATCCATGTCTTACAAGGTGTTCACTAGGTCCACTTTCTCACAACAACACTTATCAAAGATGTAGCGCCTAGGCCTATAGAGATGGTTGTGAGCCCTCTTGCTCTTTAAACCAACTATGAATTTGTCAATGAGCGCGACAAGTTATATAGTTTTTCTCCAGAGAGAATCTGACTATGAAGGTGTATCTCAAGCCCTTGTATGTAGCCTTTTCATGTGGATTTAGGGACCTAACCAGCTAGCCTTCTTTGCTTTCAAGGCAAAGTCTGAATGAGCGGATCTTGGTGGGATCATCAATCCTTCCCATAACTGTCAAACTTCTCTAGATATTGAATGAGACCCCCATTTTCATCAAATTTGGTCATCAGCTTTGAGATGTGGAATGGCTTACTCCTGGTGAAATCCATGGTTCTAGGTGCCATATGCATGGAAACCCCCCTTCCTACTTCCTATGCCATATGTATGGCAACCCCCTTCCTACTTCATGTACCATATATATATAGCAACTTCCCTTCATGTGCCATATATATGGTAACCACTCTTCCTACTTGTGCCATATGTATGACAACCCCTCTTCCTACTTCATGTGCCATATGTATGGAAACCCGCCTTCCTACTTATGTGACGTATGTATGGCAAACCCTCTTCCTACTTCCTACTTCATGTATGGCGACCCCTCGTCCTACTTCCTACTTCATGTGGCATATGTATGGAAACCTCCCTTCCTATGCCATATGTATGGAAGCCACCCTTCCTACTTCATGTGCTGTATGTATAGCAACCCCTCTTCCTACTTCCTACTTCATGTGCCATACGTATGGCAACCCCCCTTCATACTAACTACTTCATATGCCGATCTGAACATGTATTTGACATTCACGTGGTGGAAGAATGTAAGGGAATGTTTGCTCATAACCTTTGGTCTCAAGGTTTGGAGTTTCAAGCCCCATGAGTTTGAAACTATATGCCCATGAGCTCTGTAAGGTTTCCATTGCCTATGCCTACCCTCAAGTTATGAGCCTACGTGGTGGGCTGAGGAAACATCAGGTGGTTGCCTTGTGGAACACTTGGGTTGGAAGTGGTTATTCGGATTGGTTATTGGGATTGGTTCTTTACCTTTCCTTGCATTCCATGTTCCTCGTCCGAACGAAAAGAAACTAGAACTTGGTTCCACGGTAAAGAATTATCCTAGGTGGGCTCCTTTGAGAGGTGGTACTCTTGCTTACACTATGTACGCTTGCGAATTGGTTTGGGGATCGCCTTGTGGATTGCCCCCCCCTGATGGTGCTACAACAAAAGAGGCATGTCTCGATTGCCACAAGGGAGGTAATGGGGCTACCTGGCCAAGACCAATGGGGGGTATTACTAATTGTGTATTCACCAAAATTTTGGAAGAGTGGCATTTGACATGGTTTATGTAGTTTTGATTGGGCCGAACCTTCAAGGTCTTGGTTTTCCCCCTCATTGAAGCCGTGCCCAAAGATAGGACAATTCCACACCCTTTTCATGAAGTCGTCATACGAGCTTGTTGGAAAATTTGGGGCTTGAAGGACCGTGACGCCTCCCATTTACAGGGTCTCTCATGAGTTCCTCCACCAAGTTTGTGTTCATTTATTGGCTCATTTCTTCCCAAAGCTTCTTGCTTAATGGAAGTTGGCCTTCTTATCAGGGAAGCACTCTTTGATGGGACTGAAACCCACTTGGATTTGAGATTGAGTTTGCATCAAAGAGTTTCTTTGGAGTAAATTAGTCTAGCAAGCACAAATTTTCACAATAGTTAGGAGTGGCTCTTTCACATTGAGTTTTCACATGCTTGGTTATCTCACGGCAAACCTTTCACCAACCATCTTACATCAACTTCTTCCTTTGGTTTTCAAGTGACTAATGGTTCTACACACACGTCATTTCCAGTATGCATTTTCAAGCACATGGAATAACTATCAATATGCCTAGTTGGCAAGTGCTACATTATCCTCTCGGCATGACAAATCCTTGCTATATTGTTAGTCTTTAAACTTAGAATGTCATTATTTTATATCATCAGTGTGTAGGAGACCATTTAATTAGGTCCAACTTGCATCTTTATACGTATAAGAGGTGTTTGATTTATCAACTACCAATGTAATACATTACACTCAAATAATGGGGCCTCCCTTTGAAGAGAGGCTCCATTGGTCTCTAAATACTCATCTACGATAACACAAGGTGTGATGTGTGCAACTTATCATGTGTAATCGTAAAGTTTGCTACTACATGCTTACAACGCAAACGAGCATCCATCATAGTCCTCCTTTGCCAAGGATGTCACGTGCACCCCACATTTCGATGCATGGTGACACGTTAACACTAGCAATGTGCAAGTTTGGGTTGATGATGTGGATTGTGGGCCCTAGTCCAAGGGCATGTTGCTAAGTTGCCAGCTGAATATGCCAAGGTAAGTCGCACACAACTGCCCCACACTTTTGTATCCCACTTGAAGTTGACATGACAACACTACAATGTGCACGGTGACATGACAACACTAGCAATGTGCAAGTGTGATGTGCACTATAAACCTTTGTGAGTCCACTTTGAGAACATGTGTCACCGATTGCCATCGATGCAAGCTAGGGTAAGTCTAAGCAGATGTACATACATAAATGCCGCATAATTCTATTACCAACTTTTGCATATAATATTCCCCTCTTGCTGGTATCCCCTCTTGCTTGATTTGTTGAAGGTAGTTACACTATTTCCAATCGATTCGTTAGTAAGGCAGGTAAAACACTTTCAAATCCCACTACATGAAACCAGTGCTCAGTACAATAGAAACTACATACAAAAAACCTGGAATATTTCCACTGCCAAGTGTATCTTTTATTTTCCGCTACATGAAACCAGTGCTCAGTACAATAGAAACTACATACAAAAAACCTGGAATATTTCCACTGCCAAGTGTATCTTTTATTTTCTCAATTTTGAAATGTTTGGAAAATTTAAGACATTCTAGTTAAATTTTGGCTTTAAAAACTTGAAATAGTCCGGGCATGGGGAAAGGGAAATCTATAAGGTTCCTTAGTAGACCTTTAAAATTGTAGCATAGTATGTTTTATAATTTGTTCACAAGAAAGTGTTCATAGTGTTATCTATGAACACTATCTGGAGCAGTCGGGCAGCAGGTGCAATAGTGGGCCATACAACATGCCAACCAAGCCAACAGCGAAAAAGGGGGCAGCAATTGCTCTGTAACAAGGTCATGCCTCTTCCCTCATTCATCCCCTAATTCCTAGCTAAGGGACAAGTCCTCAACATCAACAGGAGCATCCAGCATGACATCAATATTCTTATTCAAGGTAGATGGACACAGGCAAGCGTATCACATCAAACCTGGCAAAACAAGGTATTCCAAATCCCTCCCTCAATAGACAGTTGCTGCGGAAAGGACCTGTACTAGCAGCAAGTTCTAGCCTACTGTTCAGCCTGGGTATAGGCTCATGTTCTCAACTCAACAAGAAGGATATATTCAGGTCAAGGACGAGATCGGCATTGTACATATTTCGCTTCATAATAAAGCAAATACACCGCAAGGTGGGGGGCCTTCGGTGGGTTGCATGTTGTAATTGGTGCGCTCTCTCCCCCCTCGCTTCTCTTCAATTAACATACCACAATAAATGCACATTCTAGTCGTGTGTACAAGGCTTCTGCGTGTGATAAAGGCCCTCCTCAATGGATTGACCTATGCATGAACTCTTCAGCATCATACACCCTACTGCAATATTTGATACAAAACCTATTCCCACATTCTTCAGTTGTAAACTAACACATAGAAGAGCCAAGGACCGATACAAGATTTGATTGAAGAGAGTGCCAACTTTCTTAGTGAGAGCTACCCAACAGCCCAAATTGCACCAGGAATTGTGGAGATGCAGACAGCCCATCGATACTTCCTTTAAAGCTGCAAATAGACACATAATTACTAGTCTTCACAAGAAGACAACTTACTATTTGAAAGAGCTATATCAAACTTGCTGATACACTCCATCTAGCCACACTGAACCATATCATGAAGACAAAGTGAAAACCTCAAAATGCCATTGATAGCCAAGCAGCATGGATCAGTCTTTGTAGTAGCTTAATCATCCCCGCTTTATAAAATCCTCAAACCCGTGTAAGGTTCAAGGACTTCTTGTGGGACAAATTCACCATCATGAAATCAGCACCCTGGAGACCTTGCATCAAGTACGCTTGGACCATAATGTTTTTGAAGGACCAAAAGGCTGATCGGGTATGTCCACTAGAAGATCCAAAAGATAACCAGGAAACCAAAAGTGATGGAAGGGCCTAGCATTCTGTAAGGTGCTGACACTGTTAAGGTCCACCTCCATCAGACCACCTAATGTTGCACAGGCTTAAGAGGATGTGCTCGCACAGAGTCCATGTCAAGATTTGCATCTAGCTCATCATCCAGCTCCCCTACGACGGCACTAGAAACATGACAATTGAAAGATCAACAACAGTCCTACAGAAAATCACAATTTTGAATTGTAAGAGCAGATAAGGCATCTTACATGTTGTCCCCTCGTATAATGTAAAGCCCTAGGACTAACTGTTCAACACCAACCTGAAAACCAACAAACAAGCTATGAAGCATCCGAGTAGAAATCAAACATCCCAAAGGTCTTAAAATTTAATGTAGCAAGACGCTTTTCAACAAATTAAACAAAGAAAACACTAGACACGTGTTGCTCCAGCAGTGTTTAGACTAGGGATTCCAGCTTCTTGGACACGGGTAAGCAGACTCCATTTGAGACCAGCTGGCCCAAGGACCAAAGAATTGGAGGGTACCCTGCAGACCCACATCCCCATTACACAGTATGGGCAGGCCACCAGGCAGCAGGCAGGCTAGACAGAGTGGGCAAGCCCAACAGCATCAAGTACACCTGGTGTGAAAAAAGGCTGGTCAAAGTAAAAGCATTAAACCTCAGCCTAGCCAGCCCATATCCAGCCAACGTGCAAAACATGGGCTAATTTACCCCACCCCATTCTTCGTTATCGTTGTTGTTGGCTTCAGCCTATGCTGGTCCAGCACATGAGTGCGCCAAATCAGCAGGAAATCAGCAGCAGATCAATCCTCTTCAGTTGCAGACACGGTTTATCTGTTAAAAGAGGTTCACACAGATTTGTGTTGTTAGCTGGGAGGTTCTTTAGCTTTATTTTCATTCTCAGTCTGCACTGGTAGAGTTGGCAGGCTTGTACAGAGAGCTTATGCTCACAAAAGTAACATGGTTAACAGAAGTTTACACATCTGTGCGTGCATGTGAATCAGTTCAAGCATTTTTTTAATCTCTGTTATTTACTTGATAGGCCCTTACATTTGGTAAAGAGCTCCTTGGGTAATAAAATACTCGAAGGGGGGAGTCGGCCCATTCCGGCCTCTATATACCGGATCTTGTATATAGTGCATAGTTCATACAGCTTCACTCTCTCTTCTACGTTTGCTCTTCCAGACACAGTTCAGTGTTTTTCAGGCTGGTGGTTCTCTTGCGTTTGCTCATCTTCATGTTGGTGTCTTGCTACGTTGTGCTCTCAGCATTTTTGCTCATATCCGCTGCGTATTCCGACATAGTATCAGAGCCCCAGGTGGCTTGAAGGTTGGAGACTTTGAAGAGCTTGCGGGACTGTTTCTTGAAGACCTTGGAGCTTGCGGGAGATTTGAAGAGCTTGTGGGACTGCTGGTTTTTTGGTGCTGATTGGAGATCTCTTGGGCTATTCGGGGCTTGGAGATTGGGTAGAAGGCGGCCATCACCGTTGGACAGACACCTTGCATATTAGTTGCAGCCTCTTCTTCATTTTTTTTCCCCACCCACCCTCCTTTCACAAGACCAAAGTAACCCCCCGGAGATGGCAAACTTGCTTGAGATGGCTGAGAAGCACATGAAGATCCCTACTCTCCCCACGTTCCCGGTGGATCGACACTTGGACGGGACCAACTATGGCATCTGGAAGGTTATGAATTTAGAACACTTAATTTAACAGTAATTAAACAATGGAAACAACATCAGCAACACAAATACTGAAAATACAAATGACACCGGCACTGGGGCCGGAAAGGGCCGGCCCCCCCCTCAATACTTTTTGTATTTCTTGGAGTATTTATATTTGTACAGGTGTCAGGGGCCTGACAGGCCAAATTTCTCCACAAGGGAGTAAAAACAACCAAATAGAACTCGTTCAAGTCGATGAAGAGGTGTTGGACGGGGTAGCCCCAAATCACAGGCTCATTCCCACCTTCACTAGGTGGACATGTGCCTTTCACTGGTCTTCCTGCACCAACAGGCACGTCCGTACTAACGTAGGCCACGGGTACACCGCGGAGGGAGCATGGCCTGGTTCTCCCCAATGAGCTTTGCTCCCAAATTCCCTGGTGAGTCTAACCTTCACTGGCTCTCAGAAACTCTAAGAGCGCGGTTAACAACACCACACAGGGAAATATACTAGCCACACCAGGAAGAATTTCCCAAACATGGTCAGCATATACATGCCATGCTCTTGCACTACACAACTTAAAGCATTTTTTGAATTTAAATTAGCAACTTTCAGATTTATTCAAATGAGAAAAAGAATATGAGAGCACCTGGTACGGTGAGTACAATCTAGATACAACCGATACAATTTGTAGCAAGTACAATCAAGCACATTAGGTACTTCACACGTGTGCAGGTCCAACCAACCACGTACTATGCAAGTACACAAGGGCAACCAGCAGGTACACCAGGGCAACCAACAGGTACAGCAAGTACTGTCAAAACCCCATCGAATCTCCTCGTAGAATGCTCCTAGTTCAAGACTCGAAACCTGCCAACAAACAAATAAACAAGAAGGGGATGCAGACCTGACTCACCACCCAACCATGACAGCCGTGGGCAAGCCCACAATCTTGGCTATCCCCACCGAGCCACAAGCTGAGCTAACTAGGTTGACATACAGACCAATCTCTACCTACCGACTTGCTCGTTCACGAGGCACACTCTGATACCACTGTCAAAACCCCACCGGATCTCCTCGTAGAACGCTCCTGGTTCGAGACTCGAAACTTGCTAACAAACAAATAAACAAGAAGGGGGTGCAGGCTTGACTCACCACCCAACCATGACAACCGTGGGCAAGCCCACAATCTTGGCTGTCCCCACCGAGCCACGAGTTGAGCTAACTAGGTTGACGTACCGACCAATCTCTACCTCGCGATGCCCCATACCGCCACGAAGCTACCCTCGCAGGCCTCGAGATTGCTGCCGGCCTCGGCTACGTAAAGCAATTGCACGTCTGCACTAGATTCAGGCTCCAGACCATAAAGCTCTCACAAATCTCGTGAGACTCTATATGACTAATGACTAACCTTGGCCACCCTTTTATAGGCTCTTGGCCGGTCATCGGGCATCCACACTTGGGCGCCCGCCTGTCCATACTTGGGTGCCCGCCCGTTAGTCTATCCCTAACTCAGCTCGCCAATCAACCTACCTAGCTCCAAGCTTCCCCAAACCTCGAAGCTAGTCTTGCGTGCGTGTAGCACACGGTAGATACACACTGTGCACATGACAAGTACACCAGGGCAGCTAGCAAGTACAGCAAGTACTCCATGGCAGCCAGCTGGTACAGCAAGTACACCAAGGCAGCCAACAAGTACAGCAAGTACTCTAGGGAAGGCAGCAGGAACACGTGGGCAGCTTCAAGCGGGTACAACAGGGCTGGTACAGGCATGGACAGCCAGCAGGACTGTGTGGCAGGTACTGCAGGGCTGCCAGGCGTGTACAGCAGGTAGGTACAGGGTAGGTACAGGCAGGTACAGCAACCAAGTACAGCCAATAGCAAGGAGGCGTGGGCAGCTTCAGGCGGGTACAGGCGATGGATAGAATAGGCTGCAGGCAATGGAGAGAAAGAAGCCACCAACCTACCACATGGGGAATTTTCAATAATGTTCCATGCAAAAGCCTTATCAAAGGTTATAAACCTTAGATCCAATTTAATACTATGGGCACGGAAATGTCCAGCCCTTCTTTTAAATGTGTGTGAACACATTAGCTTATAAACATTAAAGTTAACCATAGCTTATGGATTTTAACATTTTAAAAGGGGCAAAATGACAATACTTACCACCTGTTCACACGTCACGCCACCAAGTCAGCAAACAGCATTCCTAGGTACACTGGGGACGTCCCCATCCAGTGTACTGGCACGGCATAACAAGCAGACACACGCAAACAAGTCATGCAAAAACAAATTTATGCATGCAGGCATAAATGCATGTGCAAAAATAGTGGACAAAATCTCCCTTTCATGAAACTTGTACAAGAGGTTCCTGTCGGGCACAAAACTGGCGCGACAAATATAAATAAATATGTCCTGATCTTCCTATGGAGTGACAGTCCCATAGATAAGACACCATCCTGGACATACACGGGGGCTCCCGTCCATACAGCACGAAGCAAATCACACGGGTGACACGAAACTAGTTCCTATCCATGTGACGCAGCACTGGTCGCACACGGGTGGCAATGATCTGGCTCCCATCCATGTGACACCATAAAATTGGCCCTTTCACATGGGACACTGGCCTGGCCCCATGTGAACATGGCACAAATCTAGCCGCTCTATGGAGTGACAGTCCCATAGAAGTGGCTCCAAAAATGGAGATGGACCAAATGGTGACAACCGTCGGTCATTCAGAGTCACTTTGTTCGTGAGCAGTTTTTTACTGATGACATCTTGCTAGAGTTTTGTTCGACGGACGACAATGCGGCAGACCTCTTCACAAAGGCTCTACCTCAGGCGATGCTCCGGTAGCACTCTAGCGCACTGGGGTTGGTTCCACATCTAGGAGCTGAGAGGGGGTGTTAGCAGTCATCTCTTGTTTGTACATTATCTCCCAAAGGACCTTTGTTGTGGGTGTACCTACCCAGGAACTTTGCTCACTGTTCCTCCACTTTTCCCCACTTTTCATGTTTTTTTTCCATTTTTTTGGGTCGTGGGGAGCTGTGATCTGTTGGCCGACTAGATGTTTTGTTGTCGACTGTTTTTAGTGCTGGCCGACTGATGTGATCTGGTCGTGAGCATTCAGGGCTACTGTCGGCCTGTTTTGGGCTGGCCGACCAACAACCCAGGGCCATATATATAGGTGGCCTGCCCCCCACACTTATTTGTTGTATTGGGTATTGTACCGGATCTTGTATATAGCGCAAAGTTCATACAGCTTCACTCTCTCTTTTGCGTTTGCTCTTCCACACACAGTTTAGCGTTTTTCAGGCTGGTGGTTCTCTTGCATTTGCTCATCTTCATGTTGGTGTCTTGCTACGTTGTGCTCTCAGCAGTTTGTCTCATATCAACTGCGTATTCCGACAGATCTATGTTAAGATTAGGATCAAGTAGTACAATTTCCGGATCCTAGGATCAAAGTGGTCCGATTCATGGACCACTCTTGGGGAGATCACGTGTGTGTGATAGAACCAAGAGTAGGACCCTTGGACCAGTTGACCATTGTGCATCTAGGACAAGACAAGCGTATGGCTTCGTACTAGGACACTAGTCCAAGAAAGAACTTGGTTGTGTGCAACAGCCTACTAAGGCCCGACTTAGCTTGTCACTCAGTATTGTCTAGCTTGAGTGTAGCTAGTAGAGTCATCGAAACTTTTGGGTAGAATCAAATGTATAGTTCATTGTTTTCCCACGATGACACAAGGCATATTGATTCCAGAAGTAGAGAGGATTATTGCATTTTACTTGGCACAATAAAGACTTTTGAGGATCGAATTCTACTTTGCAATTACAACTTTGAATGAAGAATTTACTTTTGAGATTGGCTTTTGTGCCCATGTTTTAGGTATTTGTGATGTTACATTGGCTTGTCTCAACTTAACCTTCTTCGGGGGACCATTTCTTAAATTGGAACATGTGGCAAGACAATGGATCAAAGTGAGATAAGTGGCCTCACACTTGTCACCTCAGCGCTCCACTTGTCATTATAGCTTTTTCTTGCCATTTTAGCTCATGAGAGCCCCAAATCTATAAATTGGAGCCCTCTCTCAAACTTTGTTGCTGCAAACTAGTGTCTACAATGTTGGTTGCTTGCATTCTTGTCTACAACACTATGGAGTCTCTACACTACTTCACTTTCCCCCGCAAAAGGATAATCTACCTCTAGCTTTTCTATGACAGTATTCTTATTATATCAAGTGTATTTGCCACTGTACTTGCTGTACCAACCATTGTACCTATTGTACAACCATTGTACTTGATGTACCAACCTATGTACGAGTTGTACCATTCCATGTACCTACTGTTCCAGATTCTATACCTACAGTTCCACTTTCTCTATCTACTATTCCAATTGTTTGTGTGGGAGAAAGAAGAAGCAGGGTTAGGTTAATTCATGTGTGGGAGACATACACAGAGAGAACAAGGGAGAGAGAGAGAGAGAGAGTTGTGGGGATAAGTCAACTCACCAAGTGTGAGTGTGTGACTCCCCTATCACACATGTATATTGCACTAGTACACATAGTGCACTTAGTACATTAAAAGTACTAAGTGTACTATGTACTATAACTTATGGGCTTGTACACACTATAAGGGTGGGCATAACGCCTTTACCCCAACAACCTCCCACTTAAAGGCAAAGTGCCCTTAAATGAAGGAAAAGAAAAAATCAGCATGTACATGATAATATACAAGGCCATATCAAGGCTGAAACTGGCCTCATCCAATGCCCATCAAGTGTCTGCAATGAGCAAACCGCTCCGGAGGCAAACTCTTTGTCAACAGATCAGCCGGGTTGTCATCCGTATGAATCTTAACAAGCTGAATTTGCTTGTTCTCTATCACCTCTCTGATGAAGTGATACTTCACATCCACATGCTTCGTCTTTGCATGAAAGACAGGGTTCTTTGCCAACTGGATGGCACTCTGACTATCACAATGCAACAATGGAACATCCCCTGTATATCCCAAATCAACCACTAACCGAGATAGCCATAATGCCTCCTTGCAAGCCTCTGTGGCTGCAATATACTCAGCCTCTGTAGTAGATAAGGCAGTGCACTTCTGCATCCTGGATATCCATGACACAGCACCTCCTGTGAATGTAAACACATAACCGGTAGTAGACTTCCGGTTATCTGGATGACCGGCATAATCCGAATCCGTGTAACCATGCACTAATGCATCCTGTTTGCCAAAGCAAATGCACATATCCTGTGTGCCCTTCAGGTATCTCATGACACCTTTCACTGCTTCCCAATGCTTCTTGCCAGGGTTGGCCATGTATCTAGAAACCACTCCCACTGCAAATGCAATGTCCGGCCTAGTAGCAACCATGGCATACATGAGACTGCCACAAGCTGAAGCATACGGAATCTTGGCCATATCAGCCCTGTCTCTATCTGACTGTGGGCTGTCCATAGCACTGAGTTTCACATATGGAGGCAAAGGAGTACTAGTCTTCTTCCCCCCGTCCATATTGAACCTCTGCAAGACTTTGCCAATGCATTCCTTCTGAGACAAATACAACACATGCTGATTTCTGTCCCGAAGTATCCGCATACCCAAAATGTGATTTGCATCACCCAAATCCTTCATATCAAAGGTTTGATGCAGCCTCTGCTTCAAGGCATCCATCTCCTTACGAGATTTCCCGGCAATCAACATATCATCAACATACAAGATGAGGATCAATAGACTGCCATCCAAAGCTTTTTTGGTGTACAAGCAGTGATCTATGTCACTTCTCCTGAATTTCTGTGATTTCATGAATGTATCAAATTTATGATACCATTCCCTTGGTGCCTGTTTGAGCCCATAAAGACTCTTTTTCAGCTTGCATACAAGCTTCTTCTTTCTCCCACAGTCTGAACGGAAGTGCAGCCAGCAGCTTGAAGGCGCACAACTGAAATGGGTAGCTCCAGGAGTGACTTGCTCTGATACCAGTTGTGTGGGAGAAAGAAGAAGCAGGGTTAGGTTAATTCATGTGTGGGAGACATACACAGAGAGAACAAGGGAGAGAGAGAGAGAGAGAGTTGTGGGGATAAGTCAACTCACCAAGTGTGAGTGTGTGACTCCCCTACCACACATGTATATTGCACTAGTACACATAGTGCACTTAGTACATTAAAAGTACTAAGTGTACTATGTACTATAACTTATGGGCTTGTACACACTATAAGGGTGGGCATAACGCCTTTACCCCAACATTGTTTACCTCTTGTACTAGCTCTATTGGTGCTGCCCCGACCTGCTGGTTGCCCGTGGTCTTGCTGCCTGACTTGTTCATGGTGTCTAAAGCTATCTTGACTCTTCTACACCGGTTTTATTGCTGCCTGAGTTTGTATTTCATCGATCTTTTGGATTTATGGTATATATGGAAGTATTATTTGCTTCACCTGAGTTTTTCTATCACATATGGCATCTTGAAGACCCGTGGTGTTGGGGAAGATCATTACCCACATGGGAAGAGATGGTTAACACACGTTCATGGAATTTTGGGGCTTCTTTTGATGATAGCCCATGTGTATGGTCTAATGATGGTTGCATATGGATAATCTGGCATCTCTCGTGGGAAGTGTAAGGCCCTCAAAGCTTATACATGATGTTTTTTTACCTTAGGTAAAAAAGTACTAAGGGGGGGCGGGGGGGGGGGGGGGGGGTCGACCCACTCTGGCCTCTATGTGGTGTTAGATGTACACATCTCTCTTTTACAATTTTGTGGAATTAAGTGGCATATGCTTAAGGTTGTGACAAAATTAAGTGTTTAATCGCATTAAGGGTCAAGTGATTTGCAAAATCCCTACCCACTCGGAGCTACATGATGTCACAAGCTTGGACATTTCCGTGAAAAGGAGTTTGGTGGATTTTGGACGCCCGAATATGCATTAATGTACAAGCTTGGGAAATGGGGGATTATCTAGTAGAGAAGAGTGCCTAAAGCTTGGTCTACGTGCCCAAGATGGTTTCTTGGACACATAAATAGACATTGGAGCTAAAGTGTCAAGTGAAAAACATGTACGGTGAGCTCCCGAGCATTTGGGAGCGATCTAGCATTGAAACATGTTCTAGATGGTGCTCACATAGATTTCTAATAAGGTGGAATACAAAGGAATAGACTCCTAAAATCTAGGAAAATTCCATTCGCGTCATTACATCCGTAAGCTCAGTAAATGGGGGGACTTGTTGAAGCACCCTCTGATGCAAACATACCAACTGGTACATCCACTTGATATGACAACACATCTGGTAGCATGCCCATCTATGGTGCCTCCATGACTTTAGGAATTGAGATACTTCACCCAATGCAATCGAAAAACGAGAAGAGTCCTCTTATACGCGCCGCAAAACCAAAGCAATCACCATTGAAGCCAAAGATTCTCCACCTATTGCAAACAACAACTATGTAAACTCTCCTTTAGAAACTTCCTTTGTTCAAGCTTGTGTCCTCGTGCAATTCAACACCCTTGTGTATGCTCGACCTGAGAAATGAAAAAAGCTAAGACGTGCACACATGCATATCCTTCACACTCATCCTTTGAATCTGAAGAAGCCGCCTCCTCAAATTGTTGCTTCAATGTCCTTACGCAATCTATCACAAATCCCTAATTTCTCGGAGTTTTTGGACTTCAATGCAAATGCCCAAAGAGCATTGATAACTTGTGCTTCAGTGCAGATGCCTGAAGAGGTTTTGGATAGAGCCACAATGGTCATCAAGACCTATGAGGACTCAACGCAATAACCACAGTACCAATGTGAATTCCGGCCATGTACACGTGTACACATGGTGCTAGTGACGATTCCGACAATGTGCACACGGGTATTGAGAGGCAGGTGGAATTCCTCGAAGTACAAGAAAGCAGATGGGTGATTCTCCAAGTTTACATATGCATAATGCATTCATATGTGTGTCCGACAGTTATTTTATTTGTGTGACATTGTTTCGTTTGCCTAGACAATGCCACGTATTTTGTAATTACCTCAAAAAGGGTTGAGCACAATCTTGACACACACTTAAACTATTAATACTATTAAACAAGATGAAATAGCACAAAACCAAATGAGATAGCAATGCAGAAATTTAAATGACACTGCAATGCTGAACAGGGCCAACCCCCCTTGTAATATGATTGTATTCCTCAAGATATAAGTTTCATGGGCATCACATGCCAAATTTCCAATGACATCCATTGCAATGAAAACCAATCCCCAGTGTCTTGCCACAAGCAGCTATGCTCCACTGGCACCCATACACAAGCATGTGTATGCTTGGCCGAGTCATAGAAGACCTTAATTGTCAAGCATGCGACGCAGATGTAGAGTAGGTAAATAGAACTTGAAGCTCTTACCGCTGAATTTGCTGAAATTTGAGAGAAGAAATTAGCTTTTAATTCCCAAGGACTGGATAGCAATGTCGCACTCATTTGCCGACTGATCCAAGAGTTGGAGAAGCAAGAAACCATGCCAAAAGGTATGTGTATGGACTGGTTATGTTGGAAATTGTCTTCCTTCACCTCCTCATGAAAAAGGCGCCCATTTCCTTGGAAGGAAGGGAGAGGATAAGCCTTTCCATACAAATAATGGGTGGCCATTGGGCCACCTCAGCAAGGGGCACACCTCTCCCATAAGTGGAGAGGGTGCCCAATAAGCTGTCCACACTCAAAGAGTGCTTGATTTATGAGAGTTTGGCCGGCCGCCATCCAACTTGTGTCCAAACTCACTCTACAATACAGATTCACGTGCACGGTTCACGAAAGGATGTCCCCAACCCATAAACTAGACACACAGATCTTGCATGCAATAAAACATTTCATGCGAAAACAATTCCAAGCATGCAAGTATGCCATGCATAAGAATGTATTGGACACCCTTTCATTTAGCTTATACCAAGCGGTCATTCCTGGCGTAGACATTATGTCCCTAGGCCAACCGGAATATCGTAATCTGGATATGGACGCGGACCAAAATCCTCGGCCTCTCATATGCAGCCTACTGGCCCTTCGTGTACACACCATGCCCTTACAATGAGGTGCCAGTTCACATGACCCTCAACGTAGACGTAAGTCCCCTGCCACCACGAGGTGTCATGTCTACACTATGGAGCCCGTCCATAGGTCTAGAAGCATAGAAAATGCCCAACTAGTGAAATATTTTGCATGTGAATCCGCTAACAAACTCTGCAATTAAGTATAAACAAAAATGGAAAACGCACATAGACCCAAGCATCTAGCTCACCGTCGTACCATAGAGCCATTCAAGCTCACCCTCGAGCACAAGGGGATAGTAGCATCAGAGACATGGCTCCACGTGCAAATTCCCTAGTGTCCCATACCACCAATACACACCCATCGGATGTAAGCACGGAGTAGTCTCAAGGCCTTGAGTCCAGGTCTGAGAAGCTCTCCCTCAAATTGACTCGTGAAGTCACTTATATAGGCCTCCTATAAACTAGAAGCCAAATATAGCATGTGTCTCATAAAAGCTACTTACCCTCACGTAAGATGCCTTACGCCTAGGCTATGGTTAACCTAACCTAAAGGTCTTAACCCTAGTTAGCCTTGGGATGTAACATACTTTCCCCCTTAAGAATCATTGATATCCTCAGCAATGACTCTGGGGAAGTGACTCTTCAGACTACGCACTGACTCCCATGTAGCCTCAACCTCAAGCCCTCCTTTCCATTTGATCAAGTACTTTAAATAGATGGTATGCCAAGACCATCTAGTATATCAATCTAGAACCCGAGTATTGTATGGCCAATCCAACCAGTTCTATAAATATGTACAACCACTCTAGCACATCAGTCCTACTCATGTGAAATATACCTAGTTATGTCCTCGAGATTCCTCCACTGGCACAATCTCATCACCTTCACCCAAATGTTCTTTCAAACAACTACTGTGAAACACACCGTGAATCTTGATTCCAGGAGATAGTGCTACCCAGTAAGCCACATCACTAACCTTCTCTGTGATCAAGGACCACAACATCGAGAAGATAACTTGTAATGCTTGCCATTCCTCATTGTCTTAGAGTCCTTTGGGACTTTAAGATACACCCACATGCCCTCATGTAAAACTCTTGGGGTCCGTCTCGTTGGTTAGTCACTAGTGTAATACTGAGTGCGATCCTCAGCACTCTTTACGCTTTCCCTTGCAACTTTTACAATACCATGCATATCTTGCAAGAAATTCATTCCTGATTGCAACTTGGCCTCCCGTAGTCCTATGGCAATGGGGCATAGTAGCAGAGGAACGCCGTTTCCACCCCTTGGAAACGGTGGAACGCATTCCCCCAAGGCTGAGATGCCTAAACCGGGTGGATTGTGCACGGGGGAACGATTTGGCATGGGAACGGCCAAGGGAATGTGGGGGAACGTGGGGAAACGGTTACATGGAACGTCTGGCTGCCGTTCCCCCTTTGGGGAACGTTTTTTATGTTTGGCCAAGAAAAAAAAAAGAGAGAAAGTGTACCTGTTGTCGCGAGCCGCTTGTGGATATCCTTGAAAGACGTACCCTATTGTCGCCTGCCCGCATACTTCCTAGGCCCGTGAGGCGTGCCTGCTTGACAGCTTTGAGTCACGAGTGGCCTCCTCTCGAGTCTCTTTCGACATTGACTCCTACTTTCCAAGGCTAGGCAGCAAGGCTACGTACTTTTCCCTCTCTTTCTCTCTCGTTCCCCCTTACCATTCCCCCTCATTCCCGTTCCCCCCTGTGGCCCATTCCCATTCCCCTGATGGGGCTTTCGTTCCGTTCCCGTTCCCGTTCTGGTTGCTACTATGCAATGGGGCCAGAGGCTGTCGGCTAGCAACAAGATACAAAAAGATGGAAAAAAACTAATAAACCTAGAATAATCCAAATAAATCCCCTTTTTAGGACCGGACAAAATGCCATTTTGGACACCCCCTCTTAGGCCAAAAAGGGGACCATGAGAGAAGATGGAGGATGTCAGGGTCCCGCACTGACACACTGGCAAAAGGAATGTATCCCCCTCTGGAAACAAAGTCTTATAAAGTCAGAGAGGGCGATCATGATGGCAATGGTAGTGAAGGTGAGTTGATGTAGATGGGTTGATTGTCTCCTAAGGTAAGATCTTGAACGGGGCTCTCCTCTGAGTAAGAAGTTCCATTCCCTGTGTGGTCCAGATCAGAGTTTGGAAAATCAACTTCTGTTGAGAAAAATTGGTCCTCCAGGAGTGCAGGTAGACGAGGCATGCCGTGTGCTCTCGAGGTCTTCAATCCCTTTGCTCATGATAGCTCTAATACCATGTGAGGGCAAAAGGACGAAAGGACCAGATGTACGAGAGATCAGAGCAAAACAACACAACATGAAATAGGTGAGTGAGTCTATATATAATGGTGAGTGAACATACGTACAAGAGCCCTCTAATGTGAAGTAGTAGACCAGTGCAGAAGCAAAGAGGATGTCAGAGCTGAAGCACGGTCGGTGACGCAGGCTCGCGTCAATGTGAGGCAAAGACACTCCGTGAGGTGGTCGGTGTCGAAGGCTCGCATCGGTGGATGCAGAGGCACTCCGAGGTGGTAGTGAGCAGCGGAAGAGATGCAAACTCTGGTGACAAGGGTGTTGCGGTACCTTAGTGGTGCTGAAGAGCAGAGAGGGCTTCCGTCCCGAGTGGTGCAAGCTCTGGTGACAAGGGTGCTACAATACCTGAGGGGTGGTGAAGAGCAGTGAGGGCTGTCGTCCAGAGTGGTGGTGCAAGCTCTGGTGACAAGGGTGCTGCAATACCTGAGTGATGGTGAGGAGCAGAGAGGGCTGCCATCCCAATGAGGTGAGATGGTGTGCAGAGAGGGCTGCTGAACCGTGGTAAACAGTAGGAGAAATACAATGGAGTGCTGTAGCAGAGGGCTGATGTCCCAAGATATGTACTGATGATAAAACGCTGAGGTGTTGTACTGTGTAGTAGAGAGTGGGCTGCTGTCCCGAAGTGTAAACTGGAGATAAAACACTGATGTGCTGAAGTGTAGCAAAGAGGGCTGCTGTCCCATGAGCTGAAGATAAAACGCTGATGATATGTAGCAGAGAATGGGATGTTGTCCCAAGGTATGCTGCTAAAGGAAAAACGTTGCTGATATGCTATCAACGAAGAAGATGTGCTGATGTAGGGTAGGCGCCGACAGCAGCAGATAAATGATGTGGTGGTACCGGATATGTCTATGAAGTGGTATGAGAGAATGAATGAAGAGGTAATGCTATATATAGTCAAGCGGACTGCTAGTCGGCCAAGCCAAAGACTGTCGGCAAGTAACAAGACACAAAAAGATGGAAAAAATCTAATAAACCTAGAATAATCCAAATAAACCCCCTTTTTAGGGCTGGACAAAATGCCATTTCCAGAAAAAGTGCGGGACAAGAATGCTCTAGTGTTGTTTGACAAGGGAGCCACAGATAATTTCATTTCCATAGGGCTTGCGGAACAATTGGGTACCAAACCCGAGGAGATGGGACCGGCACTGCATGCGGAACAAGTGTTTCATGGTGATGTAGTGACAGTAATGCCTATCATTGATAAGTTGAGGATTCATGTCTAGGGTTATGTGGACTACGAGGATTTCTATATTTCACCTTTGAAGCCCTCATATGTCATCTTGGGGATGCCATGGTTCCGTCGAAAGAGTGCTATTATCCATATTCCCGAGAGGACTATTTCTTTTAAGCATAAGAATAAGGATATCACTATTGTAGCAAAGAAGAAGGGAGATACCATCCCTCTTGTATCCCATGTATCTATTTCCAAAGCAATAAAGTCTTCCATCTTTGCGTATATGATCTTTGTAAAGGATAAGAGTGAAGACTCAGTGAAAGATTTGAACTCTTGAGAGGGAGAGACTACAGTTTCTAGAGAAATACAAGGATTGCTTCATAGATATTATTCCAAGAGAGTTGCCTCCTGAGTGACCAAAAGATCATGTGGTAGAGTTGATTCCAAGGAGTTCACCCCCGAATCAACCTCCTTACCGTGTGAGTGCAGTACAACAAGACGAGATTATGACACAAGTACAAGACTTGCTATCAAAGGGGTTGATATGTTCTAGTTCTTCACTCTTTTGTTCTCCAGTGCTTCAAGTGCAGAAGAAGGATGGCTCATTCTGCACGTGCGTGGATTACAGAGCCTTGAACAAGATTACAATCAAGAATCAGTTTCCTATACCGAGGGTTGATGATATATTGGATCGGCTAGAAGGCACGGCATACTTTAGGCGGATTGACTTGAAGAGTGGCTATCATCAGATCCAACCACAAGATATTCACAAGACTGCCTTCCATACCACTTTTGGATTGTATGAGTATTTGGTGATGCCTTTTGAACTCACAAATGCTCCGACTACCTTCAACCCCATGATGGATCGGATCTTTAGACCACATTGGAAGAATGCAAGCACTTTCATGTGTTTTCAAAGACCAAAGAGGAACATAGAAAGCATTTAGCTAAGGTATTTCAGGAGGTGCAGGAGCACAACTTGTTCATCAAGAAGAGTGAGTTTTTCTTAGACATACATTACCTTGGATATATAGTATCTAAGGAAGGAGTGCAGATGGATCTAGCAAAGCTTGAGGCCACACATAAGTGAGTGTTCACACCCATTTAGGGACTATTCACACACACAAACACATATACGGGTACATAAACGGAGGTACATGCACACATACATGAGACTTTCAAATACCCAGCAAACCTCCCTTCGAAGTGAGAGTGGAGTTATGAGGAATAGCCTTCATACTTATGGTGATTTAGACTCACATGATGCAAAAGATCACAATGGACGTGATACAACAAATCACAGCTAAGTTTGCGAATGGAGCCCCGACTCAAAACAAGGCTAACCAAGAAATTACATAGCCTTTTATAACACAAGGAGGCACAAACATTTAGGTAGAAAAAACACACACAAGATTATTTTTCACATTTCGGGAGACATCCGGGGCAGATAACCTTAACTCACACACACAACACAAAAATTACAAATTCCGGGGAAATCAAGATGAATCCCCCCCTCGTCGATGCCAGTGATATCACTTTTTCAGCTTCCAATGCACCGTCACCTGGAGCAATGGCCAGAGGATAGTCAGCGAAGCCAAGTGTCTTTGATGTTGAGTTCCACTGTTGCCAGAATGCCTCAAGGTAGTACCGCCGCCTCTGGTATCCATGGAGGTGACACTAGTTGATGTAGAAGGCATCAATTTTACCATTTTGTGTCAATATTTGAAAAAGTCCCAAAAAATAACCGCATATTGTTGGAGTATGCATAGGGAAGCATAGAGAGAGAGAGAGAGAGAGAGAGAGAGAGAGAGAGAGAGAGAGAGAGAGAGAGAGCAATTGTTGACAAGATCACTTTATTGAATAGCAAGAGGCTTACAATGGTGATAGTCAGCAAATAGGCATTACAATGTGCTTGGGATTGGATATAACAAAAGTGATGAGGGAGGCCCTTTATATAGGGAGACCATGTACTAGCCGACTACATATGGGGCAGGCCGACTGCCCATGACTTGCATAAATCAAGAGAAAATACATAAACCCCAATAAAGGCCCAGTTCCCAAAACACTGAGATGCACAATATTCTAACACACACACCCTCTGCAGCTCAGTGTGTGCAAAAGTCTAAAGAAGATAAGCTAATGAAGATCCAACCATGGACACTCCAGTATTGCACAGTACAGGATACACCTCGAAAAGAGCACCTACCAAATTAACTCCTCGAAACAAAATGCCACCCTGAACAGCAAAGAAATCTCCTTGGCTTCGAATTCCCACACCAGTGTGCAGTGAATTCCAAGTATATAGAATGATGCATTGTCGGACAAACCACGCCCATAATCCATCAACAGTGGACTGGAAACACATCACGTCCCAAAATCTCAAACAATGAACTCGGAACACATCCTTTCCATAGTCTCTGCTACACCAAGCAATGAACCTAAAATACATCTAGTCCATAGCTCCCAAAGTTGACCTTGTCCTGCCAAAATTTTGATTGGTTGGAACTCCGACTCACGGTAACCATGCACTAGAAAATGGAGCTACTAATAGCCCCTTCTCCTGCCCCCAAGCCTCCTCTGGCTAGAAGCACATGGGAGGAAACTATTTGTATAACTAGAGAAGAACACCATCCTGCTCCTGGGAGGCCTAGATGAGTCACTAGAAGTATCTATATCACTATCTTGAGTCATGTCTTTAGTCATGTCTTTGCCCTTCTTCGGGGATGAAGACTTGCCCTTGCCCTTGTTCTTGGACACGCACTCCTTAGACAAATGTCTTTTCGTCCCACGAGAGTAGCACCGGCTCCGACCTTTCTTTTGTACTGAGGCAAGTACTCGATCCTGACCATTAAGGACACCTTGATCTTCCCTTGTGAAACAAGGACAGACTGTTCTTCCAAGAGAAGGAAGCTGAGGTCATCAAAATCCAATTGACTTCTTGTGACCTAGCACCTCAAAGCCCGCAAAACCACATCGTACTCCCGAAGGAAGCTTTGTGAGGATTAGTGCAGCAAAGGCAAAAAAGGTCACTCAGCGTTGCTACGTGAGGGAGCTAAAAACCATAAAATAAGTCCCCTATAGACCTCTAAGGTGAATGATGTTGACAACGGGTAGATAGAAGAATAAACCCTTGAAAAAAACTATGCCCTGATATCATGTTAGTAGATTAAGGTTAGGGTTAGGTTTCCTGCAAAGCTAAGGGGGATGAAAGATGTACATGATGTGCACTATCTCTTATCACTATCTCACATGTGTGGCACATAATATCCTATCACTAGCTTGCCAAATACGCAATTAGCTTAGACATGCTTAACTAGTGTTTAAGAGTCTTCTTTATCACTATCTCACATAGTGTGGCACATGTGCCAGCCCCACATACTATCTTTATCACTATCTCCCATGTGTGGCACATACTATCCTATCACTAGCTTGCCAAATATTCAATTAGCTTAGACATGCTGCTTGACTAGTGTTTAAAAGTCTTCATTCCACATAGCTCAGCTCGCATTTCCAATATTCTAAGCCCTATGCTTCTCTGCATAAAAATTAAAATCTTATGGACCTAAAAGATCATTTTATGGCCAATGAGGTGATAGCTCAAGTGGCGAAGGTGTTTGCCTAGGACCAAGAGGTCCTGGGTTCAAAACCCCCTTTTGTGCTTTCTCGGCAGCATCGCCTACGGGTGGATAAATAAGCGCCTATGGGCAGCCACCTACGGACGGTGAAAAATTGGTAACTATGGGAGGATATTGGGCCAAAGGCAAGTTGGGGAAAAAAAAAAGGTCATTTTATGTTTGCATACATGGCAAGATGCATGGCACAGAGGCCAACGTGCACGAAGCGCAACGATGATAGCAGGAGGCCCCCAGTTCAAACCCCATTGCTACGGTGGCCACAAGCTGTGGCTCCTGGGAGACCAAGCCGCTTCCAGGCAGGGTACCACCGTGTGACTACACAAGGATCTACACATTGAAAACAAAAAGATGCATGACACAGAGGACTATTTTGAACGAGGATAAAAGCATCAACTTTACCTTGGTGGAATACACTCGCTCGTGTGACTCATCCAATATGAGGTTGGTGGCCTGGTCAAAGCCCTTAAGTATGCCCTGAAGAACACACACAACACACGTGTGAGCATCGTGTCTAACATGCCATCCTCTCTTTCTTAAACTAGGGTAAAACGCGCACACACACGCACCACGATGTTGCGACCATCGTTTGTGATGACGGAGATGGTCTCTGTAAAATAGCCGATACAGTCGTTAGTACCTTAGTTGTGTGTAGAAAGTACGCTGCGTGTGTGTGTGTGTGTGTGAGAGAGAGAGAGAGAAAGAGAGAGAGAGCGCACGATCGACAAGCGGTTCCAGGCTGGTTGTAGCCATCACGATTGTTCCTGTTGGAGCACCGCACACAGTTCTCTGAAATTCTCACCGTAACTAAACCTTCATTAATGTGGTTTTATTGCATAAGAATGTATGCCTTTGTAAAAGAAGGGAATTTTGGGCCTTGGCCATCACCTCCAAAAGAATATAGAGAATAAAATAATTCTTGGTTAATTCTTGGTCAGAATGGGCAAGGCAAAGACTTCAAGTCTATTTTTGTTTTGTTTTTCGAGTCGGGGTCAGAAGCAAGCACGCTCGTTCTAAGACTCGATCTGAGAAACACTTCAAGTCTATTGTGCACCCTACAGGCCATTACCTTCTATTATGCATACATAATGGAATTGTGTGTAAAGTGCTCTACACTCTAGTATAGACTTCCAAGTTTTTTTCCTTTATGTGAAGGACACCCTTTCGTCCCCAACAGCAAACAAGGTCTTGAGAGAGCTATATCGTCCTATCATGCTTTAACATATAACACCTTTGGTGACCATCACTATGTCCTAGCAACATGCTAGATGCAATATGCAACTCGTCACAATAGGTCATTACGTCCTTGACTGTCGATTTGAAATCCACATGATGAATTAAGGAATCCGCCGGGCATTGTGTTGCTTCCACACTTTGGGTTGCTGAAGATCGTAGTAGCATCTGCTTCATTGTCGTAGTAGCATCTGCTTCATTGTCGTCAATTATGTCCCATACTCCTTCTTTCATAAGGAGCAGCTGCATCTTGGTTTGCCAGGTGGGAATGCCTTCCCCCTTAAACTTTTCGACCATAACAGATGTAGAATGGAGTGATATCATGGCTCTAGGTGGCTGTGAAGTCGGTGTGAAGAGGTAGTAGAAAATCAGATCTGGGTCTCGACCTTCTTGATCAAGTTGGGCAGCAGTCTTACTTTAGCAATGGTGACTTAAAGGCATGAGACTGTAGCAAAGGCAACATATCTATCAAGAAATGGTGGCGCCAGTGTGGACAGAAAAATGACCATCAAGGGGCTAGATAGGCGACTCCTCTAGACATGGCAGTGTGACTGAAACAGCAGAGGATGGTGGCCATTTTACAGGTGGCAGCAAATCAACACAGCAGGTCGGCGCATGAGTGTTGAAGCTAAGCAATAGCGATGATGCTCATGCAGATAGAAGACTGTTGACAGTTGCTGGTAGCCAGCAGGTCGGCGATGTTATCCTAAGCACACCGATAGCGATGATGCTCATGCAAATAGAAGACTGTTGACAATCGCTGGCAACCAGCAGATCAGCAGGTCGGTGATGTTATCCTCGGCACATATGCCGGCAATCATCAGAAGATCCCTTGATGAGGCTGGTGAGGGGAGCTAAGCGAAGTAAGCAATGCTCACATGAAGAGGCTTTAGAGAGAGGAGATAAGCTACAACAAGCAATGGTGAGCAAGAGAAGAGAGCCTCATGGGAGTGGGAAACCAAAGGAGGAAGGCCAACTTCCATTTGTGGGTCGGCCTTCACCCCTAAGGGTTGCCCATGGAGAAGCATAGCTTTGATACCATGTTGGAAACATGGAGGTGCTAACTCTAGGTGCAAAAAGGAAAGATGACAAACATAATGAAATGGAAATGAAAGCAATGAACAAGTACTTACATGTAGACCAAGATAGCTTGACTTGATTGATGTGACACACAAGAAAGTACATCACTCTTATAGAGTGAACACACACACACACTCAAGTACCATATGCTTATGGGATAACTCCCAAAGTGACACGTGGCACTCTCTCACACAAAGACTCATAAACTAGTTCCTAGTACACACTAGAACACACTCTTTGACTATGATTTCTCCAACAAAGTAAAGGACCGCCTGTACACCAAGAAGGACATTAAGCAAATGATCAATCATCCCACGTTCTTACAAGACATGGAGCTCTTGATTCTAAAAAGGCAGACGGAGACTGCTAATAATGAGCCAGGCCAGAATAAAGTGGTCGGACCTACCCATAGAGCAGAAATGCCTGGAAGAGACAATGTCGGAAGAGGACAAGGTCTAGGTAGGGGGGAGTAGTGCCTCAAAGACCAACGGTAGATCCAAATGTAGATCTTAATGCGGCCACAAGGACAAATTTATGAATATGGCTGCGGAAATGGGCCAAGGAATGGTCAAGGAACTAGGCACTTCTCTAGAATCTAGACCATCCCAAATGAAGTCACGCATCATTTCAAAGCTCATACAAAAATTCTCAGGGGATGGGGACTCAATCCAACATGAGGAGATCTTTGAGTCCACATGCAAAAGCTGCGGGCCAGTAAAGTGATGTAACCGTGATTCATGCCTTCTCATTAACCCTAGAAGGAAAAGCTCATCAATGGTTTCGAACCCTCAAGCCAGAAGATAAGATCAATTTCACTCGACTCAAGAATGTGTTTGTGCCAAGCTTTGCCCGAAGTGGTGATAGATGGAGTCCTGTGGCACAACTGCATAATATTAAACAGCAAGAAAATGACTCTAGCAAGACTATGTATCCGAGCTAAAGCACTTGAATTTAAGATGTAAACTACAGGAGAGGCTAACTGATGATCAGTTAGCCTCTCCTGCTTCCGGAGAGGAGTTCGAGATCACAAAATGCATGATTATCTAATATTAGCCCGACGGCTACTCTAGATGCATGTTATAAGTTGGCAATCGAATATGAAGATGACATGCTTGAATTGCCACAACCTAAAGATGTCAAGGCATCTTCAGCAGCAACGACTTTGCGAGTTTTGAGTCATCGAGAAACAGGAACTCGGAGTAAGCAAGTTGGGAACATGACTGTGGACGAACTCAGTAATGCCATACTGGACAAATTGAAGGTGAAGGATGGAAGAGAAGCATTTGAGCATGGGCATACCCATCTTTACCCTCGTAGAGATATGGTATAGTGTTTTGTGTGCAAAATGAATCACACTACCACTGAATGCCCACAGTTAAGAGTAAGGCCATTACTCTACTGTGCTCATTGTGTAAAATTAGGGAACCATGACACTTCCATGTGCAGGTATCCGAGATTCCAAACCGTAGCACAACTACTGGCACCCAGAGCACCAATGGCTTTACCAGCACCACCCGTGTAAATCACCGTGGCTGCAGAATAGTCAAACCCATCCTATTTACCTAGGGGGATGTTTCGAATACAGGACATGTTACCTCTACCGCCAACCACCCCAAGCTAAAAAGTTGTGTGTAGTCCCTAATCTCATTTGCTAATCATCCCTCATTAATTAAGTCACTTTTACTTCTTCTCACCATAGCCCATCTGCACCCACAGCTGAACATTGCCTTGCTGTGCACAAACCACTTCAACAATGATCAAGCCCTCTTAGGGGCTTCAAGCTAACCCCTAGGCAACCCTCTATGTGGAGGCTCGAAGCAAAATGATGCTCACAACAACAGGCGGAATCGCCATCGCCATCTTGAAGGAAAAATTCTCGTTTTTTGCAAAAATTGAGCCAATCACCACGAATTGATCTAATTCCTCTTAGCCCCGGGGGTTTTTGGGCATAGCAAACACGCGTGTAGCATCAGATCTGGCTAAAAATGTTTGCTTGTAGCTCCTCTAGCACTTTGGCAACTATAAAAGGCACTTTGGTCAAAACAGAGATTAAGTAATGATTCCTTTGCTTAATTAAGTGTTTAGGGTGATGATTATCATGTGGACACATTGCTATTGAAGCATGTTGAAGCTTTTTTAAAAATGTTTAGTGAAAGGCATCCATTCTTTCACTCCAAGGTGGCCCAGTTTTTTGGTTTTTCAAAATAGTGAACTTAATCACTAATGAGTGATTAGTGGACATTAATCACTATTTTTTTTGTAAGCTCAACATGCCTTCTTCATGTGAGTCCAACAATGCAAAGTATGTCAAATATATTAAAGTCGTGAAGAAAGCCAAAGTCAAATCCATCAACAAAGTTCATGCCAAAAACAATTCCATCATCCTATCTTGAAGTATTACACTTATATGGGGAAGGCAACTTTGATTTCCCATGCATGTAATTTGTTTGAGTGAGTCATTTTTCGGTATGTCAGAACACAAGGATAAAGGGCTTACTAGGTTTGATGGCACTAATTTCTTTACTTGGTCAGTCAAGGCAAAATCATAAAGAAGGGACTTTGGAATATTGTCAATGGTAAGAACAAATGTCCAAACGGCAGAGACAAAGAAGATGAGAAAGCAGAATGGATAACTAAAGACGAAAAGCCCTTCTAGTGCTTAGTATGGATGATAATTTCATTCATCATATTAGTGCATGCAACACCTCCAAAGTAGCATGGGATACATTGGAGGAGTTATTTGGAGCCAAAGGGAAAGGCACCTTAATGAACCTCATGATAGAATTTTTTGGAATAATGATGCAAGCTAATGAAAGTTTATCAACTCACCTCAATAAGGGTAAAAGCCTTCTCTCTCAGCTTGCCGGTGAAGGAGAAGTTTTGAAAGATGAAATAGTCATTGCTGTTTTGCTTAAAAGTTTACCTTCCACTTAGAGCACCTTGATCACCACTTTAAAAAATGTACCAGATCTAACCTTGAAAAAGGTAGAATCTTCTATCCTGGAAGAAGAAAGAAAGATGGGCAAAGAAGGTCTCTTTCAAGTTGACAATGCAATGGTAGTAGGCAAATCAAAAGTATCCTACTCCCATTGTGGAAAGTCAGGACACAAAGTTGACATATGCAGGTTGAAGATGATATGCAGTTTTTGTGGTCTTAAAGGTCATTCAGAGAATTTTTACTTTAAAAAGAAGGATAAAGTACACTTGGTTGAGGAAAAAGAAGTTTTGACAAAGGAAGAAGAAGCAAATTTTGCTTCTATTGATTCTGATTGGGCTTTTTGAAGTCTTTTTTGATGTATGTTACCTCTGAGCACCACATGATGTAGCTCATGTAACTTTCTTAGTAGTAGTAGTGGGACTTTTGTATGGTTACCTCTGAGCACCACATGATGTAGCTCATGTAACTTTCTTAGTAGTGGGACTTTTGTATGGTTACCTCTGAGCACCACATGATGTAGCTCATGTATCGTTTTAGACATTTGCCTCGTGGGAGGGCAAATCTTTTTGGTTAGTCCCATAGTTAGTGTTTGGAACATGGGAGGGTATTTTGGTATTCCTTCACACTTCTTGGACGCTCTTGCCTTATTTTCAGGCCATGTTGAGGTCCAGGGAGGGTATTGGAATTTATGGCCCCTCTACATGGCTTTAGTAGTGGACCTTAGTAGATTATTTCTCTAAGGTTTAGTAGCTTGGTTTTAGATTTGGACCTTAGCAGATTATTTCTCTAAGGTTTAGTAGCTCCTTTTTGGATGTCCTATTTTCAGCTTTTTTATATGCCTTAGTGGAGAATCTCTACTTCTTGCTCTCTACTCTAGGCTTTGGGTGCTCACTTCTAGGCAAGTGATAAGCATCTTGATTAGGATTAGATCCTAATCTCCTCCTTAATCCTTTTGTACTTTAGCCTATTTAAAGGCTCCTCATCCAATGAAGAAGATACTTTAGTTTTTGCCTTATTCACATTGTCATTATGCTCATATGATTTGTCTTTAGCTAATCTAGCCATTCTTAAGCATAGTCTTGCTTCCTAGTTCTCCTTGCTCTAATCATGTGCTCAATCTATCCTTGAGCTCCCATGTTTTCTAACACGAGGGAGGAAACCAAACCTGTTTGTATCACTAAGGACTTGACTCCATCTGAAGAAAAGAAGCTCATATGATTTGTCTTTAGCTAATCTAGCCATGCTTAAGCATAGTCTTGCTTCCTAGTTCTTAATTCTTACTCTAATCATGTGCTCAATCCATCCTTGAGCTCCCATGTTTTCTAACACGAGGGAGGAAACCAAACCTGTTTGTATCACTAAGGACTTGACTCCAGCTGAAGAAAAGAAGCTCGTTGCTCTCCTTAAGGAGTTTAAGGATTTGACTCCAGCTGAAGAAAAGAAGCTCGTTGCTCTCCTTAAGGAGTTTAAGGATTGTTTCACCTGGAATTACAAAGAGATGAAGGGTGTACCACCTGAAGTGGTGCAACACACCATGGAGATATAATTAATGGGCAATCTGGTAGTAGGGCCAGCTGCATGTGTTTCTCCAGTTCAGGCTCCTTGAGAGGTCTTTTGGCGACATGATTGAGCACCTGTGTGAGAAGGTAAGGGTTAGATATCTTAGATTGGTGGGCCTTCAAATAGTTTTCCATCTCCTTATGTAGATAGAATGCCCAATCTTCTTCCTTCTCTTCATGTACTTTAGCTATTCTGTTGAGACCCACTTTGTTGTATCTGTCTACAGGCTTTATCTACATCATTAAGGACATTGCCCTGCATGCCTTCTCTGTAGCTTCATCTTGGATATTTTCATATTCTGCACCATTCGAATTATAAGAATTCTTCTTCAGGATGTCCTCCAAAGGCATCTTGTCAATGTTGTGTATGTGGGCCGTGATTGTAGCTGGAAGTTGCAGAGCTTCTCTTATTAAGTCCTCTTCAGTAGTGCCATCTACCTTGGTGATTCTCCCTCTTTTGGTCTGCTTGTCATATGTCTTCAAGTACTCCGCACAGAGTTCTGTGTCGATATTTTGGGGGAGTATCTCTACCATTCTTCCGAGACCGACTTTGTCTAACTTGGCCTTCACTTCATCATCTTCCAGTATCTGTAGACACTCCGAGCTGTGGTACTGGAGAGCTAGCTTTCCATGGGCTGTAACAGTTTCCTTCTAGATGAGCGTCCCATGGAACGGTTGGGCGTAATGACCTAAGAAATTCATCTTTGGTTTCTGGCGTGAAACGAGTATCAAGCTCCCACCTCGAAAGAGTAGTCGAGAATCGATAGAGAGAGATGGTGAGCTTGGAAGAATGCACAGGGATGCGAATGCAACGTTCAGTCCGATCACACGAGGTGAAATGACAAAAGAAAAGAAAATTGATTTTATAACATAGCCGTCTTGCGGACAGGGTGGCTATCTTAATGGAGAACGCCATCTGGCACTGCGTGTGATTGGTTGCCAAAAAATTATCATTTTACAACATGAACTGTTTTGAACTCTTTCACGGCATGAAACTCTATAAGGTGGTTCACGGCGTGAATGGCTATAAGGTGGTTCACGGCGTGAATGGCTATAATGTGGTTCACGACGTGAATCCTTTTTTTTGTAGTTTCACGTGAATGCATAAGATTGAATTTTTCTCATTTTTTTCCTTTGTACTCAAGTACTCACACATGCACATGATGAGTGAATGATGCACTGCTTACCTTGTACCCATTTGTGCACTCATTGGATACATTTTGTTTATTGCCATGAGAACCAAGGGATCACCTGGGCACTTTTGGGCATTTGCTGATGTAGTCATTTTAGTTCCATGTGGGAGTTTTTTATTGTTCCTTCCACCGAACTGAACAATTTTGTTGCTGTGGAGGGCTTCCATATGCATCTCCTTTCTAAATTTCTTTGTTTTTGCCCTTAAGTTCCCTGCTCAGTTCTATAGCCAAAGTGGGTACTTTCGTTGCCTTGCGAATTCCCAACCCATTTGGTTAGGGTTGCTTTTTCCTCCACACAAGGTTTGGTGTGGTGCTAGCTAGGATTGGGAGTAGATGTTGCACACTCTTACCACCCTCTTTTTGATGAGTTGACCTGTTTATGGTATTGGCCACTGAGTTTGTTTTAGGTACCCATATTGTTGCATTGCCTTGGTAGTATCCTTGTGCTTGCAGCAGTAAATCCTTTCGGACCCATTGCTCACGAGCTCTTTGAGGTCTCTTTGGATGCTTGGAGTCCTGCCAATTGGTTTGAGTCCACAACGTTTGACTTTTAAATTGTTTGTAGGCACTTCTTGGCTTCCTTATATCATTTATGGTGTCCATCTTGTTTGGTTGATCTGTTAGTTGATTCTTGGGCACCCACTTCTGTTGTGTACCCTTAGATGTAGGGTATTGTGTGGGTAAGCGTCTCACGGAACAGTTGCTGGTCTTGTCCTCTAAGGTGTTGCCATTGCACTCATTGTTTATTCATGTTTCTGTTGTTTCAAGAGATGTTCTTGCAAGAATATCTCTTGGGTCAGTGGTCCAAAATATTTTTTTAATTTACTTCCATTGACATAACCCTCCATTTAGACCCTGTCAATTGTCTCAATTTAGACAGACCCCTGAGGTGTGATTTTCGATACCCGGAAAGGTCCTAAGCCTCGGTATTTAAGTTTCTTTTTCTTGGTGCTACCAACACTATACATGAGGACAAGGTCCCCCGTTTCAAGTTCTTTTTACTTAAGGTTTTTGTCGAACCAGTGTTTCCTTCGTAATTTTTCAACCATGAGTCCATGTGATGCTATCAGTCTGGTCTCATCAAGCTTTTCTAAGTCAATTATCCTTTCAGCTAATGCATTCTCTGTTAGCCACTCTTGTACAACGATCCTTAAGCTTGGGACTAGGTATTCCATAGACATAATTGCTTCCACACCATAAGCTAGACGGAAGGGAGTGTAACCGGTCGCTACCTTATATGATGTTCGATAGGCCCATAGGGCTGCTGTTAGCTTATGTTTCCAGTCTGTTCGACTTGCTTCCAAGGTTTTCATCAAGATAGTACACAAAATCTTGTTTGTACTCTCTACTTGACCATTGGCCTATGGATAAAAAGGTGATGATTTTTGATGGATCACTAAGAATCCTGCAAGTAAATGATCAATCACCTCATGATAAAATGTGAGCTGCGATCACTCACTAATTCTAATGGGTAGCCGAACCTCGAGATGATTTTCTTATATAAGAATTTTTGCAGTTGTTTGCGCGTCAGCTCTCTTTGAGGCTTTGGCTTCTGCCCACTTCATGAAATAGTATATGGCCACGATTATGTATCGGGCTTGGGATGGATGTGCCCCTGGACTTTGGACCTACAAAATCTATCCCCAATTTCTCAAATGGTTGTCTTACAATAATAGGGGTGAGCGGCATCTTGTCCTTTTGCTATGATATAGCAAAATGTTGGCATTCTTTGATGGCATCCCCGAATAACATAGGCCACCATAGTCTTACTTGAAGAACTTTTCAAGCTATGATTTCTCCAGCAAAATGCCTACCTGCTATCCCTGAATGAGCCTCTTCCAATATGATGATGAACTCATCCTCTCTAACGCACCGTCTGAGCACATTATCTTTTCCCAACTTATATAGTTCTCCCATAATCAGTTGATAAGGTGCAGCCAGCTTGATAAGCCGTCGCATTTTATCTTTGTTCAAAGTTATTTCCTACGGAAAACCATAAGCTAGATACTCTAAGATTTCTTCGCTCCATTCGGGTACCATGTCCAACTTAAATAAACAAGCATCAGGAAGGTCATCATCAGATATACCATTCTTTGAGATAATGTATCCCAATATCACACCATGCTTGACCCAAAACTAACACTTCAAGGGGTTCAGTGATATATGATATAATCGACCTCGTTGAAACACTTTCCTTAACCAGGCCATATGGCCTACCCACCATTGAGAGTGTGCACATAGATCATCAATGAATACCTCTAACCACTTTTGTAAGTAGTCCTTGAAGGCTATGCACATCAACCGTTGAAAGGTTGCTGGGGCGTTTGTGAGGCCAAACGGCATAACCTTGTATGCAAATGTCCCCCACATTGTGTTGAAAGCTGTCTTGTGTTGGTCCTTTGGTACTATGGACACCTAATTGTAGCCGAAGAATCCATCCAAGAAGCTTTATGCTTCTCTCTCCCAGCCACTCTTTCCAAAATGTGTTATGTATAAGGCAATGGATAATGGTCTTTCCTAGTGGCTGCATTAACCTTTTTAAGATCAACACATACCCTAAGCTTCCCATTCTTTTTTGGCACTATCACAATTGGTGACAACCAATCCGTATGTTCGATTTCATAGATGAAATCCGCAACAATGAGCTTGTCAATTTCCTCCTTTACAATTGCCACATACTTAGGATTCATCTGGTATGAGTTTTGCTTGGTTGGTCTCAATCCTTCCATGATTGGAATTGTATTTTGTACCACCTCAGGTGGTACCCCCTTCATCTCCTTGTAATTCCAGGCGAAACAATCCTTAAATTCCTTGAGAAGAGAAATGAGCTCTTCTTCTTCAGCCAAAGTCAAATCTTTAGCAATGTATACGGGCCGAGCTTCTTCCCCTAGTCCCACAATATCCACCTCCTTGACTTGTGCCAGGCCATCGTACGATGTGGACAGCCATCCTCCTTCACCCTTGTAGCTGTCAGTTGGACCACCCTCCGTTCGTTCAATAGTGTAGCTTTTGAAGTGGTCGGGTATACTGAAAACAAGTCAGACTTGTCCTCATTGTCACTTTTGTCTTTAGCCATGATCTTTTTAGCCTTACGTTCTGCCTCTGCTAGGGCTTTATTGTGTTTTTGATGCCCAACTTTTGTAAGCTTGGGTGCGTCTGGCTCTTGAAGGATGACTTTCTCTTTGTGCCTTCCCTCCAATGATATCTTACTCAACTCCTTGCCCCAATTCTTTGAGAACTCATTGTGTGCCTTAGTGGCCTCTCAAGGTATCTCAGCAAGTGGGCATCCATGGGTTTTCTTCGTAATAGGGCATTTCGGGCTATATACTGTTTCTGTTTCCGCCATCGTTTGAGGCACTGAGCACTGGTACGGCTTCGTGCTATAGTACCTTCTGTACTTGATGTCTCCCCTCCTGATCCCTCATCCATGATCTTCCAATTAACCATGCAGATAGAGGTCGTAGGGACGGTTCCAGATTCCAAATATTGGGTTCTCAGGGCTGCATTACATTAATGGTAGCCAACACATGCATCCAGTTTTCACTGAAGTCCGAAGAGGAAGTGACGCATACATTTTTATTTCCTCCTCATCCTTGGAATCTCCCTCTGAGGGTTGGCATATCTGTATAGAACTGTTTCGTTCTATTGTGACCGAATCATTACCAAACAACTGTCCCTCCATGGGGTGTGCTTTCCATGTTCTCAGATAAATCTTTAAGATTTGCGAATCCCTACATACATACACGTGCATACATACACGTGATCCAAGGCCCAATCATGAACCAATTTGGATTTCCTCATGAAGGGTCTCCCCAATATTAAGTCATATGTATCAAGTTGGCACAGGAAGTCCATGACCACGAATGTATGATGATAACGAAACGTTAAAAGTCTGAATTTAACATTCTCCAAAAGCCCAATGGGACTCAAAGATGTTCTGTCAGCCATTTTAACAATCAGATCTACTTTTTTTAGATCAAGTTTCCCCCTTAGTTTTCCCAGCAACATTTTGTAATGATGCTAACCCCTGCCCCACCATCCAGGATAGCTAGTGCCTGGTACCCATTATGATGGATCGGTATGGTAGAATTTGTGTCGTTGCTTTTATAGTAATGTCCCAGTTGGTTAACTAGTATCTTAACGACTCGGGTTTTCCTTGTATGCCTCAAGGTTCTTTCTGCCAGAGGTGGCAGAGTCTCATCTAGAGTATCGGTTGGCTTTAGTTTATGTCTATCCATAGGGTTGGTGAATTGCGTAACAGCTGCCCTAATGGCATTTGGACATGCATGGATAGCACAGCCTCCCGCAAGACTTCCTATGTCTCTAGGTTCTTTGGAGATAGAGGGTTCTTCCCATGTAGGTGTCTCGTATTCTTCCATAGGGAAGGAATGGATGGACTCCTCCAACCCATTTTCCTCAAACATTCTGGACAGTGTGTTTGCTTGGGACTCCTCTTCTGTTCCTTCTGGGATTGGGGTTGGCACGTCCAATTCCCTATCTCGTGTTGACTCATTTCGTGGATAAACTGTATCCCTCACCTGGTTAGCCCTCAGCTTGGCTTCATGAAGCCGTTGGTACTCTTCGACTAAGGCCTTGGCCTCTTCGAGCTTTCTGATGGGATATTCACTGACCCCCTTAGGAGTTGTTGGTTGCTCTCCTTGCTTTCCCTAGTTTGATCCGCTATGATTGATCCCTTGACACCCCTCTTCCTGCAGCCAGTTTTGGAAATAGTTGCATCCGATTGATTTCTTCCCTTGTCTTGAGCTTTAGCTCTTGTTGGGACATTGAGTGGTGTGATCTTTCCAGATTGTACACTAATGGTCCGGATGGTGGCCTGATTGGCAGTCGAAGCGAAGCCGGTTGATGTGTATGTCCCATAGTCTTATTTGGGCACTCGGTGACTCGATGCGGCCCTCCGTAGCCAAAGCATTGTAGCGGTCCTCTTCTCAGATTCGAGTTCATGTCCTTGCCCTTCCATTGTACCGTGGTTTGAAACATAGGTATTGGCATGTTATTTTGTAGGACTTAGTATTCTGGCATAATCTCAGCCGTCGTTTCCTCGTAGTATTCCCCGCTTAAGTTCTATTTTCCGTACCATGTCAACATCTTCTGACGGCTCTTCGATCAATACTTGATTGATCCTAGCCTATGGTGGTTGTGGTGGTAGAACTGGTGGCGGCAAAGGTGAAGCGTCTTGTACCCAAAACATCCCCCTAGGTAAGTAGGAAGAGTTGGGTTGTCCAATAGTAGTGGTGATCTATACAGTTGGCGCTAATAAAGCCAATGGGGCTCTAAGTGCTGGTAGCTGTGCAACATTTTGAAACCTTGGATATCTACACATTGAAGTGTCATGATTTCCTAATTTCACACAGTGAGCACAATAGAGTAATGGCCTTGCTCTTAACTGTGGGACACTCAGTGGTGGTGTGATTTAATATGCACATAGGGCACCACACCGATTCCCTACGGGGGTAAAGGTGATTATGCCCATGCCTAGATGTTTCTCTTCCCTCCTTGACTTTCAACTTCTCTAATATGGCATTACTGAGCTCATCCATCATCATGTTTCTGACTTGCTTGCTTCGAGTTCCAATTTCTTGGTGGCTCAAGACACACGAAGTCGTAGTTGCTGAAGAGGTTTTAACATCTTCTGGTTGCAACAATTCTAACATATTATCCTCATATTCGATTACCAATTTGCAACATGCATCAAGAGTAGCAGGTCGGCGGGCTAGTACACCAGGTAATCATGCATTTTATGGTCTCTAACCCCCCTCTGGAAACAAGGCAACAACTGATCAATTAACCTTTCCCAAAGTTTGCACCTCGAATTTAAGTGCTTCAGACAAGAAACATAGTCTCTCATCGACTCATCTTCCTTTTGTTTGATATTATGTAAATGTGCCATAGGGCTCCATCTGTCACCACTTCGGGAAAAATTGGGCACAAAAACATTCTTTAGCCTTGTGAAGTTAACCTTATCCTCAGGCTTATTAAGGGTTCGGAACCACTGATGAGCTTTTCCTTCTAAGGTTAGTGTGGATTCGAAAATCTCAACATGTTAGATAGGATCCTCGTCTCCCCAGAGAACTTTTGGACAAGTTTTGAAATGATATGGGGTTTCATATGGGAAGGTCGAGCTTCTAGAGCAGTGCCTAGTTCTCTGACCATCCTCCGGCCCATTTTTGCCACCGTATTTAACAAGTCTGCCCTTGTGGCTACATTAAGGTCCATGGCTGGATCTATTCTAGGCCTTTGAGGATTTGCTCCCCCCCTTCCTAGACCTCATCCCTGTATTGGCTCTTCTAGGTATTTCAGGTCCATGGGATGGTCCAGCCGCGGTACCTTGGAGTGACTCCCCATTAGTCACCTCCGTACGTCTTTGCAGAATCAGGAGTTCCATGTCTTGTAAGAACGTAGGGTTATTGATCATCTGCTCAATATCCTTTTGGGTGTAGAGTCGTTCCTCTACTTCACCTGCCATGCTAGCCAGTTACTCTCTTCTTCTATGGTTGTAAATCCTTCCTCCGTTTTGGATTCCTTGTTTATGGGTTCCAAGTTTGGAATTTCTCCCTCACTTCTACCCATAACTATTTTTGGTTCCTTCCCTTGTGACTGGAGTGGGTTAAAACTTCCGGTTTCCTTTTGCCCAGCTCTCGTCCTCCTTTCAGTATCAAGCTCTTGTTTCTTTAAGCTCAATTCCTGTAGTTGTCTTTCCACCTCACTCCGTTTGAGCTCTAACTCTACTTCCTCGGTGGTGGGGAAGAATATTTGACCCGTCCTAGCCGCACTTTCTATGTCTCGTCTTATTCGAGGTGTGTCAGTATTCGACAGCCTAGAATTTGACGTTTGGAATGGCACTTCTTGTTGTGGACTGAGTCCAACGCTGGTTGACGGACCCATGCCCGCAGATTGCGCTTCTTCATCATGACTGGTTTGGAGACCAAAAATTCCTCGGGTGATATCAATGATACCACTGGACCTGGTTGTTGGGGAGGGTGGTTTCTCCTCTTCCCCAAACCCAGCGTATCTCAGCCCTTCTTCCAAATGGACTCTTTGCTACTAGTTTTAGCCGTGGTCAGGTTTCTTAAAACACTCAAGTGTGTGCTTGCGGAATGTCCTGATCCCACACTTCTTTGATAGGAAGATCCTGGGTGATTCAATGCACTGTCGTCAGTAGGCGTAAGATTGTCTCCGATGAGTTTTCTAGATCTTAAGTACATGTATGTATGATTTGATAAGCTATTTGTCAACCCAAGTGTGTGCTTGCGGAATGTCCTGATCCCACACTTCTTTGATAGGAAGATCCTGGGTGATTCAATGCACTGTCGTCAGTAGGCGTAAGATTGTCTCCGATGAGTTTTCTAGATCTTAAGTACATGTATGTATGATTTGATAAGCTATTTGTCAACCCAATTTTGATTTTGCTTTCGATTTTATCGCTCTGTTTCAAAAGCCGTGAAACTGTAGAGAATGGTTCACAGCGTAAAATTGCACGAAATGGTTCATGGCGTGAACGGAGGTATCTTGCACTTTCATGTGCTCAAAAATTTTTACCTTTCGGGTTAGATCCCTTCTTTTTAAGGTAGGCTGCCCTCCTTAACTGACCCTCGTGGCCCTGCTCTATCTAATCGTTGAATTTGGCCAACCCGTGAATCTACAGAGAATGTTTCATGTCGTGAACCAGAAAGGGTTTCATGCCGTGAACTATTTCAAAAGGGTTCACATCATGAACCAGTAAGGGTTTCACACCGTGAACAGCTTCATAATGTTAACGCATGAGAGGAATTATGCTATCCATGACCTGGAACTACTTTCAATAGTCTATGCCTTAAAGTTGTGGAGACATTACCTACTGGGAAAAAGATTCACTTTGATGATAGATCATCAGAGCTTAAAGTGGATCTTTACTCAAAAGGACCTCAACATGTGCCAAAGAAGGTGGATGTAGACCCTGCAGGAATTTGATTTTGAAATCAAGTACCGCCCAGGCAAAGAAAATGTGGTAGCAGATGCCCTCAGTAGAAAAGCCTCCTTGCTTGCAATTACTGTAGTATCAAATCCCTTGTTTATTGAAGCAAGTGAGAAGATCATGCAGGATAGATTCTTTGGCCAATTTATGAATTTTTATTTTAAATATCAATTTGTATGAATTTCATCACACAATTATAATCTTTTACTCATACTTTATAAATTTTTGACATTTCTTGCTTCTCGGTTGATCCACTTTAGCCATTTCACTCTGATACTAGCTGAAAGATCCCTACCCCCTCCTCCGCGCAACGAATTCAGGGTTGCTAGCAGCGAAAGTAGCACTTCTTGCACAGGGCAGAGCCTCTCACTCGAGGCCTCACCCACGGATATCCGGACAAGAGACTAATCCCTCGGTTCTTCCAAAACCGAACCCGGAAAAACTTCCCTCGCCTAGAAAGCATGGGCGATTCCTTCAGGATATTTTTATTCTAACGTAGTCAAGAGCCTTAACTAGCCCAAGTGATCCGACCGAACCTATAATTCACATGGTCAGATCAAGGAGAAAACTTGCACTTGGATCATAAACACCAATGCTTTTTTCCTCATCGAGAGGCATAGCCGTTGATTCTTTTCCACCACCATAGAACAAGGACTGTTCGGGATTTACTTCATCTATCGTACCATAACAGAATTGAGTCTCATTTTAGGGATCCATCAGTCCAGCCTAGTCCCATGGGTTAGCCAACCACCCAACCACTGTAGTGATAAGATCCATTTAAGAAATTTGGTAATGTTTTGTCCCAGGTACCAGGGAAAAGAGTTCCCAGGTCCCCTAGCCGGAGTTCATGCAAACTTCAAGATAGTCACACCACTTACACACCCAATATGAAATTACTTTTTTCATAGATTCAGCTGTCTTTAAAACAATCTTTTAATGAAACCATAGTATTACTGCTCATAATCCTCCAAAATATCTGATTGAATTCTAATTTCCAATCATTCCTTCATCGTGTACCTATGGCATCATTGGCAACCAGAACGCTCACCACCTGTCCACTCAGGGGCCTTTTCAATAGTTCCTAGCTCATAGTACCCAGAAATATATTCACTTATAAAAATCTAGATGGACTCTCCATTGAAGATCGGCAAGATCAACCAACAGATCCATATAAAAGAGCCATGGACTCATCCGTTGAGGACTAGCAAGGTCATCCATGCTTGAGTTCAAAAAATAACTCTAATACCTTGTTCTATTTTCTTCCTCGATGCATGCGTGGGTATCTTCGGCAATCCAAAGCTCGAGCACCATATGGTTAACACCCTCTAAGATCCTTCGCAGGTCACCTAGCACTTCACTCATAGGCCGCTTCCTTGGTCCCTCATCCACCGTACCGAAAGCTCACCATTTAAATCAAACTGAGATTGGTCAAGACCTCGGCCAACCTTGCTACGCGAGACGTCCTCCATTGACTCTCCATCAGGTATTGCAACTTTATCACTTAGGTCTCCACGACCTCATTCACAAGACGGTCAAAATGCTTCCCCAGTATTCTTGACATAAAACAGTCATTTAAAAATAGGTCATAAATACAATTTCTATAATGAACTCTCGTCTTTCCACATTGTTTCACGTCAATCTACATTTCTTAATCCACGTCCAATCATATGTATTCCCATCGTCCTTTATCCATTCTCATCCAATCACATCATATTCTGATTCACATCACATCACATCACATCCATTTCACATCACATCTCCTCCATTCACATCTATCCCGATTCACATCACATCTCATCCATTCACATCTATCCCAATTCACATCACATCACATCAATTTTCTCTTTTCTACTTTTGATAAAATCATTCTTTTAACATAGGATGACTAATCCTAGAATATGGTAGGAAGTCCTCTTTTCTTGTTATGCATAAGAATGAATTATGTATCAATTTCTTAAAAATTTTGCCATAGCTCTGCTACTATTACTGATAATTTTTAATATTTTTGAAAAGAATAAACTTAGTAATACAATTATGATAGTATAACTATCTTCTAAACTTAAATCCAATTTATGGATTTAAATCATAAGATTATCATAATTTTAGAAGCATAAAAGTATAAAAAGCCCTTTCTTAACCTCTAGCTTCACAAGCCTAGAGTTTGATTTGTGAATTGAGAATTTATCAATGAGAAGCATCATTTGAATAGAGAATTGGTCATAGGAATAACCATTCTTTTGGGGAGAGAGAGAGAGAAACAAAAAAAAGCATCCTAATTAAGCATAAATGTAAACTTTTCTTAATTATTCATTACAACTCTTAAGAAAAGCTTGATTTGCATTATAAACACTTAATTTGAAACTTCTCAAGCTTGAGAGGGGTTGAGAAGTGAAAACATTGAGAATAGTAGAGAAAAACCATAAAATTACACTTTACCTCTTGTTTTTGCTTGCTTCTCTATCTTAGAAGAGGTCCCCAACCAATCAATTGGTTAGTGTGTTGAAAGGAAAGCTCCAAGGATGGTTGAAGAGAGAGAGAAGCTCCACTCTCTCCAAAAGTAGAGGATTTTTTAAGGGATAATAGAAAATATGAGTATTTTATTATAATACTGGCATGGTATAGCTCAAAGATGAGAATACAAAAGAATGAGGGTCTATTGGTAATTGGGTCTTAAGATGGAAGTACCGTAATTGTATGGAATCCCTGACTTGCTTGAGGCCTAGAAATGATGGTATTTACCTTATAATTCCAAGGACCGTGACTACCACCCGTATATATTGAGGGTATAACTGGAGCTCTTTACTGGCAGTATATACGAGTAAATCTAAGACCTTGAAATTATCAGCAAAAATGCTATCCAGATGACGAGCTGAATGTGGTTGATATGATTTTAAAATTTTGGTTGAGAATTGAAGAGTTGATTTGGATTCTAATTGAAAAATGATGATTCCTGAATTCTAGTTGAAAGAAGATAAGTTTAACAAAGCCACAACGAGGATGAATGGGACGAATCCCAGTGATGATGATAATAACTGGAATGATGATTGTGACTTCAGCAAATCACTATGAGATTAGTAGATTGTGCTTACATATTACTACTATTAACACTTGACCTAGTGGATCAAGTTAAGGGATGACAAATTGAAAACCTGCATAACTGAGATTCCCATGGAGGAACGTTCAGATGGAATTTTCGGTCTAATGGACCATTATTGTATTAAGGATATGAATGATATGTTTTGAATGAATTGTTATCTGATAATGAGTTCTATATGAAGGGACCTTTATCCCAAGATGCTATTGGGTTGACCAGACTATAAGGAACCCCATAATTAGTTGGATCTTAAGAGAAAGAGTTGTTCCCTAGCTGTGACATCTCGCGTTTTTTAAGTGGGGTAGGATGTAAGATTCGTCCCTCCAGCTTTTGAAGTGTACAGGTGTAAGAACCTCCCCTTCTGATTTTATAATTATTCTCCTCTCTGAAATAAAAGAAAGATCCTGTTTTACCCTGTTTTGGTCTAGAGAGAGAAAATGTCTAGAGGGAGGTAATCCAAAATTGAGATATTTTTTGATATAAAGATCCTCCTAGTGTCTGAAATGGTTTCCTTTGAAACAGAAATTCAAAAAGAACTTTCCAATGTGCAATTGGAATTAATTGAAAATATCTATAAAGGACCTTAGCCTAAGGGTCTAGGTTTTCCGAATGAATTTTAGATAAATTTATTTTATCGATGAGAAATATTTAAATGATAAAAGAGGAATTCCTATGACGTTTGCAATTCAATCATTTAGATGGGAAAAGAGAAATTCCTAGCATATTGGAATTAATGGATATTTTATTTAAATTCAAAGATGAATTTTAGATAAATTTATTTTATCTATGAGAAATATTTAAATGATAAAAGAGGAATTCCTATGACAATTGGAATTCAATCATTTAAATGGGAAAAGAGAAATTCCTACATATTGAATTAGTGGATATTTTATTTTAGATGAATTTATTTTATGAGAAATAGTTGATGGTAAAAGAGGAATTCCCATGACATTGGAATGCAAATAATCAAATGCAAAAAGAGGAATTCCCATGATATTTGAGGTCCAAGAAAATAAATGGGATATGATAGGATGTGAATGGATGTAAATGGGATGTGATAGGACGTGAATGGATGTGATAGGACGTGAATGGATGTGATAAGATGTAAATGGGATGCGATAGGATGTGAATGGATGTGATAAGATGTAAATAGGATGCGATAGAATGTGATAGGATGTGAATGGATGTGATAAGATGTAAATGAAATGTGATAAGATGTGAATGGATGTGATAAGATGTAAATTTGATGTGATAAGATGTGAATGGGATGTGATAGGATGTGAATGGGATGCGATAAGATGTAAAATGGATGTGATAAGATGTAAATGGGATGTGATAAAATGTAAATGGGATGTGATAGGATGTGGTGTAATGAAAATGAATGTGGATGAGATGTGAAGTAAATGGATGTGGATGTGAATGATGAGATGAGAATGAGATGAGAGAATATGTGAAAGGGTGAGATGGAAAGTAAATGGATGTGGATGTGTATGTGTATGTGTATGTGTATGTGGAAGAATGTGATGTGATGTAAAGGGATGTGGATGTGAATGTAATGTAGATGTGGATGAGATGTGATGTGATGTAAAGAGATGTGATGTGATGTCAATATATGTGGATGTGAAGTGATAGATGTGAATGTATGGATAGATGTGAATAGTCGTGCATGTGAATGATTGGATGGATGTGGATGAATGAGATGGGATGTGTATGAATGAGATATGATGTGGATGTGATGTAATGTGGATAGAATGTATGTGATGGGATGGGAATACAATGAATGTGATGTGATGTGATGTGAGTCGGACAAATATGAATGATATGTGATGTGAATGGATGAGATGTGATGTCATGTGAATCGAGATGTGAATGAATGAATGATATGTGATGTGAATGGATGAGATGTGATGTCATGTGAATCAGGATGTGAATGAATGATATGTGATGTGAATAAACGAGATGTAATGTCATGTGAATCGAGATGTGAATCAATGATATGGGATGCGAATGGATGAGATGTGATATGATGTGAATCGGGATGTGAATGAATGAGATGTGATGTAAAATGGATGTGATGAGATGAGATGTAAATTAGGATAGATGTGAATGGATAATATGTGATGTGATGTGAATGAATGTGATGTGATGTGATGTGAATCGGGATAGATGTCAATGAATGAGATGTGAGGTGAAATGGATGTGATGTGATGTGGATCAGGGTAGATATGAAATGGATGTGATGTGGATCAGGGTAGATATGAATGGATGAGATGTGAATGAATGTGATGTGATGAGATGTGGATATGGGTGGATGAGATGTGATGATGATAAATGAGGGAAGATGTGATGAGATGGAAAATGATGTGATTGGATGAGAATGGGAATACATATGAATTGGAAAATGATGTGATTGGATGAGAATGGGAATACATATGAATTGGACGGGGATTAAATAATGTGGATTGATGTGGAAAGACGAGAGTTCATAATAGGAATTGTATTTATGACCTATTTTTAAATGACTGTTTTATGTCAATAATGCCGGGGAAGCATTTTTGACCGTCTTGCGAATGAGGTTGTGGAGACCTAACTGATAAAGTTGCAACAGTTGAACGGAGAGTCAACGGTGGATGTCTCGCGTAGCAAGGTCGGCCAAGGTCTTGACTAGCCTCGGTTCGATTTAAATGGTGAGCTTTCAGTAGGGTGGATGAGGGACCAAGGAAGCGGCCTATGAGTGAAGCGCTAGGTGACCTGTGAAGGATCCTAGAGGGTGCTGACCATACGGTGCTCGGGCTCTGGGTCGCCAAAGATACCCACACGTGCATTCTATGTTGTTCACCTCTCGGATTGAAAAGCATCTTCACTCCAATCTAGAGCGAAATCGAGATCATCAATAGCGTTATCCTCTTCAATATAGTGAAGTTTTTCCGATGAAAGATTGTCCTTTGGAAGCTTAGCAAGGCACTGAGACTCTTTATGGCCCGGTTTATGGTATTTAAAACAAAAGATAGGATATTTGTGTTGCAAATTAGCACGTGGTGTGTGCACGCTATTGTGGCTAAGCTGGGGCTTTGAATTTACATCATTTGGCTTAGAATTAGCCACATTAGATACATTTTTATTTGAAAAAGTGGGTGCACGAGTGTTGTTAAACGTGTTAGTGCATGGAGTAACAAAAGGTTTACGATTGTTTGTTACCCAAGATGATTGTCGATTTTGAGTTGCTGCTTGTGGTTATCGAAATTGAGTAGTCTTTTAAGAAGAACGAATCATCTGGGCAATAGATTAAAACTCTTTCTTTGCATATGAGCGAAAGAAATTGATTCGTCGAGCGAAGAGGGCTTCAAAGTGTTGATTTTTGCTTGTATACCACATTGAAGACCATCTTCGTATTTACGTTGAAGTGAAGCTTCATGCACATCTTTGAGCATGCGAAGGAGTAAGAGGCGTTGCCAAAAACTCTTAGTATATTGATTCACATTTTTACCTTCAATCCATGAGAATTTTAACCATGTAGGATGTGCATGAAGATGAAACTAAGGTGGTAAGAATGATTCTTTGACCTTCTCTTGGAATGAGTCCCAATTGGTAGGGCGATCAATGCTATTGCGGAGAATGTTCCACCATAAAGCAGCTTTATCATTCATGTGGTTGGTAGCGCACTTGCTTTTGTCATGCTCGAAAAAAATTTCTTCGACAAGTAGTCATCAACCATGATAAAACAATTTTTCCATCTTTGCAACCATCAGAGTGAAAAAGTAAAGGAGCGATGACTTATCTTTTGTTCATTGTGGGTTTGTTTTTTTGAGTGTCGAATGCGGCTCGCAAAATTTTAGCAATTCGGTCATCCTCAGTGTCCGAGTCCCACAGTCACTTATCGTGGTCTTATAATTGGTATTCAACATCTTGAAGTTGTTGTTGTAATATTGTTCCAAAGTAGCTTTAGGTAAAGGGCTATACCCATGTTGGAGTTGTGTTGCAACAACGAGGTGTCGCTTGAAGATGGCATGTGGATGTAGACGTTGGACGAGATACTCCTTGTTCTCCAATTTTCCTTTCGAATAAAGAAGAGAGAGAGAGATAATATACCTCTCCTCTCCGTAGCTGTATAAAGAAGAGAGAGATATATATACGTCTCTGGGCGTTTAAAAAAAAGAATATATATATATATATATATTTCTTTTTTTATTTTTTTTCTTCTCTTTTTTTTCTTTAAAAAAAATATGGGCTGCCAGCTATGTTGTAGAAAACGGCTATGTCTCTTCTTGTGTGGGAAAGAGACACACTCTCCTTGTGATGAGCTTGACAGGCTGTCGTGCTAAGGCTTTGTTTGCAAAAAACGGTGCTGGCCCGAGCCCTCGATGTCCTTTATGGATCTTCTAAGCCGTGATGTTGTATGCTAGTTGTGGTTGCTGTGCACCATTTATACGCCTCGTCTACACTGTGGCACACCTTCTCTTTGTTGTTTGTTGTGGTTGTACTTGGTGCACGACGCTGGCACCAGTTACACACTTACTCTCCTCATGCAGCTTTTAATTACCGATCGTTGTTTGTGACTCTACGTTGGTTGTTGTGATAACTATTGCACACATGGGCCATGGATTGCCCACCACTGGTTATTAATAGCTTGTACTTGAGGGTAGAGGAAGAGACCACTCTATCATGGGCATGAGAGTCTTTGTACAATGTGACAAGCTAGCCAATAGAATCTAAGCTCTTATACCAATGCCGTTAATTATCTTCCATATCCATAGCATCCAGGCTTTGTAAATAGACAAGAAGAAGATAAATAAAACAAACTATACACAACAAAGAGAGTGGGTTCAATCTCCCCCATGCATGAGTGAGCACGCTTCCTCATGCATGTATTTATGTATTAGCAAAAAGCAAGTGCTTAAAAATAGCTTGATACATTCCACTTTGGGCCATTAATATCAAAAAGTAACTTGGTCCCCAAGCTTGGCTCTTTACATTCAAATTGTAGCAATTTAATTAAATAAAACTATGGGCGGGCAATCATTGGCGCACACCAAAATCTGATGGCCGTGCACCGGCCAAAATCCATCACACCCACGCTACTTCGTGCACTGATTTGCTCACCAAAAACACAAGACACATTAAATCTCGCTTATCCGCCCAACACAATGCGACCACTGCTCCACGCTCTTGCGCATAGCCATTCACGACCGTGTGGCAAATGAGCATACCATAAATATCACATAGAATATTAATTAATTCCACAATTCACATTTCCATAACAATAGTAGTAGAAGAAATAACTTAAGCATTATGGGCGCGAGAGGATAGAATTATAGAGACTATGTAGTACAGACCGAGCAGAGGTAAGACTTCCCTCTACTTCAGATCCAATAAGGGAATGACATCTAGCATCCATTGGAACTAGAACAATTAATAAGCAAGAACTAGTGCCTATAGAGAAAGAACCGTAACATGGACCCTAATCACAAGCCTATCAGACCTACTCATTTAGAATGGGAAACTACAAGAGCGAAGAGTAAAAAACATAGATCTGAAAGCATACCAGTAATTCACAGAGTGCCGGTATATGGGCATCCCATGACATATACAAGCTTTGTGCCTTCCAAGCAACTAACAGAAACGTCTTATAGAGTACTAGCTTATGGGAACCCATGAGCCTCTTAGAGTTAAGCCAAGATATGCAATTGATATGGCTCTCAAGCCAATAGCAGAACTCATTGAAACAAGGGCTTGGGCTCACATAACTTTTAAAACAAGAAGACTTAGTGACACTATACCGACGGTCAAACCAACAAGATGAATGAGAGAGGAAGTAGAACATAGCTATCCTAGAATCAAACCTTCTCTCATAGCCAAGCTAATTTTGATGGTTGACAGAAGTAGAAATCTCTACAACCACTTTAAGCAAATCTATACCACAAAAAGGGTGACGATCCTCAAACCAAGATTGATGATTTTGGATTGATCCTAGAAAACAATGCTTTGCTTTGGTTTCCAATGCTAAAGGACTATGGAGGATTTAGAACTAGCATTCACAATTGAATTCTCCAAAATGGGTGTCAAATATAGCTCTATGACCCAACTATACCAATTTAAGCAGCTTGAACAAAAAACCATGAGAGATTCCATCAATCACCTTAAGGACTTGAATAGCAGATATCTTACTCTGAAGAGAAACCTAGCCAAACTAGGTCGATATCCTTGTTCTTGGAGGGATTGAGGAGCAAGCAATTGCATGATGCTTAATGCCAAGAGATATAAAAAAATTGGTAGATTGCTCCCTAGATGCCATAGACTTTGACAACTACTTTACGGGCATCCCTAACATGGAATACCTAAGGCTAGATCCATTGGGCAAGAACAAAGACTATTGTCAAAAGCCATGACTCAAAGAGGTCTAAGAGGCCAAAAGAACTAAGGACATATTCGAGGGATCAAAGGGCGTGAAGGAGTATTAAAAGCCACTTCGAGTGAAGTGGGCCATCCCCATTTTGCTCTTAGATGCAAAATGACGTGGTGTGTTATTTGTAGGAGCAACCACACTGATCATAAATGTCCAATTCACGGCTATAATTGATCGATGGTGTGGATATTGTAAACTTATGGAAATTATGAATCATCTAATTGCTACCATGCCCAATGAATGATGAGAATGCAAAGAGTGCCAACTCTACGACAACTCCTCACCATAAGCTTTAACAACACCACCTGACGGAATGGAAACTGCTATAGTTAGGAACCCAATTATTGCTAAGGAGATGGAGGTTCCACCTCCAGTGTTACCTCCTCAACCAGACCTACCAAGAACCACTCTTACAAGGTTGGTTGAGATAGAGCCAAGCATATAAGAATCCCCTAGCACACCAAACTTCTATGTGGAATACCATGGTTCCAGCTATAGGAGGTCCACCAAAAAGAAGTGAGTACCAAGTAGCATAAGCACGACATTTGATGCTAGATACTCACCAATTAACCACCTTAATGAAAATTGTAGTAGAAGCCTATTGACGAGTAAGATACATCAACCCACGAAGGCAAACTTTAGACGCCAAGGACCTCACCGGATAGCTCAATGCCCAATGAAATCTAGTTTTGAATCAATAACTACTAATCCACTCCCATTGGATAGATGGTGTATAAAGAGTGGCATTGATCATCTAGTGAGTGACTGCCCTTTTAAGCCAACAATGCCAAATCTAGCAATTAACATGCCAACACCCTCAGCAAGGTTGGGAATCATCAATGTTACATATCCATCTTCTTCTGATGAAGAGGAGGAAGTATTGTCGATGAATGTTGTGATGACAAGGGCTCAACAAAAACAATTGCAAAATCAAGAAGACATGTTTGCAACTTCTTCTACATCAGAATCTCTTAGAAGTAACAAAGGAAAAAGACTTTATCAAGGGAAAGGCTAAAGAACTCTCAAAAGAGTAAAAATTTGAACCAATTAAACCAAGGACTTCCCAATGTCCTGAAAAGGCTAAGGAAATTAGAGAGAAGGATCCCAAGGACCTTCTAGGATATTTTAAGGTTGAGGATATTCCAAATTCCTCCACTCAAAATCACTTTAGAAGGAGAATGAGGGTTAGACAACCTTGATGGGCCCATCCTTACAAACCAAACAAAAGAATAAAGGGAGAAAGCTAGGAGAGCTTCGCAAGCCCATAGGGATGAGAGATGTAAACAAAACATAGATCCTAGAGATAGTTTGTTTGAAGACATCATGGAACCTCCAATTCAAATCACTCTTGATGAAGAACAAGGTAAGAAAATCAATGATGAATCTATCTTGGTAGCCATGAAGGATGAACTCTTGGAAATGGCCAAGAAAGCAGTGGAAGGACGAACTCTTGGAGATGGCCAAGAAGGCAGTGGAAGGATAAACTCTTGGAAATGACCAAGAAAGCAGTGGAAGGACGTTACAAACCAAGACCGAAGTATGAAAAACCTCTTCTAAGGAAACTACAAGAATACCCTAACCCAAGAGAGGAGACCGTGAGACTAAACAAGGCACAAGAAGTGGTGCAACAAATAGCTAGAAATAGAAGGATCTATTGGGCCAATCTCCTTTGCTTTCACCAAAGATTCTAGAATAAATACCATTAGAGCTGATCTTAGAAGCATCCCATAAAGAAAGCGTCTCTAGTGAGGGACTATGAAATTATCTACCACACTAAAGTGACCACTCAAGTGAACCACTAAAAACTCAAGAAGCACTAAAAGAAAAAGAAATTGAGAAGGAAATCCATGACAAGCCTTTACAATCGGAATGCGATGAACGTGAGAGCACTACATAACCATATCGTAAGGGAGCAAATAATTTACGAGAGGCAACTTACACTCAAAGAATCCATGATGGGAGAATATTTAGAGGGGACTAATGCATGGGTGTCACAAAATTCAAAAGATAACTCCTTATAGACCATGCCTTTATACATCGATTCTAATGACAAGTCGATGACCATAGCGAATGTGCCTTCAATAAGGCCCGAACATAAGGAAGAAGTGGGAGCCTTGAGATTAATTCTCTCGACTCTTGTGACTATCACAATGGTTAAATACTTAACATGGAAGCTAGAAAAGCATGGAAGGATGTCCACCAGCAGATGAGAAAATAGTTCAAGCCATTAGGAGACACTAATGAGAATGACCAAGATGATGAAGAGAACCCACGAAAGATGTAAACGGATGTACCAGTCAGTGTAGTGGGGAAGTACTTCAAAGGTGACGACATGAATGCCACCATTCTAATAATCAAATTGGATGCCATGACCACTACTACAATCCTTTACGGGGGAGCAAGAGTGAGCATAGCTACCAATAGTGTGGGAAAGACGGGGAAGCAAGCCCCTAAAACCTTTAAATATTGTCTTAAAACTTGCAAACGGTAATCTAGGAACAACAATAGGAATCTTGAAAGAGGTAGAAGTAATGTCGTGTGGCCTAGCCTATGAGCACACCTTTGCCACTGTTGATTTTGGAAGGCCCACCAATTATGATGTGATTCTCGAATCCCCATTCATGTGTCAAATGATGCTAATCCATGATTGGGAGAGAGATGACATCTACCACTGTTGATAAGATGATTGCACCATCAAGATGAACTTAAAGAACCACTCATATAAAGTTGTAACCACCAGGACACCTATCAAGATGAACCAAGGTTGGATAGTACAACACATTTAAAAGTCATAAAAATGTGCCATATAAATGGGCATAGCTATAAGGGGTTCAAGGAGTAGGAGTATGAAACTTCATTGCTTGAATCGAGGAGGACGAAAACTGGATGCAGTTATTGGTTGGCTACTATGGACGAAAACTAGATGCAGTTATTGGCTACTATGGACACTTGTCCAAGGGCCGCAATTTTGTGACAAAAATGGTAACAACATTGCTTGAATTGAGGAGGAGGAAAATTGGATGCAGTTATTGGCTACTATGGACACTTGTCCAAGGGCCCCAGTTTTGTGACAAAAATGGTAAGAACATTGTTCCTATTAGAATTGTACTCATAAAACCAAAAGGTGTTGAATGGATTGAGAACTACAAAGAAAAATCCCTAAGAAATACATCATTACACCACTCATCAAAGGTTTCAGTGTAAGCCTTGAGCTGAGCTTCACCTCAGAGTTAGTTGATGATGATGAGAAAAGGATGAGGAGAACAACATCAAGCACTCCTTAGAGAGTTCCTTGAAAGTCAAGAAGCTTCTCTAAAGAAGCTAAAATAACTAATGCTGGGCCAGCAGAGTTTGAGAGTAGCACTGGTCAAGATGCTTGAGACACTGATTCCGTTGATGCTGATGTGCATGTGAACTTGCCACAAGCAAGTTTTATTTCTATGTCTGGGCCAGCAGAGTCTGAGAGTAGCACTATACGTCCATGGTCAGGATGCTTGAGACATGAGAGTGTGCACTGGGAGTAGTGCTGTGGATAAAGGAAAAAAGAAGGTTGAAGGAATTGGCATTACAAGTTCTGAGTCGTCAAGTTTAGAAAGTTTGGATGAGGAACTTGGCATACCAGTTTTACACACACCAACAAGTGCAAGGCAGGATAGATATGTGCCTCCACATGCTAGAGTGACAGGTGTTCATAGTGATCCGCATGCATTGCAGAGATCCAAAAGGGTCAGGTATCCAGTTGACAGGTTGACATATCGTGACTTTGCTATGCATTACACATATATGACCTCTTTGGTGAAGATCCCAAAGGGTCAGGTATCTAGTTGACAGGTTGACATATCGTGACTTTGCTATGCATTACGCATATATGACCTCTTTGGTGAAGCATGTGGAACGTACATGCTATACAGAAGCTATTGGGAAGCATGTATGGGAGAAGGCAATGGATATTGAGATGGACGCATTGGTTCATGAGATGAAACTTGGGATTTGGTTGCCTTATCCCACAAGGCAAAAATGTCATTGGTTGCAAATGGGTTTATAAGGTGAAATGCAAATCAGATGGTTCCATTGAGCACCATAAAGCGTGGTTGGTAGCTAAGGGTTATGCACAAACCCAAGGCTTGGACTATGATGAAACATTTAGTCCAGTTGCAAAGATGGGAACAGTGAGAGCAGTCATTTTGCTATGGCTGCAGCAAATGGTGGGGAAATGCATTAAATGGATGTGAAAAATGCATTTCTAAATGGTGATTTACAAGAGGAAGTTTATATGGCACAGCCAGAAGGATATGTACACGCGAGGTACCCCACTCATGTATGCATATTAAAGAAAGCATTATATGGTTTAAAGCGAGCACCTTGTGCTTGGAGTGATAAGATAAGCCGATATCTTATCTCCCTTGGATTTCAGGTTTCTTCAGTAGATTCTTCACTCTATGTGAAGAAAACAGATCATGGGATTGTCTTGCTTGTCATCTATGTAGATGACTTGATTGTCACAGGAGATCATGCTACAGATGTTATGCATGTCAAGAAGGCATTGAATGGGCAGTTTGATATGAAAGATGTGTGAATTGGGATATTTTCTTGGGATTGAAGTGATCAAAGACCATGCAGGGACATGGTTTAGTGCAATGCCAATATGCATTGAATATGTTGGCAAAATATGGGATGCAGGGTGTAAGTCAATGAGTACACCTTTGGAGTAGAATGTGAAGCTGCGGGGGGGCTGATTTTGGTGAAGAGTTGGATGATCCATCTATGTATAGAAAGATGGTTAACAGTCTTATTTACACGACTATCACACGACCGGATCTCAGTTATGCTATAGGGCTAGTAAGCCAATTTATGCAAAGCCCCAGAAAACCTCATTTGGATGCAGTGAGACGCATTATGCGCTATGTAAAGACCACTGCACATTATGATCTTCTTTATGAGCATGGTAAAGGCTTGGATGTACACGGCTATGCAGACGCAGATTGGGCAGGTAGCTCGTATGACAGGAGGTCTACTAGTGGTTATGCCTTTACATTTGGAAGTGCAGTGGTGAGTTGGAGCAGCAAGAAGCAACCTACTATTGCTTTATCTAGTACAGAGGCTGAATACAGGGGTGCAGCCATTACTACATGTGAAGGAGTATGGTTAAAGAGTCTCTTGGCTGATTTGGGTGAGCATATTAATGGCAAGGTTATCATTCATTGTGACAACATGAGCAGCATACAGTTGGCTAGGAATCCAGTTTTTCATGCACGGACCAAACACATAGAGATCCACTATCATTTTGTCAGAGAGAAAGTGTTGGATGGTACAGTGGATTTGCAGTATGTGAAGATTGAAGAGCAGGTGGCGGACATCTTTACAAAGCCACTTAGCAGGGACAAGTTTGAGTACTTTCGTACTATGTTGGGAGTACATGGGATGATCTTGAGGGGGAGTGTTGAGGGCTTTGATAGCCCAAGCTCATCTACATCTTCATCTATGGCAGTACATCATGAGCTTGAAAGGGGCTATTGAGATTCAAGCTCGATGTCAGCTTATGCCAGTTGCACTATGTGCTGGCATGTTAGGTAGTAACATGTGTGAGATATAAATGACCGCGTCCAGCTAGTCATAGTGTGTGGACATTAGTTAGGGTTAGCAGTGTGTGGATACAACACATGTAGTGTGTTGTAGATTATGGATTATGGCTTTCTGCATTGTGTGAGAAGGGAGATGGCTTCCCTCTATGGTTAGGGTTTGATAATACATTAGGGTTTGCTCCTGTGTGTGTGTCTCCTCTCCCTCTACCTGTTTTTCATCATGGGGTACTATAGGATATTCATCTTCATGTATGTGGAAATCGTAAGCCCTATTGATATGCTTTGTTTGGATAGAAGAATGCAAGGAAGCATTCCACAAGCTAAAACAAGCCTTAATCATCTTAGCTCTAATTTTGAGAGCACTAATATGGGATGTGATCTTCCATGTGCATATTGATGCATCTGCCTATGTCATAGGATGCATATTAGCTCAATGAGGAGAAAAGAACATGGACTTTCCTATTTGCTATGCTAGTAGACAATTAAATGAACCCACAGAGAGAAAAGGACTATCGATGGTCTATGCAATGAAGAAGTTTTACCATTACGTAGTAAAGGATACCTTAGAGGATGCAATCTAGCAACTCACCGCAGAAAGAACCGAAGACAAGGATCAAGGAGGCAGCCATGTCTACCCATAAGGTAGCCCTCTTGGAGGATCATCTTACAAGTTATTACAAAAAATCCAGTAACTCAAGAAAGAACTAGAGATAAGGAACAAGGAGGCGGCCATGTCTGCCCATAAGGTAGCCCTCTTGGAGGATCACCTTACAAGTTATTACCAAAAAAAAAAAAGATTATATCCAAATGCAGTATAGACTTACATGAAGCACGCTAACAAAACGAAAATAAAGGTAGAGCATATACAAAGAGCCCTTGAGCAGAATCCACATGATGATAAGAAAAAGCAGATGCAAGTTAAGGATGACCACATCAAGACTCTAAAGGTAGAGTTGCATGCCCTCAAGGAGAGCAAAAGAAGGACCTAGGGTCATCTACACCTAACACTCTTGCAGATAGCCAAGAGGAGAGGGATGATGTCTTATGGGATGTGGCTTTAGTGCAAGCCCTTGTAGCAATTGAAGAAGCAACCAAAGCCCTCACCACATTCCATGAGGAGTATAACCAAGATATGGCCAGGTGGGAAACTCAAGAAGCAACCTACCAAGAGCTCCTCCACCATAAAGAAGCCCTCTATCACCAGCTTGAGAAGTAGACTACCAAGAGCTCCTCCACACCATAAAGAAGTCCTCATCACCTAGGCACACACCAAAACCCATAAGCTAGAAACCATTGCCTTGGATGATACCCCTTTGGAAGTGTGTGACCAAAAGAATTTTCATTCCATGTTACCCTAGATTCCCTTGAGTATGACGTCATCCTTGGTGGAACTTGGATATGTGACTCATTGTATTCAATAGATGAATCCATGCAAATAGTCACCTTGAACACTCTTCAGGAAGTATACAATTGCTATGATGGGAGGAAGAGACCTTGGAGGAGCTAGAACTTGGATATGTGACTCATTGTATTCAATAGATGAATCCATGCAAATAGTCACCTTGAACACTCTTCAGGAAATATACAATTGCTATTATGGGAGGAAGAGACCTTGGAGGAGCTGGAACTTCCAACATAGCTTACTAAAAAGATCCCTAGGATTATGGTTGGATTGGAAATTTCAAATAAAATCACCACAGCTCAAGCACGAGAACACAATCTCATGACCCTCGAGTTATAGGATTTGTTAGGTCAATCAACACCCACGACTAATCCTAAAAGAATTCCCTTTACACAAGACTTGAACATGCCATGTTTGGAGTACTTTAAACATACAATGTATATTGCAACTAATCCCCTTACTTGCAAGTTTTTTGTGGTTAAGTATTGTGAGATCCCTGTTCCCACCGCGCAACGGATTCGGGGTACTAGCAGCGGAAGTAGCACTTCTTACGCGAGGCAGGGTCCCACACTCGGGGCCTCGTCCACGGATATCCGGACAAAAGACTAATCCGTCGGTTTTTCCAAAACCAGACCCGGAAAAACTTCCCTTATCCGGAAAGCACGGGCGATTCCACCAGGATAATTTTTACTCTAACGTAGTCAAAACCCTTACTGATCAAACAGATTCGACTGCATCTATAAAGATACTTGGTCAGATCAAGGAAGAAACTTGCACTTGGATCATTGGGATCAACGCTTTTTTCCCCACCAAGGAGGCACAGCCGTTGATTCCTATCCATAGAACAATTACTATCCGGGATTTACTTTATCTATCGTAATAACAAAAATTGAGTCTCGATTTACGGATCCATCAGTCCAGCCTAACCCCATCCGATCCCATGGGTTAGCCAACCGCCCAACCACTGTAGTGATGGGATCCAATTTGGAATTTGGTTAGGTTTTGTCCCGGGTACCAAGGAAAAGAGTTCCAAGGCCCCCTAGCCGGAATTTCATGCAAACATAAAACTAGCCACACCACTTACACACCCAATATGAAAATTGCCTTTTTCTTAGCATCAGCTAACTTTAAAACAATCCTTTAATGAAACCATAGTACCACTGATCACAATCTCCCAATTTATCCAGTTGATTCATAATTTCCCATCATTCCTTCATCAGAGTATCTATGGCATCATTGGCAACTAGAACGCTCACCACCTGTCCACACAGGGGCCTTTTCAATAGTTCCTAGTCCATGATACTCGGCAATATAATCACTTATAAAAATCAAGATGGACTCTCGTTGAAGATCAGCAAGATCAACCAACAGATCCATATAAAGAGCCATGGACTCATCCATTGAAGACCAGCAAGGTCAATCAACCAGATCCATGCCCGGTTTCACAAAACAACTCTTACTCCTTGTTCCAATATCTTCCTCGACGCACGCGTGGGTATCCTGGGCGACCCAGAGCCCGACCACCGTATGGTCAGCACCCTCTAGGATCCTTCGCAGGTGACCTAGCGCTTCACTCATAGGCCGCTTCCTTGGTCCCTCATCCACCGTACCGGAAGCTCACCATTTAAATCGAACCGAGGCTGGTCAAGACCTCGGTCGACCTTGCTACGCGAGACGTCCTCCATTGACTCTCCGTCAGCAGTTGCAACTTTAACAGTTAGGTCTTCATGACCTTAATCCACAAGATGGTCAAAATGCTTCCCCAGCATTCTTGACATAAAACAGTCATTTACAAACAGTCACAAAATACAGTTTCTAAATCAAACTCTTGTCTTTCCACATTATCCCTCCTTAGTCCACATTACTTATTCCACATTCCATTCAATGTGTACTCATTCTCATCCATTTCCTCATATCGACGACACATTAATTCACATTCACATTCATACATCCACATTTACATGGATACATCCATTTTCACATCCTCATTTATACATCCACATCCCATATCCACATTCATACATACACATCCATATCCACATCCATACATCCACATTCACATCCACATTCACATCCTCATTTATACATCCACATCCACATCCATATTCACATCCATACATCCACATCTACATGCATACCTCCATTTTCACATCCTCATTTATACATCCACATCCCTTATCTACATTCATACATACACATCCATATCCACATCCATACATCCACATCCACATCCACATTCATATTCACATCCATATATCCACATCTACATGCATACATCCATTATCACGTCCTCATTCATACATCCACATCCACATACATACATACATCCACATCCACATACATACATACATCCACATCCACATTCCCATTCACATCTATACATCCACATCTACATCCACATACATACATACATCCACATCCACATTCCCATTCATGTAACCCCATATGTCTTCACATCTAATCTTTTACATCACATCCATTCTCGCCCTATCACAACCCATATACATCCTATTCTATCACATACACTTCTTACCTCATCCCATACACATCTTATCACATCTTAATTCATCTTATCACCTCTTATCACCTCTTATACACCTCTTATCACATCCTATCACATCTCATATCTTATTTATAGAATACAAGAGAATTCTTATATTTGATATAAGATTTCTTTACACATTTACTTATGCATAAATTCCATTTAAGGAGATTAATACTTCCGAAGAAAAATCAATCTTTTATGCATCTTCCTATGCATAAATTCATGAAAATGACACTTTTGAATTAAAATTCAATCTTTTATGCATCTTCCTATGCATAAATTCAATTTAGATGAGAATGACACTTTTGAATTAAAAATCAATTTATTTATTTTTATATACATCTTCTTATGCATAAAGTCAATTTGGTAGGAATTACACTTTTAGAATAAAAGAATTTCTCTTATGCATCTAAGTTATGCATAAAATCCATTTATGATGAAAATCACACTTTTAGTATAAAAAGAATATCTTTTATGCATACCTCCATGCATGAAATCCAATTATGATAAAAGTAACACTTTTATAATAAAATAATCAACTTTTATGCATACCTCTATGCATGAAATTCAATTATGATAAAAGTCACACTTTTATATAAAAATTTTCCTTTATGCATACTTCTATGCATGAAAATTAAAAATGATAAAAGTAACACTTTTGATATAAAAATTTTCCTTTATGCATACTTCTATGCATGAAAATTAAAAATGATAAAAGTAACACTTTTGATATAAAAATTTTCCTTTATGCATACTTCTATGCATGAAAATTAAAAATGATAAAAGTAACACTTTTGATATAAAAATTTTTCTTTTATGCATACTTCTATGCATGAAAATTAAAAATGATAAAAGTAACACTTTTGATATAAAAATTTTTCTTTTATGCATACTTCTATGCATGAAATAAAAATGGTAAAAATAACACTTTTGATATAAAAATTTATCCATTATGCATACTTCTATGCATGAAATAAAAATGGTAAAAATAACACTTTTGATATAAAAATCTATCCATTATGCATACTTCTATGCATGAAATAAAAATGGTAAAAATAACACTTTTGATATAAAAACTTATCCTTTATGCATGATATTAAAATTCAATTTTTCCATGATTGTAATGAAATTCTTTCAATTAATCTAGGATGATAATTCCTAGAATATGGTAGGAAGTCCTCTTTTTATGCTTTGAATGAGATTATTTTATGCATAATTTTTATAAAAATTTTGCCATAGCTCCGCTGCTATGACTGATAAATCTCAATTTTTCTAAGGGATAATGCTTATCATTAAGGAAATAATTAAAATAATCTCTAATTGGATTATTAATCCATAATGGATTGAATCATTAATATACATAAACTAAAAGCATAGAAAAAAGCCATTAATTTGGCCTCAAGCATAGCTTAATCTTGGGTTAAGGAAAAGCTTTATGAAAAGCTTGATTTGGATTGAGAATGAGTCATGAGTATGACCATTTCTTGAGTGAGAGAGAGAATTTACATAAAAATCATTAGAATTTAAACATAAATGAAAATTAACTTCAATAGCATTATGTAACTCTTCACTACTATTCAAACTTCAATAGCATTTAAAAAAAACCATACCAATTAAACTTCTCAAGCTTGAGAGGGGTTGAGAAGAGAGAAACATTGAGAAGTTATAGAAAGATCAATATTCACTAATTACCTTACAACTTGCTTGATTCTTTGTTCACGGTAGAGGCCCCCAACCAATCAATTGGTTAAGTATGTTGATGGAACCACTAATGGATTGAAGAAAGAGGGAAGCTCCAAAAACTAGTGAATTATTAAATGAATTCACAGTTCTTGGCTTAGGTGGAGTAGAGTAACGATGCATAAACACTATATATTTTTCAACAAGGGGGAGGCTTCTATTTATAGGAAAAATTGAGCTCCTAACCAAACAAACTGATTCTAGAATTTTCTAAATCAGTTTGGTCAATATTTGACCATTTTTTGATCAGTTAAGCTAACTTTTTGGAACTAGACTTGAATGAGGAGAGAGGAGAGATGAAATATCTCAATTTTTATGAGTTTAAAACTCATTCAAGCATGTGAAATATGCACCTCCTTTAAAGAACTCCCCTTCCTTACATATGTGTCATAATGGAATCATTTTAATATTGCTCATAGTTTTTTTACTAATAAACCTTGTACATTTTCAACTCTTCATCTTATGTGAAATATGCACCTCCTTTAAAGAATTCCCCTTCCTTACATATGTGTCATAATGGAATCATTTTAATATTGCTCATAGTTTTTTACTAATAAACCTTGTACATTTTCAACTCTTCATCTTATGTGAAATATGCACCTCCTTTAAAGAATTCCCCTTCCTTACATATGTGTCATAATGGCATCATTTTAATAGTGCTCATAGTTTTTTTTACTAATAAACCTTGTACATTTTCAACTCTTCATCTTATGTGAGCATTTACTCATTTTTGGATACCCAAAATATCTCATATTTTTAATATTGCTCATAGTTTTTTACTAATAAGCCTTGTACATTTTCAACTCTTCACCTTATGTGAGCATTTACTCATTTTTGGGTATCTTCTTTTTACAAATTTGGATTTATCTCTTCCCTACACATGGATTGATGCTATTGGCCCATAGGAACTTAATTGGACCATAGTCTAAAGATTTCTGAAAATGTAGACCCTTAGACTAAGGTTCTTTATACCTATTTCCAATTAATTCCAATTGCACATTGGAAAATTCTTTTTGAATTTCTGTTTCAGGGGAACTCATCTGAATTATAAGAGATATTTTTCTATCCAAAAATATTCAAAATCTGAATATTCTCTCTCTAGAATATTTTCTCTCTCTAGGCTAAAATAGTTAGAAACAAGGTCTTTATATTTCTGAAGAGGGGTTGATTATAGGGGAAGATACTAGACATCAAAAAGGGGTTGGGAGAGGAATCTTACATTCTACCCCACTTAAAAAACGCGAGATGCCTTCATCTCGCAAACTGGGGGTAATTTCGCAAGATGCACAAGTATGAGACTGAGACAAATTTTTTTTAAAATTAAGATTAACCACCAATTTAAAAAAAAAGTCTCAAGAGAGCAAGATTCAAGATAAGAACAAGATTTAAACTTTATTCATTCTCGGAACTTATACAGTAAAGATAGAAGAACTCTTTACACTTCCATAAGCCCGTCCATCATATGATCACAAAAGCAGTCCTCACAAGCTGCACAAGTATAAGGTAACTCATCTATGGGAATAATTCTGTTGGTTATTGCTGCACCTATCTCAGTGGTATGAGGTGATCTAACAAAAGGACCTCTGAGAGGCAAGCCAAAAACGGGGTAAAGGCATATCTTCTCATGAGGAAGAAAACACGCCAGTAAGAAGACCCGCTCAGAAACCCAAGATGTCTTGATCTCATGACGTAGTAGTATCGAGGACCCAAACCCAAGGCTTCGATAACCATGGCCAAGCGGACATTGTTACGAAAGTGCTGCTGACCCCAGGGTGTTACCCTAGTTATGTTTTGATAGGTCCGCCATTTGGTTTGCGCTACAGAAGTTCCTAGGTGAGGAAAAAGTGAGCGCTCATACTGTTCTATAAAATCCTTCTTCACAGACTCACTTGCGTCTTGAAGATGAGGAATCATTATGGATAAAACTAATTCTTGTTGCCAAGCCATGAAGGAGATTAAGAAAGAAAGGAGATCGATGGGAGTAAGATTACTGTGAACGACAAGTAAAAGTTACGACTTATATAAAGGAAGGAGCTAGCGTAACTTAGAAGCCAATGGTATCTTGCCACTGAAGTTTTACCATCTTTCCATGATTTGGGTTTGGCACATATTTCTATGAAATACATTAAGAACTTTGAGATGAGGAGATAAAAGAAGCTCGTAAGCTAAGTCACTTACTTTCTTTGAATTCAGATAAGGCTCACAATATCTGGGGGATAACTTCTTAAACTCCCCAATAGATAAAGAACTTCTTTTGGGCCGTACTCGAATGAAGACCAAAACCTTGGTATCCAAAACACCGATTTTTACTTCTGAACTCATTGTTCTGAATCCTTAAAACAGTTGGAACTCCTGAGAAGTATTCTAGGGAAAGGGTCTTCCTTTTTTAAACAGAATCTTTCTTTTATTTTAGAGAGGGAATAATTATAAGATCAAAAAGGGAGATTCTTACTCCTGTATACCTCGAAGGTTGGGGAGGAATCTTACATTCTATCCCACTTAAAAAAGTGCGAGATGTCCTCATCTCGCCAAGTAGAGGACAACTCTTTTTCTTAAGATCCAATTTATTCTAGGGTTCCTTATATTCTGGTCAACCCAACAGAATACGGGGATAAATATCCCTTAGAACTCATCAACAATTCATTCAAATCATATCATTCATATCTTTAACATGATAATGGTCCATTAGATCGAAAAATTTCCTCATCACAGGGATTCATCCCATTCATCCTCATTAAGGTTTCGCTCAGCTTATTACATTTCAACCAAATTTCAAGGATCATCATTTTTCAATCAGAATCCAATTCAATTCATCAATTCTCAAACAGAATTAAAAATCATATCAACCACATTCAAAATCATCCTCTGGATAGCATTAACGCTTATAATTTCAAGTCTTAGATTTACTCATATATACTGTCAATAAAGAGCTGCAGTATACTCTCGGTATATACGGGTAGTCACGGCCCTTGGAATTATAAGGTAAATACCATCATGTCTAGGCCTCAAGCAAGTCAGGGATTCTATATAATTATGGTACTTCCATCTGAAGACCCAATTACCAAATTACGAATTTCAGTTTGAATATCAAATTGTATGAATTATATCACACAATTACAACCTTTTTGTGCTTCTTGATAAATTTTTGACATATTTGGCTTCTCAGTTGATCTTTATTAACCAATTCGCTCTGATACCAACTGTGAGATCCCTGTTCCCACCGCGCAACGGATTCGGGGTACTAGCAGCGGAAGTAGCACTTCTTACGCGAGGCAGGGTCCCACACTCGGGGCCTCGTCCACGGATATCCGGACAAAAGACTAATCCGTCGGTTTTTCCAAAACCAGACCCGGAAAAACTTCCCTTATCCGGAAAGCACGGGCGATTCCACCAGGATAATTTTTACTCTAACGTAGTCAAAACCCTTACTGATCAAACAGATTCGACTGCATCTATAAAGATACTTGGTCAGATCAAGGAAGAAACTTGCACTTGGATCATTGGGATCAACGCTTTTTTCCCCACCAAGGAGGCACAGCCGTTGATTCCTATCCATAGAACAATTACTATCCGGGATTTACTTTATCTATCGTAATAACAAAAATTGAGTCTCGATTTACGGATCCATCAGTCCAGCCTAACCCCATCCGATCCCATGGGTTAGCCAACCGCCCAACCACTGTAGTGATGGGATCCAATTTGGAATTTGGTTAGGTTTTGTCCCGGGTACCAAGGAAAAGAGTTCCAAGGCCCCCTAGCCGGAATTTCATGCAAACATAAAACTAGCCACACCACTTACACACCCAATATGAAAATTGCCTTTTTCTTAGCATCAGCTAACTTTAAAACAATCCTTTAATGAAACCATAGTACCACTGATCACAATCTCCCAATTTATCCAGTTGATTCATAATTTCCCATCATTCCTTCATCAGAGTATCTATGGCATCATTGGCAACTAGAACGCTCACCACCTGTCCACACAGGGGCCTTTTCAATAGTTCCTAGTCCATGATACTCGGCAATATAATCACTTATAAAAATCAAGATGGACTCTCGTTGAAGATCAGCAAGATCAACCAACAGATCCATATAAAGAGCCATGGACTCATCCATTGAAGACCAGCAAGGTCAATCAACCAGATCCATGCCCGGTTTCACAAAACAACTCTTACTCCTTGTTCCAATATCTTCCTCGACGCACGCGTGGGTATCCTGGGCGACCCAGAGCCCGACCACCGTATGGTCAGCACCCTCTAGGATCCTTCGCAGGTGACCTAGCGCTTCACTCATAGGCCGCTTCCTTGGTCCCTCATCCACCGTACCGGAAGCTCACCATTTAAATCGAACCGAGGCTGGTCAAGACCTCGGTCGACCTTGCTACGCGAGACGTCCTCCATTGACTCTCCGTCAGCAGTTGCAACTTTAACAGTTAGGTCTTCATGACCTTAATCCACAAGATGGTCAAAATGCTTCCCCAGCATTCTTGACATAAAACAGTCATTTACAAACAGTCACAAAATACAGTTTCTAAATCAAACTCTTGTCTTTCCACATTATCCCTCCTTAGTCCACATTACTTATTCCACATTCCATTCAATGTGTACTCATTCTCATCCATTTCCTCATATCGACGACACATTAATTCACATTCACATTCATACATCCACATTTACATGGATACATCCATTTTCACATCCTCATTTATACATCCACATCCCATATCCACATTCATACATACACATCCATATCCACATCCATACATCCACATTCACATCCACATTCACATCCTCATTTATACATCCACATCCACATCCATATTCACATCCATACATCCACATCTACATGCATACCTCCATTTTCACATCCTCATTTATACATCCACATCCCTTATCTACATTCATACATACACATCCATATCCACATCCATACATCCACATCCACATCCACATTCATATTCACATCCATATATCCACATCTACATGCATACATTCATTATCACGTCCTCATTCATACATCCACATCCACATACATACATACATCCACATCCACATACATACATACATCCACATCCACATTCCCATTCACATCTATACATCCACATCTACATCCACATACATACATACATCCACATCCACATTCCCATTCATGTAACCCCATATGTCTTCACATCTAATCTTTTACATCACATCCATTCTCGCCCTATCACAACCCATATACATCCTATTCTATCACATACACTTCTTACCTCATCCCATACACATCTTATCACATCTTAATTCATCTTATCACCTCTTATCACCTCTTATACACCTCTTATCACATCCTATCACATCTCATATCTTATTTATAGAATACAAGAGAATTCTTATATTTGATATAAGATTTCTTTACACATTTACTTATGCATAAATTCCATTTAAGGAGATTAATACTTCCGAAGAAAAATCAATCTTTTATGCATCTTCTTATGCATAAATTCATGAAAATGACACTTTTGAATTAAAATTCAATCTTTTATGCATCTTCCTATGCATAAATTCAATTTAGATGAGAATGACACTTTTGAATTAAAAATCAATTTATTTATTTTTATATGCATCTTCTTATGCATAAAGTCAATTTGGTAGGAATTACACTTTTAGAATAAAAGAATTTCTCTTATGCATCTAAGTTATGCATAAAATCCATTTATGATAAAAATCACACTTTTAGTATAAAAAGAATATCTTTTATGCATACCTCCATGCATGAAATCCAATTATGATAAAAGTAACACTTTTATAATAAAATAATCAACTTTTATGCATACCTCTATGCATGAAATTCAATTATGATAAAAGTCACACTTTTATATAAAAATTTTCCTTTATGCATACTTCTATGCATGAAAATTAAAAATGATAAAAGTAACACTTTTGATATAAAAATTTTCCTTTATGCATACTTCTATGCATGAAAATTAAAAATGATAAAAGTAACACTTTTGATATAAAAATTTTCCTTTATGCATACTTCTATGCATGAAAATTAAAAATGATAAAAGTAACACTTTTGATATAAAAATTTTTCTTTTATGCATACTTCTATGCATGAAAATTAAAAATGATAAAAGTAACACTTTTGATATAAAAATTTTTCTTTTATGCATACTTCTATGCATGAAATAAAAATGGTAAAAATAACACTTTTGATATAAAAATTTATCCATTATGCATACTTCTATGCATGAAATAAAAATGGTAAAAATAACACTTTTGATATAAAAATCTATCCATTATGCATACTTTTATGCATGAAATAAAAATGGTAAAAATAACACTTTTGATATAAAAACTTATCCTTTATGCATGATATTAAAATTCAATTTCTCCATGATTGTAATGAAATTCTTTCAATTAATCTAGGATGATAATTCCTAGAATATGGTAGGAAGTCCTCTTTTTATGCTTTGAATGAGATTATTTTATGCATAATTTTTATAAAAATTTTGCCATAGCTCCGCTGCTATGACTGATAAATCTCAATTTTTCTAAGGGATAATGCTTATCATTAAGGAAATAATTAAAATAATCTCTAATTGGATTATTAATCCATAATGGATTGAATCATTAATATACATAAACTAAAAGCATAGAAAAAAGCCATTAATTTGGCCTCAAGCATAGCTTAATCTTGGGTTAAGGAAAAGCTTTATGAAAAGCTTGATTTGGATTGAGAATGAGTCATGAGTATGACCATTTCTTGAGTGAGAGAGAGAATTTACATAAAAATCATTAGAATTTAAACATAAATGAAAATTAACTTCAATAGCATTATGTAACTCTTCACTACTATTCAAACTTCAATAGCATTTAAAAAAAACCATACCAATTAAACTTCTCAAGCTTGAGAGGGGTTGAGAAGAGAGAAACATTGAGAAGTTATAGAAAGATCAATATTCACTAATTACCTTACAACTTGCTTGATTCTTTGTTCACGGTAGAGGCCCCCAACCAATCAATTGGTTAAGTATGTTGATGGAACCACTAATGGATTGAAGAAAGAGGGAAGCTCCAAAAACTAGTGAATTATTAAATGAATTCACAGTTCTTGGCTTAGGTGGAGTAGAGTAACGATGCATAAACACTATATATTTTTCAACAAGGGGGAGGCTTCTATTTATAGGAAAAATTGAGCTCCTAACCAAACAAACTGATTCTAGAATTTTCTAAATCAGTTTGGTCAATATTTGACCATTTTTTGATCAGTTAAGCTAACTTTTTGGAACTAGACTTGAATGAGGAGAGAGGAGAGATGAAATATCTCAATTTTTATGAGTTTAAAACTCATTCAAGCATGTGAAATATGCACCTCCTTTAAAGAACTCCCCTTCCTTACATATGTGTCATAATGGAATCATTTTAATATTGCTCATAGTTTTTTTACTAATAAACCTTGTACATTTTCAACTCTTCATCTTATGTGAAATATGCACCTCCTTTAAAGAATTCCCCTTCCTTACATATGTGTCATAATGGAATCATTTTAATATTGCTCATAGTTTTTTACTAATAAACCTTGTACATTTTCAACTCTTCATCTTATGTGAAATATGCACCTCCTTTAAAGAATTCCCCTTCCTTACATATGTGTCATAATGGCATCATTTTAATAGTGCTCATAGTTTTTTTTACTAATAAACCTTGTACATTTTCAACTCTTCATCTTATGTGAGCATTTACTCATTTTTGGATACCCAAAATATCTCATATTTTTAATATTGCTCATAGTTTTTTACTAATAAGCCTTGTACATTTTCAACTCTTCACCTTATGTGAGCATTTACTCATTTTTGGGTATCTTCTTTTTACAAATTTGGATTTATCTCTTCCCTACACATGGATTGATGCTATTGGCCCATAGGAACTTAATTGGACCATAGTCTAAAGATTTCTGAAAATGTAGACCCTTAGACTAAGGTTCTTTATACCTATTTCCAATTAATTCCAATTGCACATTGGAAAATTCTTTTTGAATTTCTGTTTCAGGGGAACTCATCTGAATTATAAGAGATATTTTTCTATCCAAAAATATTCAAAATCTGAATATTCTCTCTCTAGAATATTTTCTCTCTCTAGGCTAAAATAGTTAGAAACAAGGTCTTTATATTTCTGAAGAGGGGTTGATTATAGGGGAAGATACTAGACATCAAAAAGGGGTTGGGAGAGGAATCTTACAAGTATGTGTTGAAAGCAGATTTGTTGATTTTGGGACATAAATGGACTATTGCTACCCAAGCACCACTGTGCTTTGCTTAGCGATAGAGTCATCATGATGTTCGACCACAAAAAGTTGACAATACCATATTGCAAGGAAGAGGATCCAACCTTAATGGATTTCTATGATGTTTAATGCAAAAGGTTACAAGCCTCTTCCACACAAGCCCTTCTACATAATGATCTACCATCTGCGTCAATGACCAACTCCAATAAAGCATATACTCCTTCAATCCCATTCTCACCAATGCAGTTAGATGCCAATACCTCGCAATCAACCTATTCCTGAAGAAGTTCCCACAGCGCAACCATCTATCTCTAATAAGGAACTCAAAGCAAAAACCCCAGAGCCTATGCATCTTCATCGACAAACCCCACCAAATAAGACAACCGCATGCTTGAAAGCCTCATCATCGACAGCCACTCCACAAGAGACTCTAGCCTCATCATCGTCAACAATGCCTATGAGTTTCAAACCTATAGCCTCAGTGCCCCAACCAAAGTCAAGAAGGGCCCCAAACCTTCCACATCACATCAACCCAAAAGAAAACTCTACCAAGAAAACCACAATCAAGGTATCTTAAAAGTATCAAGATGTAGGTGGAAAAGTAGCTAGTTGTAGCTCAAGGCTACTATGAATTTGCCAATCAAATTTGGGTGCCTCAAACAGTCAAAGCCTCTTCCTCAACGTAGTACTCAAAGGCCAAAGAAAAAGACAAATACTCTACCAAGAAAACCACAATCAAGGTATCTTAAAAGTATCAAGATGTGGGTGGAAAAGTAGCTAGTTAAAGCTCAAGGCTACTATGAATTTGCCAATCAAATTTGGGTGCCTCAAACAGTCAAAGCCTCTTCCTTAACGTAATACTCCACAACACCATCCACAAAAGCCTATGCGAGTTCTTCAAAGAACACCACCAAGTCAACAAGTGTGGGTACCAAAAGCACTAATGATGCAAGCACAAGGGTACTACCAAAGTAATACCAAAGCTTGGATTCCCAAGCGCATCACAAATTCCCCTAAGCTTGCATAAAGAAGGAAGCCTCAGCACCAAGCACACCAGTTTATAATGTTCATCAAAGATGGGTGCCTATGTAGGTGCTTCAACAACAAGGATACTATGATGGTAATCCCATCATATGGTTGCCAAAATTGAACAACGTGAAGAAAACCTCACCACGGACTTCAACCCCAATAGCTTCACCTAAAGTTCGACAAGAATGGAGGCCCAAAAAACACCAACCAAGTCACTTAACCACTCTCGTGCACTCAGCACCTACACAAGGGCTTGTGTGTTCAAGCAACCAACCAGCAGTCTTACTTACCGTTCAACAACATTTAAGCCAAAAATTCAAGAATCAATTCCCACGTCTGCAAAAGGGAGACTTATGAGCGCATCAAAGACAAACTCACAATGCTCTTGTCACCCCTCTAAATGTGAAACATTAGTGCACAAGAACTTGCTGCTCGCACGTCATGCCCTTGCTGACCTATAGAATCATTTCAAATGAAAAACCATCGAGGTCAAAACCTGCAACTTCGGGTCAAAACCTATAATTTCATGGAATTACCCTTCACGTAATTCCATTTCACGAAATTACCCTTCACGGAATTCCATTTTACGAAACTACTTTCATGGGTTTACCCCATTCACGAAATTTCATTTCACAGAATTACCCTTCACAGACTTCCATTTTATGGAACTAACTTTCACAGGTTTACCCCATTTCACGGAATTCCATTTTATGGAATTTTCATGGGTTTACCCCATTTCACGAAATTACCCTTCACGCGAAATTCCATTTCATTCACAAAATTCCATTTCACATAACTAACTTTCACGGGTTTATCCCATTTCACAAAATTACCCTTCATGTAATTCCATTTCACGGAACTAACTTTCATGTGTTTACCCCATTTCACATAATTCCATTTCACGGAGTTAACCCATCTCACGGGATTAGGCCATTTCACGGAGTTAACCCATCTCACGGGATTAGGCCATTTCACGGAATATCCCTTCACGGCCAAAAACCTGCAATCTCACGAGTTCAGGTCTCTCACGAATTAATAGTCTCACGGCTTAAGAACCTACACTTTCACGATTTAAGCCATATCCCGGATTGAGCCATCTCACGCATTAACACTTTCCCAATGATCTTCAATAGCCATTATATATTTGTTAAGCTTATAGCTTACTATTCTTTTGGCTAAATTAATGAAGCAGCTGCTCCATGAGTACATATCCATACTCATGCACTGGAGAATATTTACACCGAAGCCTCATCATTGACTACTTCTAGGTACATCTCTAGATGGGGGGAGCCATGGTGGGCCAAAGCCTGGTCAATGGTACAACCCATCGCCTGGAATTTTATTTCAAATTATAAACCTCTCCAAACAACAAACCCATCTTCACAAATCAATGATCTTCAATCCTTATTGAAGATATCTATATAAGCCTCGCAAGTCAATGTAATTATTTCAATTCTCACCAAGTGGCCACTTCAACACAGAGCAATTTAATAATAGTCTATATATGACTCAATTCTTGTACTTCATGTATATCTGCTTCATAAGAGAACTTAAATATACATAAAAACATAAAAAGCACATGGGTAGAAGAAAGCGAAATAGGTTCTACTCAACAACATTTGATAAGAATCTTGCCACACAAAGGGGTCACATCATCAAAGGCCAATTTATTCAAATGATGAATGTCGCTTCAATGAATCAAATGAGGAACTGAGAATCACCATCTCGTTTTGATGATTAAGTCTACGTTCCTCTGGATCCTTCCCTATCTTCTCTCCCATTATTAACATCTCTTAGCATTCCCACTAACACAAATCACATGTAACATTACTTATGATTTCCAAAAACAAAGTGAGAAAAAAGCCCCCCCAAAAAAAACATGCTCACACAAATATAAAAATGCAATCATTCACAAAAAACCCCACTCCCCACCCGGTTAGGAATTCCCAATAAACCACTAACCTTTTCATTCACTAACTAGATTTTCTTATTCCTTTTGGAGGGACAAAGACCATTGAGCGGCGTCAATCAACTTCAAAGCCATCGACAAAGCTTGTCCATTCTCCCCACATAAAGGTCTTCAACGTAATAACGAGGACGTGATCGCCATCAGGAAGGGAGGAATGTTAACCCAATTATAGGGTTAACAAGATCTACCGCCATTATCTTACATCAAGGAGTCACGATAGATACACCAAAGGGTCATACATTCAAGATATAAAGCAATAGTTTCCAAAGCTACAACTTGTACGGGCACCCATAATGGTGTGACGGAGTATTTATTGCGATTCCCGCTTCAAGAGCGTGTAGTAGCGATAGTATGAAGTCCTAAGTGATGTACTTCATGGATATGTTATGAGAGTAGTCAGTGTAATAGCATTAGGCCTCTTATGAGCCTAAAGTGCATGGCTGGCCACAGTTTAAGTGAGTGTAAACACTTATGGCCATGTATATAAGTGAATATCTCTCATAATACAACACACTCTCCCATTGTGCAATTGAGTCTTGCTCTTGCTAATCTCTCTCCCCTACTGCATGCTAGTGAGTGTGAGAGGAGGGACGAGTACCCATAGTGCAACGCGGCAATGTGACAATGCTCACGCAGGAGGCGCGGTGGAATTGCTTCTCAAGGAGTTGTAGAGCTTGGAAACCTCAAGGGTTACGATCTCGGCCATTGGAAAGCTCTTGAGAGTTGCGGTTCACTAGGTTTTCTCTTTTTGGATATGTTTCAAGGAGGGTTAGGGTGAGCCATAATGACAAGGTGGGTGGGTCGGTGGGTTTGTTGAGCTTCATAAACTCGTGGAGGTCTATGACTTCTGTAGGAGATATATCAGGATATTCAATATGTATTTTATCAAAGTTATAGACAACTGTTGGTCAGCATGGCTTCTAGATGTTTATGTAGAGATACAGTTTAAGAATGACATAGGGATGGTAGAGGGTAGATTCACAGAGGTTTAAATGTTGATGCATATTATATACTTCTAGCCACCCGTGAGACTGATTATCTACTAATAACTTCTAGCTATAACCTCGTAATTGGCTAGTGTAATAGGAACATCATCTGGTACAAACAAGTCAAGTTTATCGACACTGTTGTCCAAGATGTCCAAATTTTGCATTACCCGATACCTTACCCGATACCAATTATGTAGGTTGAGAACAATAGGGTGTAATGGATAAAAGAATACATCCTTGGGATCGATTAGTACTAGGTCCCCCCAGAAAATACCCATAATAATGGTAGGATCAACATCATCTTCTGTATTTTGTTTAATTAGTGTCAAATCTCCTACGCTTAAATCTTCAGATAGATTTATTTCATATTGAAGTAAAGAGAGCGTTAGTGTAGACAAAAAGAGAGTAAGAGTTTGAGGAGGGGCCCAAGGAGTCACCAGCCACCAATGAACCTATTTTCAAAGCTTACTCAAGAAGTAAGCGCAACTCGTCGTCGGTAGGCTCCCGTCTTTCACTTCATTCCCGGATCGCTAGTTGTTGCTCGAATTTTTGTATCCTTGAATCTTTGGTGGTTAGAAGTTCTGAAATGGTTGTTTCTCTAACCATCCTTGCTACATCTAATTCCTCAAACCTTCTCGTGGCAGCTTCTCGTGCTCGTCTAGTTGAGGCTTCCAACTCTTGAGTCTATGCAATCTTCTGAAGCCTTTCAGCTGTGCCAATGTTTGGATGGCTTGGAGTTTCTGGGTAATGTGTAGCATTTCTTGTTTGTGGGTTTTCATCAGTTTCTCCATCTCCAAGGATTTGGCATTGATGGTCTCATTCAGGGTCTGTACTTTCTCTACATTGGCTTTGTTTATTTGTTCCCTTTCTGTTTGAAGTTGGAGCACTTTGTGATCAACATCCTTGAGAGTTGCGGATATTGATGTCAAGTTCTTTTGTAATTCCTCCTCCTTGGCCTGGAATGTATTGTGGACCTCCTGAAGCTGTTGAGAATGGATGCTAGCTTGTTCCTTATTGTGTGCAACTTCTCTTTGCATTTGTTCGTTAGCTTGCTCCATTTATGCCTTTAGGTCTATATTTTCTTTAATTCTTTGTAGCAGTGTCTGGTTGAGAACGAGATTATTGCTTTCTCGTGTTTGATACCTTACTTCTTGCTCTTTGGTAGCCTTTAAGCTTGTTGAGATCACATCTCGATGGGTTGCTTCTGCTGCTTGTAAGTGCTCCTGGAGTGTTTGAACTTGGTTTGTGGCGTCCTGGACCTGTTTCCATAGTGTTGCATGTCTGTCTTGAAGCATGTGAGTGGTCAGTATATGGTAATGCCACACCCGCTTCTCTTGTTCCCAAATAGAGGCACTGGTTACAGCCGCTCCTTCCAATTCATAGTGTGGTAACTATAATAGACTGTCTAGGCCCTCTACAGTCTCATTGAGAAACTTCTCGTAATCCAGATTATGTAAGAAAGACTTTTTTGGAATTCTTTCTGCATCATCCAGCGTTGTCGTTTGCTAGGGCTAGTTGCTTCTTCACTTCTCTTTCTCTTTCTTGTATCCAGTCTTTCTTCGGGGACTTCTACCTGTATTGAGGTTGCCTCTTTGTGGCTTTGGTTCCCTTCTTCTCGCAACTTCTCTTGTTCTATGGCTTTTTCTATACCCAATTCAGCGGATGCATGTGTATCTGATATGATGGAATTTCGAAGAGGGAAAAGGTTTTTGAAAATAATTTGTGCTGGGCTAGGAGGTGGGGTTTATTGAAGTATTTCTATTGCTGTGCCAACTGGAGTTTCTGATAAACTTAATCTTTTTGCTTCCTTGTTTCTCTAGCACATCCTAATAAGATGCTATCTCCTGGGCTAGTTCTGCTTCTAGTCGATGTGATTCCTCCGCTACACCAAGCATTATTCCTCGCATCTTCCTGACGATTTTCTTCTTTTAACTCTTCTTGAGCTCCTTCATGATTTCCTTGGTGTCTTTTAATAATGCTTGTCCTTCTTGCAGCTCTCCAGCGGTAAGTAATGGTGGTTCTAGCTGTGCTGCTTGCTGCATCTATTCTTCGTGTGTATTGGATTTGGAAGAGTCAGCTGTGCTACATGATTCAACACATTTGTTAATAAAGTACGGATTGTAGACCTTTGACTAGCACCTTTAGATAGTTTTCCATCTCCCTACTATAAATGTACCATGCCCAATCATCTTCTTTTTCTTCATGCACTTTGGTGATTCTGTTAAGGGAAACCCTGTTGGAGCGATCTACTAGTTTCACCTACATTATAAGGGACACGACTCTATAAGATTTCTCTATCACCTCATCTCTGATATTGTCATATTCAGCCCTGTTGGAGTTGTAAGAGTTTTTCTTCAACATGGCATCTAGGGGCATCTTCTCGAAGCTGTAAGAGTGGATTTTGATAGGTGGTAATTGTAGAGCTTCCCATATAAAGTCCTTTGAGAGTAGGACTTGATAGGTGGTGGTAACTGTAGAGCTTCTCGTATCAAGTCCTCTAAGAGCAGGACCTGTTCTGTTGTTCCATCTGCTTTGGTCACATTTCCTCTCTTAGTGGCCTTGTCATAGGACTTTAGGTACTTTGCACACAATTCTGGATTGATTATACGGGGGAGACGTTCTGCCATTCATCCTAGGCCGACTTTTTCAAGTTTGTCTTTGACTTCCGATTCATCCAATATCGGCAAGCACTCCGGGCTATGGTACTACAGAGCTATCTTCCCATGCTTAGTATGGACATCCTTGCTTATGAGATTGATCCATGGAATGCTTGTGCATATTGTCCCAAATAGCTTAATTTTGGACCATGTGTTGGTCTCTTCTTCCTGCTTATTGGGTGACCCAGTTACACTGGCTTGTGTTCTTGTCGGAGTCTCCTCAACGTTCGGTTCAGAAGTAGCTGAGGTCGACATCTATAATAATGATAAGAAGGTCAATCCTACCACTGGTGAAAGCATGTGCCCATCATTTTTTTCCATCTTCTTTTTCTTCTTTTTAAAAATTTGGGAATGTGTGTAAGTGTTATATTTGATGAGAAGTGTGTTAGTGGTGTGAGCAATAACAAGGTATGAGTTTACAGGCAAGAAGGCACACATCGTGAGAGTGCAGGTTTATGCATGGTGAGATGGCATGGTATGAAACCCGTGAGATGGGTTGAAACCATGAAATAGTTAAAAACGTGAAGCAATTAATATGTGAGATGGGTTGAAACCATGAAGCAGTTAATCCGTGAGATGGGTTGAAACTGTGAAACACTTAATCCGTGAGTTGGGTTGAAACTGTGAAACGGTTAGAACCGTGAGATGGGTTGAAACTGTGAAACGGTTAGAACCATGAGATGGGTTGAAACTGTGAAAGAGTTAATCCGTGAGTTGGGTTGAAACTGTGAAACAGTTAATCCGTGAGTTGGGTTGAAACTGTGAAACAGTTAGAACTGTGAGGTGGTTAATCCATGAGATGGGTTGAAACCATGAAAAGGTTAGAACCGTGAGGTAGTTAATCCATGAGATGGGTTGAAACCGTGAAACGGTTAGAACCGTGAGATAGTAGGGTACGAAACCCGTGAGATAACAGGTACACGCACCAAGTTTTTTGTATTTTTTGATGAGTTAAATTGTGATCGCAGGGTTTCGTGAAATGGTTAGAGCTGTGAGAGTGCAGGTTTATGCACCGTGAGATAGCATGGTACAAAACCCGTGAAACGGTTAAAACCATGAGAGTGTAGGATACGAAACCCGATGGCAAGTGCACAAACCCATATTTTTTATATTTTTTAATGAGTTAAATTGTGATTGCAGGGTTTGATGAAATCGTTAGAACCATGAGAGTGAATGTTTATGTCTTAAGTGTAGAACAAGGGATCAAACACGCGCATGCAGCAATCATAATTTGGGTTTTTTGCAATAATTAATCATAACATGCAATTTGATTCTGTAAAAGAAGGAAAGAAACAAAAATTTGAAAAAGACACAAAGGCAAGGCACAAGCTTCTGCCTTAACTCGAAGATGCCGATTACGCAGGCAGACGATCAGTTCAAAATTGAGAGCGGGGAGATGCAATGCTTAGTGATGACAGGGGGTACGAACATAAAGCATGAACAATTCATCATATAGCCTTTCACAAGGCTAGGTCCTCACCCCCCCCCCCCGAAGGCCTATAAAAAAGAGGGAAAATATACTTCTAGGGGGGATTTCCTCACCCCTCTTAGCAACTCGAAGGCCTATACAAAGAGTGAAAATGTACTTCTAGTGGCTAGCACACATTTACTTGGGTAAGAGTCATTAAGATCCCCAACACTCACCATGTGACATTTGGCCTCATTTTATATTGATAACACTAGGAGGGAGCCTCGTATGTCCAAATATAGTCATCTAGATGTTGTCTTGTAGGCCACTTTGGCCTTTAATAAACATTAATAAACATTTTTACAAGCGCCCAAGCTCATTCACACTATTTCGCTAAAATTATGAAATACAAATAACGTAATGCATGCAAGTAACACAATAGTAACCACCATGAGTGGCCATATAGGATAGGGCCAGGGACCTGGGTGTAGGGGAACCAAGCATTGCTTGGGCACCTCCTCAAGGATAAGAACGATAAACTGGAAGAATTGGCATGTGACCATATAGGATCGGGGACCTTGGTGTAGTAGAGGTCATTAAAATTCTTCATTTGGAGCCACATCTCTATGAGTGTGTTTTTTCAGGGAGCTTTTGCTAGCAACCCTTCTCTCTTAAAGATGTGAACATTCTCTCTCTAGTCCCTCCACCACTAGCTCCTCCTGTCTCCTCCCATTACCTCCACCACCACCTCTCAATCCAACCCACTTTCTCCCCTCTAGCCCACCTTACCTCCTCCCTTTCCTCTCTCTACCTCTACTCTCTCTCTCTCTCTCTCTCCCTCACTTCATCTTACTCTCTCTCTCTCTCTCTCTCTCTCTCTCTCTCTCTCTCTCTCTCTCACTCACTTCCCTCCTCTTCCCTCTTTCCCTCTTCTCTCTTTGTTAATCCCTCTTCTCTCTTTGTTAATCCCAGTTAGGATTAACAATTATGCTCCTCCATTTGAGGACATTAATAAGTGTCATGCAAAGGCACTATGAAAGTTGTAACATTATGAGAGACTGGCTACCCAAGGCCTTAGTTAGTAAGTTTTGGGCACCCAAGTGTGAATAAGGGCCAATTGTACATAAGGTATTTTCTCATAATGAAGAGATAAATCCCCCTCTATGGTATGAGAGTTCTTGCTTTGTCTTGAGAGAGAGTGTGTGAGAGAATACTCTAGCACATGTGCCTTCTCTATACTTGTATGCTTGCATGCTTGTGTGGAGAAGTGTGTGTGTGTGTGTGTGTGTGTGTGTGTTTGTGTGATGAGAGAGAGAGAGAGAGAGAGAGAGAGAGAGATTGCCTTGTGTGGTGGTGTGAGCAACTCTACGTTGATAGCGTAGCTGTGAAGCTTGGAGGATTAAAGCTTCTCAAGTGAGCTTGGAGACCTCAAGGGACACAAGTTCAAAGCATTGGTAAGTTCTCTACGATAGTTGTGTTCTATTGCTTCTTCCAAATGTAAATGCATACAGTTTCTTCTTGGAGGTGTGGTAGCCCATAATATTTTGGCACTGCTGTCAGGGAAACACCTTTGTTTCTTCCATCCTCTTTGAGTTTCAGCTCTGATTACACAAGTTTCATGATTGCCTTTGCATTTTGGAAGTCCATTGTGTATGGAATGAATGGATAGGGTTTGAGTGGAAGTGAAGGTTTGTAAGAAATTGGTTGTTTTTGTTGTGTGGGTGAGTACTGGGGTGACCCTAAAGGAAAGCTACAACATTTTTTCCTTTCAATTTTGATATTTGTATCACCAAATTTGTGAATGTGAACGAGCAGGGTGATACTTTGTTTTTGTTTCTTCAAAAAAATCCCAAAAAATCATAAAAATAAGGAGCCATTGGTTGTGTTTTGAACTTGCATTACATTCCTTATGTCTAGCACAATCATTTTAGAGCATCTGGATAGGTAATTTGCACCAAATTCCTCTCTGTCGATTATGCAGAAACTTCACACGTGAAAGTGTAGGAAAACAGTTCACGACGTGAACTACTTCTTGCTATCTCACGGCGTGAACCAATCCCGCAAATCAGTGCCTCAAATCACAGGATTACCTTGCTAAAAATAGGTCGTCTTATCTTGATATCTCTGACACAACGGGTCCGACAAAATTGTAATCCGTGAACTAGCAGAGAATGCTTCACGACGTGAAACATTATATAGTTCACAGCGTGAACGATTTAGATCTCACGCCGTGAACGATTCTTAGACATCTCACGGCGTGAACCAATTAGATCTTATGACATGAACGGCGTAGCTTTTCACGGTGTGAACTGTTTACCATTTCATGACGGTGAACTGTTATCTGTAGTTTCACGACATAACTAGATTTAGTTCACGTGCTCCAATGATTACTGCCAATGATCAAGGTAACGTTGACTTGTAAATTGGAAGTAATCATTGGAGCACGTGAGAGTGCAGAAACTAGTTTATGACATGAACTACTTACCATTTCACGACGTGAACGATTTAGATCTCACGACATCATGAACTGTTATCTGTAGTCTCATGGTGGCCACATAAAACAAAGCAAAATCAAATTGAAAATACCTTACCAAAATTCATTTGGGGTAGCAAATTAGCTTATCAAATCACATTCACATGCACTTGAGGTATGGAAAACTCATCAAAGACGACCTCACTCCCATGGACGATAGTGCATCGAACCACCCAGCATCTTTCTATCAAAAGAGTGTTGGTTCAGGCCACTCAATGAGCACTCTCAGTGAGCACAATAGAGTGTCTTAAGGAATCTAACCACCATCGAGACAAGTAGTGAAGAATCCATGGAGGAAGGGCTGTGATTCTCTAGGTTTGGAGAAGAGGAGAAACCACCGTCCCCTACAAGATCTAGTGGTATCATTGATATAACCCAGGATTTTTTGGTCTCCAAACCAGCAACGATGAGGAAGCGCAATCTGCCGAGCACGGGCCCGTCAACTAGCGCGCTGGACTAGGTCCAAGGCAAGAATTACCAATCCTAGCCCTTCGAGTATTGAGCTCTTGTTTTCTTTAGCTTAATTCTCATAGTTGCCATTTTACCTCAACCCTTTTCAAGTCTAATTCCACTTCCTCTGAGGTTGGCAAGAATACCTATCATGGCTGTGCTTTCCAAGTCTCTTCTCATTCTGGGGGTGGGACTGAGGGAGACATTCCAAATTTAGAGCCCATTAATGAAGAGCCAAGAGCAGAGGAAGGGTTTGTTACCCAGGATGAAGGGGATAACCTACCGAGGGAAACTGGTGAAGTATGTTGGAAACATGAAGGTGCTAACTCTAGGTGCAGAAAGGAAAGATGGCAAACATAATGAAATGGAAATGAAAGCAATGAACAAGTACTTACATGTAGACCAAGATAGCTTGACTTGATTGATTTGACACACAAGAAAGTATATCACTCTTATAGAGTGAGCACACACACTCAAGTACCATATGCTGCAATTGTTTTAACTCCGTGTGAGAGTGCTTGATCTTTCCTTCCATCCAATTGAAGAGTGCCTCTACTGAATTTTGTTGATTGGGATTTGTCTCTGTCTCCATTGGTTGCACCTTTTCTTTTTTCTTTTCAATAACATTGCCCAACTCTTCTATTTTGGTGGGTGCAGTTGGCGAGAGTGCTATCTTCAGTTTATCCTATTGAATTGGCTTCTTTGTCGACACCAATGTTTGTGCTTTCCTAGCATTTGTTTTAGTTGGGAATTGTCTTTGGTTGCTCTTACTGTCCCTTCCTGTGTTTTTGAAGGTATTTGCAGCAATGAATTTTGGGTGAGATTTTGGCACCCATATTGTTGTATTGTCCTAGTAATAGCCTTGTGCAGCTAGCAAATCCCTTTGAACCTATTGCTTATGGTGAGTGCCTTGTGGATTGCAGCTTTGTTTGAAACACTGATGGCTAACATTTGAAGGCCACTGGTTTCGAAGTTGATCCTCCTTAGGCACTCACTGCTGAGTACCTAGTGATTTTGGCTGTTTTTTGCATATGGATTGTGGGGTTGATGTTTTCTCTGGTAGCGAGTTGCTTTTACTGCCCTTGGTGTTTCCATACCATCAATCATAGCTTGCTTCCCCTTGTTTATTGGGCTCCATAAGGGCATGGTAATGACATTTTTGCCCTCGTCCAATTGTGTCATCCTCTTTTCCCATTGGATATTACAATTACTGGCACAAATCCAAGATTGTCCAAGGATCATTTATTCCTCCATAGATCCTGCAGGCATAACAAACACCTTTCCAACCAAGGGATTATTTCTTATGGAAATATTAACACTTAGAAATCCCACAGCTTTGGTAGTTGACAAGTGCACACTTCGTACTTGTGCATTGGTGGTCTCAAGGTGTGGTTTGTCTAGAGCTTCCTATATTTCATAAGAGATCAGATTATGACTTGATCCCGTATCTATTAGTGCAATGCTCATTGCATGACTTTTAGTTGTAGAGACTTTCACCCTAAGTTGTGTTGGCTCAATGTCTAGGTCATCCTCACATCAAGGAGGGTTAGTGAAACCATGTTCACATGCAATACTCTCTTTTGGAGTATTTTTCTGGCCTTGGCTTCTCTTGCCTCTTCTTGAGCTTGCTTAATTTTTTCCTTGGCTGGTTCTTTCTGATGTTTTAATAGATGCTCTTGCACGAGCATCTCTTGGGTTAGTGGTCCGTAATATTTTTTTAAGCTTGCTATTCCTAAGTGTGCTTCATCTAATATTGTGACAAACATTCTGTGGTGGTATAATTCACCTCTACATCATTCAATTGGCGACTAGCTAAGCAGATTGGGTAGTCCAGTTCGAACTCACCAGGCTGTGCCAATACACATCTTATAGCAAAGTTTGATACATTGATATGCATATGGAATATAAGATCCCAATTGGGTGGTCTAAGAATTGGTGCACTGCCCAGTGCTTGCTTCAATTTATCATATGCTTCTTGGCATTCTTCAGTCCATTCCAAAGACAACAAGTAACCTATATAATGGTATGGCAATTTTAGTATAAAATACTATGAAGCGGTGATAGTGCCCAACATGGCCCATAAACCTTGTACACCTTTGTAATTAGTGGGTGGGGGCAATTCTAAAATCAATTTGACTTTGCCTTCGCCCATGGAGATACTATTCTTAGAGACAATGTGTCCCAAGATCACACCATGTTTGACCCAAAATTGGCATTTTAAAGGGTTTAAGGATATACGATACAATCCACATCTCTTAAACACCTTTCTCAAGCAGGCCAAATGGTCTGACCATCGGGAGTGTGCACATAGATCATCAATGAATACCTCCAACCACTTTTGCAAGTAGTATCTGAAGACTATGCACATTAACCATTAGAACGTTGCTAGGGCATTGGTGAGACCGAAAGACATAACTTTGTAAGTAAACGTTCCCCATATTGTATTGAAGGCCATTTTATGCTGGTCCTCGGGTGCTATATACACATGGTTGTAACCTAAAAATCCATCTAAGAAGTTGTAAGCTTCTTCACCAACTACTCTCTCCAAAACGTGTCCCGTATAAGGCAATGGATAATAGTCCTTCCTAGTAGCTGCATTAACCTTTTTGAGATCGACACAAACCCTAAGTTTCCCATTCTTCTTTGGCACTATCACGATTGGTGATAACCACTCCGTATGTTCTATCTCGTAGATGAAGCCTGTAGCAATGAGTTTATCAATTTCTTCCTTTACAATTGTTGCATATTTAGGATTCATTTGGTATGATTTTTGCCTGGTTGGTCTTGATATGTCCACTATTCCAAGTGGTATTGAGGCATTTCTTGTTTGTATCTATTGCAATACTCCACTTTTGTTTCAAGCTTGTTTATGAGGATAAGATTTGTTGGTTCTTCTATTTGTGCCCAATCAATGATACCAATGTATATGTCGTTGTTGCCATATATATAGGCAGTGATGTGTGTGAACACACTTAGGACCGCCGGGGCACTTTTTCCCTCTTTAGGAGGTTTTTTCCCCCGGCTTGTATATATGCCCATCATTCTAGGGCTAACGTATCTTTGTACATTGACACAATCTAATACACTTTGTGTTGTGTGCATTCTTGCTTCTTCTTCTCCAAGCTTTGTGTGCTTTCCTGCAACCCTAATTCCAACAATTGGTATCAGAGCAGGCATCGGCTCCTAGGGCTACGCCGCCAGCACCCTCCGACTCACGTTCTCCGATTGAGGTGAGTTTTCACGAGCGCTTGCAGGTCCCTATACTCTGCAAATAAGCCCGTAGAGCTTAGCGTTCTCAAAAATCGCATCTGAGGTCGTTTCAGGCTCCGTTTTTGCATTTCAAGTTCTGCACAGGTGTTTTCGTCATTTTTTGCAGAAATTTCGACAGTGCAGTTTTCTGCAAAACAGGCATACGTATTCTATTGTGGACCATGCTACATAGCACGAGTTGTTTTCTATTCAGTCTTTGCTTCATTACAGGTAACTTTTGCATCAGTTTCAGTTAGTGGCCATGGCTGATAACAGCAATGATGTATTTCGCATGTTGTCTTCTGAAGACAAACTGGATGGAGACAGCAACTACCCACTTTGGGCATACATGATGCAGCATGTTTTGGTTACAAAAGGAGTGTGGAACATTGTGCAGGGTATGGATGTACGTCCAGGTTCTGTGGATGTAGGATCTGTTGAGGATGTTGTAGGATCTAGCAGCTCTACTGTTGCTGCTGTTTTACCCACTGCTGAACAAGCTCGTTGGGATGGTAAAGATGCGCAGGCTCATGCCTTGATTGCACTTTCTGTCAAACGTAACATCACCCCACATATTCGTTCAACTAAAACAGCAAAACAGGCTTGGGATATTCCAGCTGGTTTGTATGCAGGTCGTAACGAGGCAAAAATCGCTTACCTGCGTAAAGAGCTAGAATTGAAGATTATGCAAGAAGATGATGACATGAATGTTTTTCTTGCTGAGATTAAAGATCTCAAAGAACAGTTGATTTCTGCAGGTGAGATTATTCCTGATCATTCTCTTGTGCAGACTGTTCTTGATGCTTTACCTGAGACATATCAGACTTTTGCTTCCACGTGGAGACTTCTTAATGATGAGGACAGACCTGATGCTGTCAAGTATGATACTTTAGTCAACAAGCTCTTGCAAGAAGCGCAGTCTAGGCAAAACAGGGCTAGGCAGCGTGCAATTCATCAAGCATTTATTGCTGCCCAGCAGCAGAGAAGAAGTGGTAAGGCAGCCCCTTCCACTGTTTCTTCTCCTATTAGTAGGTCTGCAACTTCTTCTCCTTCCACAGGTAGCAATAATAAGTCTGAGAAGGCTCTTGATAAAGGCAAGAAAAAGACCAGGTGCAACTATTGTAAGGCAAATGATCATGTCATTAAGAATTGCCCTAAGCTAAAGGCTAAAGAGGCAAAGAAAAAAGAGTCAAATGCAGCCACAATAGCGGATGCTTCTACAAATGCAGATTCTGCAAATGTTGTGCAGGATACAGAATGGGCATTTAGCGTGTATTGCCAGTATGACCCATCTGTACATGATGCATGTTTGGCAGTTTCTGTTGACTCTAATGTATGGTATTTTGACAGTGGTGCTACAAAGCACATTACCTCGTATCGTGATATATTCACTTGTCTTGAGGCTGTCTCTAATGGGAATACTGTCACATGTGCCAATAATGCTTTTACCCAGTGAAGGGCATTGGTAAAATTATGCTTACTGCTGCAAATGGCAGTGCTTTCACACTTTCAGATGCTTTGTATGTGCCAGGGATAAAGAAGAATCTATTGTCTGTCTCTGCGCTTGCTAGACTTGGATTTGTAGTCAAATTTGTGGATGACAGATGTACTGTTCATGATTTGACTTCTGGTGATACGATTATTGCATCTAGCACCTTGTTTCATGGGCTGTATAGGCTCAATTCTTATGACAAGTGTGTGGAAGATTCAGCAAATGCAGTTTCTGATGAAAAGGCAGTTTCAGATGCAAAACTATGGCATGCTCGTTTTGGTCATCTGAACTTTGCTAGTTTGCTGCGTTTGCAGAAATTTGATATAGTTGCTTCATTGCCCCCTCTTGAGGCACCATTGAAACATGTTTGTGAAGGCTGTATTTTGGGCAAAATGCAGCGTTCTGCGTTTCCAAAGGATGGTTCTATGCGGGCCACTCGCAAATTGTAACTTGTACATAGTGATGTATGTGGGCCTATGCAAACTCTGTCATTTGGTAAACACTTGTACTTCGTGACTTTCATTGATCATTACTCAAGGCATGCATGGGTATATCCACTGAAGGCAAAGTCCGAAGTGTTTTTGTGCTTCAAACAGTTTTTTCTTATGGTTGAAAATGTATCCAATTGTACTGTGGGCACCCTCCGTTCTGATCGAGGGGGGGAGTACATGTCTAAAGAGTTTGATGCATTTCTGGCTAGTCGTGGGATAAAACACCAATGTATAGTGCCGTATACCCCTCAGCAAAATGGTGTTGCTGAGAGAAAAAACAGGTCACTTATGGAGATGGCACGATGTATGGTCAAGAGCCAAGCTTTGCCACATGCATTTTGGCTTGAGGCTGTCATGTGTGCTGCATATATACTCAACAGGTGTCCCACTAAGGCCTTGCAGTCTATTACTCCATACGAAGCTTGGCATGGCACGAAGCCTTCTATTAGTCACTTACGTGTCTTTGGTTGCTTGGCCTATGCTTTAGTGCCTGTGCAACAACGCAGAAAATTGGATGATAAGGCTGTCAAATGCATTTTTGTTGGTTACAATGCTGAGAGCAAGGGTTATAGATTGTATCATCCACAGTCAAAGCGTATCTTGATTAGTCGAGATGTTGTTTTTGTGGAAGATGCTGTGCAGCCTTTGTTATCATGTACCAAAGAGACAGGTGTGAGCTCACGAGATGTATTTGACACATTGTTGCCTCTGTTTACAGGTGGGAATTCAAATGTAAGTCCTAATGAGGCAAATATTCAGCCTATGCAGATTTCAAACGACATCATAGATCAGCCTATTTCTGATGCAGATTTACAGGATGTAATTCATGAGGATAGGGCTGAAAATGAGCAGGCTAGAGGTATGCCAAAATGGCTGGTGCAAACCTTGCGTGATAGTAAGATTGATGCACCTATGACTAGTCGTACTCGTTCTGGTTTTCAGCATGCCTCTTATACATCAGATTGTTATGCTTTGGCTGTGTCTAGTATGTGTGAAGAGGAAGAACCTCTTTCATTTGATGAGGCACAAAATTTAGAAAATTGGTTGGCTGCAATGCAAAGTGAATATGATGCTATAATGAAGAATGGTACATGGTCTTTGTGTGATTTGCCTATTGGTAAAAAGGCCATTGGGGATGTAAGTGGGTTTTTAAGTTGAAACGAAAGCCAGATGGCAGTGTTGATCGCTATAAGGCTAGGCTTGTTGCAAAGGGTTATGCTCAAGAAAAGGGCATTGATTTTGAGGAGACCTTTGCTCCCACTTGTCGTATGACTACCATTCGTAGCATTTGTGCATTGGCAGCTCATAATGGTTGGAATGTACATCAGCTGGACATAAAGACTACATTCTTGAATGGAGATTTGCATGAGGAGGTGTATGTATCACAGCCTCGTGGTTTTGTTCAAAGAGGGTAGGAAAACAAAGTGTGCAGGTTGAAAAAGGCTTTATATGGTTTAAAGCAAGCTCCACGAGCTTGGTATGAAAAGATACATGCATATTTGACTGCACATGGGTTTCAGAATAGTCCAACAGAAAGCACTTTGTATGTTAAACGTGTGGATGGTGTACATCTAATCATTGCTCTCTATGTCGATGACATGCTGCTCACAGGACCAAATGAGAGTCATATTGCTGATTTTAAGGCTGATTTGAATGCCTCTTTTGAGATGTCAGATTTGGGGCATTTGCATCATTATTTGGGGATACAATTTAAGCAGTGTGATGGAGGTATTGCTTTATGTCAGACAAAGTATATTGAGACATTGTTGTGGAGATTTGGCCTTGAAGACTGCAAGCCTATTACTACTCCAATGGAGACAGGTTTGAAGTTGAGTCTTCATGATGCTGGAGATCACTTTGATGTCACACTCTATCATACAGCTGTTGGTTGCCTCATTTATGTATGCATTATGAGGCCGGACATTCAGTTTGCAGTCTCGCAGGTGAGCAGGTTTATGCATAGCCCAGGGTCTCAGCATTGGAAGGCAGTTAAACGCATCTTTCGCTACTTGAGTGGCACCATACATCTTGGGTTGTTTTATCCCAAGGGGGGATCGTTGCCGCCAGATTTGCATGCTTTTTCGGGCTCAGATTGGGCTGGTTGCTATGACACAAGAGTGTCCACAAGTGGTTTTTGTTTCATGCTCGGTAGCTCATGCATATCTTGGTTGAGCAAGAAGCAACCTACTGTGGCCACTTCTAGTTGTGAAGCTGAGTACAGGGCAGCTTTCACAGCTACGGTTGAGTGTGTGTGGCTCAGACGGCTTATGGTGGCTGACTTGGGTGTTGGACAGGAGTCTGCCACCTCTATCTTCACTGACAGTCAGAGCGCATTGGCAGTTGCGAGAAACCCAGTTTTTCATGCTCGCACAAAGCACATTGAGGTGCATTATCACTATGTCAGGGAGAGACTCTCAGCAGGAGAGATCAGCTTGGCCTATGTGCCAACACAGGACAACCTTGCCGATCTTTTCACAAAGGCGCTTCCTCGCGAGAAGTTTGAAGCTTTCCGCAAAGCTTTGGGCTTGCTCCCCTTTGTGGATTGATCTACTTCGGGCATGGCACTCCCCTATACATGAGTGCCAGCTCTCGTTCACACCATCACTCCCAGGGGGGATTTGTTGCCATATATATAGGCAGTGATGTGTGTGAACACACTTAGGACCGTCGGGGCACTTTTTCTCTCTTTAGGAGGTTTTTTCCCCCGGCTTGTATATACGCCCATCATTCTAGGGCTAACTTATCTTTGTACATTGACACAATCTAATACACTTTGTGTTGTGTGCATTCTTGCTTCTTCTTCTCCAAGCTTTGTGTGCTTTCCTGCAACCCTAATTCCAACAGTCGTTAGATTTATCTAAAAACTATCACATAAGTAAGAAACTCCTTTTTCATGCACAAAATGCATTGTCGTCACAAAACCATGAATGATTTGAAATATGTTTCTTTGAACTTTGATCTTTTAGCCCTTTTTGTTTTACGAAGCTCGATGAAGTCAATAGTAGGAGGTGCTTAACAAGAGCCATCCCACCATGGTAGAATGTTCTAGTGTTATATTATATCGATCCATTTTAAACTTTATAAATCATCATTGGCTCATTCAGTCAACAAAGAACTATGAGTGGGCTAACAACTCCAAGGTGACAAAATTGAGGCATGTAGACTTAATGGCTACATATATATTTGGAGATTACATACCTTGTAATGCCATTTCCCCCCACATCGATAACAAGTTATATTAGATCTTTCCCTTAGAGGACCTCTTCTTTTTCCTCCTCTTTGTTGTGTCTCAAGGAGCCAAACAGATAATTAGTCAAATTTAGAAGCAAGCATGGCTACTACTTGTTATCCTAGAGCAAAAGATTGGGGTGGTATTTCATGGGTTGGAAAAGTTTGAGGGATAGGAAGAATGCCTAAAGAATTTGGAAAAGTTATAGGATCTTGAAAGTTACGTAAGGAGGTCGATATTACTAGACGATTAGAGAGGATGAAGGTAATTCCATTGTTGGTGCTTCTGGATCAACTTCCAGTACCTTTTCCCATCTTAATGCTTGAGCCTTGCTGATATCCAAATTCCCTTAATCTTCAAACTTTAATCGCCTTTTTATGGGCTTTAAGAGGCCATTTATAAAGCTCTTCATTACCAATGGTTCCACTACATCAACATGAACTGTGAGGTTTTCACTAACATTTTCAAAAGTGTGGTAGTCTGATCAACATAAGACATCAAATTTTCTCCCATGAGTTGTTTCAAATTGACCACTACATTCATTACATCATCATAGTTTTCCACAATTTGAAACTCTCTAACAGACCTTCCAGTTAAAGCTTCCCAAGTTCATTTGCTTTCTTTATTTATCCCTTCATACCAAGTAAGTGTTGGGCCTTCAAAGAATTATGGAAGTAGCTCAAGCCATTGTACCTTTGTCTTAGCCCCTATGAGTCTTGTAGTACCTTTTAGGAAGCCCTAAGGTACTCCTCGAGATCTTGTTCCTCCCTCCTAGTGAAGATGGATAGGCTTGTCATGGTGCTTAATCCTTATTTGATTTCTCCAAAACGTTGCACAACCTTATGAAACTTTAACAAATAGTTTAATGATACCTTATTGTCAAGGGTGATGTGGTTGTGCTCTTCTTCTCATTAGATTGCTGAGACGGGTCCAGTGTCTCCTTTTGATTCTTGTGAGCATGTGCCACTTTGTGCATTCGATTTTGTTCTGAGCGGTGGATGAGGAAGAAGGGAGCATGGATTCCCTTACAAGCTTAAGAGGAGGTTGTGGAGCCCATAGCTCTCTCGATATGCTTACCAAATGTGGGGGTAGAGATTGTCTAAGCAAGCAAGCATTGGAGCCTATTGAATGTTCGTGATATCACCTATGTATCTTGGAATACGAGGGAATCATCAATGCTTCCTTCAAATTACAAGGTAAGAAGGTAAGGGTTGTTTGCTCTTTAAACAAATGTATTTTCTCATAACTATCATAGTTCACTTACAATGAGATGTGTTTGGATAGGTTGGAGCGGTATGTGCATTTTTTTGGTTTCTGTGAAAGAAGAAATCAAGGAGTTGGAGGCTTGGTTGAAGGTCTCTTTTTCAAGTCACATCAAGCACATATGCAAGGGGTAAAGACTTTACCCAAAGCTTTAAACAAGGCATAATACTAAGCTTAAGACAAAGCTTAAGCAAAGCTTAAAGCTTAGCTTAAAACAAAGCAAAGCAGTACATTACTTTCCTCGCAAGGAGTCACAAGGATGCCCATATGATCATGAGGAACTGTAACACTATCTACCGAATCCCTTCCCACCTTTGTTTGTAAAACCATGCCTCTACCCTACTTCTACTGCATTGTAAGACCCAAAATACAATCCCTCTATAGCCCTTAATCCACTTGACCAATTTGCATCATTGATATAAAAAAATCACCAATACAAGGATATAAGCAAATAATACTTTGAATCTGTTATATTGCTTTCTAAAGTAAGTTACAAGATGGACCACATGTCCATGATAATTACTGCTAAAGCATGAAGTCATGAGAGATGGTTTTCATAGCTTATCCCAAAAAGAGAGCATGGATGAAAATTAGAGATTGTTTTGAGTAAGACACTTAAGGCACACTTATTGACAATATAAGTGAACAATAGATTAGAGGTTAATATTGTCATGAATAAATCATAAATTATTAAAAATTTAATTTTTAATGAAATTTTAAAATATTTATGTAATTTAATTTTTAAAAATTACACTTTTTTATTTAAAATATATAAATAGATTATAAAATTTATTAAATATATATATAATCACAATAACTAGGTATTAATACCATAGATCAATATTAGATTATATACATAAATAAAATCATTAAAAATTTGATATAAAATTGTAAGTAATTTATTTTTTATAAATATATAATTTATATAAAAATAATCATAATTTATACACAAATATGATTTATTTATTTTTTATATTTTAACATATAATTGTGGTAATAAATTATTTATTTAATTTATATGATACATTATTATTAATAAATAAAAATTATGAATATTATTTTTAATTCTATAAAAATTTATAACTTATGTTTAATAAATTTATATAAACTATCGTATAAATTATATAAATGATTAATATTTAAATATTATATTATATTATTATTATATATTTTACTAAAATATTAAATTTATTATATATAGTAATATATATATATTATTAATAAATAAAATTTTAAAATTGTATATAGTAATATATATATATATATATGATTTTATTATATATTAAAAAGTATATTTATTGTTAATAAAATAAAAAATGATGGCCCGAAAGAGGGCGTTATTATGGGTCCTCCCGCCCCTACCTCCACCACCCTCGCCTCTTGCCTTGCCCCCATCCCCTCCACTGCCCCTGCTTCGCTGCTCCTATCTCCTCCTATACATGTCGCTTCCTACCCTCCTACAACTGCCCTCCACCCTCGTCGCCTCCTGCTCGTCGCCATCGCCCTTACCTCCTTCTCCTCCTCGTCCTCCTCCTACCTCACCCCTATCCGTGCTCTTCTTAGAATAAGTGGAGAAGGTGAAGATGAGGAAAAGAGAGAGAGAGAGAGAGAGAGAGAGAGAGAGAGAGAGAGAGAGAGAGAGAGAGAGAGAGGAAGGAAAGAACATGCTTGGGAGAGTAAAAAAGTAAAGTCTAAAACACCAAAGGACTATATAGAGATGTTAAATAAATTTAATAACTATTTGAAGTCCATAATTGAAATATTATAAATAATTATTTATATTTAAAAATTAAAAATTTAAAAGATTTTTTTATTTCTTTCTCTCCCCCCTAATAAGGTCGTCAAGATTCTTTGTTAAAAACAAATTGAGGACTCTTATAATGATGATGTCATTATCAATAATGATTACTACTAGGACTAGGTTCTAAGAGAGGGGGAGAGGGAGAAAGGGAGAGATAGAGATAAAGACGGGGGATATGGAGTGAGTAAAATAGAGAGGAAGGATTGGAGAGAGGGATGGGAGGGGGGATTAGAGATGGTGGAGAGAGAGAGAGAGAGAGAGAGAGAGAGAGGTAGCTAATATGGTAGAGAAAGAGAGAATGTGCGATGAAAGAGGGGGTGAGAGATGGGGGATGTGATGGAGAGAGAGAGATGTTGAATTCAAGCTCGATGTCAGCTTATGCCAGTTGCACTATGTGTTGGCATGTTAGGTAGTAACATGTGTGAGATATAAATGATCGCATCCAGCTGGTCATAGTGTGTAGACATTAGCTAGGATTAGCAGTGTGTGGACACAACACATGTAGTGTGTTGTAGATTATGGATTATGGCTTTATGCATTGTGTGAGAAGGGAGATGGCTTCCCTCTATGGTTAGGGTTTGCTTAATACATTAGGGTTTGCTCCTGTGTGTGTGTCTCCTCTCCCTCTACCTGTTTTTCATCATGGTATCAGAGCCTGGTGCTCTCTATTAGGGTTTATGATGAGTGAGTGAGAGAAGAGGGAGAAGAAGCTGTGAAGAAAAGCTGTGGAGCTTGCCATTGGAGTTGTGAAGCTTGGAGCACATCGATTTTCATCAAATCTGAGAGGTTGGCCTACCGGGTAAGGACTACTAAGCGGATTGCAGGTGCAAAAACACAAACAACACCAGATTTGAGTTGCCCAAAGCAAAGAAAAATTTCTGTTTTGCAAGTTCTCCATTGAAGCTTGAGTGTGGTGAATGTATGAGGCAAATGGTTGTAAATCTGATAAAGAATCATGTATTTGGCAAATGGGAATGTATTGGCAACTCATATACAAGCCCTACATTGAATTTGGACCAAAGTTGATGCATTTAAGTGCGTGGAAATTCACTATTTTGAAGCCCTCACAAAAACAGAGAAGAGATGTTCATTGTGGATGAAATTGGAGCTGGTTTTTTACAAAAATCACTATATTGATGGATTGGCTACATACCTAGGAGTGTTAGGGACTCAATCTACCTTCAATTACCACAACAAATCACCCAATTCTCCTCAGGAGCAGGCGGCGCAGACTGTAGGGAAAGAAACAGTGCACAATTTTCAATACTATGCTAGGTGGAGGCCAAATTCAAGTCTTGTGATTGTTAATCCCAAAATCTCCTTAGCAATTTTGTGGTACACACACTTGAGAAGGTTGCTATGTGGTTGGTTGGAACAATTATGCATTATGGAGCTGATTATGAGCTGATTAAACAGGCTGTCTATAGTGATTAGTAAAACAGAGGGTCATTAATCTACTAATTACCCTCTCAACTTAAACAATTGGTCTAATTCTTTTTACATGGAGTTAGTCTACAATGATTAGTGAAATAGAGGGTCATTAATTGGCTAATTACTCTCTCAACTTAAACAATTGGTCTAATTCTTTTTACATGGAGTTAGTAGACATCATTGCTAAGCTAATGACTGGTCTCTCAATTTGGACAAGAATCAAAGGAATTAGAGCATTTTTACTACTAGTTTTTACTGGTTTTACTCGTTTTTCTCAAAACAGAGAAGGGGATTTTATATTTTTGGTATGTAACATTGATATGCAACATTGAGCTTGTTTAGGTGTCGATGCAAGTTATTCACACTTGATTGAACCACTACATTGCAATTTGAAGCCTTGGAAAGCACGCCAAAACAGGATACTTTGGACTGCGTATGCCAGTTCAATTTGAATGCAATCAAGTTGATTTTTTACATCAACAGTGAAGTTCGTTGAGTACTTTAGAGTATCTGGAATGTTGCCATATATATATAGGTAGTGATGTGTGTGAACACACTTAGGACCGCCGGGGCACTTTTTCCCTCTTTAGGAGGTTTTTTCCCCCGGCTTGTATATACGCCCATCCTTCTAGGGCTAACTTATCTTTTGTACATTGACATAATCTAATACACTTTGTGTTGTGTGCATTCTTGCTTCTTCTTATCCAAGCTTTGTGTGCTTTCCTGCAACCCTAATTCCAACAATTGGTATCAGAGCAGGCATCGACTCCCAGGGCTATGCCGCCAGCACCCTTCGACTCACGTTCTCCGATTGAGGTGAGCTTTCACGATCGTTCTCAGAAATCGCATCTGAGGTCGTTTCGGGCTCCGTTTTTGCATTGCAAGTTGTGCACAGACTGGCCTCTCCCTTTGTTTGTACATTATTTAATCTATTTTGCAAAGTTATACTCAAATTAGGTATATTTTTCTCTTCATTTAAAAATTGTTCGAAATTAATCAAGTGTGATGAAAACATTAAAATTTTTAAAGCTTTTGAATAGCTTTTAGATTGTTGAATGTAATCACCAGTTATTGAAGTATATTTGTGATTAACTTGACCTGAGGGGTTGCAAGGCCAAAAGTTGCAAGGCCAAATGGGTTGACCTAGCTCGAATGAATCTTAAAAACATAGTTTTTACATTGTGAGGTGGAATTTGACAACCAACCACATTTACAACCAATGCTACATAAATGTTCTTTGATATATGTTGCTACATGAAATAAAAAAACTTTAACAAAGAAGCTTCAAATATATATGTCTACATTTTGCACTATTATATAAAGCTTCATGAGGTGGATTTTGACAACCATCCAGCTTGTTCTACGACCATATTCTGATAAGTTTTGAGCAAGTTATGACCATTTTAAGTTTTGGGCATGGGGGCCTAGATAAGCAAAAAACTCATCGAAATATGGTTGTGTTTATACTCAAATTGACCGAAACAAGCCTCGACATTGGCTTGTCTAGCTCCCCAGGCCCAAAATTAAAAATGGCATAACTTCCTCAAAACTCATTGGAATATGGTCATGTAATAGACTTGAATCGATTGGAAAATTTATGCACGTTTATTTTTTAATTGTTTTAAATAAAAGACATGCCATTTTAAGTTTTGGATGGGCCCCAGGCCCAAAACTTAAAATGGCCTTAAGTTTTGGATGGGCCCTAGGCCCAAAACTTAAAATGGCCATAACTTGCTCGAAACTCATCGAAATACGGTCATGCTTATAATTGATCGGAAAGGGCATAACGAGACTATTTAACATGTTGAAATTGTAAAATTCTACACTTTTAAATGATTTTATATATAAAAAAGATTCTTTTAGGATTATAGGCCCATCAACCCCACATTAAAAAAAAGATAAATAATGTAATCTTTCTTTTGGAATTCAAGTAAAATTTAAAAATGGAATTAATTTTCTTAAAGTCAGATTTAGTCCATCTAGCATGTCAAACTTATAAAATTTTACACCTACTTTTTTTTTCTAGGAGGTTAGAAAAAATTTAATTATATAAAAAATAACTTTGAAATGTCCTTCTATGTAAGTTTTCAAGTCATTCTGTATTCATTTATTTTGGGTGAGCTTAGCATAATACTACATGATGTGTATAAGCATTAAAACTTAAAAAATTGTGAGTTTCCAAATATCACCCTTGGTGGAAAAAAAAGGACAAGTCAAAAAGTGCACCATTTTCTCTTGGAAGCTCACTGCAAAAGCTCACAAAACTTAATCTCGACGATTTCCTAAACATTACTAATCGCCGAGCTAAATTTGCAATGAGACTACCCTAAGGTGGCTCTAATACTATGATATAATTCATAATGGAGGGAGGATTTTTGCTCCAAAAAATTAAATAGGTACTTTTAGAAAATTAATATGTATGTGAGAAAAATTAATTGTGTATTCCACAAATGATGTCTACTCCAAAAAATGAATTAGGTACTTTAGGAAATTAAAATGCATGTGAGAAAAATTAATTGTGTATTCAACAAATTATTTAACAAAACCTTAGGCAGCTACACATTTACATTTACATTTACATTTTTAACATGATAGGATTCTGAACATAGGAATAAAACAAGATAAGAGAGCTTTAGTTTGCGAGACTCGTAGGGGCGTCCATGGCTGCCTTGCTGAGCTTCTCCTCGTTGCACACCGCGGCAACGGCATCAACGAAGCTTTCCATGGAAGCTCTCAGGAGCTCTAGCAAAGGTTAGCATGCTCTGGTCCTTTCATATAAACGTGCTCTCAATTTCTCGCATTTATATATATATATTTTCGCCTTATTTTTCAGGATGCCCTCAGACATGCCTTGCCTTCCCATGGCGCCCCTGCGGTCCTCACATGCAGTCTCGCTCGCTTGTTTGCAGAGCTGAAGAGAAAGGCAAGCCATCAAGCTCTCTCCATTTCATTCCAATGTTGTTTCTTTTTCCCCTAGTGGTGTTAACTTGATTTCCGTGCCCTTGTTTGCAGATAAAGTTGAGGCCGCCAGACAGATCCAGACAAGCGCCACAGACCTCTTGGCTCAACTCATGAAGGCCGAAAACGCGGAACTCTTCGCCCGGGAACATGCACAATCCCTAACCCAAGAATTCTTCATGATTGCATCCACTTATTTATCCATGGTAAGTTTCATTTATTGACAGTGAGATCGACATTGAAAAATGTATTCAAATCCACATTCATGTGCTTCATGTCATCAGAGAATCAGGCAATGTGGATCGGATATCTTATGCAGTCTGAGGTATCTTCCAATTGACTATCGCGGCCACCTTGACTGAGTCAAGTCGGATGCCCTTGGCACTGAGTATGCATCCAAGGTAGTGAACCTCGAAGACTAAAATTCTGACTTCTTCTCATTGACATAGAGCTCGTTGCTTGCTAGCAACTTCAAAACTTTCTCCACAGCAATGTCATGCTACCCAACCGTAGTCGAAAATTTGCTGACAATTCTTAGCACAAGTGAGCATTCCCGGCATCAAGCACATGTAGGACAACTATGGACAGCCCATAGCACTCCCACATCAGCCCGGGATCAACATCTTCATCTTCTTCTTGTCTGGCTCATAGGGCAAGTCGACCAGCCCTCAAAGGCTGTTTTCAGCAGTCAACCAGTCCTCAGTAGCCACAGAAGAAAGCGACTAGCAGTTGTGCACAAGCCTGCAAACCTCCAGTCGGAAGGAAAACTGTCTAGAAGCCCACGACCAGCTCTTCCTTACTGTTTTTAACCTCTGTCCAGCCTCCATTCAAGCTGTAAATCCACCGGCTAGCAGTGGAGAATGTGTACTCACTTATAAGTTGTCCAGTCACTTATAAGTGAGTGTGAATTGGCACCCATAATTATTAACATGTGAACTCATAAAGCTGTAAATTGAGTTTTTTGGAATACTTACCACCTGCAAAACACATGTAGACCACGTGTTAGTCCCAAACAGGTGTGCACATACACGTCCACAGGGTGCCTAGGCGTCCCCGGCCCCATGGACAACACAGGCAGAAATCTCAGGCATTGTTTAGGCAAACAAGACAAGTCATCCAAAGATAAAATCAAAGTCCAGCACACACATGAGTGCAATTATATTGAAAGAAACACCCATCTGCTCAGTTGTATCCGATAAAATGTCCAGGGCTCATGATCCTTCTAGAACCTTCCCAGAACATAAATACACAATATCTCCAAGATAGCTAGTCCCAGAGACTTTCATCATGTCAGGCTCCATGGCCATACATGTACACCATGTTAGGCCCCACAAGCCACACATGTACTATCATGTCAGCCTACACCAGCCATACATGTATTGTCATGTCAGGCTCCATATGCCACACAGACACACCATGTTAGGCTACACCAGCCATACTTGTATGTCATGTCAGGCTCCACATGCCACACATGAACAATGGATGTCATGTGCAAGACATGTGCAGACTAATTCTCAGGGCTGATCCTTGAAGGGCAACATATAAAGACAAGGTTTTGGATCTAATTCAAGAATTGCAGTAGCTAGGTAAGAGCAGGGAAAACATTGGAGGCTGTTAGCCAACTTTAATGGAGATTTATCGGAGTCGGTTGCAACATGTGAAGGTGGTTTGTCCTGGGACCTTGCTGACAACAGGTTGGCCAGTCCAGATGGGTTTTCATGGCTATAAATAGCATCTTGTCGAATTCTTGTGATTCATTCAGTCCACTAGGGGGCTGAGTCATAGAATAGGAATTAGATTAGGTTTTCTACCTTTTGATGGGGTAGCCAATGGCTAGCCAAGATTTTGTACACCTTTTTGTACTAAAAGAATATATTGAAACTCAGCTTTCTCTCTCCTCTCCCATCTTCTATATGTGTTTTGCATCAAGCATGTTCGAGGATGGTGTTTAGGACTATGAACTAGCTTGCATACCAACGTGAAGATCTCAAGGGAGGCGATTTGTTGCTCTGCGAGGAGTTGGAGGTCCACTTTAGAAAAAGATGGGCAATGAGGGGCGGCCTCGATCGGGGTTAGCAGAGCTTCTGCCATGGAGTCCTCCTGAGGGAAAAGACCAAAGGCGGCGACACCGTGCCACAAAGGGAAAAAACCAAGCCCTTGCCTACACGGGAGGTGCACAAACTGGGGGGTAGGAGGGGTAGGAGGCGGAGCGGGAGCTTTGAATTGTGAGGAGGGGGGCCTGACAAAAGGAAAGGCCAGGGTAGGGGCATCGTGGGAGGTGCGAAAAGGAGTAAGAGGGTGGCGAGGGAAAGGAGACTAAGGCGGAAGGAAGAAACTGACAGAAGCAAGAGGGTGGGTGGAAAGAGCAGGGGCGCTGAAGGAGGCGGAAGGCGAGGGACAGGTGGCAGTGGGGGAAGGATGGCAAGAGAAGAAGGGGTATGGCAGCCGTAGGAGGCGGGTACAACAGCCGTACAGGGAGGCAGATCAGCCGTCGTATAGGGAGGCGGGTACATTAGCCGTAGGGTACCCGCCTCCAACCTACCCGCTTGTACCTGCTACTGTGCAGTACTGGCCTATTTTTTACTGCCTGTGTACTTGCTGTACCACCTGACTAGAATCTGCTGTACCTGCAACTGTTGGCTGTCCATGTGTACCTGCTGGCTGTCCATGTGTACCTGCTGGCTGCCCACGTGTACTTAACCAGTACCTGTTGTACCTACAACTGTTGGCTGTCCACGTGTACCTGTTGGTTGCCTATATGTACCTGTTGTACTTGACTGTACCTGCATGCTGAACTCAGTGTACCAAACAGTACCTGCCTACTAAACTCATTGTACAAACAATACCTATTGTACCTGCACACATGTGAAGTTCTTGACGTGCTTGATTGTACCTGCTACAAATTGTACCGGTTGTATCTAGATTGTACTCACGGTACTAGGTGCTCTCATATTTTTCTCATTTGTATAAATTTAAAATTTGAAAATTTAAATTCAGAGAATGCTTTAAGTTGTGTAGTGCAGGAGCATGGCATGTATATGCTGACCATGTTCAGGGAATTCTTCCTGGTGTGGTTAGTATATTTCCCTGTGTGGTGTTGTTAACCGTGCTCTCAGAGCTTCTGAGAGCCAGTGAAGGTTAGACTCACCAGGGAATTTGGGAGCAAAGCTCATTGGGGAGAACCAGGCCACGTTCCCTCTGCGGTGTACCCCTTGGCTTGCGTTAGTACGGGCGTGCCTGTTGGTGCACGGTCTCGGAAGACCAGTGAAAGGTAGGTGTCCACCCAGTGAAGGTGGGAATGAGCTTGTGATTTGGGCTACTCCAACCAACATCTCTTCATCGACTTGAACCAATTTTATTTGGTTGTTTTCACTCCCTTGTGGAGAAATCTGGCCTGTCAGGCCCGTGACACTTGCACAAATATGAATACTCCAAGAAATACAAAAAGTATTGAGGGGGGGGACCGGCCCTTTCCGGCCCCAGTGCTGGTGTCATTTGTATTTTCAGTATTTCCAGTATTTGTGTTGCTGATGTTGTTTCCATTGTTTAATAATAGTTAAATTAAGTGTTCTAAATATGTGTATATTGTCTTCCGATCTGTAGGCCTCCTGTAGGGAGCGGTCACAGGTGCAGGCTATAGCGAGGGGGGAAGCGACGGAGGAGGTGACTGACGGAAGCAGGGCAGCCTGGGGGGGTGTGTGGGGGGGTGTTGCAACATAGGACGCCGAAGAAGGTGGCAGAGGCTGTCAGAATATGCAGCGGAGATGATGACCAGATCTGGGAACACGAGCAAAACGCATGCAGAAAAAATACAGCACAAGAGAGAGAGAAATAGGCGTGTAACTCTACTCTATATACACAAGAAGATCCCGGGTATGATACACAAATGGTATGGGGACTGTGTTGGGTTTTATGCTATGTATGCACCCAGAGGAGTGCTAGTGATCATCAGTAGATTACTGGGGCACTTTTTACTTCAGTTAGTGGAGGTGTTTTCCCCCAGATTAGCTTAGTTACACTTATAAACAGTTTATAAGTGTTTTGGTCCACCCGGCACATTTTATGGCCGGACATGTGAACACACATCTTTTTAGGTCACTTTATTATGTGGCTATTGTACTTCACTTCATTATCTGAATACACAAGAGTCGTGTTCTCTCTCTCTGCTTCCCACGCTTGTACTTGCAGCACCTCCAAACCCTAACCCTAACACCCCAAAGGCCTTCATTTGGTATCAGAGCATCGAAGGCCTGTCCTTGCCCTGCCCGTACACTGCCGCCTTCAGGTTCTGTCCAACCCGTACATCAGTACCTGCCCATACACAGTCAGCGCCGCCTTCAGCGGGTACACTGCAGCTTCCGTACCAGTTCGCCGACAGTAGCCATCAGTACCGTACTGCACCTGTCTGCACCGTCTACAGTACCGTGTCGATTGCACCTACCTACGACGTGTACCAGCTGTACCTGGTCACCCTGCTCCGTACTGTGCTCAGTACAGTCAACGTACCTGCACAGTACCTACTACGCATATCTGTCTACAGCCGCCTTCTGTTCCGTACTGCACCTGCACGCCCAGCTTCAGTACCGCTTCCGTACAGTACCAGTCGACTGTACCTGCACAGTACAGTCAACTGTACTTTACACTACAACTACCACAACCTACTCAGAACATTACAACTGTGGTAAGCATTACAAGTTTTGAATACTGGGCATTTTTATTTTCTCTGTGAAAATCTACAGGCACTACAGGCAGACTTTCTTGCAAAGAAATCTACAAGTTTTTTGCAAGGTTTTGGGTGCAGTAATTTTGGGCATTTTTGGGGCATTTTGGCATTGTGTAAGCCATTTTTGCTGCTCTACTCAGTCATTGGTGCATTGAGCTGCACATTCAGAGGATTGAGAGTGCAGGCATATTTGGGTGAACTGTATTCAGTGGAGTACAGTTGCTTTCAGGGTTCTTGCTATTGGGTTTTTTGATACACAGGTACAACATTGTGCATAGGCATAATGGCAAATCAACAGCAGAGTGATGTATTCACGTATTTGTCTAAGGAAGACAAATTGGACGGCACGAACTACTCCTTGTGGAGTTTTATGCTGAAAAATGTGCTTTTGGCAAAAGGTCTTTGGGATTTTGTTAGTGGTGATGAACCACGTCCAGGTCCATTGGCTCCAGAGACTCCTCCCCAAGGGGGTGCTCGTGGACGAGGACAACAGGTACAGGCTCCAGGGCAGCCATTGCTTGTTCAAAGAACAAATGCTCAGAAGACATGGGATGCCAGGGATGCACAAGCTTTGTCACTCATTGCATTGTCAGTACAGAGGTCTATTATACCTCATATTCGTTCAGCTGGCTCTTCACAGAGTGCATGGGTGACTTTGGAGCAGATGTATGCTGCTCATAATGAGGCTCGGATCTCATTTTTGAAAAGAGAGCTGGAAAATCAGAAAATGCATGAAGGAGATGATATGTCTAGCCACTTAAACAAGCTGCAGGATTTGAGAGAGCAACTCATCAATGTGGATGAGATTATTCCTGAGACACAGCTTGTGTCCACCATCTTGCACTCTTTGCCAAGATCTTACTTGGCTTTTCATACCTCTTTGAACCTCAGCATGAGGAATGCTGCTGAACCCCTTAAGTATCAGGAACTTGTTGCTCTCTTGCTACAAGAAGAGCAAATGAGGAAGAATATGAATATGAACACAAGTGCTGAACAAGCATTTACTACAGGTCAAAAGGGGAAAGGAAAAACTCAGCCAAAGAGTTCAAATCAGAATTTAGGTGATGGTGGTTCATCTCAGGATACCAAGAAAGGTGATGGACAGCCCAAGAAGAAGGGCAAATGTCATTACTGTAAGAAGCCAGGTCACTACATCACAGAGTGTAGAAAGAGGATTGCCAAAGAGAAGGCAAAGGAAGCTGGGATGTCTATAAATGATGCCTCTAAAGCTCCTCCAGAGACTGCTTCTTTTGTTGAGGACAGGGATTACTGTTTCTATACATGCAGCTATGATGCCTCTTGGTCTTCACAGGCACTCAGTATGACAGAGCATGCATGTACTTGGTATTTTGATAGTGGTGCCTCAAAGCATATCACATCTCGCAGGGATTTGTTTTGTCACGTTGGCCCTGCCCCTGTTGGCAAAACTGTTCAGTGTGCCAACAATGCTTCATATCCAGTTCGTGGCATTGGGGAGATTTAGCTCACAGCCATTGATGGCTCCATTCTTCGCCTTACAGATGCCTTATATGTACCAGGGATAAAGAAGAATTTGTTGTCCATTTCTTCTTTGGCACATTGTGGTATGCAAGTCCACTTTGATGATGATAAATGCATGGTTAGAGACACAGCTAATGCTTTGACCTTGATGCTTACTGGTACATTATGTCATGGACTTTATCAGTTGGATGCATTTCAGCCAGTGGATCAGTCTGCTTATAATGCATTCACTCTTACTCCAGCTATGGTTGATGCGGAGTTATGGCATGCTCGCATGGGGCATGTAAATTTTGGTAGTCTTATGCTTATACAGCGACATAGCATGTTTACAGATCTACCTCTCATGGAGAAGCCTCCAGATCACATTTGTGAAGGATGTATTTTGGGAAAAATGCATAGGTTTTCCTTCCCACGTGATCAGGCTCTACGAGCAACTGCAAAGTTGCAGCTTATACACAGTGATCTTTGTGGTCCCATGCAGACGAAGTCCTTAGGTGGTTGCTTCTATTTTGCAACATTTATTGATGACTTCTCTCATATATGTTGGGTCTATCCTTTGACACAGAAATCACAGGTATATGATGCATTTTTGGCCTTTGTAGCACTTGCTGAGACAGAGTCAGGATGCAAGGTTAAGACTCTCCGTTTTGACCGAGGGGGGGAATATATGTCACACATGTTGAATTCCTTTCTTGAGAGTAGAGGTATAAAACATCAGTATACTACTCCTTATACTCCATAGCAGAATGGGATTGCAGAAAGGAAGAATCGGTCACTCATGGAGATGGCCAGATGTATGCTAAAGGCAAAGAGGCTACCACATATCTTTTCGGTGGAAGCTGTCATGTGTGCTTGTCATATTTTGAATCGATGTCCCACAAAGGCATTGGTTTCCATTACTCCTTTTGAGGCTTGGCATGGCCGCAAGCCTTCTGTATCACATTTTCGTATCTTTGGGTGTCTTGCATATGCACACATACCCAAAGAGTTGAGGAGGAAGTTGGATGATAAAGCCACAAAATGCATTTTTGTTGGGTATAGCCGTGAGAGCAAGGGCTACCGGTTATATGACCCACTATCCAGGAAGATATTCACTAGTCGGGATATGATTTTTGATGAAAAATCAGAAATATCCATGGCTGGTTATGATGCAAATCAGGCTGAAAATGATGTGTTTGAAGGTCTACTACCTATGGAGTTTCATTCCACAGTTGGTGATCCAACTCATGAGGGTACAGGACAGCCAGCAAATGATGAAGGTGGTGCAGAAATTCAGCAGCAAATTGAGCCAAAAGCTGAACCAAATATGGGGCAGCAGGCACCACAGGTCAGACACATACCTAGATGGTATTTGAGGACATTACAGGACAGCCATTTAGAGGGTCCTCTTGCTGGTCGTACTCGTAGGGAGACACGGACCAATGAGCATGCACACATCATGGATTTGAATCTGGTTATGGCAGCCAGTTTACAGGATGATGATGAGCCTGATTCATTTGTGGATGCACGAGACAATGTGCATTGGAACAAAGCCATGCAGGATGAGCTTGATTCTATTAAAAGGAATCAAACATGGGATTTGGTTGATCTGTCCAAAGGCAAGAAAGCAATTGGTACTAAGTGGGTCTATAAGTTGAAAAGACATGCAGATGGATCCATTGACAGGTACAAAGCCCGTCTAGTTGCAAAGGGCTATGCACAGAAGAAGGGCATTGATTATGAGGAGACATTTGCTCCTACATCCCGTATGTCGACACTTAGGTGTGTCATTGCATTGGCTGCACATCGTGGTTGGGTTGTTCACCAGTTGGACATAAAGACTGCATTCCTACATGGGGACCTTGAGGAGGAAGTTTATGTATATCAGCCCATGGGTTTCGCAGAACATGGTCATGAAGGGAAAGTATGCAGGCTGAAACAGGCCTTGTATGGTTTGAAACAAGCTCCACGAGCTTGGTATGCAAAGATAGATGCTTTCCTACTCACTCAAGGATTTGTGAACAGTCCATCAGAAGCCACCTTGTATGTAAAGAAAGAAGAGACAGATCTGCTGGTCATCAGTCTTTATGTAGATGATCTCTTGCTCATGGGATCAAATGATGACGAAATTGCAGCTTTTAAAGAGATACTGCAACAACAGACATTTGACATGTCTGATTTGGGGCTTGTACATTACTATTTGGGCATACAGTTTGTGCATGATAACAGAGGCATTGGGTTATTGCAATCTCGGTATGTTTCTAAACTTCTGGAGAAGTTTAAATTTCAGGATTGCAAGCCTATTAGCACTCCTATGGAGCCTGGGATGAAACTGTCACTACAAGATGACAGTATTTCCTTTGATGCCACTACATATGCTCAGGCTGTTGGGTGCCTTATTTACTTGTGTACTACACGGCCAGATATTCAGTATGCAGTTTCTCAGTTGAGCAGATTCATGCACAACCCGCGGTTGTCACATTGGCAAGCTGTGAAGCGTGTATTCCGATATTTGCAGGGTACCTTGTCTCTTGGATTGCTTTATCCTGAGGGGGGTGACATGCAGTTATACGCTTACAGTGATTCAGATTGGGCTGGTGATTTTGATACCAGACATTCCACTAGTGGAAATTGTTTCTTTCTTGGTTCTTCCTGCATTCCTTGGCTAAGCAAGAAACAGACCACAGTGGCCACTTCGTCTTGTGAGGCAAAATACAGAGCAGCCTACACTACTACTGTTGAGTGTGTTTGGCTGCGTCGTCTCATGACTGATATGGATATTTCAGTGGAGGAGCCTACACCTATCTATACTGATAATCAGAGTGCCATTGCTGTGGCCAGGAATCCTGTGTTTCATGCTCGCACGAAACACATTGAGATTCACTATCATTTTGTTCGGGAGAGACTCCAGGCAGGAGATATCAGTCTGATCTACTGTCCTACAGATCAGAATGTGGCAGACATCTTCACCAAGGCATTACCACGTCCGAAATTCGAAGCATTCCGCACTGCTTTGAATTTGTTTCCTTTTGGTGGATGATGTACAGTGATCACATATCACTCCAGGGGGGTTTGTTGGGTTTTATGCTGTGTATGCACCCAGAGTGCTAGTGATCATCAGTAGATTACTGGGGCACTTTTTACTTCAGTTAGTGGAGGTTTTTTCCCCCAGATTAGCTTAGTTACACTTATAAACAGTTTATAAGTGTTTTGGTCCACCCGGCACATTTTATGGCTAGACATGTGAACACACATCTTTTTAGGTCACTTTATTATGTGGCTATTGTACTTCACTTCATTATCTGAATACACAAGAGTCGTGTTCTCTCTCTCTGCTTCCCACGCTTGTACTTGCAGCACCTCCAAACCCTAACCCTAACGCCCCAAAGGCCTTCAGGCTGGGGGCCTATTTATATGCCCCCATATGAGCAGTCGGCCTGCTGAAAAAGGCACTCCACGATTGCATCATTAGTCGGCCAGCAATAAATGAGGCCCACGACTGCATACATCCAGTCGGCCAGCAGTACAGAGGTCCACGACTGCTGTTGGGCAGTCGGCCAGTCACATGTCTGCTGATGGGCCAGTCGGCCAGCCACTCAGTGCTCCTGCCAACCTCTGGCATCCCTCCACACCACTGGAAAATGGGAAAAAATAGGGGAAAAATGCGGAGAGTGGGGAAAAATGATAAAACACCTCATAAGGGCGGGCACACCCACAACAAAGGCCCTGGTGTATAAAAGTAGACAGGAGATGACTTCTAACACCCCCTCTCAGCTCCTGGCTGTGAAACCAACCACAGGGAGCTGGGGTGCCGCCTGAGCAAATCCTGAGATAGCGACTTCGTGAAGAGGTCCACCGTACTGTCCTCCGTCGAATAGAACTCTAGCAAGATGTCATCAGCAACGATCTGTTCACGATCAAAGTGCCTCTGGATGACCATGGGTTCCTCCAGTGGAAGCCCAAACTTGCAATGCAACCTCTGCATCCTCACCACCTCACAAGCAGCATCATAAGCAGCCCGGTACTCTGCCTCTGTGCTCGACAAGGCAAAAGATGACTGCTTCTTACTGCTCCATAAAACTGCTCCTGGGCCTGAAGCAGATCTCCTCGTGTCCGGATCTCCTCCCCAAATTGAGTCACTCCAACCGTGGAGTCGGACTCCATCCAACAATCCCCCTCCTGTGTACAAGAGTCCATGATCCTTCGCATGCCGCAGAAACCACAGGAAACGCAATCCTGCCTCCCAAAGAGTCATTTGCAACCATGAGCTCAACTGCCTCATCAGGAAGCTCCCGTCCAATCTGGTGTCCATCAATCAGATCAATGAACCATACAGCTTCTGAGTCAAAAAGGCATCACACTGCTCACACGGATCAACACCTGTTACGTTGCACAAACAAGTCCTGGAAACCTGCTGAAGACCACGCAAGGCCTTCTGAAACTTGTCAAACCCCCCCTCTGAATCCGGAACCACAAAGCCTGGAGTATGCGCCTCCTTCTGCAAGTAATCAACTGCCACCTGCTTGGCTTTCCGAAAGGTCCCCGTGGAAAGAACATCCTCATCTACTGGAGGTTCTTTGTCCCGAATACTACGAGACATCAGAGCATAAGTTACCTGTTCAGTTTCCTCTGACTGACGAACACAAGAACTACCAACATCAGTACTGGAAAGTTCCTGCCAAGTGCTGTCATCAATTGGTAAGCTATCCACCATCTGGTCCCGGAAAGCCTGTACCTGCAGCGTATCCACACACAAGTGGCCATTACCAGACTGCCACTCATCACAAACCTGAGGACCTGGGAGAGAGAGTGCTGAAAGCTTGTAAACTCCATTCTCCACTCCGCCTTCCCAAACCACTTGGCCTGTTGCTTTGTCCTGGAGAGCAACAAAATGCTCATCAAACTCCACCCGTACGCCAGTCTTGCAAACCTGATGCACTGACAACAGATGAAAACCAAGTGACGGAACATACAACACCTGGGAGGAATGCTTCCCCCCTCTGCCATCGGGAACTATCTCCATCCTGCCCTCACTGTGAACTGGGATAGTGGATGTATCCCCAGTAAGAATGTGACCAGAAAGCCTGCAGAGATCCTGTAAACCGGAACGGGAAGGAGTCATGTGCCTGGAAGCACCACTGTCTAGAATCCACTCCCGAGTATCCGTTGTGGAGAATCCTCCAATCTCCTCCCTGCCTGAAGAAAATGAAACATCGGTGTCCATCACCTCCAGGTGCACAAAAGCCGAAGTCTTCATGATTGCTGCTGAGGAATCTTCACCCTTCTCGGTCTTCCGCTTGGGACACTGCCTCCAATAGTGGCCTTTCTCGCCACAATCATTACAGGTCCTATGCGCCTTTAGTTTCTCGCGGTCAGTAACGGACTTCTTCTCAGAAGACTTCTCCGACGAAGCCTTCTCTTTGCCCGTGTTACGGCCTTTCGACCGTTGGCCAGTTAAGGCCTCCGAACCTCCACCCTGAGGAGGGTTCGTGTGCTGAGTACGAAGAGGGAAAATGTGACAGCAACGTTATGGCCATGTCTTCTGACGATATCTCCTTCCCAGCCTGAAGAACTTCCTGCTGAAGAGCCTGCAGCTTGTTAATATGCTCCTGCATCGTCGACGACTTTGCAGGGCTCATAACCCGCATCTGTACTTCCAAGGAAATCCTCTTCATGGGTGATACCCTGTTGTAAAGAGAGGCCAAATGCTGCCATATACCTCTGGCCAGCGTCATATGCTTTACATGATTGATTACTTGCGGTGTGTAGTTGAGAAAGATAAACGAACGAACCCTGGCGTTGACACGATCCCACATCTGTGTCTGAGCCTCCCGGTCCTATCGGATCGACGGTAACTCCCCTTTCTCTACTTCCGGCCGTGGAACCCCAACGACGACGAAATCAGCGAGGTCGTAAGACTCCAGAACAGATTCCATCATAACCTTCCATATGCCGTAGTTGCTCCCGTCCAACTGACGGTTCACCGGGAACGTGGGGAGTGTCGGGATCTTCACATGCCTCTCGGCCATCTCAAACAGATCTGCCATTGCGGGGATGTACTCTGAAAAGGGTGGGTGGGTGGGAACAAAGAAGAACTAAAACCTGCAAGTGGCTGTCCAGCAAATCAGCCCGCCGTCCTCTTGCTTCTCCTCTTCCCGAACAGTCCCAAACAGTCCACCAATCAGCCACACAACAGTCCCCCTCTTGCTCACACAAATCCCAAGAACTATCTAGAGCCTAGGGCTCTGATACCATGTCATAATGCGCAGCGGAGATGATGACCAGATCTGGGAACACGAGCAAAACGCATGCAGAAAAAATACAGCACAAGAGAGAGAGAGAAATAGGCGTGTAACTCTGCTCTATATACACAAGAAGATCCTGGGTATGATACACAAATGGTATGGGGGCTGGGGGCCTATTTATATGCCCCCATATGAGCAGTCGGCCTGCTGAAAAAGGCACTCCACGACTGCATCATCAGTCGGCCAGCAATAAATGAGGCCCACGACTGCATACATCCAGTCGGCAAGCAGTACAGAGGTCCACGACTGCTGTTGGGCAGTCGGCCAGTCACATGTCTGCTGATGGGCCAGTCGGCCAGCCACTCAGTGCTCCTGCCAACCTCTGGCATCCCTCCACACCACTGGAAAATGGGAAAAAATAGGGGAAAAATGCGGAGAGTGGGGAAAAATGATAAAACACCTCATAAGGGCGGGCACACCCACAACAAAGGCCCTGGTGTATAAAAGTAGACAGGAGATGACTTCTGACAGAGGCAAGGGCTAGGTGGCAGCAGGGGATGGAGAGAAGGGATTGGGGGGGGTGCACAAACGCAGGCAGAGGGCTGGGTCTCCAGCTCAAGCGCCAGTCCGTCACCATTGGCATGTACTTTCCATCGGTCAAAGACATGCTTTTAACATACTTCTTTTCAAATGCAAGGCTTTTACAATGTTTTTAGTCACTTTCAGTATTCTTAAAAAATGCTAATTTGCTAGATACATGATTTTTAATTTTTTTTTTCTCAGAACTCCTACCATCTATATATGCATGCCAATTAAGTGTACTTAAGTACTTTTGTGGCTTTTTGCGTGTAATTGCCCATCATGAGCCATTTTTCTGCCTGAAGTGAAGCCTCTTTAATGGCTCAATTATAGGACCTAAAAATATGGACTTCCACCCCCATTCTTCGTCATCATTTCTGCTTGCCTCAGCTTTGCTGTTCCAGCCCCCCAGCACGCTAGCAGCCCTTAATGTGGAGGCAAACAGCAGCACAATTATTGCCAAAATCAGCAGCTGGGAATCACCCTCAGACAGTTTGGATCAACGTGGGGTTGACATTGGATGGTTTTTCCCTGGAATACAGGCTCCAGGCTGACTTGGGTTGACAATCTCAGCCTTCAACCAACTTTGGGTACGCTTGTACATGGAGCTTTTGCTCTCAGAAATAGTACAGTACACAATACTTTAGATATCTGTGTATGCAAGTGAATCTCGTCAAGTCTTCCCTCTCTATTAGACAGATGCTCCTAACATTTGGTATCAGAGCTGAGGGTTTGTCAAATTTTTCTTTGCAAGTGAATCTTTGGTGTTGCTTGCCTGATTACGTGAGTCAAGAGGGCACTGTTTGGCGGGAAAAGGTCCTTTTTTGCACCCTAGCTTCCTTTCAGCATATATGCCTTCTACTTCTAGTACAGTTTGCTGTTGTTGCCACTGATCAGGAAAACCACCTGACTGCCCTTGCCACAAATCTGTGAACATCTCTTATAAAAGAGCCTTAGCCTGAAAAGGATTTGGACTTGGCTTCTACTGCTGGCTGTGTATATGTTTGCACAAGTAATCTACTACTTTTTTCTTGACATTGTGCTTTGCTTGTTCATGGTAGAAAGGCTAAGAAGGAAGGGAATGCGGAAGTTGTGAATCAGCTTGAATCCACACTGAAAATAGCTATGCAAGAGAGGGAGAAGATACTTCGACCAGAGATCCAATTGTTGAATCAGGTGACTGATATATTTTTGATGTATGTTTTACCATGCAGAGGTTTTGATTTCAAGTCTATGGAGGGTTGTAGATTAACCTTCTGCCCATCAAATGTGGGAGTCCTGCCTGTCTGTAGAGCTTGGATGGGCAATCTTCAGTCCCAAGTTGCTGCTCGTCAGATGGGAGGGGGATAGCGTCTGTAAAGACACTATGTATGAAATGCATGTATTTTACGAACAAATGTCAATACATGCAAGCGCATACCTGATTGAGATATGTTGTGTTTCGAGCAGCTGCTGAGAGACAAAGGAGCCCCAGAGCGTGCAAAAACCATGGACAAGTTTTTGGATTATCTCAAGTCAGACAGTTATTTCTTTCAACTTCTGAACAGGATGATTCTGGATGTTGAGAAGCAGCCAACCAGCCGGAGCAATCCAGAGCAGATGAAGCTACTGTCTCAACTCCGTGCTATCAACAAAGAAGCCAGAGTTGTCTCCAAAGGCTTGAAGCATGCTGCAAGGGATTAAATTAACAAGCTAGGGTGGAAATGCAGGGGCAGTTCTGAGCTGTCTATTGCAGGTTATTGTTTTTTGTGCATTTCTTTTGTTATGTGATCTATGAAGTTATTGTTTGAGCCGAGCACAGAGCCTCTTTTGTTGAAGCTTGAGTGGAGACGCAAATAATAAGGTCTTTCAGAGTTAAACAGCAAGCTTAGTGAGTTTGATTGCTTGGCAACATTTGAGATCCACAGAGTTGGAAGAGGTAGCACATACACATTCAATCTTATCAAAAGGAAGGCTACCAAATTTAGTCAAGACTAACGGAGGCTTTTCTTAATTTAAGTCAAACAGTGAGAGAAGGCATGCAATGGTAACCTTTTGTACTAATTGATAGAACGGCATATCAGCTCAAAAGGCTAAGTTGGAAGGATTACTGTTGGGACTCTCTGAGATCCAAATCTTAAAAAGTTGTAGACTCTTATCTTCATGTGTAAATGATTGCAAAGAAGGGGTCGTTATGTTTCAGGTTTTCCTTTTTTACATTTCTACTTATTTTGATCATACCATAAGGACCTTTACTGGTTAAGCTTTTATTTCTGGTAAAGCCTCTCTCTCTCTCTCTCTCTCTCTCTCTCTCTCTCTCTCTCTTACACACACACACACACACACACGCTTGCGCTCGCGTACACACTTTTACATTCTGGCTTATTTTGATCATATCAAAAAGACCTAACTGTTTAAGCTTGTATTCCTAGTATAGCCCCTCTGTGCGCCCGTACACACATTTTTACACACTTTTACATTCTGGCTTATTTTGATCATATCAAAAAGACCTAACTGTTTAAGCTTGTATTCCTAGTATAGCCCCTCTGTGCGCCCGTACACACATTTTTACATTTTGGCTTATTTTGATCATAGCAAAAAGACCTAACTGTTTAAGCTTGTATTCCTAGTATAGCCTCTCTCACTCTCTCTCACACACACACACACACACTAGTAGGAGCCAATAAAGTGGTATAACGCATGTATTCCTAGTATAGGCTCTCTCTCTCTCTCTCTCTCACACACACACACACACACACACACTAGTAGGAGCCAATAAAGTGGTATAACGCATGGAATGTAAGTTCCGTGATCAAAATTGAACACACCTCCGAGGAGGGCCTCAAGGAGTTTCCCTACCTTGACCAGTTGATGAGTTAGTGAGAGAATAGGATTGCACATTGGGAAGGTTAAGTGCTGATTTTGAGTTGCAAAGCGGTGATGATCATGGGATAGGGGTGCTAGTTGAGTGTTAGCTTTATCATCTGGTCATATGAGCTATGGGAGTGGGAGCTAGAGAATAAACATACATAGTTCTATGGTTGGGAGGTCAATAAAACAGCTTTATGTGTGTGTGGTTGTCCATAAGATTAATCAGAGTGAAGATCTCAATGTATTGTTAAGCCTAACAACCAATTCACTTTCTAAGGTGGTGGATAAGTTTTGGGTACCTCTATATTAACATACGAACGTGAAATTTTAAATTGTGGATGAAGTGCTTCAAGTTCTTGTTGGTCTTCTAGAAGGTCAAGGGTTTCATGTGGAGGAGAAGGAAGTGCGGGACAAGTATAAAAGATATGTTTCTCTAATAGTACATGTATGTGCTAAAGCTCAATTTGACTAGTCTTTGCTAGTTGAGGAGCTAGAGAATGCCCTTAAGGTCATGGAAGAAGGTAAATATTTTGGTCTTGATAGGCTTACTTTGAATGGTTTTTTGGGCTTGGGACATTTCCAAGGCATTGGCTATTATTAGACCTAGGGGTGAATAAAAGACACCATTGGGAAAGAGCCAAAGGGATTCATTGAGGAGAGGTACATTTTAGGTTCTATCATTACTATTTCGGAAGGTTGGCAAAGAAAGAAGAAGAAAGCATTTTCCTCTAGGTGGATTTGGACAATGGTTGTGATAGGATGAATTGGAATCTCATTTTCTTCATGCTTGAGTTTGATAGATTTGAGGAGAAGTGGCTTGGTGAGAATGTTGCTACACTATGCTAAATCTTCAATGGATGTTAATAAGCAATGGGCTTATCCCCTACTTTAACCAAGAGTTTTAGGTAAAACCTTTGATACTTCCATTAATAGTTTAGCTCGGAATTTGTGGAGGAAACAAGACAAATAAATAATTTGTGGAGGAAACAAGACATATAAATAATTTGAAGGTTTGTTTGTCCTTTAGGGAAAAGACGTTTCTTAAGACTCTTTGTTGATGATACAACTCTCACCTCTCTAGGGACATGAATAAATTTCAAAATGCTTAGGCTGCCTAGCTCTCACTCTTTGATGATGTGATCAAATCCCATTGTTCAAGTCAAGAGCTTAAATTAGCCTTGTCGAAGCATGTGTCATTGGGTCTTGGCTTAGAGCCACAAGCTGTAACTTTCCATGTGGGTGTGCTAGCTTGTCCGTCGCGTCCTCACTTTGTTGTCACACTAGAATGCTCTTTGTCAGAGGGGTGGGGTGAAGGGAGAGCTCTCGACGCCTAGATGGAGGCAAGAAGAGATGGTACTTTGTGATGGTCCTCTCTCACAATAGGTGGGGAAAGAAGAAGCTAATCGAAGAGGAAAGCCTACAATCAACCTACTCAAGCCTGCATCCATCAAGCAAGCATGAATTCAAAAGTATACAGCAAGTAAGAAGATGGAAAAAGGAGAGCTCACAAGTATACTATTGCAAGGGAATGATTGTGCATTGCTTATTGTCAAGAATGACTTGTATAATATACAAGTGAGTAGTTTTCACGTTAGACCGGTCAAACTTAAAAATGGTCCGTCCTCTATTACTAGTCTTAAGCAACCATGACACTAAGTCCATAGACTTTCCCTATTTGATATTAAGCTCATGGTAAGGCTGCATTATATGTTTCAGTGCCATCTTACAGGGTGTTGATGGTCCTAAATACACCATGGAGTTAGCGGCCGAGTTTAAGTGGGTGGTTAGGAACCGATCAGCCCCGATGACAGAGGCAGGCTATCGAGGCGCTACATGGAAAGTGACAGGTGATGTAGAGGTTTTTCATCCTTTGGGGTCTCTGTTGGTTGTGAACATGAGGTAGTTGGTAGAAGTAGTCTGCACCCTGTGCTTGACGGAATGAGGGCTAGGACCCATCAAAGGATGAGCATGGATAGATGGAGGTCCGGAACGTCTTGGGCAGCACGACAGGGTATTAAGCTTGGATCTCATAGCACGCATGATGCCTAGAGATGGAGCGTTTACTAGATACCCTCTCTCATGGTGAAAGGGGAAAACTGGGGAGAACAAAGCTTGAAGAGATTTAGGGTTTGTAGGGGAACTTGGTGACCAAATCTAACCCTATCTGCACCAATCGAGAAATGGGTGACCTCTAGGCAGATTGGCGCTTAGGAGCCTTTGCTCCTCTCTCTCTCTCTCTCTCTTTCTCTCCAGCAAGCGACTGTGGCAAGGCTCTCACTTCATAGGCATCAAGGGCACAAGCCTTGCTTCCCTTTGCGTGCCCTGCTTCTCCTCTGCCCGGTGCGGCAGCCAAGGCACATGAGCCTTTCCCACTCTATGCTCCGCTCAGTGGCCAAGGGCATGGCTTGTTTCTCTCCTCACTTAGCTTTGTAGGCACGCAAGGCACAAGAGCCACCTTGCTTCTCCTTGAAAAAGCTCTGGAAGTGCCCTCCCTTCTTTGTATCTCCAAGGCTGAGGCACGAGACATGGAGGCAAACCACGAAGGCAATCTAGGTGCCACATCACGATCCAAGAACCGTGATCCTACGATCACACTTCCATGATGATTTAACATCTTTGATCTCGGTGATCTCACTTCTACAATTACGATCTAACCTCACCGATCTCACATCTTTGATCTTGCTGATCTCACTTCTACAATTACGATCTAACCTCACCGATCTCACATCTTTGATTGGTCGATTCTTGGATCATGGTGATTTGACTCCTGGATGATCCCACTTTCCAAACGTTTCAAAATCTTTGATCGTTGACGATCGTGATTTGACCTCACCGATCTCACATCTTGAATCGATATTTAGATTGTAGAGCGATCTGACTCTTGGATGATCCCACTTTCCAGGTGATTCAACATCCTTAATTGTCAGTCTTAGATCATTTGGCGATCCTACCCCAACGATTTTACATTTTTGAGCATCGCTTCTTGGATTGTGGTGATCAGACTCCTACTTTCCACATGATTTTATATCCTTAATCGATGGTCTTGGATCGTGGCATGATCCTACTTCTCAAGTTGCGATGCGACCTCACCAATTTCACATCTTTGATTGTTATCATTGATTGACTTGAAAATTTGCCAGAGCTACCAAATCATCGTGATCCGACCCATGTCAATCCGACTTTAGATTACCAATCTGGTGATTGAACTTTTGTGGTCGTTGATTTGGGTGATCGAACTTTTGTGATCTCTGATTTTTTTTACGATTCTTGATATGTTTTTGTGTTTTTGTGTTCTTTAGCATTCTCAATGAAGGTAGCGACTATACACTTGAGCAAGGAGAGTTATGTTACATATGTACAGGTGGGCTAGGGGATTCAAGGCTTACTGTGAGCATGCTTAGTGGGTGAGGGTGGAGAATCGCTTACTCATCCACCATAATGAAGGCTTGGATGCCACCATGGTTGACTTTGTTGGTGCGCTTGATTGAGTTGTGTCTTTCCAATTCTAGCTTGCAAGATGGTGTGGCGTTGTGGCGCACATAGGTGTTTTTGGTGTTGTGGTGATCCTTTTGAGCCCTAGGGTTGCTCAATGGTGCCCCATAAGTGTTTGTATGGTTATCTTTAACGTTCAGCACCATGGGTGTGGGGGTTTCCTTCGTGGAATCCTTGTGCTTCTAGTAGTTTGGTTGAGATCCAATGAGACGATTTGTGGGGTGGTATTGGATACTAAGTCCTTTGTGCTTGAATCTTTTTCTAGGGTTATCTGGATGGTGAGGTTTTGGGGTTGGATGGGATCACTATCCCTTCGTAGTAGAAGCCCTAATCCTCTAGCAACTTGACAGGGATCTAGCAGGGCGGCTCAGGGTTTGGGTGAAACTCCATTGGGGCACCCACAATTGGGCTTTGGGTCGAATGGTGGTTGCTAGGTCCATGCATATGGGTGTCATACTTACCCTGGCTAGCCAAGGTATGCATGGGTGCCCACTCCTTCTTGGTGTTTCCCTTAAGGGTTGCTGAGGTTAAAGTTTGGGAGGTGGTCTTTGGCATGGCAAGGTTTAGGATCTCGAAAATGGTTTGAGAGGGTGGCTGCCCGCCGACGCAGCAAGGCGAGATGGTTGTTTAGTGTCAGAGGTTATCCTAAGGTGGTGGTTTTTGTAAGTAAAGGACAAGGCTTAGGGTGCCCTCATCCACCAAGGGTACGGTGACCATCTCGAAGGGGAGCTCAAGCATCACGGTCCTTCGCCACCTCTAACGATGCAATGTGTGGCCACGATCCATCCCCTCCTAAGGATGCTTTCTTTCAAATAGACCTGCAAGGGTCACATAAAACTTGCATGACACAGATTTAGATCTAATTAGAAACTCCGCTTCAAAACAACCAAGGATTATAGATTTGGGAATTAATTATTGCAAAAATGGTTATTGTGGATGGTGGGAGGGGTGGGTGGCCTAATGAGATCCACATCTCCGAAGATAACATGCTGTTGGTGGGTGGCTGCGGGATCTCACCTAAGAAGATGAGCCACATACCTAGGTGGCCTTTTTGGGGGGACTCTAACTCAAGGTGAGCTACTTCTACTGTTGGTTCTGCCTGCATCAAGCACGAACATGGATGTGATTTTGACACCATCCAATCGTGTAAACCTTGTCCCAAGCTTCTATGGAAGTGTCCATGGTTGCAAGGACATGAATCCAATCCTCAAAGGTGGCAGATTCCAGGATGGGTTCATATTCCTACTCCTCATTTTCACCATCCAGTATCTTGTCACAAGCTCTGGGATGAGTCTTTCCTATTTTTTAGTTTATCTTTAAGGAAAGGTTACCCTTGCATATGTAAATGTGGTTGGTTTTTCCCAACCGCCGTGAACCAGGTAAGGCCTTCTTTGAAAATCCATCACCACAAATGTGTGGTGGAAACTTAGATCGAAGGTCTTACTTTTTGCATCATGTAGGACACTTAAGGGTTTAGCTTGTTCCCATTGGCAAGTTTGACCACCACCTCGAAGCTTATGCATATGAGTGGTGGGCTTCCCCAGGCCTCCCAATAATCCATGGTGATTATGCTAGCACTAGCACCAGCATCCAAGATTGAGACCCTCATTCCTTTATAAACGACAAGAAAAACAGGCCGTTCATTTCATCCCTTTTGAAGTAGTGTCCGAGCTTGCTCATATGCACTTTTGGCTATCCTTTTGTCTTGTATATGAAGGCTACAAAACTGGCTCTTTTTGGCTATCCTTTTGTCTTGTATATGAAGGCTACAAAACTGGCTCTTTTTGGTAACCTCTTGAGAATGGTTACAGTCTTGGTCAAGGCCTTTGGCTGGCACTGAGGTTTCCCTCATTGGTTCTATGATTGGCTCTAGGATGGGGTCACTCGGGTAGGGTCAAAGGTTCGTACTCGACCACTTGCTCAACTACCCTACCAACTCTTGTTTAGCCTTCACCTTCCTCACAAGCTCTTAGGCTTGCTTCATTCGATCTTTCTCCAACACAATAAAATGAAGGAGGGCTCAGTGGGAGGTAAAAGTTGGCCTTCCAAGGATTATCACATTCACCATAATATTTTCTAGTAATGCAAAATCTGGTCAGATTTGTTCTAGAGGTAGAGGCTCCAAAATTGGCTCTTTTTAGGGCTCTTAAGAATGGTTACAATCTCGATCAAGGCTTTTGGCTAGCATTGCCTCGTTGGTTCTATCATTGGCTTTGGGATGGGATTAGGGATCAGCTCAAGTATTGGCTCTAATTCAGGCTACATCGTCCTCACAAGATCTTGGGCTTGCTTCATTTTTTCTCTTTCTCCAACATGGGGTTGGGGTACTCCTTCAGTTTCATTAGAAGGTTTTCATAGTCAATCAATGTCATTTGTTTAGGAAGAGCTAGTATTAATGGGAGATCACTTGTTGTCTCATGAGGGAGGCAACTTTGGAGCTCTCGGAACACTTTCAATGGTCACGACACCATTACCCTTGACAGCTGATCATGGATTGCACTTTCGTGAGCTCTTTGAGGTCTTCTTCTAGACCTTTGGGTTTTGTGCATTATTCTTTTTAGGGATTGTTGGGGCTTGCACCTCTAGCTATTAGGCTGTTGGCTTTGAGGTCGAAGCTTGAGCTTTCTGCTTCTTGATTGCCTTGGATGTTCCCTTGGCAACTACACCCTCGACTTGCTTTGGAGCCTTGTGATGGCATTAAGGGGGACTTTATGAATAAGTCCACCTTGTGTACAGTTAACAAGTTAAGGCTTGTTGAAGTGGTTGATGCTTCAGCCATTAGGGTGATTGTCACTCTATTGGGATAATCCTTGAAGGCATGTTGAAATTCACACTTGTAACACTTGTCCCTGTAAATTCGAGTTTGACATTGGATTTCGGGATAGATTTGGGACACTAGGTGCGATGGTTCTATGTGACACTTAGTAACACGGTATGGGCCTTTGAAATGAAAACATTGAAGAGGTAGTTTGCATGTCATATTGTTGAGATCCCTCACTCTTTGTTACACCATTGTTTTGAACAGAGAGCTATAGTCAATGGCCAGGGGTTGCTCTAGATATCCATATGAATCATACTGCTCATATGACTCATAGCTTTCCTCTTTTGGACTCTTGAAGTCCACTGGAAATGTCACTAGGTGTACTGTTATATTGGTGCAGTTCTAGGAGGAACCGATTGGGGTGGTAATACTAAAGGTGGGTATGGCATTGGTGCAAGTTTGTACATAACTCTCAGTACGGGGTTTTGATATGTAGGCCCTGGAGCTTGTGCTTGTTGAGAAGCATTTGGTATGGGCGGTAGCGCTAGTGGCTGCTTTGGCACCGCGGGAGCATAGGTTATGGTTCCACGTTTCCCTAGTACCAATAATGAGCTATGTCATGGTTCTCGTGGCACTGACAATGAGTGCAAAATTGTTGTTGTCTACACCTCAACAACAGACACTTTGTGCTGGTGATTCTTGTGGAAAATTGCACACCAAACCATATCTCTTTATGGGAATAGATGTGGGTTTCCTGCTTGAGTTGTTGGTTGGGGTTAGCTTTGAGGTTTTACCCTTGGGGATGGCCTTGCCACATTGCTGGCCTAACCAGTTTAGTAGATTCTTTGCCAACTAATCCATGATCATGTCCTTGACTAGGACTCTAACTGGTGCTAGTGTGGTGCCATGATGATGAGGCTTTAGCTGATACGTCTACTATCTCTTGGTTTAGGTGGACGACTTTTACATCTTTGTCTTGCATGTTATCTACTAGGTCTATTGCCTTAGCAACACTCATCAAAGATGTAGTGCCTAGACCTATAGAGATGGCCTGAGTGCTCTTGCTCTTAAAACCCATCATAAATCGATGTCGAGATACTTGGTTCTAGAAATGTAATCTCCCATGGTTTCTGCCTCTTCCTGCTTCATGTTATATATCTGTGCAATTGGGCTCCATTTGGCTCCATTGGGTGAGAATCCCACAATGAATGTGAACTCAAGACCTCATAGTTAGCCTTTTCCTGTGGATTTAGAGACATGAACCAGTCGTGTACTTTGCCTCTTCAAGGCAAAGACCAAATGAGAAGATCTTGGTGGGATTATCAATCTGTCCCATGGACTCACAAATTTGATCGAACTTCTATTGAATGGGATCTCCGGTTCCATGAAATTTGATCAGCATCCTTGAGATGTGGATTGGCTTGGTTTTGCCCAACTCTGAGCCTCTAGGTACTATGTTGGTTACAAAGCCCCTTTCCATTTCGAATGCAATACTTAGCATATCTTCTACATATTCACGTGAATGGAACATAAGGAGGTGGTTGCCGAGACCCTCTATTTCAAGGTAGGAGATCTCTTGCCCTATGGGTTTGGGTTGCAACGTTTCCAAAGGAATTTGTCCTCCACATCAGCCTGCAAGTGGCCTTGAGGCTGTAGGCTCACTGCACGATTGAGGACACATTTTGTGAATGCCCTTTGGATCCATTTGTGTGATAAGGTACTCCCTAACATTGGCTCTTTACTTGTCCATTTATTCCATGTTCCTTGTCCAAACGGAGAAGAATTGGAACTTGGCTCCACGGTAAGGCACTTTAATAGTGAGCTCCTACTTCTTGTGTTGTGTGTGCTTCTTGCTATTGGGTGTATTGTGGAACACTTGTCCCTAAATATGGTATAGCAAACAAGACATATCCAAATTGCCGTAAACTACGATTGTTGGATTGCTTGTTGGTCATGGTTATCTTGGGAGAACCTAGCTCAGGATGATTGACACCAAACATTGTGGCGTCTGCCATGATTTGACCAATTCTTATGGGAGCGAACCTTGAGGTTCCAACCTGCTCCCACTCCATTGCAGCTTCGCCCAAAGATAGGGGTTAGACACCTTCTTTATAAAATTTTAAGGCACTATTTATAGAGCCAATTGGTGAATTCGGAGTTCGAAGGTGGTTCTTGCTTCTAAGTGTTCCACTTTTCATCCATGTCTATGTTTCATTGGCTCATTTCTTCCCAAAGCTCCTTGCTTCTGAAGGAGCCTTCTTAACAAGGGAACACTCAGTTGATCGAAGGGTTGGTGGGTTTGAGAACATGTGGTTTGATGCACTGCAGTTGATTGTATTATCATTTCCAACAATCTGTCTGGATCAGGTTTGCATGAAAGGTCCGAGGTGCTTCTGGATCAAGACTGAGAATGGTTTTAAATAAGGTTTTTTTTAATAGTTGATTTTGTTTAATAAAAGTTGCTAGGCTCACGTGTCTAGGTTCACGTCTCTAGGCTCATGTCGTAGGCTTATGTGTCTACGTTCATGTCTCTAGACTCATGTCTCTAGGCTTACATCTACTACAAGCTCGTGTTGTGTCTAGGTTCACACCTCTAGATTCATGTCTCTAGGCTCATGTGTCTACTGGCTCACGTCTCTGCAAGTTCACATCTCTAGGCTCATATGACTAGATTCATACCTCTAGACTCACGTCTCTTGGGTCACGTATATAGATTCACATGTGTAGACTCACGTCTCTTTGCTCACACATGTAGATTCACTTACGCAGGCTCATGCATGTAGGTTCATGCCCTTTTTTTTGTATAAACTTGACTCATGTACTTCCCTAGTATGAAATAGGCCAAATTGGGGCATCAAGTTCATACAAAAAAAAAGCTCGTCTTTTTTTATGAACTCGACGCATATAGTTCCCTGGTATGAAATAGACTTGATTGGGGCACGAAAATCTAGGAACAGGGTCTATGACAGGGTTCGTGTGCATAGGTAATGTGTACTTAATTCTCTAATAATCATGAAGGACAAGAATTTTTCTTCTCAATTAAGGATTGTGATACAACTAATTAAGTGGTTTTTAATTATTTTTAGATGATTTTGCATGCCTCTACTCTACCAATTCAACAATGTAAGAATAAGTTATGAAATGCATGAATAAAAATTGACAACTTCACTCTAATCCAACCTAGAGGAGCTCAATGCTCATGTTTTTAGAGTGGATTCCACTCCTAATCACAATTGTTAATCCAATTCTTTGATCAAAGTAATGAAATCTAAGCCTCTTAGGCTCCAATTTCATGCGAACCACAAAAAAAATCAGGGTTTTACCTTACCACTAATAGATGAAATATAATGCCCTACTGTAAAATAATCTTCAAATCAAAATCAAATACAATAAACAAACACATCCAATAATCTAAAACTGTTTGTTTTTTTAGGTATACTTCCCAATCAACACTAGGAAATATTGAGTGATCCCAATAGCTTGGAATGGATGAAAAATATAGCTAAGCTCTAGGCTACTCACCATATAGTGCCAAATATGTTTAAGTCAAGAGCTTACCTTAGGCTTGTTGAAGCATGTGTCGTTGGGTGTTATCTTCTTACGACTGCAACCTGTAACTTTCCATATGGGTGCGCTAGCTCGACCATGTCACATCCTCACTTCGTTTGTCACACCGAAATGCTCCTTGCCAAAGGGGTAAAGGGGGAGCTCTCAATGCCTAGATGGAGGCAAGAAGAGATATCCCTTTGTGATGGTTCTCTCTCACAATAGGTGAGGGAAAAAGAAGCTAATCGAAGAGGAAAGCCTACAATTAGACCTATTCAAGCATGCATCCATGAAGCAAGCATGAATTCAAAAGCATACAAGTAGGCAAGAAGAGGGAAGAAGGAGAGCTCACAAGTAAACTATTGCAAGGGAATGATTGTGTATCTCTCATTGTCGAAATTGGCTTCTATACAAGTGACTACATTTTACGCTAGGCTGACTAAACTAAAAAATGGTCCAGTCTCTATTACTAGTCTTAAGCAACTATGTACACTAAGTCCAATCTCTATTACTAGTCTTAAGCAACTATGTACACTAAGTCCAGTCTCTATTACTAGTCTTAAGAAACTATGTACACTAGGTCCATAGACTTTCCCTATTTGACATTAATCTCATGGTAAGGCTTCTTTATATATTCCAGTACCATCTTTGTTAACCAATGGAGTGGTTAACAACCATCCTCTCTCAAGATGTAATCAATTTCAAAAGGCTTTAGATCCTATAACTAGTCTTGTGTAGTCTCATGTGTGGGTGCGTGGGTGGGGGGGAGTGAGTGTGTGTGTGTGTGTGTGTGTTTTTTAATGTAGCCTCACATGTGGGTGGGTGGGTGTGTGTGTGTTTTTTTAATGTCTTCATGCACACCTATGGGGGGGCGGGGCGGAGAGAGAGAGAGAGAGAGAGAGAGAGAGAGAGAGAGAGAGAGAGAGAGAGAGAGAGATTGGGGCCATGAACAAAACGCTGATGAGTTGCACATTTGGCATCAAGTTTTTTAAAGATGGTCGGATTCTTAGGATAATAGGTAGGGGAATAAATTGACATTGGACCAAAGATTCAAATTAGGAGGACAAAAATATTAAGTAAAAATTTTAGTGCACGCCTAATGTTGCAAAAGGTTTTGAGTATCATTAATATCATACAAATCAGTAGTGAAGTGGATGGTGCGAGCACTATATTGCAAAGAGGAAGCTTGGGCTGAACTTATAATTCTAGTGATTCTCCTCCTTTTTAAGCCAATAAATATTAAAAGGGCTTTATTCATGCATTTCATATTTTTTTATGCATTGTTAGAATAGGTAGCTTAGAAGCATGACATTTTTCTTTTTTTTAAATTTATTTGCTTAGTTTTCTTAAAATAAAAAAATAAAAAAGATACAAGGGGGGTTAGTAAAAAAAGGAGAATATACACAAAAAGTGTTAGTAAGGTGGAGAATAAACACAGTAAGTAAAAAAGAATAGTTTAGAAAAGGTTAGACGGGAAGGGGAGAAAGGAGATCACTAGAAAATTAAAAAAAATACTTAGCGATTTTTTTGCATATAGATTTTGGAAGATAAAAAGAAAAAGAAATGCAAGGCGGTGGGTTGTTAGGTAGAAAAATAGAAGGGGGAGAGAGGGGTTAGTTTAATTAAGAACATATATATATTTGTTTTGGAATTTTTTAAAACAAAATAAACGGGGTTGGGGGTTAGTTATATATATATATATATATATATATATATATATATATATATATATATATATATATATGATATATTGTTTGAAAAATAAAATGAGGGTGGGGGTGTTTCTATATGGAGTGGAATTAATGCCGTTTAGGGGAGAAGATTATTTTTTATTCTTTTTAAAAGAGTACCAATTGTCTGTGTGATCGGTGTGGCTATGGCGCCCTATCTGCGTCCCTCAGGACGACTAAGTTCCACGAGGTCTTAAAGACCCTTGTCAGGTGATATCAATGGATGGCATTGATCAAAAACCGTGAGACCTTTTTTGGGCCATTGGATAAAGTAAACTAGGGTCAGTAAACTAGGCTACTAAGCGATCCTAGTTTACTTTCTAGTTTACTAAACGGGTATAGTTTACTTTTTAGTTTACTAAACGATCCTAGTTTACTTTTTAGTTTACTAAGTGGGCATAGTTTACTTCTTAGTTTACATCATGGAATGAGGGTAAATTTGGATTTAGGACTTAGAAATTTTTGGAGCAAAATATTATGTGTAAAAGAGGATTTGAATTCGAGACCTCGGGTCACCATTAGAAACATCTTACCACTACACTATACCTTCAAGCAACAAAACCATGTGGTTTCAAGCCATTATATTCTATGTTTTTCACCCCTAGTTTATTGGCCCTAGTTTACTTTATCCGATGGTCCAAAAAAATCCAAAAAAACGTAGTGATTTTGATCAATACCATCCATTGCTATCACCTGAGAAGGGTCTTTAAGACTAGTGGCACTTAATCCTGGGGTCTTTAAGACCCGTGGCACTTCATCCTGAGGGTTTGCGCCCCTCCTTCGTTGCCTTCTAGAGAGCTGCCGCTACAAGGCCGCCTTCTTCGCCTGCCCTCCTCCTTTTGCTTTCCATGTCGGCCACCTTCCCTGACTTCTGATCAGGGACTGTGAAGTTGAGAACAGCCTTTAAGCCAGGTGTAGGCTGCTCATCCACCGTGACAGTTGCAAATATCTGGCCTTCCGCCTCCAGAACCGCCTCTCACGCCTTCACCTCGATGTGTTGCAACGCCGGACATCACTCCTCCTTTACTTTCAGCGCTTCAGCCGCCCAGCGACAGAGCCACCACACGGCTGGCCCGTTACCTCCACCTTTTGCTGTGCCACCTCTCGACTGGGCGCCTCCCTTTATTGCAGCGCTGCCACCTGCGCTCCGCCACCACAGCCACCCCCGGTTGCTTTCTTGCTACAGGCGCACCCTCCCGCCGACTGGGCGCATTTCCTTGTTCTTATATGCTATGGACTTTTAATGCTCCTTTAAAAAGTCTTGGCCAAAAAAACTACTACTTTTTATTGTTTCCTTGCTCCTTTTCAAGAAGATAAAGAAATTAATCACATAGAAATGCAAAGGAAAACCCACAACTTACAAATAAAACTTGGCCGGCAATGATCTTTCTGTTGATGTAGCCAATTGCTTTGTTGATGATGGTTCCTTCTTCGATGATAGTGCCTCTCCTTGTGAACGGGTCTCTTCTTCATGTTGCCTCCTTGCGAATTTGTCTTGACACAACGGAACTATTGTGAAGTCACTGCATCGAGATGCTCTCTAGTCCACGCATTCATAGTTCAATGGAATAGCTATGGCAGGCCATCAAAAGCTTGTCTCTAACCCAAACCCTCAGACAAAGAATAATAAAATAAAGAATAAAGAATATGCTAATCTCTATTTGTAAACTAGTTGAATAGGCTAATCTAATGGAAATAAGAAGAAGAGGGTAACAAAAAGAAATGGACCTAATCTTAAAGAAAAAGGAAAGCAATACTACACACTCACGTCCACACCAACTCACCTCCACACCATACTCACCTCCCACTCACAAGCCTAAACGCAAGCAAATGACAAGCACATGGCAATGAGAAGATGGCACTCAAGAGTACGCAAGCCATGCCGAAAAGAACACATCCCTAGTTCTCTCATAAGTAAGAAGAAGACTTAACTCAATCCTAAGAAAACCCTAAAAGGAAATACCTCAACCTCTAAGTTGAGACAGGGGAGCACAAGACTAAGACTACTCAAAAGGAAAGAACACAAGATGGACTTCACAACTTAGGCTAGAGAGGAATGAGATCTCTCTCACCCATACTCTTTATATATAGCAAAATATAGGGCCATCCCATATCTACACGTGCCACATGACAAGCATAGGTGAGTCCAAAAGATATACACATGAAGCTCAATGTCACCCTAATATTCTATGGCGACAAACAATATAGGATAGGTGCACCAAAGTGATATGCATATACATGTGCATGTACACCATCATGTGGAGAGGGTATGTAGTGCTAGGTTATGGTGTTTGGAAAGGGATTAACATGGATCAATAGCACAACATGGCTTGAAGGTCCTAGAATTCAATATTTGGGATGTTATATAGGAATTAAGTGCTAAACCATCCAATATTTGGGATATTATATAGGAATTAAGTGCTTATATTTATATGTATTAAAAGATTGCTTTTCAAAAAGATAACCCCAAAAACAAAAGCTCAAGTGATTCTGAGTTTTGAGCGTAAAAGCTCTTACAAAAATATAGCAAACTATAAATGAGCCTACTAAAATATGTACAAGGTTTGAGGTGTTAACCTTACAAAAATATTAATGCCAAAAATATGAAACCATAATAGGTGCTCATATGTTTTTCAAAATATCTCATAGTGATCCAACACATGTTCCACCCGTGATTAACACATAATCTACCACTCAATCATCGCCTATATTCAAAATAATATTAGTCAGTACACATTGCCAATTAAACACATTAATCCTGACTATATTATACTAGTGCACACAGTTTCTCTATGATACGACACAAAGCATGAAGCGTGCATATATGCACATTGGAAAGAGGAATCTCAAACACTGGTTTAAAGTTCTCATCCAAAATTTGTCTGTTCGGTGGTCGTCTCCACTACTTAGAGTCCATCACCCTTGCAGAGTCCATGCAATAAAGGCATGGAGACTTTGCATTAGCCGCTTTGCTGCAATAAATAAGCACTTGAGAGTCTTCAAATCACCCCTGCAAAATGCCATTGGACTTGAAATTCCCCCCGTTTCTCTACATGGAGCATTTTGTTTGCATTCATTTGTTCTTTGATGAGATTGGGAACATGTGTCTGATGAAATACCCAAAACAAGGATTCATGGTTCTCTTTCTTCACCTCAAATGAACCTAGCCACCAGATGTTCATCTCGGACTGCACACTAAAATACTTTGGATCATCCCTACTACAATTATAAAGAGCCCTATTCATAAGTGTTATTGTGACCCTTTCCATCTTTTTCTCCTTGATAATCTCGCACTCATCAAGCTTGATGACAAACTACCTCCTCAAATGTAATATCATAGAACTCCACCATTCTCTTTTGCAAGAGCTCCAAGTCCATGAATATATTGTTGTGTTCATTGTAGAATAAACTGCCACCTTCTCCCTTAAACTCTTGTACAATGTGGTATGAGTGACCAACATAGTGAAGCTGTTCTGTGTTTAATTCCTCCCTATATCTCCAAACTTTTGTAGGTGTTGGAAGTAGCTTTGCTTTAATGCCTTTGGCCTCAAGGAGGGATGACACTGACTTCTGGATGGCACTATAACCCTTATGACTGACTCTACTTGAATCCATGGCGGATTGAATATCCGCAGCTGAAACTATATTGTTAGTTACAAATTCATCGACTATATCTCATTGAACCACCTTGAACTTTTTCTCTTTTATCATTTCTCTTGCCATTCTCGATGTCACGAATGGTTTTAGCTGCTTTGCTGCTGGATTAAGATTGGGATTAATATTCTCTTTGTCTCAGGATGTATGACAACCCTACGAATACAGCGAAGCTGATTAAACATATTAATCCTAAAAAATGATATAAATAAAAGGCATATCCAAAATAAAATATCCCCGAAAGTAATGGGCTTAGCTTTACAAAAATATTAATACCAAAATATGAAACCATAATAGATATCACATGTCTTTCAAAATATCTCATAGTGGTTTAACACACGTTCCACCCGCGATTAACACATAATCCGCCACTACATTCAAAATAATATTAGTAAGAGCACACAGCCGATTAAACACATTAATCTTAACTATATTATACAAGTGCACACATCTGATTAAACACATTCTTCCTCGAAGATGATATAGATAAAAAGCGTATCCAAAATAAAATATTCCCAAAAATAATAGACGCCCACATAGAGGTTATGACTAACAATTACGATAAAGAGTCACATTTCTCAGCTAGGATATGGCTCAAGAAAAAAACATAGAGGGTCATAAACTTAAGTTTTTTTTTTTTGGGTAGAAACTTTGATTTAAATTAGAAGAAAAGAAAAGTTACAGCTACAGCAGAGATAAAGGCTCTGCGAGGGGCACAACTGCTTACATAGTCTTGCATAGGAACATCTGAGGGCTTTCTAACAAAATAACAAGATTCTTGTACTATGAGGAAAGGATTCCATCAATCATTGACAGTCGATCTCTTGAGTAGATCTTCATGAGCCTAGACTTCCAAGTCTGCCATCTTCCAAGCTTGACTTCTTGGAAAGTCTTTTGAAAATCTTCCACTGCATCCTTCATCTCCCCCATAACCTGCACAGCAACTTTAGAAATGTGAGCTTTTAAAGCCCAGATATGGTTCCTCCCTCCATTAGAGAAGACATAATCATTTCTTTCTTTCCAGATTTCATGGAGGAACAGACATCTGATCATATGCCACAATGGGGGATCAAGGTGCATACATTCACCCAAAAGAACCTCTTTAGGAGAAAATGGGTTGGGGTGAATACTCTTAAAACAGGTATACAGAAGGTTTAAAAACTTAGCATTGTACCTGCAATGAAAAAACATGTGAGGAATGTCTTCAATGTCAGCATTACACCGGGGGCACAAACCATTACCTTTACCAATCTTGGCAGCACGAGCACCTGTCCAGATCCCCTTATGGAGGATGAGCCAGAGAAAGCAAGAATGCTTAACAGAAGGGGAGAAGGCCCAAATAGACTTAAACCTGTAGCTCCATTGGCTAGTACTCCACTTAAGGTTCCACTTATCATTGAGCAAGAGGATAAGTTTAGAGTTATCTCTGCACAGGTTCGGGACAGGCAGAGAGAGCTACTGTTGTTCCAGCAGACCAATTGGGTAATAGGCTGAGGAGGGGTAGGAATCAACAAAGGGAAGATGGAAGATATAAGTGTTAACCTTTCCATTAAAAGATTAAGACAAGCAGGAGAGACAGTAGCAATGCTAAGGATGTCATACTGGTCAGCCCAGTGATTAGATACCCAGAGGTCCTTCCAACTACAAAAGCCAAGTTTGTACAACTTGTGACCTCTACGTAGTTGAGAATCAGAGATAGGCTGCACAAATTTACTGAACCATATAGAATCATAGGGCAGGTAGAGGAGCTCTTTCTTGTCCTTTAAGCTCACCAAACTCTTATACTTAAACCAAGCATTCCCATACTGGTTAGCAAGAGTAGTACCCTTAGCCTTAAATGGAGCATTGGACATAAATATCTCATTGGGGGAAAATTTGTCCCAGGCCTTAAGATTCCTATGATGAAACCGCCCACAGTTTCTGTGAATGAAAAAAGTCCAGAAGTCTCTAGTGGAGACACTTCTAACTATCCATTTGCAAGCCAGTTTATCAGCCATGGTTCTGATGTCCAGAAGCCCAAGACCTCCTTGATCTTTAGGCAGGGTACACTTCTCTAATGCCACCTTATGGATTTTATTATCGGTGGCACTGTTACCCCAAAGAAAGTCAGCAGTGAGCCTGTCAAGCTCTCTAAGGTGTGTCTCAGGAGGCCTCCAACAAGCAAGGAAGTATATGACAGTAGGAAGGATATAGTGGTTCAAAACAAAGAGTCTAGAGGCTAGGGTAGAGTTATAATCATTCCAATGCTTGAACTTGGCTTTGACTTTTTCCATAACCCAGGACCATCTACTCTTGATGGAGCAGCCAAAACCCATAGGAATCCCTAGTAACCTGAAAATGGTCCCAGAGAGGACTTGGGTACAACCAGCATTAGAGATAGAGTCAGGAATGTTACCTTTAGAGGCCCATACTCCAGTCTTGGAGTGATTAATAATAGAACCACTGGCTTCACAGAAGATGTCAAGGCAGTTCCAAAAATAGAACCACTGGCTTCACAGAAGATGTCAAGGCAGTTCCAAAAATTTTTAACACTTAAGTCATCATTGGCAATAAAGGAATTAGAGTCATCAGCAAACTGTTGCAGACATAGATCATGATCAAAACCAGGGACATGAATACCTTTGATCTCACCTTTATCAAGAGAATCCTTGACCAGCCAACCTAAAGCATCAGCCACAATAACAAACAAAAGAGGAGCAATGGGGCAGCCCTGCCTGATAGATCTCCTAAGAGTGATAGGCTCTGTAAGAGATCCATTAAGAGAGACAATAGCTTTAGCATTACCAAGTAGCACATGAACATATTTAATAAAATTTTTCCCAAAGCCAATGTCAGACAAGGATTGTAGAACAAAGTCCCATTCAACTCTATCATATGCTTTATCAAAATCAATTTTGAAGAAAAGAAAATCAAGCCCAATGTCTTGGGCAAACTCACACCCTTCCCAAATGTTGATAATGGCATCAAGGATATATCTGCCCTTAATAAAGCCTTTTTGCTCCTGTAGAATGATATCATCCATTAAAGGGCTGAGCCTCCTAGCAAGGGTAAGGGCAAAAACCTTATAGGTAGAGGTAAGACAGGTAATGGGTCTCCAGTTGTCAAGCAAGTCCTTTCTCCCCCTTTTATGAATGAGCTTAATGACCCCAGTGTTAACAGAGATAGGGAGGGCACCATAGCTGAGAGTCTCAAACCAAACTTTCAAAAGATAGGGAGCAATCCATTCCTTATACGCCTGAAAGAATTCATTGGGCAAACCATCCATCCCAGGAGTTTTACCTTTAGCCATGTGCTCTATACTTTCTTTCACCTCATCTTCGGTCAGAGGGGCCTCAAGCTGAGACTTCATGAAAGGGGTGACAGTCTTTTTCCTGCACATAGCTATATTAGCTCTAGCATTAGTGGTCCCCTCTGACCTGATGGGCATCTCAGAAAAAATTTTAGCATAAAAATTAGCAACAAAGTTAAGGTTATCCTCCTGGGAGTGGAGAATTTGCCCACTTGAATGGTGCAAGGGAGGCACAAGATCTTGAATTTTCTTTTTTTTAAAAGCAGATTAAACATATGTTTATTGGGTTTATCAAATTTCCCTGCCCAAACCTGTCTAGTAAAAACAAGCGCTCTTTCAGCCTCTTTCATCTCTTCTTGCCTCATTACATCCATGAGACCATTAAGCTCATCAATATGGGAGGAGGTAGGACTGCAATGCATTTCTAGTTGCTGGATTCTGTCAGAAATGGTCTGTCTCCTATTCTTACGTATCTGAGTAGCCTTACTCTTGTAGATGCTCAAAGTTTTCTGAGTAAGCTTAACAGCATGCATCCAGGCTTTAGCAGGAGAAACATACAGATCAAAAGCAGAGTCAAAGTGATCTTTAATAAGTTTAGAGACAACCTTTGAGGAAAAGAGAGTAGCATCTGCATGAAACCAACCACTTTGCTTTTGATTCACCTGGTTGTTGGCCTCTAGAAGGACTGGTTTATGATCAGAGACACAAATGGAGCCAACAGCTCTACATTGGATATTACAGAAGTCATTAAGAATAGGAGTAGAAACATAGTACCTGTCCAGTCTGGCTGACCTGAAATGCTCCTTTTTCTGAGCATTATCCCAAGTGAAACCAGACTCACCTGACACATCCTGAAGGTTGAAGTGACTGACCAGCTTTTCCCAAAGATTTTTTTCCCTGTCACAAAGAATTTTCCCTTTCTTCTTCCATCTGTCTCTAAGAGAAGTCACCATATTGAAATCCCCAAATAGAATGACATTACCTGTGATTTGGAGCAGCTCAGACCACACCTGCATTCTTAGATTAACATCACAGGGGGCATACACAGCAATGAGGTTAGCTTGAAAGGGCCCCCAATTTGGGCACTCACCCAGCTCTAGTTACTAGTATACTGTGTCATCTCTTTAGAAAGGGAATCATTGATACCAAGAGCCAGTCCCCCTTTACCATTAGGATGAGTAGAGGTAAGCCAAGTAAAGTTTTTACTAACTCTGGCCAAATTAGTTTGGAGAAGAAAATCAGTACACTTAACTTCATTAACACACATAAAATTAAAGCTGAGCTTACAGTCATTAATCCAAGTCTAGATAGCCTTAGCTTTAACTGGATCAGTTAACCCCTTGCAATTATAGGTACATCCTTTCAGATTATGAGCACTCATCATTTTCTGGAGTTTTTGGGGGGTTTACTGAGGACAACAGAAGCTCTGTTAACATCATTGGTTTTTTCTTTTTTCCTTTTGTATTTAGGGACCTTAGGGGAGGAACTAGAGATAGGGCCAGCTTTGGTTTTCTGAGGGGAAGTTTCAATAGAACCAATAAGGGTGTCTTGAGAGTCAACCTCATTAATTTCCATCTCAAATTCCTTATCTATGGGAAGGGAGGAATCTATAAACTCCTCATCAGAGTCTTCCTCAGAGGTGGGGACATTATGGGAAGAGTTGCCTAGATTATCCACCCTAGCCTTATCTTCCTCAAGACTAGGAGGGGTAACCTGCTCTTTATCAGGGACAAAGTTGGGCAAAACTTCATCAGACCCACCAAGAAGGGGACCCTCAACATCAACAAGCAAAGGAGCAAACTTATTAATGTTTCTGTTACTAGTTTTAGCAATCTTAGGTTTAAAATTATTCTTTTTTCCCACAGCAGTGAAGCCCTCTGTGTCAGTTTCAGCTCCCTTCACCTTGATATTGTCTGGGCAATCCTTTATTAAGTGCCCTTGTTTGTGGCATTTAAAACAAGCATTAGGGAGATTCTTGTATACAATAGCTTGTGTGTGTATGACACAACCTTCCTGGTCATGAATATCTATGCTATACTTGAGCTCTTGGGAGATGTCCACTTCAATCAGGATCTGAGGGTCCCATTTAGGGTTAATCTCTGGTTGGGGCCTTTGCCCAATAACCTTCCCTAGTTTATTACCCATCACTTTAATCCACGGGTAAAAGCAGAGCGGAAGGTCAGGAAGGTCAACCCAGACAGGGGTAATATGTGTCTTTTGCTTGGGATCAAATCATCTATTCCATTTAGTAAAGACTAGAGGAGTGTTCCTAATGAGCCAAGTACCCTGGGCTAAGATGTCTCAGGGCTTTCAAAAAAGAACAGATAATGACTGTTGGGGAGATACTGGACATAGGGAATCTTAATATTTCTAGGCCCCCAATTTTGTCTCATCCAGGCTTTAAGGGTGTCCATGGGAGGTCTGGGCCCATGACAAGTACCAACCAAAGTCTTGCTCTCAAGATTAGCACACCACGAATGAAGCTCCTGAGTGTTACACACAATGTGGTCAGAGACAAGACCAGGATTTTTAGGTTGCTCAGTATTAGTAGGGGTCGGCTGAAAACTCTCAGAGAAAATAGGGTTAGAGTTAACCCTAATAGTATTTTGTTGAGGCTGTTTAGCCCCCCCACTAGAGCCAACTAGATTATTACCAGACGATACTCCAAGGTAGGCAGACCTGTAGAGAATCCTATAACAGAGCTAGGCAACGGGCAGGAGAATCCATGCAAGAAAGGTCTAATCTCAGACTCAGAACCTGAAAACATATTATACTCCTGAGGGTAATAGGGTCTTGGGTGGTCAGGCCCTACATGCAGGGGATTCCTCATGAAATCAACAGAAAAGGAGGGAGGAACCATACCTGAACTGAAGTACTAGTCCAACTGGGGTGGGACAAATCCTCTATGGGGGTAGAAGAGAGGCGGTTGAAGGTTGAGAGCGGCTCCCATCAAGGTACTCCTCCCGGGCTGCAGATGTTCAGCTTCTTTGCCAGAGCCGGAGTCGAGGACTGCAGCATAGGAGGTGGTAATGGTTGTAGCTGATGGTCCATTCCCTTGTACAGAAGCAGCAGGGGTTGGGTCTTTGAGGAGAGGACTCACAGCAGAGCTGGAGCTTCCTGCCATACTGGCGGAAGCCCTAGAGGGGCGACGTGGCGAGACCCTCACGGCTGAAGCGCGCAGAGAGTGGCGAGAATAGGTTTGGTGCAGAGCACTGGGGCATGCAGTGAGTTGAGCAGGCGAAGAAAGGGCTATGGCGACCACACAGAACGGTCACCGCCTTCCACTTTGTATAACAATCGTCATAAACTTAAGTTACTATCAACAACCATTGGATTTGCAAGTCACACAAGATTCGATATGCTTATCTCTGCTGTAGCTGTAACTTTTCTTTTCTTCTAATTTAAATCAAAGTTTCTACCCAAAAAAAAAAGTCACACAAGATTCTTTTACCATGGAGTGTGAAGGGAAGAGAAGCCATTTTGTATAAATGTCAACCACAATTAAGCACAAAGCAAGTTATTAATGCATTGCTAAATAAAAGAAAAATAAGAATGAAATATAAAGTACTTATATTGCAATTGAACGACAAAGTACTAAAACTAAATTGGTTGATTGAACCAGACAACAATCAAGGATGAGATAATATAAGCATCCAAAAATGTAATATCAAAAAAATGGCAAACTTATCTTAAAGCCTTTGGAAAACAACGTGGTGAGATTTTTTTCTTAACTACAAAAGTTGGCAATGCTTAGAAGCAAGCAACCAGCTTTATGTGACACTTGTTGTAGCTTGATTTCACAATCTTTGGACTGTATTCGAGACAACAAGAAAGACCTCAATCGTTTGGCAAGCTTCTAGTGACCATTTCTCTACAACTTAATGAAAAAGATATAGAAATATAATTGTATGTTGGAGCAATGAACAAGATTAATTTACCATGTTACTAAGAGAGGCAATCCATGCGGGTGAAGACATATTAGAAAAGAAGCTTGCTTGGCTTAATTAAAAGGGAGAGAATTAAATGAATATATACAAGGGTATGATTACAATTTCTACGATTAGTCTAAGTTAGTGACTTATAATTCCCATAAAAGAAATTCCAAAGTGTATAAAGATGATGCAAGCAAAAGTCAAAAAGCTACAAAACCTGGATTCCATCAATAAGTTACAAGCACATCAATTTATCGTCTTAAAAGTACACCTTAAGGAGGCCATTGTGCATTCAAGGCCTTTCATCGAGGATATCTTAGATATTATATTGTAGATGAATGGGTGGAACATTGTGCCCTTTGATCCCATGGACCACCATAAGATGCTTGTGCAAGGATCCATGCCGACATCATTCAAGCTTGTGCAATACACCAACAAACAACTCTGAAAACCTAACTCAAAAAAGCTTTTAAACAATAGTCAAGGTTTTCACTATGTATGACCAAATATTTGAATTGAAACTTTAAAGTGGAAAATTTCAATGATGGACGATTTGAGTGTAAGATTCACATAAGAAAGAGCAATAGTAGACGACTTGTACAGAACGCCGAATTATGAAGATCACATAACATTAAATGTCGACGACTACACATTGCTTTTGGAAATGTGCATGTAAAATTGAAATTGTGCTATTCAGAATGTACAATTCAAATTTTGCTATTCAAAATGTACCATTTTTCATAATGGATTGCATACATTGTGAAATACTAATGGTGTGTAGGACCTAGCCCTGATTTGTTACCTTTCCAAGCCTTCAAAATAGCACACCTAAAAATTGACTCCATGGAAAAAAGGGTGACTGAAATTAAGATGGATGGAATGGTTTACTGTTTGCGGTAAATCAATGAGATGGTTAAGGGCTAATTAAAGACACAAGGGTAAAAGTTAAGGGATAAATGAAGATGTCAGCAATATGTGGATCACTCCTCTATATCTAAAAATTTTGAAGATCACTTTACACAAAAAGCTTTGAAATTGGTGGTCTTCTCTACTAGTCCTTTTGGCTTGACCCCTTCCAATGCTCTACTTCACACCAAGTGGTTAACCAAAAAAATGGTCAACAAGCCTTGGGGTCAACCAATCAGCACAACAGTAGGGTCAAATTGAACTATGATCACTTGGTCAAAGAAAGCACTGAATGGTATTGAGCATTCTGCTTAGTCACAGCACTGCATAGTATTTGGTGGCCACAATGCTCCACGCCTTGTAATGCCCTATGCTCCATGCCAAATACTCACATAGGCCCACAAGGTCTGCATGAAACCAAATAATAGTTCCTGTTTCAACCCAAAAGATAATTCCTGGAAGGCTGGAGAAAGGGTAAGCTTTGGGATAACACATCCTGGGCCAGAACAGTAAAATGTGCACCTAGCCTTCATCTCAGTAGGAAGAATAACCAAATTATTCAAATAGGCATCCATCATCTACACACTGCCAAATGCCCATGCAAGGACCACTCTCTAGGGATCTGGATTTCCATTAGACATATCAAAGTCCTTAGCACCCAACAAAAAATAACTTCATGCTGTACATCAGCTTTGTAATAGCAATGAGATGGACAGTGAGGAGCACTATTACTTCGCACATGTTATCTCCTATGAGATATAAGGACAATTCTACTATGAGATACAAGGTCAGTGCCACCACTGACTACCGGAAACAAAGCCTGTCTCAATGCCACAAATGTATAAAACCACTTTTGTCTGCACTGGCCAATGGTTTTCCGACATCACTCCAAGCACAAGCTAATACTGAAGCTGAGTGCCCAGTCAGGGTGCTCTCTAGCTCATTCTTCCTCGTGCTCCACACCAAAACTGAACCATTCTCAGAACCAGCAGCAACATAGTTTTCATCAGCACTTATGCATGACCTATTCCAGTTGCTTGACACTCTGTGACCTTGAGCTTTAAACGTCGCACATATTTCCATGGTACGAACATCAAACAGATTATGCTGATTGTCTCTACCACTTGTCAGGACTGTCCGGCCGCTCCTCGAAACTGAAACTGAAGTTATGACCTGTCCATGAGCTGCTATTTCATTGGCCGACTTCCCTGTACGCATGTCCCAGAAGCGTAGGGTACCATCCATGTGGCCAGAACAAAACAAGGATGCATCTGATGTTAAACACAAGGCATTACAATTGCTATGACAAACAACAGTGCTCATACCATAACCTCTCTGTAGGTCCCAAAGCTTCATTGTCCTGTCATGAGCTCCACTGATGGCTGTTCTATTTGAAACTTTGCTGACATCCACCGTGCAAACCTTCTCTGTGTGCCCTGTTAGAAGATGGCGGATTCTCCCAGAGTGGATGTCCCACAAGTAGAGCTTGTGATCGCTACTAGCTCCAAGGACAAACTTGTTGTCAGCAGGAAGTGCCAAGTCCAGTACAGAACCTAAGCAGCCCGAAAGAGTGCTGATTACAGCACCTGACTTTGTATTCCAAATCTTGACAAGTCGGTCATTTCCACCGCTCACCAAAACATCACTGTTATGCTGAAAAACAGCTGCAGTGCAGCCTTTTTCATGCCCCTGTAGGGTAAGCCTCAAGCCTGTCGGGTTCTTCAGTTCAACGTAATCTTCAGCCCCTGATTCACTATGCCTTACAATGCCATCCACTTGCTGCCTTGCAAGTTCCTCCAACCTACCAGCTTTTAATCTCTCCAGAAGATCCTCATACATGGCATTTGCCTGCAAATGGCCACTTTGAACTTAAATGCATCTGACATTACCAAAGTTGCCTGAGAGAGTTTTATAACCGTCCCAAAGGGTCTATGAGACCAAAAAGTAGTACGTGTGTTCCACAAGCAGACGTAATGTCAAAATCAAAATATCGAAAAGCAAAAGAAATAAAGAGAGATCTATTAACATCTACTGAAGACCAAAAGCATCTATCTAAAAGGTTGTATATATGATCCATGTATAAACTAGAAGTCACAGTCTAAAGAACTTAAGAAGGGAAAATGCCTTCTGTCTAGAGAAAAAGGGCTTCGTACTATGCAGACTCTGTTTGTACAGTGAAACAAGCCAGTAGAATCATGTCATCCACTCTTGAGAGAGAGAGAGAGAGAGAGAGAGAGAAAGAGAGAGATTTAGCAACGTCCAGGAGAAGCCGAAATACCCCATGTGACCAATGATGACACAATATATGCTGTGGTGGGAGAAGCATAGAGCATCCCCTGAATCCTAAACAGAACACAATGCTATTTAAAATAAAGTGGAAATTCACAAGTCTGCCCAATACATAATGATGGTAGTCACTGAGAATGCCGTATGTCAAAACCTGGCAATATTACACAGCCATCTCAAGACCTCATTTGATAATGTACCAAAGGGGCCAAACTCGTGAATTGCCACAAGATAAAAATGGTCCTCTATCCTTGAGAACAAATAGCTCTCTAAGGGTAGCAACCGCAAGGGGGGGGGGGGATCCGGAGAAGAGACTCTTCACTCTCAACGCACGGACTCCCATGTAGCCTCGACCTCAGACTCTCCTTTCCATTTGATCAAGTACTCATAATAGGACGATTTGGTGACCCACGTATATACATGCACCAATGCTCCTAGTCGGTCAGCTGCACCCGATTGCCACGTCACAATCACTGCCACGTGGTAGTGCCACATGTCACTTGCATTGTCCGACTATGGTTGTCGACTGCTATCTGATGTCTGGCTCTGCCCTGCATACTCATAGGTGTGTCATGTTCTCCCATACTTGCATTGCAACTGTCCTCAATCGCAAAGTGTCCATATCAAGTGCCCTTCCATAAAAGGAAAAGATCCAAGCAAAGCTCATCCAAGATACCCAAGATCCCGAACACTGCATGTTGCATGCGCGGAAGTCTTGTTATACTGATCCATAGCCCTAAGCCTAATTAAGAACAAGATGCTGAAATAAACATGATTAAGACAGAGGAGAGAGAAGAGAGAGATTGGTGTCACGGTTTTCCTTGTATTTAATATTGTACAAAAAGTGGCTTACTGAATGTACATGGCTGATGCCCTTGGTCAGCCCCAAAGGGGTTGACCTCTGGCCCTACATGATATCTACCGATGACTAGACGTATGACTGAATGTTGAACTTGATGAAACTGAATGATTGACTGAATATGAACTTGATGCTTATATATATGTTGGGGAGCTGGTCGGCCAGATACATGCTGATGTCGACCTGTTTGTGGGACAAATAATCATAATATTTTCTATTAAATGCTACGCTTTGCTTCTGCCTTGCCCACACCTGCTGCCCTGCACCCTGGTACCTAGCCGCCTATTGCCTGAGCCACCTGCTAGCTGCCGACTGCATTATGCAGGCTGCGGACAAGGTGCTCAGCCCCTTCTTCATGCTCTTGCTGTTGATGTTGATGTTGTGGATGATGATGAAGATGATGACGCTAATGATCTGAATCTAATGGTAATGCTGCTATTATTGATGCTATTGTTGATACTGATGAAGATGACCTTAATGCTGACTTTAACGGATGATTAGTCAAGGATCAAGAACGTTCATGTGCAATTCCACTTTGAGAGAGAAGAGAAGAGAGAGAAAGTAGATAGTAGTTGACGCAATATTGGGTCCCAATTTACCCACTTAAGCCCCCCCCCCCCCCCCCCCCCCCCCCCTGCAATCAAGAGTATTTGCTTATATTTCTTTCAGAACTTTTACAAATGAATATGAATGATGACTGAGGACTATACTACATGCGCAGAAGCCTTGCTGTATTGATCCACAATCCTAAGCCTGACTAAGAACAAGATGCTGAAATAAGCATGATTAAGACAGAGGAGAGAGAAGGGAGAGATTGGTGTCAAGGTTTTTTCTTGTATTTGATATTGTACAAAAGGTGGCTTACTGAATGTACATGGCTGACGCCCTTGATCAGCCCCAAAGGGGTTGACCTCGGGCCCTACATGATATCTACTGATGACTAGACTTATGACTGAATGATGAACTTGATGACTGAATTGAATGATTGACTGAATATGAACTTGATGCTTTTATATATGTCGATGACTGAATTGAACTTGATGCTTATAAATATGTTGGGGAGCTGGTCTGCCAGATACATGCGGTCGATGATGATGCTGATGATCTGATGCTAATGGTAATGCTGCTATTACTGATGCTATTGTTGATACTGATGAAGAGTCAGGGATTAAGAATGTTCATGCCAAATATTAGCCATGGCACGCGCGTGCACGTGACACTGCGAGACCACTTTGTGTCCATTGCGAAGGCTTGCATTCCGTCCTCGCCGTGTCAGCATGAAGACCTGTAGAGAAACCGACAGATGACCGACTTCCACCTGGTCACACACTCTCCGTTTGTCCAACCGTCCATGAAAAAACATTGCAAATCTTTGAGAATCCTCCAATAGCCTACAAGAAGAACACTTAGAGAATGACTCTGCTATCCAAACTCCAACCACTAATGCATCGGCTCAGATGGAGCGCACAAGAATCAGTTGCACGGTCTCCAATGCACCCTGAAGAAGAAAGTAGAACCAAGAACCGTACTCAAGAACTTTGCACCAAATCTATATCCATCAATACTGCTCAGCACCTGTATGTCTAAACCACTCATCTCTTGTGGAACATACTCTCAAATAATACATATGCTGATACACCGAAGTCAAACCCCGGTTGTCGATATAGTCTCCAAGAAATCTGTGTACTGTGAAGATACACCAACGGGTCTATAGTCCCATGACAGACAAATCTAAGTACTGTGAAGATACACCACCAGGCCTATCCTCCCATGTGACGAAGACAAATCTAAGGACATGTCCTCCACTGGTGCCTCCATGACATCAAACACTGAATATGCTCCACCCAATGCAAACGGCAAGTAAGAAGAGTCCTCTTGAACAACCCCAAAAACTAAAACGACCGCCACTGAAACCAAAGATTCTTCACTAAGTACAAACGGCAACTATGAAGACTCTCCCTCATAGACCTGGCTGAAAACTTCCTTTGCTCTTACCTAATGGCCTGATGCAATGAAGCACCATGGGTGTGTTCTCATCCTGAGAAATGAAAAAAGCTGAGATGCGCACACATGCATCTCCTTCACACTCATCCTCCGGTTTTGAAGAAGCTGCCTCCTCGGGTTGCTCCTCTAGTTTTGAAGAAGCCACCTCCTTGGATTGCTCCTCCAAGGTCTTCGGACAATCCTTCATGATGTGCTCGGTGGAGTCACAATAAAAGCACTGTCCAACAGCCATCTTGGCGTGACGCTCTTCATGGGTGAGGAGAGTCACCAAGGCTCCCCCACTTGCCTTGTCCTTACCATCCTTAGCCTTGGACTTGCTACCCTGTCTTTGCCTTTCTGCTGCCCTTGTTGTTGAGTTTGAGACACAGAACTCTTCCACATCTCGAGATTTGTAGCATGACTAACCACATCTGAATGATCACGGGGCCGATGTGCACAAACGTTTGCATGCAAAGACAATTTCAAACCATCCACAAATCACTCAACATGCTCTGACCGCTAGACGGTCCTTGCGAGCATTAGCAAAAGCTTCCAAAAACGAGAGAGAGTCAGCTATTGATTCGCCATGTTTCTGCATAAAACACTTCCACCACTGTTTCTTCAATTCACACTCGTAATCTATGGGAATAGATTGCTTCATGACCGCCTTGTGGCAATCATCCCAACAAGTCACAGAGTGGTGCCTAAGCCACCTACTACTACCAACGTGGCATGAACTAGGGAGGCTTCAAAAGCTTCGTTAATTGAGATCATTCCTCAAGAGGCATGGAGGAAGAGCTTGGTAAAACCGGTAGTTCCCTGACGTTGCGCCAGTGAAATGAGCGGGAACTATCCGGGGAATCCGATGGAGAGGGACTGCACGAAGGAGACCGTCAGTAGCGTGAACAGCGTCTCTCTTGCTGATTACGCACAGCTATAGAATGATGACCAAAAAGTTTTGCCACTTGGTCCTCGAAATCATCCAATACTTGCTCCGAAGCACGGGCCCTCGTAGATTCTAGATCTAGAATACTAGGTGCGCGAGGTGCCGATTCCATCTTGTCGCGACCAAAAGATATAGAATCCAATTTAGCTGCCTACACGTCCATGGAAGCCTTCATGCTGAGAAGAAAAACAGTGAGTTGTGAATCCATGACAAATATCTAGTACGGGTGAGGGATTTCAGCCCTATGCGATGAAGCAAGGGTTTGGTGGGACAAGAAGTACAATATACCCCAAACAACCCAAGTACAGTGAAGAGCACCCAAATTGTTAGACATCATCCCCTTCTTGCTAGCTTCCTATTTGGTGTCCTATTTTAGCCTCTAGGGCTGACCATGTTAGCTAGTGGGGCTGGTCACCCCACATATGTTTTCCCATATTATTCCCCATTTTATGGAGTCTTGGGTATTTTTCCCAATCGTGGAGGAGTTTTTCCCTAGTCGGCTGCCTTCATATGGGCATATATATAGCTAGCTTGCCTCCCTCATTCTTCACTACTTGCTTAGCATTGTTTGCTGCAGTCCCTCACATACGAGATTTTCTCCCCTCTTGCTCGGGACACGTATTCCTTTGGATGATGATATTGAGAGCAGGTTCACCTGTGTTTCCTCTCCATCTTTCTCTCTCACTCTCTCTCCTGTGTTTCCACTTTCCCTTCTTCCGCTGCACATTCTATCATGGTATCAAAGCGACAGTGACCTTCAGTGTTGGATGCTCCCTCCTCTCCCTCTTGTGTTTTTGCGTTTTCAGCAAGGTGGACAGATCTTGCGTTTTTTTTCTCAGAATTGCTGCTGGTCGCCTGCCTGTTCCAGGCGTTTCTTCTCAGCAGCCCGTGGTCTTTCTTCTTCAGTTTGACCTCTGATAACCCCTTTTACACCTGTTTTCTGCACTGTTTTCAGGGCTGTAGCACCTAGTTTGTTGTGTTTTTCTACAGGTGGTTGTCATCAGCAGATTGCAGCAGTTCTCAGTATTCATACCCCCCCTGTAGTGCTGGCCGCTTGTTTTGTACAGGGCAGCAACAGCATGTTTGCTACGTTTTTTTCTTCTACGGGTTTCTAATGCTGCTTGCTAATCTGAGGACTTGATGGTACCATATATCTTCTACTTTTCCAGATTCAGCCCTATCTACTGCCCCGAATACCTCTGCGTTTTCAGATTTGCAGCCATAGTTGCTACGTTTTTCAAAATAGATCTTGCTGGTAGCGTTACCTTCACTTGGGCTTCATCTGTTGGACCCGAAGGTACCTTCTCTTCAGCGTTTTTCCTCATAGGAGGTGAGGACACTGGTTGGCCTGAATTTTCAGGTTTGTAGCCCTTGTTTGGCTGCGTTTTCTTCTCCAGTGAACACAGATCACTTGCAGAGGGGGTTTCTTGTTTGGATTGTGGCTTTGGAGGCAGTTTGGTACTCGAGGAGGATACTGAATTTTTGATTTCAGTCAGCGTTTTGCTGATTTTGGAGAATCTATACTTGTGTTTTGTTCCTGGCCTACACGGTTTCCCGGTTTCTTCATGTTCCTTGCCTTCTGTTGGTGGTGGAGTGCTGTTTTTTTGCTGGATAGAAGTGTTTTGGCTGCGTTTGGCTTCCCACAAGAGTTTTCTACACTTTGAGGGGGCCTATCTCCAACTACTTCACTTGAGGATCAGTTTCGGGAGCTGTTTTATTTCTGTGGAGACTTTCTTATGTGACAGGAGTTTATAGATTTTGGAGGAGAGCAGTGATCTTTTTTTTAGAGATCTTGGGTAGAGTTTTGTCCGAGCCTGTGTTCTTTGCAATGTTTGCAGAACAAGGAGGGTGTTTTTCCCTTGAGGTGTGATCCTCTCACATGGATCATTTATTTGTTGCTAATTCTTGGGATTTGATTCTACTTATGGAACAATCTTCTGCCATCTGTGATGCTTTTGAGGACTTTGTTACCACTGCAGTTTATATTCCTGCTTCCCTTCCTCATTGTGAGGGGTCTACCTCTGCCTCTCTTTGTGATGCTTCTGAGGATGCCCCTCCCCCTTCCACTTCTGCAGGTTTGTTGTTTTGGAGGATGGTTTTTTGGACCCAATGGGATGCTTTGGATCTGTGGTTGTTAACCGTGCGCCTGGGGCACGGTGGTACTTCCAGAGTTTTTTGGATTTGGATCAGAATCACGTTGGGCTTGTATCAGTCCGACGACATCAGTTTTTAGAGAGGGATGTGGAGTCCTTTCATCTTGCGATGCCCACCTCAGTGGCGTGTACTTATGTACAACATTGGGCAACTCATGGTACGGAGTTTGAGCAGATGGACCCCATCTTTTCTACAGAGTCTTTGCATCTTGCGATGCCGACCTTTTCCGAGGATGCTTTTGTACACTGTTTGGCTACTCTTGGTAGAGAGTTGGAGCAGATTGTGAGAAGCAGCTTGCTTCTCCCAGGATTGATCATATACAGGATCTAATCTTGGTTGGTTATGAGGTTTTTCATACCTTCTCCGGGCTGGATACACGACATTCGACTTCGGGGAGTGTTCTTACACTTGGGTTTGGAACCATTATTTGGAGCAGCACGTCGCAACCTACATGGTTGTTTTCTTCCAGAGGAGCGGTGTACCTGGTAGCTTGTTCTGTTGCTTTTGTAGATGAGTTGCTGAGGCGATTACTTGTGGAGCTTTCTTGCTACCTGTTTCTGCAGTCTTTCATCTTTGATCGAGGACGGCGTCTCTGGCTTCTTGGAGTTCACTTAGCATCCGGTGCTGAGAGGGGGTGTTAAGACATCATCCGCTTCTTGTTGGCTTCCTATTTGGTGTCCTATTTTAGCCTCTAGGGCCGACCAATGCATGGAAGCCTTGTTATACTATCCTAAGCCCTAAGCTTGATTAAGAACAAGATGTTGATTAATCATGATTAAGACAAAGGAGAGAGAAGAAGAGAGAGACAGTTGGTGTCAGGTTTTCTTGTATTTCATATGGTACAAAAAGGTGACTTTATGTCTATACATGGTTGAGCCCTTGGTCAACCCCAAATGGGTCAACCCTGGTCCCTACATATTCTTCTATTGACTTCTATGATAAATGACTTGATGAATGAACTTATGATTTATGAATGATGACTTCTTGGCTTATATATATGTGGAAGGGAACTAGGTGGCTAGCTGCAGGTGCTATCGGCCTATTATGGACAAAGCATATTTATTTGATGTTGCATAAAATGTTGCGCTTACTTTACTGGCTTGCCTATACTATGCTAGCCACTGCTAAGGACTTGGCCACCTGATGGCTCATGACAAGGTCCCATGCCTTCCCATGGTGATGATGGTGATGGTGATGGTGATGGTGATGGTGATGGTGATGGTGATGATGATGATGATGATGATGATGATGGTGATGATGGGATTGATAACTCATGCTTATGCTAATGCTAATTCTGCTAATGCTAATTCTGCTACTGCTAATGATGATTTTGATTTTGATTCTGATGATGTTGATGACCTAACTATTGTGGATTAATCAGGGATTAATACTATTCATGCTAAAGATTAGCCATGGCACAGGCATGCATGTGACATTCCCTCCTACTAAACTTGATGACGGAGTCTCTGCTTTGTAATACTAAATCACTTCTTCCTTCTACTCTTGATCTATATACCATTGTTGGCAAGCTTCAGGATAGGGCCATGAGAAATAAGACTAGCCAGGGTACTTCTGAGACCCTTCTTCAAGCTAAGGGCAAAAGCAAATGGTAGTCCAAGGTTTCCATGAGCACCAAAGGTGACTACAAACCTGCAAACAATCCCGCTCGTAAGGAGCTTATTTGTTCTTATTGTGGTCTCAAAGGTCACATTCAGCCTTATTGTCGCAAGAAGAAGAGAGAAGGTGGTTCTGCTAAGAAACCCCCCAATCAAACCTCTTCATCCACCAACCAAACTCAAAAATCCTCTTCCACCAAGGAGACTGTCTTCATCGGTATTGGGGAGCTTTCCTCTGACTCTCTTGTTCCTTCCACCTCAAGTCTTACGGATTAGGTGGTTGATAGTGGGTGTACTACTCACATGACTCCTAACAGGACCATTCTTCATCAGCTCTTCGACAGTGTCCATTGGTGATGCTTCCAACTTAGAGGCCTCTTCGGTTGGTAATTTACGACTTAACTCTTCCTCGAGCCAGCCTTCTACCATTCGGGATGTGCTTCATGTTCCCAAGCTCTCGAGAAACCTCCTCTCAGTTTTTCGGATTGCAGAGAAAGGATATGGTGTCTACTTTGACAATTCCATCCTTGAGATCATTGACACCAACACCTTGCAGATTGTTGCCACATGTATCCAAGAAGGTGGTCTTTATTGGTTGAAGGACTTTGGTGGCTCTTTGAATGAGTCCCAATCTCATCTGCTGCAACTTCTTCACAGCTATCATGCCTTGGTAGCTTATGTGGATATGGATTTGTGGCATTCTCGCTCTACAAGCATCTGAATTATACTTATCTGCAGGCTGTTGTCTTCTTAGCAGATGGTCAAGGGTCTTCCACCATCGAAACCCTCCCACTCCACTTATGTGGCTTGTCTTCATGGCAAGCAACACCGAGATGCCTTTCCTCACGAGGCTTCTCATATTCTAGAGCTCATTCATATGGACTTGTGTGGCCCCATGCAAACTACTACCCAGGGAGGAGCCAGGTACTTTATGCTTATTATTGATGATTACTCACGCAAAGTTTGGGTTTATCTCTTGGCAGAAAAATCTCAAGCTTTCTCCCGCTTCCAAGAGTGGGTGACTTTGGTCGAGATCGCGACCACACAGAAGGTTCGACAAGTCCGCTCAAACAATGAAGGAGAATTCATCTCCAAAACTTTCCATAATTTTTGCTCACAGAAAGGTATAAGCCATCAATTTTCTACACCTCACACTTATCAGCATAATGGTGTGGTTGAACGCAAGAACAGGACTGTTCAGCAAATCCCCATACCATGCTTTCTTCTAATCTTCCTCCTTCTTTCTAGGGAGAAGCTATGAGCGCTACTATTTACATCATCAACCATTCTCCAACAAAGGCGGTTTCTCATATGGCTCCAAAAGAGGCTTTTACTGGACAGAAACCTTCCGTCTCTCATTTCAGGGTTTTGGGTTGTGATGCCTATGTTCATATCCCTAATTTTGATAGATCCAAATTTGATTCCAAGTCCAAGAAGTGCAAATTCCTTGGATATAGCTCTCATTCCAAGCATACATATTATGGAATCCAGAGTCACGATCCTTGGTTATTTCTTGCGATGTTCACTTTATGGAATCCTCATCAGATGATTCTCGCCCTCATTCTGAGCTTACCATCGAGTTCCCTCCTCCTTCCTCGGCCACCCCAACTCCACCACCAGCTTCTACACCATCGACTTCTTTACCCCCTGCCTCTCCACCCTCACTTCCTCCTTCCCCGACTTCTCCTCCTCCTCCTATTGTGCAACAGAGGATTACCTCCAAGATTCCACGATGACTAGAAACCACTATTCATGATTCTCATCTCTCCGATATGGAACTTCATCAGTTTGTTGATTCTTCATCACAATCTTTGATACGGGCACAGAGATTACAGCAGCTTCGTCATTATTGTAACCTCGCCCTAATGAGTACAATGATACAGTCATATGAGCCTACTACAACTAAAGAGGCTCTTGCTCTTCCTGAGTGGTGGGCAGCCATGGAGGCTGAGATTGATTCCATTGAGAGGAATCGTACATGGGAGCTTGTGGACCGGCCTCTGCATCGACATGTCATTGGGATCAAGTGGGTCTTTAAGACCAAGTTTCATGCTGATGGATCTCAGGACAGTACACAATACGGAGGCTTGTTGACAATACGGAGACTTGTTGGTTCTCTTATTTATTTGACTTACACCAAGCCCGACATTTCTTACTGTGTCAATATTCTCAATCAGTTTTCTTCCACTCCTCGACATTCTCATTGGTAGGCTACTATGAGGATTCTCCGATACTTATCCGGTACCTTGGACTATGGTCTCTCTTTCAGAGGAGGCACTAAGCTTGTTGGATACTCTGATGTTGATTGGGCAAGTGATCACAATACTCAATGATCCACTTCTGGTTAGTGCTTCACTCGTGATTCCGGTCCTATTTGCCGGAGATCCAAGAAGCAGAATATAGTTTCATTATCTTCTACTTAGGCTAAGTACCATGCTTATCTGGATACTTGCTGTGAGCTTTTATGGTTGTTCCACATGTTAAGCAATCTTGATGTACTCTCGGATTCTCCGATCCATATTCTTACGAACAGCCAGAGTGCATTGGCATTGGTTCCAACTTCATCCTTCCATGGCACAACAAACATATTGAGGTCCACTTTCACTTCGTTCGTGAGCTCGTCGCCGACGGCATCATTACAGTGGAGTATTGGACATGTCATCTCCAGCTCTCTTTTACTCCATCTTATGCCTCTTTTTATCCAAATATTTATTTGATGTCATTAGGGATTTTTCCCATATTTTATATATTTTATAGTTTATTTTTAGGCATTTATCACTTTTGCTACAATCGTGTGCCTTTTGCTACTAGCCAACTGCTCTCCATGAGAATATAAGCATGGCCATTGTGCCTTCATATTTTTTTAATACTTCTAGTTCTTGGCTCAAGTGACCTCTCTTGGCTATCTCTACTCTCTCGTGTGATCTCTATTTGCTTCTGCTTCATATTCACATATTCTCACACTTTCTCTAGCTTCACCTGTTGTAAACCACTCCATCTGCTACCCTGCTGCATTTTTCTCTTGGATCTGTGCACCTCCTTGGGACTTGCTTAGTGACTGAGCTTGAATGCTTTGATACCAATGTTGCATGCGCGGAAGCTTTGTTGTACTGATCCACAGTCCTAAGCTTGATTAAGAACAAGATGCCAATTAAACATGATTAAGGCAAAGGAGAGAGAAGAAGAGAGAGATAGTTGGTGTCAGCTTTTCTTGTATTTCATATGGTACAAAGAGGTGACTTTATGTCTGTACATGGTTGAGCCCTTGGTCAGCCCCAAAGGGGTTGACCTCTGGCCCCTACATATGCTTCTATTGACTTCTATGATGAATGACTTGATGAATGAACTTATGATTTATGAATGATAACTCCTTAGCTTATATATATGTGGAAGGGAGCTGGTTGGCTAGCTACAAGTGCTGTCGGCTTGTTCTAGACAAAGCATATTTATTTGATGTTGCATAAAATGCTGCGCTTACTATACTAGCTTGCCCATACTATGCTGGCCACTCCTAAGGACCTGGCCGCCACCTGCATGGACAATTGCTGGCTGCCGACAGCAATCTATTGGCTGCCAACAGGGTCCCATGCCTTCCCATGGTGATGATTATGATGCTAATGATGATGATGATGGGACTGATGCTGATGCTAATGATGCTACTGATGGTAATGCTCCTACTGCTGATGATGATTCTGACGAAGATGATGTTGATGTCCTAACTGTTGTCTTGGCTGTAAGGATAAATACTGTTCATGCTGAAGATTAGCCATGGCACGGGCGTCCCATTTGGTCTCACACTTCTGCATCTGCTCGCTTGATCTCTTCTTGCCTCTAGCGCGCTTCTTGGGATTGCGCTGTGATTGATTGTCATGTGATGCTCCAAAATTACTTTGAGAGGTTTCAGCTCTTGTGAGATTTACCAGCAGGCTCACCATCCCTTTTATCAGCAAGGGTATCATCAAAGTTTTTGGCATAGGGGTATATGTCGTCCAATGAATGAATGTGATTCCATAGAATCTCATTATGATAGTCCAACAGAAAGCCAAACAAATAAAGCATATACACCAACACATGTGGCTTCTCAAGAGCTTTGCAGCGGTTCACTAAGTCTTTAAACTGCTGTGAATAGTTATGAAGACTCTTCTTCTGAAAGTTGTCGATCTTGTTGATAGAGACAAAAGACACCTTGATGATAAGCTGAAAATCAGCCTACGTCATCGGCTTTACAATGAGATCCTTCCACTATGCAAATGCTTTATGATGAAGCATAATATGTATATAGCTGATACATTGATCATCATTGTATGACCAATAGTGTACCCATATAGATCAAAGAAAGCATTCCACTTCCCGAGCCCACGAAGAAACACTACATGCCGCTAAGTATCCTCTAGTAACCCACCGGAGGAACACTCCAGAGCATGGCTTGGCAAAACTCCAGAGAATGGCTTGGAAGAAACACTACATGCTGCTAGGTATCCTCTAGTAACCCACCGGAAGAACACTCCAGAGAATGGCTTGGCAAAAATCTGGTATCCACACTCCCGACACTAACGCATCAGCTCAAATGGATCACAATTCTTGCTTGCACCAACTCCAATCTTGATAAAGTTGCACAATGCGGAAGGCTTTTACAATGGCAGCAAATGGTGTAGAACATGTGCCTGTCAAATAGGTTAGATGGATTACAAGTGAAAATGGGAGGCCCCTTTATATAGTGATGCAAGGGAGCTGGCCGACTACCCACGACCAACTAAAAAGGAAGAAAAATAGGATAAAACCCATAAATAGGCATTCCCCAAATACACTAAGATGCACAATTTCTAACACCCCCTCTGCAACTCATAGTGTGCAAGAGTGAAGATAAGCTGATGAAGATGCAACCATTGACCACTCCAATATTGTGCAATACCGGATACACCTCGGAAAGAGCATCTGCGACCCTGACTCCTTGAAACAAAATGCCACCCTGAACAACAAGGAACTTTGCTTGGCTCTGAATTCCCACACAAGTGTGTGGTGAACTCCAAGAATAAAATGATGAGATGTTGGGCACACCGCGCTCATAATCCCCACAACAGTGGCCTGTGAACACATCACGTCCCAAAAACCTCAAACAATAAACTTAGAACACATCCAATCCATAATCTCTGCTATACCAAGCAATAGACGTGGAACACATATAGTCCATAGTGTTAGAAGTCATCTCCTGTCTATTTTTATACACCAGGGCCTTTGTTGTGGGTGTGCCCGCCCTTATGAGGTGTTTTCTCATTTTTCCCCACACTCCGCATTTTTTCCCTATTTTTTCCCATTTTTCTGTGGCTTGGGAGGCAGCCCTGAGTTGGCAAGAGGATCCAGTTGCTGGCCGACTGCATCAGCATGTGTGTGTTCCCATTCTGGAGCTGGCCGACTGCTGTTGCAGGTCGTGGATGTCCAGTCGGCTGCCTCACAACCGGCCGACTGGCTGCATATGCTGGTCGTGGAGATTCAGGACCAGTCAGCTGCCTGTAGCACAGGCCGACTTATAAATAGGCCCCCAGCCCCCCATTCCATGTTGTATCATACTCCGAGATCTTCTTGTGTATATAGAGCGGAGTTACACGCCTCTATCTCTCTCTCTTGTGCTGTATTTTTTCTGCATGCGTTTTTGCTCGTGTCCCATATCTGGTCATCATCTCCGCTGCGTATTCTGACATGGTATCAGAGCCTAGGCTCTAGATAGTTCTTGGGATTTGTGTGAGCAAGAGGGGGACCGTTGTGTTGCTGATTGGTGGACCGTACGGGACTGTTCGGGAAGAGGAGAAGCAAGAGGACGGCGGGCTGATTTGCTGGACAGCCCCTTGCAGGTTTTAGTTCTTCTTTGTTCCCACCCACCCAGCCTTTTCAGAGTACATCCCCGCAATGGCAGATCTGTTTGAGATGGCCGAGAGGCATGTGAAGATCCCGACACTCCCCATGTTCCCGGTGGACCGTCAGTTGGACGGGAACAACTATGGCATATGGAAGGTTATGATGGAATCTGTTCTGGAGTCTTACGACCTCGCCGATTTCGTCGTCGTTGGTGTTCCACAGCCGGAAGTAGAGGAAGGGGAGTTACCGTCAATCCGAAAGGACTGGGAGGCTCAGACACAGATATGGGATCGTGTCAACGCCAGGGTCCGTTCATTTATCTTTCTCAACTACACACCGCAGGTAATCAATCATGTAAAGCATATGGCGCTGGCCAAAGGTATATGGCAGCATTTGGCCTCTCTTTACAACAGGGTATCGACCATGAAGAGGATTTCCTTGGAAGTACAAATGCGAGTTATGAACCTTGCAAAGTCGTCGACGATGCGGGAGCATATTAACAAGCTGCAGGCTCTTCAGCAGGAAGTTCTTCAGGCTGGGAAGGAGATATCGTTAGAGGACATGGCCATAACGTTGCTGTCACATTTGCCCTCTTCGTACTCAGCATTTTACTCGTCTTTGATTACCAGTGGCAGGCTCAGCACCATCACTTGGGAGAAGCTTGTGCCCATGGTCCTGGACCAGGAGGAACGATTCACGAACCCTCCTCAAGGTGGAGGTTCGGAGGCCTTAACTGGCCAACGGTCGAAAGGCCGTAACACGGGCAAAGGAAGGGCTTCGTCGGAGAAGTCTTCTGAGAAGAAGTCCGTTACTGACCGCGAGAAACTCAAGGCAGAGAGGACCTGTAATGATTGTGGCGAGAAAGGCCACTATTGGAGGCAATGTCCCAAGCGGAAGACCGAGAAGGGTGAAGATTCCTCAGCACCAATCATGAAGACTCCGGCTTTTGTGCACCTGGAGGTGGTGGACCCCGATGTTTCATTTTCTTCAGGCAGGGAGGAGATTGGAGGACTCTCCGCAACGGATACTCGGGAGTGGATTCTCGATAGTGGTGCTTCCAGGCACATGACTCCTTCCCGTTCCGGTTTACAGGATCTCTGCAGGTGTTCTGGTCACATTCTTACTGGGGATACATCCACTATCCCAGTTCACAGTGAGGGCAGGATGGAGATAGTTCCCGATGGCGAGGGGGGGAGCGTTCCTCCCAGGTGTTGTATGTTCCGTCACTTGGTTTTCATCTGTTGTCAGTGCATCAGGTTTGCAAGACTGGCGTACGGGTGGAGTTTGATGAGCATTTTGTTGCTCTCCAAGACAAAGCAACAGGCCAGGTGGTTTGGGAAGGCAGAGTGGAGAATGGAGTTTACAAGCTTTCAGCACTCTCTCTCCTAGGTTCTCAGGTTTGTGATGAGTGGCAGTCTGGTGATGGCCACTTAAGTGTGGATACGCTGCAGGTACAGGCTTTCTGGGACCAGATGGTGGATAGCTTGCCAGTAGATGGCAGCAGTTGGCAGGAACTGTCCAGTACTGATGTTGGTAGTTCTTGTGTTCGTCAGTCAGAGAAAACTGAACAGGTCACTTATGCTCTGATGTCTCGTCGTATTCGGGACAAAGAACCTCCAGTAGATGAGGATGTTCTTTGCACGGGGACCTTTCGGAAAGCCAGGCACGTGGCATTTGATTACTTGCAGAAGGAGGTGGTTTCTCCAGGCTTTGTGGTTCCGGATTCAGAGGGGGTGGTTGACAGGTTTCAGAAGGCCTTGCGTGGTCTTCATCGGGTTTCCAAGACTTGTTTTTGCACCGTAACAGGTGTTGATCCTTGTGGGCTGTGTGATGCCTCTTGGACTCAGAAGCAGAATGGTTCATTGATCTGGTTGATGGACACCAGAATGGACGGGAGCTTCCTGATGAGGCAGTTGAGCTCATGGTTGCAAATGACTCTTTAGGAGGCAGGATTGCGTTTCCTATGGTTTCAGCGGCATGCAAAGGATCATGGACTCTTTTACACAGGAGGGGGATTGTTGTATGGAGTCCGCCTCCACGGTTGGAGTGACTCAATTTGGGAAGGAGATCCGGACACGAGGAGATCTACTTCAGGCCCAGGAACAGTTTTACGGAGCAGTAAGAGGCAGTCATCTTTTGCCTTGTCGCAGACAGAGGCAGAGTACCGGGCTGTTTGTGATGCTGCTTGTGAGGTGGTGAGGATGCAGAGGTTGCATTGCAGGATTGGGCTTCCACCGGAGGAACCCATGGTCATCCAGAGGCACTTTGTTCGTGAACAGATCGTTTGCTAATGACATCTTGCTAGAGTTCTGTTCGACGGAGGACAGTACGGGTGGACCTCTTCACAAAGTCGCTATCTCAGGAGTTGCTCAGGCGGCACCCCAGCTCCCTGTGGTTGGTTTCACAGCCAGGAGCTGAGAGGGGGTGTTAGAAGTCATCTCCTGTCTATTTTTATACACCACGGCCTTTGTTGTGGGTGTGCCGCCCTTATGAGGTGTTTTCTCATTTTTCCCCACACTCTGCATTTTTTCCCTATTTTTTTCCATTTTTCTGTGGCTTGGGAGGCAACCCTGAGTTGGCAGGAGGATCCAGTTGCTGGCCGACTGCATCAGCATGTGTGTGTTCCCATTCTGGAGCTGGCCGACTGCTGTTGCAGGTCGTGGATGTCCAGTCGGCTGCCTCACAACAGTCGGCTGCCTCACAACTGGCCGACTGGCTGCATATGCTAGTCGTGGAGATTCAGGACCAATCGGCTGACTGTAGCACAGGCCGACTGGTATATGGGGCCATATAAATAGGCCCCCAGTCCCCCACTCCATGTTGTATCATACTCCGAGATCTTCTTGTGTATATAGAGCGGAGTTACACGCCTCTATCTCTCTCTCTTGTGCTGTATTTTTTCTGCATGCGTTTTTGCTCGTGTGTCCCAGATCTGGTCATCATCTCCGCTACGTATTCTGACACACAGCTCCAAAACGTGACCGTTGGACACACCGTGCCCATAATCCCCAACAATGGACTATGAACACATCACGTCCCAAAAATCTCAAACAATGAACTTAGAACACATCCAATCCATAAGCTCTGCTATACCAAGCAATAGACGTGGAACACATCTAGTCCATAGCTCCAAAATGAACTTGTCTCGCCAAATATTTTTAATGCTTGGAACTCTGACTCACGGATCCCATGCACCAGAAATCGAGCTACTAACAGCCCCCTCTCCTGCCCTCAAGCCTCCTTTGGCTGGAAGCACATGGAGGAGAACTATCTTAATAACTATAGAAGTTGACCATCCAAGTCCTCCCTGGCTTGTGCAGCCTTGGGGACACTAGAAGTATCAAAGTCATCCTCCTATATATGATCACTGCCCGTCTTTGAAAACTTGGTCTTGGCCTAGGCTGTACCTTTGGTCTTGCCATCCTTGGCCAAATGAACCTGCTCTCCAGAAGAGTAGTAGTGACACCGTCCTGTCAGTTGCACTATAGCAAGTGCCTAATCCTCTCCACTAGAAGGGAACCTAACCTGGTCTTGAGAAACAAGGATAGATGCCTCCTCCAAGAGGGAACCCATATCCACGGCAATAGCACACCTCTGAAAACAAGCCTTTGTGCCACTGATGATCTGAACACTCCACGACCAATCTCCAACACTTGTCCAACGGAGCAAGGTACAAGGAACAAGCAGCCTCCTCTCAAAACTGAGAGGGGCTGGACAGTAGCAAACAATCCACCAAAGCTTACGGAAAACACCCACAAAGTAGGTAGATTCATCAAAGAAGAGGCAGGCTGAAGATGCCACCAACTACTGTCCAAAGATCATCTCCAAACGCCAACACCATGAAAGCACAAGACTAACAGCCCCCTCTCAAGCGAAGGCAAGGCAGAAGCACACGGGAAGAACACCTCCGCTGCTGCCCAGGGCTGAAAACGCAGCCCACGCACCAACAACAACATTTTGTCGTTGTTGGTGTTCCACGGCCGGAAGTAGAGGAAGGGGAGTTACCGTCAACCCGAAAGGACCGGGAGGCCCAGACACAAATGTGGGATCGTGTCAACGCCAGGGTCCGTTCGTTTATTTTCCTCAACTGCACACCACAGGTAATTAATCATGTAAAGCACATAACGCTGGCCAGAGGTATATGGCAGCATTTGGCCTCACTTTACAACAGGGTATCGCCCACGAAGAGGATTTCCTTGGAAGTACAGATGCGGGTTATGAGCCCTGCAAAGTCGTCGACGATGCGGGAGCATATTAACAAGCTGCAGGCTCTTCAGAAAGCAGGAGGTTCTTCAGGCTGGGAAGGAGATATCGTCAGAGGACATGGCCATCACGTTGCTGTCACATTTGCCCTCTTCGTACTCAGCATTTTACTCCTCTTTGATTACCAGTGGCAGGCTCAGCACCATCACGTGGGAGGAGCTTGTGCCCATGGTCCTGGACCAGGAGGAACGATTCACGAACCCTCCTCAGAGTGGAGGTTCGGAGGCCTTTACTGGCCAACGGTCGAAAGGCCGTAACTCGGGCAAAGGGAAGGCTTCATCGGAGAAGTCTTCTGAGAAGAAGTCCGACACTGACCGCGAGAAACTAAAGGCAGAGAGGACCTGTAATGATTGTGGCGAGAAAGGCCACTACTGGAGGCAGTGTCCCAAGCGGAAGACCGAGAAGGGTGAAGACTCCTCAGCAATCATGAAGACTCCGGTGCTTCCAGGCACATGACTCCTTCCCGTTCCGGTTTACAGGATCTCTGCAGGCTTTCTGGTCATATTCTTACTGGGGATACGTCCACTATCCCAATTCACAGTGAGGGCAAGATGGAGATAGTTCCCGATGGCAGAGGGGGGAAGCGTTCCTCCCAGGTGTTGTATGTTCCGGCACTTGGTTTTCATCTGTTGTCAGTGCATCAGGTTTGCAAGATTGGCGTACGGGTGGAGTTTGATGAGCATTTTGTTGCTCTCCGGGATAAAGCAACAGGCCAAGTTGTTTGGGAAGGTGGAGTGGAGAATGGAGTTTACAGGCTTTCAGCACTCTTTCTCCCAAGTCCTCAGGTTTGTGATGAGTGGCAGTCTGGTAATGGCTACTCAAGTGTGGATACGCTGCAGGTGCGGGCTTTCCGAGACCAGGTGGTGGATAGCTTGCCAGTAGATGGCAGCAGTTGGTAGGAACTTTCCAGTACTGATGTTGGTAGTTCTTGTGTTCGTGAGTCAGAGGAAGCTGAACAGGTCACTGATGCTCTAATGTCTCGTCGTGTTCGGGACATAGAACTTCCAGTAGTTAAGGATGTTCTTTCCACGGGGACCTTTCGGAAAGCCAGGCAGGTGACAGGTGATTACTTGCAGAAGGAGGTGGTTTCTCCAGGCTTTGTGGTTCCGGAATCAGAGGGGGTGGTTGACAGGTTTCATCAGGTTTCCAGGACTTGCTTGTGCACCGTAACAGGTGTTGATCCTTGTGAGCTGTGATGTCTCGGTGACTCAGAAGCTGTATGGTTCATTGATCTGGTTGATGGACACCAGATTGGACGGGAGCTTCCTGATGAGGCGGTTAAGCTCATGGTTGCAGATGTCTCTTTGTGAGGCAGGATTGCGTTTCCTGTGGTTTCTGCAGCATGCGAAGGATCATGGACTCTTGTACACAGGAGGGGGATTGTCGGATGGAGTCCAACTCCGCGGTTGGAGTGACTCGGTTTGGGGAGGAGATCCGGACACGAGGAGATATACTTATGACCCAGGAGCAGTTTTACGGAGCAGGAGGAGGTTACATTGCAGGTTTGGGCTTCCACTGGAGGAACCCATGGTCATCTAGAGGCACTTTGTTCGTGAACAGATCGTTGCTGATGACATCTTGCTGGAGTTCTGTTCGACGGAGGACAATACGGTGGACCTCTTCACGAAGTCGCTCTCAGGATTTGCTCAGGCGGCACCCCAGCTCCCGGTGGTTGGTTACACAGCCAGGAGCTGAGAGGGGGTGTTAGAAGTCATCTCCTGTCCAGTTTTATACACCAGGGCCTTTGTTGTGGGTGTGCCCGCCCTTATGAGGTGTTTTCCCATTTTTCCCCACTCTCCGTATTTTTCCCCTATTTTTTCCCATTTTTCTGAGGCTTGGGAGGGCTGCCAGAGGGTGCCAAGAGCAGTACAGTGCTGGCCGACTGGATGTTTATCAGTCGTGGGCACTCTTGTTGCTGGCTGACTGGTTTTCATCAGTCATGGGCACCAGATTGCTGGCCGACTGCATTTATGCAGTCGTGGACCTTTTTATCAGTCGTGGGCTTTTCTTTATGCTGGCCGACTGCCCTCTAGGGAGGTATATATAGGTCCTCAGCCCCCATACCTCATTTGTATCATTCCTCGGGATCTTCTTGTGTATATAGAGCAGAGTTACACGCCTACATCTGTCTCTTGTGCTGTTTTTCTGCCTGCGTTTTTGCTCTTGTGTTCCCAGATTTGGTCATCATCTCCGCTGCATATTCTGACAACTCCTCCTGTTTTCCCCATGCAGCCTTCAACGTAGGTCAAGTACTTGCTTGGAAACTTCTACAATCACTCCCATCTCTTTTCATTTCTTCTCTTTTTCTTTTATCTCACAACATCTTCCCTCTTCGTGCCTTACCAGTTCCCCTCAAAAGTGTCATTTCTGTTTCTCTTACATTTTCCAATTCCCATGACCTATATAGCCTTTACCCTGACCAAGAAGTCTGAAAGACTTAGACATCAATTATGTTACCTCATTGAGACGCTCGGCATCTTGCATCTTCTGCGACATCCACCGATCAATCAACATCTTGTTTTCGTTCTCCAGTGCCCTTGATTGTTCTTCGAGCCTGTGCACCTGCTGGCGAAGCTCGTTATTCTCCGGAGTGATCAGATCAAGTGCACTTGACTTCTCCTCCAAAGCTGCTTGTAACCGCAACACTTCTTCCCTGCCAAAACCTGTTTAGCAACTTGGAACCACCATGAAAGTCGATTCCATCAAATGCTGCACACGTGATCAGAAGCAAGACCTGTTGGAATGAAGGTCTGCCTGGCAACGCTGTAAAGCCTCTGTTTTCTGGGACAACTCAGCCCTCAAAGTTTTTGAAGCCGCGACCTCTTCTAGAAGCTGCTCTGAGACCTGTGCTTGTGCACGGTAGCACTGCACCAGCTCATCCTGCAGGTCCTGTACCTTCTCTTGTAAACCTGTCCCCTGAAATAACAGGAAGGATAAAGCAGAGGGTCACATATCCAAGAGAAAGCATGCTGGTGACCAAAACCTGTGTTGGAGGGTAAATATAAATACCTGAGATTTGAGGGCGAGAGACAGCGCGTGTATGGCAGGTGCATGGGCGCCTTCCTCCAACAGGTGGCGGTGGCGCAAGGCCCAGCAAGCCTCCTGAATAGCCATAGCCATTCGCTCTTCTCTCACTGCCATTAGAAAAGAAGAGAACTTCCGGGAAAGAACCAAGCTTTTGACCCACGCACGCCCAACACAACCGTGAAGAATATCTATCTTGTCACACTATTACATGGCACCCCTCTTCATCCCATCATTCCACACATCAAACATTGTCTTGTGCATATCCTGCAATTAGTGTAGATGTCAACTTACTCTGCTTTTGTAACTACATGGTCGCGAGTTCTCACACACAAACACTCAGATGCTTCTCTCTCCCCTCTGCACTTACATAACACAATAATATCCCTTCTCTCTCTCTCTCTCTCTCTCTCTCTCTCTCTCTCTCTCTCTTTTCTTCAATGCTTCTTGAATACTATAGACAAGAATCATTTTACCACAGAGAGGAAAGAACTATAGTGTGTGTGTGCAAGTTCTCACACACAAACACTTAGATGCTTCTCTCTACCCTTTGCCTTGCACTTACATAACACAATAATCTCCCTTCTCTCTCTCTCTCTCTCTCTCTCTCTCTCTCTCTCTCTCTTCAACTGAGGAGATGAAGACATGGCTGAGGAATGCATCCCATGGAGGCAGGCCTTAATTTGTAGTCCGTCGAGCGCTTGTGCTGCTATTGCAAGCATTATTCATTTGATATGCATGTCCACCAAGGCATTTCCTTGACCTCCTCTTATTGGGCACATTGTGCAAATAATGCAGACCAAGCACTACATCGAGTGGGTAGACCCGTCTACAAAGGGATAAAAGTACACATGTTATTAGCCAGTAAAATGAGTACAAATATGTGGGTTTGGGCCTACTTGTCTACCACAGGAAAAAATGTGCACATGTGTATACATAGGAAGAAAACACACACACACACACACACACACATTATATTAGCTTTGGTCAAAAACAAAATCCTGATAGGTGTATCATCCACAAATAATTTGTGTCACCGCATCCACACCAACGGTCCAAAAACAAATACCAAATACCAAAACAAAAGCCTCAAATATTTTTTTATATTTTCGCCAACCAAACAGCTTTTTAAAAGAAAAAGAAAAACCCGACTTTAATATTGAGAAAAAAAGTATACCCGACTTTAATACTGAAAAAAGAAGTACTGCATTTGAACTCCCCAAGGACTATTTTGATAGCTCAAATGACGTTAAATTACTTAACTAAAATAACCCAAATAATATAATGTAATCTTTTTTTATTCCTTGATTACCTTAATATACTCGGCATGATTATCGAATTAGAACAATAATTACTCAATAATTATCAAAAGCATTGCTCGGTAGAACACCCAATTAGCGATGTGTTAAGATAGCACAAATTACACTCTTGCGATTGCCCAAGATCAGAAGGATGAGAGACCTGTTGTGATCACAACGTGTGGCCCGCCACAATTTGATGTTATCTTCGAGCTCGTGGAACTGATTCTGGAGCATGTCCACGCATTTCGTCTTGTGCTTCTCCTCCTTCCTCGGTTGGTCGGATGGCGACGGAGAAACCAAAATGCTCAGCTTTAAAAAATCTCTCTCTCTCTCTCTCTCTCTCTCTCTCTCTCTTTATACAATAAAAAAACAAAAATAAAAACAAACTAAAATGTGGCAATATTTTTCTATTTAACAAATCTAAAAAATCTCTCTCCATTAACATTCTCTATTTTTATTATTGTTAAACAAACTAAAATGGACAAAAAAAAGCTCTCTCTCTCGATTGAAAATTAAACAAACTTTAAGAAATAAAAAAGTCTCTCTCTCTCCACTAACATGTTTTGTTTTTTATTATTAAACAAATTAAAATTTTAAAAAAGTCTCTCTCTCTCTCTCTCTCTCCCCCCCCCCCACTAACTATTATATTTTTTAATTACTAAATAAATTTAAAAAATAAAAATCTCTCTCTCTCTCTCTCTCTCTCTTTGTTATTATTAAACAAACTAAGAAATAGAAAATATTATCTCTGATCACGACCAACCCCACGCAGTGCCATTTCCTTGCTTGTGACCTCAATATGCAGTACCTAAAATCATTCATTCATTAAAGGCACGGAGCTCAAACCCAGCAACATTTCTTCAAAGAAAAAATGACACGCAGTTGCCTCAGCTTCTCGGATTACTTTTGAGAGTGCAATGGTAATGCCAGCCATGGCAAACACGCGTGCCATATATGGTAAGGTGGCTTTCGCACGCAGGTGGAAGCGCCTTGCAAAGCTGAAGTCCGCCACCTTGGCAAAGAAATCGTCCTTGCACCCCTACGATCAACATGTCGCCCTGGAAGATTTGGGCCTCATACTCGAAGAAGTTGCCCTTGATAGTGAAGTCGGGGTAGTCGTCGTCGTTACAACGGCTAGGCAAGGACGACCTTTGAACAAGACGATGGAGGACTCGAAGAAGTTGCCCTTGATCAGTTCAAAGCTGAAGTTCGCCACCTTGGTGGAGAAATTGTCCTTGCGCCCCTATGATCAGCATGTTGCCCTATACTAAGATTGCGAGCGATTGTGGATCAGCTTCATATACATATAATGTTTGTAGACTATGAAAAGCGTGATAAGTTAGATTTTCGGTGCATAAGCACCGGACAATACATAATTTTTTGATTTGTTGTTTACAATTATGTCCAAACACCATTCTTCTCGAGAATTTATCCACCAAATGAGTTTTGTAAGGTTTTATCTTTACAGCCTTTATTTTCTTTAAAAATTATTTCTTTTAACAGCCAATATTATTATCTTATAAATATTTTTTGAATAGATGGAGACGAGGAGTATAGGCTTCCAAGGAGAGATAATCTGGTTGCCTGAAGATTGTTTTATAAAGGTTTGCCACATCAATTCTATTAGCGAGGTAAAGAGAAGTAAGTTGTGTGGTTCCTCTTAACTTATGAGCCAATTTATGTGCAGGTCAATGATGATGGTTCTACATGGGGCTTTTGATCTACTTATTTTTGTCACTCTTTTTGAGTTTTTTGTGTGTCATATGATAGAGGATTTTATTGGCTTTGTATTGGTTTATGGGTTGGACTCTACTTTTTTTGTTATCTTATCATGTACTCATATAATGAGAGTGAGAAGGCAACTAATATGAGACTATTTATAATCTTCTTTATTTTATTCATATTGTGGATTGTTTTGTCACCACCACGTATGTTAAGATTGTTCTTGCTAAAGTTTTAAGTGGTTGACAAAAGGGAGAAGGTATTCACCGTAGTCTTTTCTCATTTAATTTCATGGATTTCAATGATTTTGACCTGTGTGTGATTGGTGATATTGGTGTCTATTTATGTTTTTATGTTTCATTAGATGTATACTTTCCATCGAAGTCGGGACAAATCTCCTTGCATGTGGATATGTATGCAAAGTGAGGTGATCTCTTAGTGACAGAAGTTGCTGGAATGGGAATAACTAGACTGGGTTGGAATGTTCTCATGGATATGTATGCTAGTGCTTTCTTCAAAGAAAAGTAAATACTTGAGGAACTCCTTTGGTGGATATGTATGGCAAGCATGGTGTGTTCATATATAAGTACCCAAGTTTAGTGCTTCCTTAAAGGACCCAAGTTTAGTGCTTCCTTAAAGGACCCAAAATGGGCTTTAAATATAAGTACCCAAGTTTAGTAAGGACCCAAAATGGGCTTCAAATATAAGGCCCTTTCCTCTCTCATTAGGAAGACTATCTATATATATCTTATAGGGCTTCACTTACGGTGCTGCGTGGTGACCTTTTTTAGGCCTGATGGGGCTGAAGGAGAGCGCCAGAGAGCCGCTACCAATTACAAGTAGACAGCTAGGTTTGCTGACAGTGAAGCCGCACCTCATTATTACTCCCACTTGAGGTTTTGAATTTTGAAAATAGAGAAGCTTGCTCTTTTGCTTTTGCCACGAGCGCGCTCACTCTCTAGCAACCTCACCCACCTCATGGTTTCTAAGAGCGCGGTAGAGTCTCAGCAATGGCCAGCTCATCTTCAAACATGTTCTTCTTGATGCCTGCGGCGACCCCATCCTCTGCGCCCACAAGAAGGTGATTCACTAATTATTCATTTAGTGGCACCTTCATCTCAGTGATCACATCACAGTTGATCAAGGGCAATTGCCCTAAGTTCACCGTCAAGTTGTAAACGACGACTGCCCCCGATTTCACTGCTGTCAAGGGCAACTTCTTCGGCTGTGGATGTGGTTTCTTGTCCTTCCTAAGATAGAGAGTCTACAATTGAGAAATGAAAATTAAATATATTATGGTAAACAATGATAACCATATTATAGCAAATACTGAGACAAATACCTTTGATACCTTACCCATCTCCATAAATAAATGTAAATAATCTCCTTGCCATAGACATCCTAAGCAATGTTATCCGTTATATCAAATATAGTACTACCCTTCTCTAGTCAATTACACAAGATTTTGAGGACTCTCTCTCTCTCTCTCTCTCTCTCTCTCTCTCTCTCTCTCTCTCTCCCTGTGTGTGTGTGTGTGTGGAAGTTGAGTATTTCAAAACGAAAACAGAATAATAATGATACTCTAAATGAATAAATTTTCTTATCCTAAAATCAATAAATTTACATTCCCTTTGGAGAATAAATACCATCGCACATAACCAACACTAAACCCATCAAAGATCATACAGCTTTAGACATAGTGTTGGTCCTTGAAGTGTTTGTTGGAACACCAAATAGTCTGTATACACATGATATCTTCCTCCCAATTCTTTTTATTGAACTATGTTAATACTCGAGGCTTGCTACACCATTCAAAAAAAAGCACATCATTTTGTGATGTCAAAAAAGCTAATGTACCATTTCATTTTTTGGCATTGCTTCTTGATGACAATGGCCTTGTAGTTAAGAAGGTAAATCTAATATGCTCATAAACTCCACGGCCCCCAACTTGCCAGTCACGAAGAGGAGAGAGACCTAAGTACGTCACATGAAAATGAGATATTTGTTGTTGTCTATGAATCATCATAGCATTAATCAAGTAATACCCAAGGTAATTAATTAGCTGCTCATCATTGATTCTAAGCTCAAAGAGAGCCATAGCAAAAACCGATATGTTTAGTATATTTCTACAAACAACAAACTATAATATATTCCATGACAAAACCGAAGAATTATTCTAATGTTATAAAGAAAAATTTGAACTCACCATGCCCCTACAACCATCTAAAGAATTTGAACCACCCCTTGAGTAGAAACTAGGGCACTCCATACTTCTGAATTTACATGATGACTTCATTTCAATGTTAACAATGTAATCCGCATAATTTAAGTGCATTTGTATATATCAATTCAAACTTTTCTTCAACGGTAATGCCAGTGTGGTAGATAAATTGAAAGAAGTTTGCCATCCAACCCCTGTTTGACTTCACCTCTTCACATCACAGTCATTCTAAAAGAAATATCATAAACTTGAAAGTATGCACACTTGCTCAAAGACCACATAAATTGCACCTATCACATCTTTGCAAACGTTCTCCTTCCAATGTTTACTTGATTGATACAAAGATACCTATGAATGTAGTCTCTTGCATTTATAGGTTGTTGTATCAATAGCTCGTTCTCTACCTTTTGGGCATAGATTATATTTTATGTGTGTGTATGTGTGGGGGGGTGTGTGAGAGAGCATTTATTGATACTAAGTTCTACGCCCACTATTGGGAACTGATGACGTTAGTGGGGATGTTATAGTATCTAGTCCATATAATGCATGATGGAGTTGTGGTTTATTATCTTATGGATCACTACCATGAGGTTTCTGCATATGAGAAAATATGTATATAATTGAGTACTTGAATAGTTTGAACTTAGGTAGTGGTTACCCTCCTCATCGCGTACTTCTAAAGATGAATACTCCTATCATTTTGCTTTGTAATTTGGACCCTTGGCGGGTGTCGGGAGGCTGGAAAAAGAAGAAATGCCGCTATAGCTACCTACCCAGTAGCCTTGGAAGATATAATAAACACAAAGGGCACCACCAGCACACTGTTGGAAGCAGAAATTTCTCTAAATACCACACAGAGATACCCAAAGAAAGGCAGTTTCAACAGCTCACATATCTCATTATCAAAGTCTTTTATCTGTTAGCAAGGCTAAGCCACTCACATATCATCAACACAAACCCTATTGTCCATTTACAAGGGGTCATCCATCACACATAAATTTTATAAATTAACAAGGTTCAACCACTCTTCCTCGCACTCTCCTTTATCACACACTCACAGCAAACAACTCACACACACTGCCCAAAACTTCCTCTTGATCTCACACCAGGGGCCTCGAACCAAGGCAGCTACCACATCTCTTTCTCTGTTCCCAGTCTCGGTGTCGTCCAGCTTCTCTACAGCTGCCAGTTTCATCTGCACCACTAGCCCTACTGTCTCCCTCTGCAGCTATCACCAGGGTACTCTCCACAACGAGGCAGCCACCACCTTGTTAGCTTTCCACCATCACCCGATAGCGATCATGGTCCCTGGCTGTGCACCCTTCTCTTGCTGGCTGCAGCTCTTCACCAGCCCTTCACACCTACGACCCTTATCACCAGGCTCTCTCTCTCTCCAGAGTCACCCCTTGCATAGTCTGCAGTTACGCCCAAGAGTCCTCAACAGCTCTTCCACTGTCACAAGGCCGCCAGCACCCTCTCCGTTGGCTCTCCACAGTTCTTACAAAGCGGCCACCTTACAACTAGTCCACGCCTTCGGCGACCCGGCTCCTCACTCGCACAAGGCGGCTTCCTAGCTTACACTCGAGCGCCTCAGCTGTAGAACCACTTGAGAGCTACAAGCCTCTGTCGTTTCTCCAGCGCCTCAGCTAGCTCTCCACGCTTGCCCGCCAAGCCTCGAACCAAAGGTAGCAACACTTCTCCCACGCGTATGGGTCTGCGCAATCACCCGCCAGGCGGTAGCCCCTCTAGGCGTTGGCTCTCCACACCGTTTGCTGCTGCTCGACCACCCAAGTGATCTTCCACAACCAGGCGACGACCTTCACTATTGCGTCTCACAGCCCAGCTCGTCCACCAGCTTCGCAGGCGACCACCTTCTCTGCAACCCCGTCTCTGCAACAAGCGTCCTCTTCTTTTTTGCAACCCTCACCTACAAGGCGGCTTCTCTTTCCACTTCACGCCTTCGCCAGCTTCTAGACGTCTATGCTGGTTGCTACACCAAACCCACGTGGCCCCTTCTTTAGCTGGCCACATAATATATGTTATTATTATTATTTTTTTATAAAGCTTCAAGGATGGTCACCACTCCAACCTTAATACCTTTCACCACATAATATATGTTATTATTATTATTTTTTTATAAAGCTTCAAGGATGGTCACCACTCCAACCTTAATACCTTTCACCACCTTGATATACGGCGCCCATAACCTTTCCTAAACAAGAGCTATCCACAGCCTTCATCAGCATCATAATTACCAAACACGACATTTGCCCATACTCCGTCAACCTCAGCACACGCTTGCTAAAAATGGAGCACCCTCTCTGCATCCAGAATCATCACATCGAGGTTCCCGTAACACCTTCACGTGCAGGCATCACCATCAGCTCGTAAAAAAAATCGTAAAACCACCCGACCTGTACATTTGCCAGGGCATTCAGGGCAAAGTTTATTCGTAAACCATGCATCCCACATGTACACGGACTCAAAACACCTTTAAAGAAAAACGCCTGACAGCGGGGACTTTGTAATGGTACCAGATTGATATGTAAACATGTACAGGGTCTTTATTCCTAGGATAGCATTCATACCATCTATGTTTACCTTTTAACATGAGAAGGATACAACTTTCAGTGAAGCTAGCTTTTGGTATGTCAATAAATAAGTCCCAAGGACAAACATTGAGTGTGTTAGGACTTAATTTGGCCACTTAAATATTCACGCATAGACAATTATATGTTGTTATGCCATGTGTTAGATCATCAAATACAATGAAAGTGTGTAATAAAAGATATTGTCGACCACAAAGGTAGCATTGAGGGTACAAACAAAGTCTATACAACCAATGTTGTCTATAAAGAGGTATTGTAAATGGCATCTAGATGAATGTAAATATAACCTATATATACCTAGATGAATCCATGAACATGCCCAAATTCACCTTATAAGAAAGTGCAATTTATAGAAACAACCGAATCCGCACTAAGGTATTCTTTTTCAAGACCAGGTATGCACTCAAGGCTAGTTTATTGATCTCATCAACGTCTTGATTTTGTGGTGCAAGAATACCACAATCTTTGAAGAAGCATGCATAGTCCTCCACTCTTTGAAGATCTTTGTACACCTATTCTACCAAACTCTGCAAAGAGTTCCCATGGATCAGCATTTGCTCGAGAATTACCACTTTACCTTGATTATTTGAACTTTCTATAGAGCCATCTCCAATTTGTAAAATCCATTTGATAAATTCTTGTTATGTACCATCATAACCACTCTGAATGACCCGCATGTTTTGGGTAAGGTTTAAAATAATATCTCCAAATCAACAATATCCTCACATGATCCCTTTGCCACCACAATAGGTAAGATTTGCCTAAAGTCACCACCAAAGAGCATATTTTTATCTCCAAACACTCTATCACTTTGTGTTATGTCTTTTAATTTCCTGTCCAAAGCTTTATATGCATATCGATACATCATTAGAGCCTCATCTCAAATGATCAATCTTGCAAGCTTCAGCACCTCGGCCAATGGGCTATTCATACTACACGTGCTAGAAGCATTGAGAACTTTTGGAACAAAAGTGTGCAGTACGTCCATTTGAAAGTAACAATGTAGCTATTCTAGAAGATGCACATTCCAAAGCAACTTGATTCTCTCCATGTAATCGAGATAGAAAGGCATTATAGAGATATGTTTTACCTGATACACCTAGTCCATCAAGGAAAAAGACACCACCATTGTTCAAATAAATGGCCTTAAGGATGGTATCAAATGCTCTTGATGATTAGCCATTTTGACAATGATGTCTGAGACTTCTAGATGTGGCTTGGCCGTCTTCTCTCAATATTCCTTGGTGATTATGCTCACTCACGCACCACCATCTAAGACTTTCATTATTGTGATGCCCTTTGTGGGTGGTGATTGGTAGTAATGCATTGGACTCATCACCTTCAAAGTATTGTCCCAGTTTATTAAGTCAAATTTTATCCATAGATTTAGGATTTTCTTCTTCCACTAGGACTATTGATTCTTCATGTACAACTCAAGGTGTCTCCATTGTATAGTGGGGACATGTCTTATGCATATCAGCAAATGGTGGTAATCCTACATTGAGTTCTCCATTAAGGAGAGCACTCATTGCTTCAAAAAATTCAAGATCTCCACTCAATCGGGCAGTTATCATTGTACTTGTTTGTGAGGCCATAAAGTCTAACAATTTGGGGATGTTTAGTGGCACATTAATGACCTCCTTTCCATAAATAGGTGTCAATGAGACTGGAAAATCCATCTCAAGGTTTCCATATAGTAGTTGTCCCTTGAACCAATCAAGGATCAAACTATGTGAGGTTGAGGCCTCAGTCTCTTCCATGATGACACTCAGCACATCTAGAGGTTTCTAAATCTCAGTAATAGATGTTAAGGTACTAGGGTGTATAATGTATAAGACTCTTACTTGCTTAGGCTTTGGTTCAAGCTCCTCTTGTGTTTTCGCAACTAAATCACTAAATTTTTGGACTTGCTCAATCTCCTTCTGAGGGTTAGGATAAGAGCCAAATTTTGTCATGTGTGATCTAGTTTCAGGAATTACAGGTTCCCGTGGGGTCTCTTTCCCTGTGCTCTTGGTTTTGATGAAGGGTATTTCCCTACGAAGTTCAAAATTAGTCCTTTTGTCCAAGGAGTCCTAGTCCTCATCTAGGTCCCTAATAAAGACTAGCTCTTGAGGCATTGTCTTTTTGGTCTCCTTCGTTTTCCCATTCTTAATTGACTTTTTTCTCCAATGGCCCTTCTTCTTCTTAGACTTTGCTACCAAGGCCACAGATCCTTGCATGAAAACATGTTGGTTTTGGGCTTGTAGCAAAGTGATAGCATCCAAAGGTGTGTGATCTATATTTTTTAAGATCTGCCTTTGTAGCAAAGTAATGTTCTCCGAGGTGGTAAAATAACTCTAATGACCAAACCATTATGGATATCTTCATGTTTAAGCCCATGGATAAATCAATTAAGCAGTTGATTGTTGGAGAAGCACTTGTGTAGAGCATAGAAAGAGTTCAAATGCTTGAGACAACTAATAAAATCTATCTCACTGACTCATCTTTTTATTTCTTAACTTTATGCAATTGTGAAGCTACGCTTCACTCACACACAAAATGCTTTAGGAATAACCTTTGAAGCCCAATAAAGTTCAACTCTTAGTGGCTAATACCAATCACTAGCCTTGCCATCTAGTGTAAGACTAAAGATGTTGCTCTTTGCAAGCTCATTCCTCTCACTTAAGGCCTCACAAACTTGATCAAAGACCTCGAGATGTCTTTTAGGACGACCTCTCTATTGAACTTGTGCATGAGCTTTACAATTTGTGCAGCCTTCCCAAAGCTACTTCGTCCGTTATCTCTCATCATTAGTTGTATACTTTCGACCACTTCTCACACCAATGCTTCCACAAAGGCTACTGGATCAAGGGAGAGCTGTTACTACTGGAAGTACTAGTACAATAAAGGCAACATGTGGTATGAAAGGTGTTACCTATGGGCGTAATGGCATGAATCCTGAAGGAGTAACATGAGTCCGATAGGTGGGGGGTTATACAAGAATTCCCATAGATACCAATGACATATGAGCCACGGGTGCCATTAGTCTAGTCTTTAGTGATGTATCCCTTGCTATAGGGTGCATTGGCAAAGTAGAGGAAGACGCAAGGAATCAAGGATTTTGGGTGAAGGTTCCTTTTTTTGGCAAAAATGTCCGAGCTGTTTCCCTGGTCGTGGGGGTGTAGTCCATTCATCAATCGGACACTCGAATGTGCATTTATTAAGTTTTAAAGTTTATCGCCTTTTAACTGAAAATAACTAAAAATTTACATATAGGCTTAATCCAGTGTCCGTTTTGAGTGTTGTAAAATCCTATGCTAGGGTAAAATTGCATGCAAATTTCAAATTTGGACTCAAAATTTTAAGATTCCAAGTGGAAATAGCTCAATTATTACAATTGATGATTTTTACACCATAAAAAGACCATAAATTCATCTATTAAATGGACACATATTATTATTGAAGATGGGCATGTTACATCCTTCCCCCCTTAAAGAAATCGAGATGACCTCATCTTGTCATGTGAAAGATCCCTGTCCCCTCCGCGCAACGAATTCTGGGTTACTAACAGCGAAAGTAGCACTTCTTGCGTGGGACAGGGTCCCTCACTCAGGGCCTCGTCCACGTATATCCGGACAAGAGACTAATCCCTTAGTTCTTCCAAAACCGAACCCGAAAAAAGTTCCCTCGCCCGGAAAGCACAGATGGTTCCTCCAGGATATTTTTACTCTAACGTAGTCAAGAGCCTTAACTAATTGAATTGATCTGACCGAACTCGTAAGTCCCATAGTCAAATCAAGAAAAAGACTTGCACTTGGATCATAGAGACCAATGTTTTTTTCCTCATTGAGAGGCACATTCGTTGATTCTTTTCCATAGAATAATTTTTATCCAGGATTTACTTCATCTATCGTACCGTAACAGAATTGAGTCTCATTTTAGGGATCCATCAGTCTAGCCTAACCCCATCCAGTCCCGTGGGTTAGCCAATCACCCAACCACTGTACTGATGGGATCCATTTAAGAATTTGGTTAGGTTTTGTCCCAGGTACCAGGGAAAAGAGTTCCTAGGCCCCCTAGCCGGATATTCATGCAACTTAAAACTAGTCACACCACTTACACACCCAATATGAAATTGCCTTTTTCACAGATTCAGCCGTCTTAAAAACAATCTTTTAATAAAACTATAGTATCACTGATCATAATCCTCCAAAATATCCGATTGAATCCTAATTTCTAATTTTTTTCCTTCATCGGTGTACCTATGGCATCATTGGCAACCAGAACGCTCACCACCTGTCCACTCAGGGGCCTTTTTGATAGTTCCTACCTCATAGTACCCGGCAATATATTCACTTATAAAAATCAAAATGGAATCTCCGTTGAAGATCAGCAAGATCAACCAACAGATCCATATAAAAGAGCCATGGACTCATCCGTTGAGGATCAGCAAGGTCAATCAACCAGATCCATGCCCGAATTCAGAAAACAGCTCTTACTCCTTGATCCAATATTTTCCTCGACGCACGAGTGGGTATCTTTGGCGACCCAGAGCCCGAGCACCGTATGGTCAGCACCCTCTAGGATCCTTCGCAGGTCACCTAGCGCTTCACTCATAGGCCGCTTCCTTGGTCCCTCATCCACTGTACCAGAAGCTCACCATTTAAATCGAACCGAGGTTGGTCAAACTTTGCTATGCAAGATGTCCTCCATTGGCTCTCCGTCAGCTGTTGCAACATTATCAGACGACCTCATTCACAAGACGGTCAAAATGCTTCCCCAGCATTCTTGACATAAAACAGTCATTTAAAAACAGGTCATAAATACAGATTCTATAACAAACTCTCGTCTTTCCACATTGTTCCACATCAATCCACATTATTTAATCCACATCCATTTCATATGTATTCCCATTCTCATCCAATCACATCATTTTCATCTCATCACATCTTTCCTCATTTATCCTCATCAGATCTCATCCACTCGCATCTACCCATATCCACATCTCATCACATCACATTCATTCACAGTTCATCCATTCATATCTACCACCCGATCCACATCACATCACATCATATCCATTTCACATCACATCTCATTCATTCACATCCCGATTCACACCACATCCATTCACATCCCATATCATTCATTCACATCCCGATTCACATGACATCACATCTCATTCATTTACATCTCGATTCACATCACATCTCATTCACTCACAACTATCCATTTCACATCACATCACCTCCATCCATTCACATCCATCACATCACATTCATTCATATCCATCACATTCATTCTCATCACCATCCCATTCATTCATATCACATCACATCACATTCATTCTCATCACCATCCCATTCATTCACATCCATCCCATCACATACATTCTATCTACATAACATCACATCACATCTATCCACATCATATCTCATTCATACACATCTCATCTCATTCATCCACATCCATCTAATCGTTCACATGTACGACTGCCCACATCTATCCATACATTCATATCTATCACTTCACATCCACATATATTCATGATGTCACATCACATCTGTTAGATACCCGTAACGCCGCCTACGGGCGCTACCACAGGAGGGGACGGCCTCTGGCTCACCACCCAGCCATAGAGGAAGAATGAGGATTGCCCCTCATCCCCCAGGCTATATAGTGTGTGGCTTGCCGTCCACACTAGCCTGGCCGCCCATGACTCCGCATGGGCGTCCTCTTCCACTGAACCCCGAACATGGCCATCCGGTCTGCCGTTGGTCAGGCGTTACAGCCTACGTGACATTACCCCCCCTTAAGAAGAGTTTTCATCCTCGAAAACAAACTGGGGAAACCTTTTGGAAATTGCACTACGGCGTTCCCAGGTAGCTACCTCCTCATCCCTATCTGTCCATTTAACAAGTACCTCCTGGTAAACTTTATGTCGGGTTTGTCTATCATGATACTCTAGAATCTTTTCAGGTTCATGTGGTATCTTTGGTGGCTCTATCAAGTCCACCAAAATCTCTGGAGAAACTGCGTTCTCTAACCCGTGAACTGATTTCTTCAGTTTACTGACATGGAAGACAGGATGGACTTGAGAACTCTCCGGTAACTCAAGTTTATATGCTACATCCCTAATCTTCTTAAGAATTTTAAAAGGACCACAATATCTCGGAGAAAGTTTATCACACTTTCCCGTTTTCATGGTTTCTGACTGCGCAGGAACCTTGAGGAATACAAAGTCACCTTTTGCAAAGGTCACCTTTCTACATCCTTTATCTGCATAAGTTTTAGCGCGATCCTAAGCACTACGAATGCTCTCACGTGTGGCTCTGAGCATATCATTCATATCTTCAAGGAAATCCTTGACAGATTGAATTTTCTCCTTTTCTAGGCCTACAGCCATCGGAGATCTCGACTGGAATCCATACATTAACATGAATGGTGTCCAGTCGCGCTGAGTGTTTGGAGCTGTTATAGGCAAACTCCAATAAGGGCAAGTACTCTTTCCAAGTAGATTGCTTCTTACTAACATAAGAATGCAACATATCCTCTAGAATTTGGTTAACTCTTTCAGTTTGACCATCAGACTCCGGATGATCTGCCGTACTCATACTCAGAGTAGTATCCAACTTTTTGAAGACTTCCCTCCAAAAATGACTGTTTAACTTTCTATCTCTATCCGACGCTATATCTGCGGGCAGGCCATATAGCTTGTAGAGATGTTCAATAAAGAGTTTTGCCAACTCTGGCGTTTTAACAGTTTTCTTTGTGGCAATAAACTTTTGCCATTTTAGTTAACCTGTCCACTACCACCCACACCGAGTCATTCCCTCGACTCGTCTTAAACCGGTAATGAAATCCATGGAAATGATTTCCCATTTCCCTTGAGGAATCTCCAGCGGATGGAGTAGTCCTCCAACCTTAAGACGTTCATGTTTATTGACCTAGAACTTACTGCATTTTAGCACATAAGTCTGGACGTCCTTAAACAAACTAGGCTAATAAAACTGTCTTTTTACTAGTGCATAGGTCTTCTAAATCCCAGGATGTCCCGCACTTGGACTATCATGACTTTCTTTAAGAACATTTGCTCTTCTTTGCAAATAGTTTGTGCTTTCGCAACAACTCGAACACTAGACGCGAATGCTCTATGTGTTCTTTCTGTGTCTTACTATACACAAGAATATCATCTAGGAAAACTACTACGAATTTTCCCAGATATGGACGTAAAATGCTGTCCATCAGCATCATAAACGTCGCTGGAGCATTGGTTAGCCCAAATGGCATAACCAAAAACTCAAAATGCCCGAAACGGGTCTTAAATGCTGTCTTCGCAACATCTTCTTGTTTAACTCTAACCTGATGATATCCTGATCTCAGGTCTATTTTTGTAAAGTATCTCGATCCATAGAGTTGATCAAACAACTCATCCATGCGTGGCATCGGATACTTGTTCTTAATCGTTATTTGATTAAGAGCCCTATAGTCTATGCACATCCACATAGATTCGTCTTTCTTCTTTACCAGAAGAATAGGCGATGCCCACGAACTTGAACTAGGCCGAATAAAGCCTTTGTTCAAATATTCCATTAATTGTTTTTCCACCTCCTGTGCCTCGGAATGGCTTAATCTATAAGCAGGTTTGCTTATAGGTTTTGATCCTGGCATAACTTTGATGCCATGGTCTACTTCTCTAGATGGTGGTAAACCATCAGGTAAATCATCAAGAAAAACATCCTGAAATTCCTCTAATAAATTCATTAAAGTATCTACGTACTTTTTCTTTAATGTCTCATTCACCTTGGATTTTTTCTTGTTTGAATCACATGCATGCCAAACAGGGTTTTCAAACAGTGGGTCTCGTCCAAGGTTATCTTGTTTTCCTTGTTTGTCTACGCAAACATCATTTATCGTTTCATCTATGGAAACAGAATTCAAAAGAGGGTAACAAGCATATACCTCTGCTATCTGGTCTCTGCGGACCGCTGTACACAGCTCCATGGAGGAAATAAGTGGTGTGGCAGGGACAGTACGATCGCCCTGCAGGGTAATGACTCTACCTCCGTGCTCAAAACATAGCGTATTATGTAAGTAATTCCGAGCTAGACTAGGGCCCAAGCCGTACAGCCACTCCCTGCCTAGATATACATTTGCTCTGGCTAAGTGCATGACCTGAAAGTCAAGCGGAGCCTCGTAGTCCTGCATAGATAATGGGACCCCTAATACTACCGTATTCCATACCGTTTTTTCATACCGTTGGCTAGGCCAACAGTATACTCATGATCACTCCGGGTCTCAGTCAACCCCAACTTCTTGACTAACGAGTAGTTCAAGAAGTTGTGGCTAGCTCCATCATCAATAAAAACTGTGACTCTACGGCCACCTATGGTGCCATACATGCGCACCATGTCATGCAGACCTACAGTAGGCTGCCACATCGCTGGTGTCACTGAACAAGCGTGATGCTCATCACAATGACACATTGTCACGTCTTTGAACTCTGCGGAACTGAGAGGGAGTCTCTGCACTGTATGCAATTGCCTAGAAGATTTACCATATTTTTTGGGCTCGTTGCCACTCGTGCTGGCTTTAGGCTTTGGACACTCAGCCTTCGTGTGCCCTACATCATTGCAATTAAAGCAGCGATTTTCCTTTCGCGCTTTAATATACTGCTCTTTCTTTTGGATTTCGCTGTCTCTTTTCTTCCTGGATGGTCGCGGTTTTTTAGACCAATGACCACCCTGTCCTTCCTGGTTCGTCCTATCCCCTTGTTTATCACTGCGGAACCCTTTTCTTTTAAGGCCTGACCTCCTCTTTTCACTACCTTATTAACCCAAATTAGATTTATAGAACTCTAATATACACAATTTTCTAAATTCAAGAGAGTAAACAATAAGAAGAGTTTGATTTTTATGCATAGAAAGATGCATAAAGAAATTTTTTTATTATAAAAGTGTTATTCTTATTAAAATTGATTTCTATGCATAGAAAATTGCATAATGGATTTTTTTTTATAAAAGTGTTATTCTTATTAAATTGATTTCTATGCATAGAAAGATGCATAAAGGAATTTTTTTAACAAAAGCGTTATTCTTATAAAAAATGATTTTTATGCATAAATAGATGAATAAAGAAATTCTTTTTATTTTAAAAGTGTTATTCCTATTGAATTTGATTTTATGCATAATGTTAGAATTAGGGTTGCAGGAATGCACACACAACTTCAAGAAGATGAGGAAGCTTGAGCACAACACTGTAGTGTATTATGAGTGCCAAAAATAAAAGATAACCAACCCTAAAAGATAATGGGCGTATATACAATGCACGGGGGAAAAAACCTCCTAGTGAGGGAAAAAGTGCCCCGGCGGTCCTAAGTGTGTTCACACACATCACTACCATAATATGGTAACAAATCCCCCCTGGAGTGATGCGGTGAACAAGAGCTAGCACTCATGTATAGGGAAGTGTCTAGCTATGTGGACGAATCCACAAAAGGGAGTAAGCCCAAAGCTTTGCGAAAAGCTTCGAACTTTTCACGAGGCAGAGCCTTTGTGAAAAGGTCTGCAAGGTTATCCTGTGTTGGCACATAAGCCAAACTGATCTCTCCTGCAGAGAGTCTCTCCCTGACATAATGGTAGTGCACCTCAATGTGCTTCGTACGAGCATGGAACACTGGGTTCCGCGCAACTGCCAATGCGCTCTGACTGTCAGTGAAGATGGTGGTGGCAGATGGCTGCCCAACACCCAAATCAGCCATAAGGCGTCTGAGCCACACACACTCAACCGTAGCTGTGAAAGCTGCCCTGTACTCAGCTTCACAACTAGAAGTGGCCACAGTAGGCTGCTTCTTGCTCAACCATGATATGCATGAGCTTCCAAGCATGAAGCAAAAACCACTCGTGGACACGCGTGTGTCATAACAACCAGCCCAGTCAGAATCTGAAAAAACATGTAAATCTGGCGGCAATGATCCCCCCTTGGGATAAAACAACCCAAGATGCCGAGTACCACTCAAATAGCGAAAGATACGCTTCACTGCCTGCCAATGCTTAATGCCTGGGCTATGCATAAATCTGCTCACCTGTGAGACTGCAAACTGAATGTCTGGCCTCGTAATGCATACATAAATGAGGCAACCAACAGCTGTCTGATAGAGTGTGACATCAAAGTGATCTCCAGCATCATGAAGACTCAACTTCAAACCTGTCTCCATTGGAGTAGCAATAGGCTTGCAGTCTTCAAGGCCAAATCTCCGCAACAATGTTTCAATATACTTTGTCTGACACAAAGCAATACCTCCATCACACTGCTTAAATTGTATCCCCAAATAATGATGCAAATGCCCCAAATCTGACATCTCAAAAGAGGCATTCAAATCAGCCTTAAAATCAGCAATATGACTCTCATTTGGTCCTGTGAGCAGCATGTCATCGACATAGAGAGCAATGATTAGATGTACACCATCCACACGTTTAACATACAAAGTGCTTTCTGTTGGACTATTCTGAAACCCATGTGCAGTCAAATATGCATGTATTTTTTCATACCAAGCTCGTGGAGCTTGCTTTAAACCATATAAAGCCTTTTTTAACCTGCACACTTTGTTTTCCTGCCCTCTTTGAACAAAACCACGAGGCTGCGATACATACACCTCCTCATGCAAATCTCCATTTAAGAACGCAGTCTTTATGTCCAGCTGATGTACATTCCAACCATTATGAGCTGCTAATGCACAGATGCTACGAACAGTGGTCATACGACATGTGGGAGCAAAAGTCTCATCAAAATCAATGCCCTTCTCTTGAGCATAACCTTTTGCAACAAGCCTAGCCTTATGGCGATCCACTGTGCCATCAGGCTTACGCTTCAATTTGTATACCCACTTAGTGCCAATGGCCTTCTTGCCAGGGGGCAAGTCACATAAAGACCATGTACCATTCTTCATAATAGCATCGTATTCTGCTTGCATAGCAGCCATCCAATTTTCTGAACTTTGTGCCTCATCAAATGAAACAGGCTCACTTTCATCGCACATACTAGAAACAGCCAATGCATAACAATCTGACGCATAAGAGGCACCATGAGAGCCAGAACGAGTGCGACTAGACAAAGGGGCATCCAACTTGCTGTCACGCAAAGTCTGCACCAACCATCTAGGCATATTCCTAGAGCCCTCAATCTCTTGTCTCTCATCCTCAAGTGCATCATGCACATCTGCATCAGATATAGGCTGATCTGTGCCATCATTTAAAACCTGCATAGGCTGAAAAACTGCCTCATGAGGTATTGCACTTGACTGTGCACCACTGAAAAGAGGCAACAATGTATCATAGACATCACGTGAGCTGATATCTGTCTCCTTAGTACATGAAACCAAGGGCTGAACTGCATCTTCCACAAATACAACATCACGGCTAACCAAAATGCGCTTTGTCTGTGGATGATACAAACGATAGCCTTTGCTCTCAGCACTATATCCAACAAAAATACATTTGACAGCTTTGTCATCCAATTTTCTGCGATGTTGCACAGGCACTAATGCATATGCCAGGCAACCAAAAACACGTAAATGGCCAACAGATGGCTTGCGGCTATGCCAAGCCTCATATGGAGTGACAACCTGTAATGCTTTGGTGGGACACCTGTTTAGTACATAAGTGGCACACATGACAGCCTCAAGCCAAAAACCATGTGGTAGACTTTGACTCTTAACCATACATCTTGCCATTTCCATGAGAGACCTGTTTTTTCTCTCAGCCACACCATTTTGCTGTGGTGTATACGGCACTGTACATTGGTGTTTTATCCCACGCTCAGCCAGAAATGCATTAAATTCTGAAGACATATACTCCCCCCCTCGATCTGAACGGAGGGTGCCCATCTTACTTTCTGACACATTTTCAGCCATAACCAAAAACTGTTTGAAGCACAAAAACACTTCGGACTTTGCCTTCAAAGGATATACCCATGCATGCCTGGTAAAATCATCAATGAAAGTCACGAAGTAAAGGTAGTTTCCAAATGATGGAGTTTGCATGGGACCACAAACATCACTGTGAACAAGCTGCAATCTGCGTTCAGCTCTCACTGATCCATCTTTGGGAAAGGAAGCACGCTGCATTTTACCCAATATGCAGCCCTCACAAACATGCTTGACAGGTGCCTCAAGCTTAGGCAAAGAAGACACCATTTCAGATTTCTGCAGGCGCAGCAAACTTGCAAAATTCAGATGACCAAAACGTGCATGCCACAGTTTTGCATCTGAAATAGCCTGTGTATCCATAATAGCACATGCTGAATCCTCTACACATTTGCCATCCATATTGAGCTTATACAGCCCTCGACATAGTGAACCAGATGCTACAATGATGTCACCACAAGAGAGATCATGAACAGTACATCTGTCATCCACAAATTTTACAACCAAACCTGTTTTGGCAAATGCGGAGACTGACAGCAGATTCTTTTTGATCCCTGGCACATACAATGCATCAAAAAGTGTAAAGGTGTTGCCATTTGCAACATTCAGCACAATCTGTCCAACTCCTTCAACAGGATAAGAGGAGTTATTGGCACAAGTGACAGTATTCCCTGTGGGAGCAGACTCAAGGAAAGTGAATAAACTGCGCTGCGAGGTGATATGCTTAGTGGCACCACTGTCAAAGTACCATACATCTGAATCTACTGCAGACATACATGTGTCATGCAAAGATGGGTCATAACTGCACTGCGCATTGAATGCCCATTCTGTATCTAGCACAACATTAGCAGATTCATTGTTAGAAGGAGAGGCATCTGCAACAGCCATACCAGCCTCTTTCTTCTTAGCCTCTTTCGCAGCCAGCTTAGGACACGCTTTGATGACATGATCATTTCCCTTTCAGTACTTGCAAAATGTCTTCTGTTTGTCACCCTTCTTCTCATCTTTGTCTTCCTTCTTTGGTTGCGCAGCATTTGCAGATTTCTGCTTACTAGAAGAAAAGCCAGCTTTACCTTTCCCGCTTCTCTGACTAGCAACGAAAGCTTGATCTGCGACACGCATAATATTCCTGTTTTGCCTTGACTGGTCTTCTTGCAGCAAAACAGAAACTAACTCCTCAAATGATAAGGCATTGGGATTGCCTTTCATCATCAAGCGAAGAGTGGAAGCAAAACCCTGATAAGAATCTGGTAGACCATTCAAAACAGTCTGCACAAGTGAACTGTCTGACAGGATTTCATCTGCAGAAATGAGCTGCTCTTTGAAATCCTTGATCTTTGTCAAAAAGCTATCCATAGAATCACCTTCGTTCATATGCTCACTCTCCAACTGTTTTCGGAGATAAGCAACACGAGCCTCATTTCTTGCCTGATACAATGTGGCAAGTACATCCCAAGCATCCTTAGAAGTCCTGCAGGAGCGAATATGTGGGATAATGGTACGTTTGACAGACAGCGCAATCAAGGCATGAGCCTGCGCATCTCTACCATCCCAACGAATCTGCTCTGCTGAAAGTGGTGGTTCTCGAACAGCTGCTACAGCACTTGTGCCTGCACCATCATCAACAGTACCTGTTTCTGATGTGTTTGCAGCATTCCCAGCCACAATAGGACGTGCATCAATACCCTGCACAATGTTCCATAACCCCTTTGCTACCAATACATGTCGCATCATATATGCCCACAATGGATAGTTGGTGCCATGAGATGTGATGTGAATCAGATAGATGTGAATGAATGGATGAGATGCAATGTGATGTGAATCAGATAGATGTGAATGAATGTGGATGTGGATGTGTATGTGATGAAAATGGATGTGAATGTGTATGTGAAGAATGGATGTGGACGTGTATGTGAAGAATGGATGTGAATGTGTATGTGAAGAATGGATGCGGATGTGTATGTGAAGAATGGATGTGAATGTGTATGTGAAGAATGGATGTGGATGTGTATGTGAAAGAATGTGATGTGATGTGACATGAATATATGTGGATGTGAAGTGACAGATATGAATGTATGGATAAATGTGGGTAGTCGTACATGTGAACGATTGGATGGATGTGGATGAATGAGATGAGATGTGTATGAATGAGATATGATGTGGATAGATTTGTATGAATGAGATATGATGTGGATAGATGTGATGTGATGTTATGTGGATAGAATGTATGTGATGGGATGGTGATGAGAATAAATGTGATGGATATGAATGAATGTGATGTGATGGATGTGAATGGATGGAGGTGATGTGATGTGAAATGGATAGATGTGAGTGATGAATAAGATGTGATGTGAATGAATGAGATGTGATGTCATGTGAATTTGGGATATGAATGAATAATATGGGATGTGAATGGATGTGATGTGAATCGGGATATAAATGAATGAGAGGTGATGTGAAATGGATGTGATGTGATGTGGATCGGGGTAGATATGAATGGATGAGATGTGAATAAATGTGATGTGATTAGATGTAGATATGGGTAGAGGATGAGATCTAATGAGATATGAATGGATGAGATGTGAATGAATGTGATGTGATTAGATGTAGATATGGGTAGATGCGATTGGATGAGATCTAATGAGGATAAATTAGGAAAGATGTGATGAGATGAAAATGATGTGATTGGATGAGATTGGGAATACATATGAAATGGATGTGATTGGATGAGATTGGATGAGAATGGAAATACATATGAAATGGATGTGATTGGATGAGAATGGGAATACATATGAAATGGATGTGGATTAAATAATATGGATTGATGTGGAACAATGTGAAAAGACGAGAGTTCGTCATAGAAACTATATTTATGACCTGTTTTTAAATGACTGTTTTATGTCAAGAATGCTGGGGAAGCATTTTGACCGTCTTATGAATGAGGTCATGGAGACCTAATTGATAATGTTGCAACAGTTAACGGAGAGTCAATGGAGGACGTCTCGTGTAGCAAGGTCAACCGAGGTCTTGACCAGCCTCGGTTTGATTTAAATGGTGAGCTTCCGATATAGGATGAGGGACTAAGGAAGCGGCCTGAGTGACGTGCTAGGTGATATGCGAAGGATCCTAGAGGGTGTTGACCATACGGTGCTCGATCTCTGGGTCGCCAAAGATACCCACTCGTGCATTCAGGAAGATATTGGATCAAGGAGTAAGAGTTGTTTTCTGAATTCGGGCATGGATTTGGTTGATTGACCTTGCTGATCCTCAACGGATGAGTCCATGGCTCTTTTGTATGGATCTGTTGGTTGATCTTGCTGATCTTCAAAACTGAGATTCCATTTTGATTTATATAAGTGAATATATTGCCAGGTACTATGAGCTAGGAACTATGAAAAAGGCCCCTTAGTGGACAGGTGGTGAGCATTTTGGTTGCTAATGATGCCATAGGTACACCGATGAAGGAAAAAAATTGAAAATTAGGATTCAAGTGGATATTTTGGAGGATTATGATCAATGATACTATAGTTTCATTAAAATATTATTTTAAAGACAGCTAAATATGTGAAAAAGGCAATTTCATATTGGGTGTGTAAGTGGTGGTGTGACTAGTTTTAAGTTGCATGAATATCCGGCTAGGGAGCCTGAGAACTCTTTTCCCTGGTACCCGGGACAAAATCTAACCAAATTCTTAAATGGATCCCATCACTACAGTGGTTGGCTAACCCACGGGACTAGATGGGGTTATGCTGGACCTATGGATCCCTAAAATGAGACTCAATTCTGTTACGATACGATAGATGAAATAAATCTTGGATAAAAATTATTCTATGGAAAAGAATCAATGGCTGTACCTCTCAATAAGGAAAAAAGCGTTGGTCTCTATGATCTAAGTGCAAGTCTTTTTCTTGATCTGACTATGGGACTAATGGGTTCGGTCAGATCAATTCAGTTAGTTAAGGTACGTTAGAGTAAAAATATCCTGAAGGAATCGCCCGTGCTTTTCGGGCGAGAGAAGTTTTTCTGGGTTCAGTTTTGGAAGAACCGAGGGATTAGTCTCTTGTCCGGATATATGTGGACGAGGCCCCAAGTGAGGGACCCTGCCCCACGCAAGAAGTGCTACTTCCACTGCTGCTAGTAACCCAGAATTCGTTGCGTGGAGGGGATAGGGATCTTTCAGCTGGTATCAGAGCAAATTGGCTAAAGTCGATCAACCGAGAAACCAGAAATGTCAAAAATTTATGAAGTAGTAGTAAAAGGTTGTAATTGTGTGATGAAATTCATACAAATTGATATTCAGAATGAAATTCATACAAATTGATATTCAGAATGAAGATTCATAAATAGGTAATTGGGTCTTCATATGAAAGTACCGCAATTGCATGGAATCCCTGACTTGCTTGAGGCCTAGACATGATGGTATTTACCTTATAATTCCAAGGACCGTGACTATCCGTATATACCAAGGGTATAACTGTAGCTCTTTACTGGCAATATATACGAGTAAATCTAAGACCTTGAAATTATAAGCAAAAATGCTATCGAGATGATGAATTTGAATGTGGTTGATATGACTTTAAAATTTTTGGTTGAGAACTGATGAGTTGATTTGGATTCTGATTGAAAAATGATGATTCCTGAATTTTGGTTGAAAAGCGATAAGCTAAGCAAAACCACAATGTGGGACGAGTCCCTGTGATGATGTTCGTAGTTGGAATGACGATAATGACTTCAGCAAATCACTATGAGATTAGTGGATTGTGCTCATAGATTACTACTGTTAACTCTTGACCCAGTGGATCAAGTTAAGGGATGATAAATTAAAAACCTGTATAATTGAAATTCCCATGGAGGAATGTTCAGATGGAAATTTCGGTCTAATGGACCATTATTGTGTTAAGGATATGAATGATATGATCTAAATGAATTGTTATCTGATGATGAGTTCTATATAAGGGATCTTTATCCCAGGATTCTGTTGGGTTCACCAGACTATAAGGAACCCCAGAATCAGTTGGATCTTAAAGGAAATAGTTGTCCTCTAGTTTGCGAGATGAGGATATCTCACGTTTTTTAAGTGGGGTAGGATGTAAGATTCCTCCCTCCAGCTTTTGAGGTGTACAGGTGTAAGAACCTTCCCTTCTGATCTTATAATTATTTCCCTCTCTGAAATAAAAGAAAGATCCTATTTTACCTTGTTTTGGCCTGGAGAGAGAAAATGTCTAGAGGGAGTAAATTCAAATTTGAGATATTTTTGGATATTAAAATCCTCTTAGTGTCTAAAATGGTTTCCCCTAAAATAGAAATTCAAAAATAACTTTCCAATGTGCAATTGAAATTAATTGAAAATAGGTATAAAGGACCTTAGCCTAAGGGTCCAATTTTTTAATTTTTTTTTGGATTATGGTCTAATTAAGATTCCTATGGACTGATAAGATTAATCCAAATGTAGGGAGGAGATAAATTGAAGAATAAAAGAACCCCCCCCAAAAAAATGAGTAAATGCTCACATAAGATGAAGAGTGGACTAAGGACCAAAGAAAAGAATTAAAAAATTAAATTTTGACACCTCAGTGTGGGGATCTCCCCTCATGAAGTAGGTGCCTTTTTCTCATCATTACCCCCAATTTTTGATCAATAAAATGAGATATTTTCATCTCTCCTCTCTCCTTATTCAAAACTAGATCCAAAAAGTAAGCTATACTGACCCAAAAATGGTCAAAAATTGACCAAATTGATCTGGAAAATTCTAGAATCAGTTTGCTTGGTTAGAGGCTCACTTTTTCCTATAAATAGAAGCCGCCCCCTTTGTAAAAGCTTAATGGTGTTTATGTACTATTATTGCTCCTGCCAGCTACATTGAATGTTTTAATAATTCAATTATTTTTTGCTTAATCCTCTCCAAAGTGAATTGGTGGTCACTCTTGCTTCAAACAAGAGTAGAACCCTCAATCCCTCAAGCCAAAGGAGAGCTTACAAGCTCCATGTAAGCTAATTTTCTTACTTATTTAATGAAAAATCTATGGTTTTCTTAATTTTTATGTTTTGCAAATGTTGAATTAAATTCAAATGCTATGCCTTTGATAAAAAGGCCGCCCCCTTATCCTCTTTACATTCCAACCTTTCTCAATCCTAGAAAGATTAACTAAGGCTTTTGTAATAAAAGAAATTCCTTTATGCATCTTTCTATGCATAAAAATTAAATTTAATAAGAATAACACTTTTGTAATAAAAGAAATTAATCTGTATCTTTGTATGCATAAAATACAAATTTAATAAGTAATACTTTTGTAATAAAAAAATTTCCTATGTGCATCTTTCTATGCATAAAAATCAAATTTAATAAGAATAACACTTTTGTAATTAAAAAAATTCCTCTATGAATCTTTCTATACATACAAATCAAATTTAATAAGAATAACACTTTTGTATAGATCAGCAGAATCAACCAACGGATCCATATAAAAGAGCCATGGACTCATCCGTTGAGGACGAGCAAGGTCAATCAACCAGATCCATGCCCGAATTCAGAAAACAACTCTTACTCCTTGTTCCAATATCTTCCACGACGCACGTGTGGGTATCGTCGGACGACCCCAGAGCCCGAGCACCGTATGGTTAGCTCCCTCTAGGATCCTTCACAGGTGACCGAGCGCTTCACTCATAGGCCGCTTCCTTGGTCCCTCATCCACCGTATCGGAAGCTCACCATTTTAATCGAACCGAGGTTGGTCAAGACCTCGGCCGACCTTGCTACGCATGACATCCTCCATTGACTCTCCGTCAGCTGTTGCAACAACTATCAGATTAGGTCTCCAGGACCTCATTCACAAGACGGTCAAAATGCTTCTCCAACATTCTTGACATAAAACACTCATTTAAAAACAGTTCAAAAATAAAATTTCTATAACGAACTCTCCTCTTTCCAGACTGCTCCACATCAACCCACATTAATTAATTCCACAACCATTTCATAAGGATTCCTATTCTCATTCAATCACATCATTTTTCATCTCATCACATCTTTCCTCAATTTATCCTCATCAGATCTCATCCACTCACATCTACCCATATCCACATCTCATCACATCACATTCATTCTTATCTCATCCATTCAGACCACATCACATTCACTCACATCTCATCCATTCAGACCACATCACATTCATTCATATCCATCACATTCACATTCATATCCATCACATTCACATTCATTCATATCCATCACATTCATTCTCATCACCATTAAATCACATCACTTCTATCCACACACATCATATCTTATTCATACACATCTCATCTCATTCATCTACATCCATCCAATTGTTCACATGTTGTATGACTACTTGCATCTATCCATACATTCATATCTATCACTTCACATCCACACATATTCATGTCACATCTCATCTCTTTACATCGCATCACATTCTTTCACATACACATCTATATCCATTCTTTCACATGCATCCACATCCATTCTTTCACATATTCATTCACATCCATTCTTCGTATACACATTCACATCCATTCCTCACATACACATTCTTCGTATATTCATTCACATCCATTCTTCGTATACACATTCACATCCATTCCTCACATACACATTCACATCCTTTATCATCACATACATTCACTCACATCTCATATCATTCATTTACATTCCGATTCACATGACATCACATCTCATCCATTAATTCACATTTATCTGATTCGCATCACATCCCATCACATCTATTCATCTCATATTCTCATCACTTCTATTCACATCACATCTATCCAATCATCTATCTGATTTGCATCACATCTCATCACATCTTTTCATCTCATCACATCTCATCACATCTTTTCATCTCATCACATCTTTTCATCTCATATTCTCATCACTTCTATTCACATCACATCTATCCAATCATCTATCTGATTCGCATCACATCTCATCACATCTATTCATCTCATATTCTCATCACTATTCACATCACATCTATCCAATCATCTATCTGATTCGCATCACATCTCATCACATCTATTCATCTCATATTCTCATCACTTCTATTCACATCACATCTATCCAATCATCTATCTGATTCGCATCACATCTATTCATCTCATATTCTCATCACTTCTTTTCACAAAATTTAAAAGATTCTCTACGCATCTATTTATGCATAATTCAATTTTAAGGAAAATAACACTTCTGAAATAAAATTAAATCCTTTATGCATCTTTTTATGCAAAAATTTAATTTTAATGAGAATAACACTTTTGAAATAAAAATAAATTCCTTTATGCATCTTTCTATGCATAAAATCAAAATTAATGAGAATAACTCTTTTGAAATAAAAATAAATTTCTTTATGCATCTTTCTATGCATAAAACCAAAATTAATGGGAATAACACTTTTGAAATAAAAATAAATTCCTTTGTGCATCTTTCCATACATAAAATCAAAATTAATGGGAATAATACTTTTGAAAAAAAATAAATTCCTTTCTGCATCTTTCTATGCATAAAACCAAAATTAATGGGAATAACACTTTTGAAATAAAAATAAATTCCTTTATGCATCTTTCTATGCATAAAATTAAAATTAATGGGAATAACACTTTTGAAATAAAATAAATTCCTTTATGCATCTTTCTATGCATAAAATCAAAATTAATGGGAATAACACTTTTGAAATAATTTTTTTTTCCTTTATGCATCTTTCTATGCATAAAACCAAAATTAATGGGAATAACACTTTTGAAATAAAAATAAATTCCTTTGTGCATCTTTCCATACATAAAATCAAAATTAATGGGAATAAGACTTTTGAAAAAATAAATAAATTTCTTTCTACATCTTTCTATGCATAAAACCAAAATTAATGGGAATAACACTTTTGAAATAAAAATAAATTCCTTTATGCATCTTTTTATGCATAAAATTAAAATTAATGGGAATAACACTTTTGAAATAAAATAAATTCTTTTATGCATCTTTCTATGCATAAAATCAAAATTAATGGGAATAACACTTTTGAAATAAAATTTTTTTTCCTTTATGCATCTTTCTATGCATAAAATCAAAATTAATGAGAATAACACTTTTGAAATAAAAATAAATTTCTCTATGCATCTTTCTATGCATAAAATCAAAATTAATGGGAATAACTCTTTTGAAATAAAAATAAATTCCTCTATGCATCTTTCTATGCATAAAATCAAAATTAATGGGAATAACTCTTTTGAAATAAAAATAAATTCCTCTATGTATCTTTCTATGCATAAAATCAAAATTAATGAGAATAACACTTTTGAAATAAAAATAAATTCCTCTATGCATCTTTCTATGCATAAAATCAAAATTTATGAGGATAACACTTTTGAAATAAAATAAATCTTTTAGAATGCGAAAACGAAAGGAATTACTCTTTTAGAATAACCTAATGATAAACTTTAGTTCCACAAAATTTAAGAAAATTTTACCATAACCTCCTTTGTATGGCTGACCATTTCTCAATTTTAACATTCAATTTATGACTTGAATTAATCCAATTTGAATTCTAATATCTCTAATCTACTCCATTTTCTAAAAATTAAGAGAGTAAACATTGAAAAGAGTTTAATAAATCATTTAATTAAACTATCTAGGATTAAAAGAAGGACTGAATTGTAAAGAAGAGAAGGGGGTGGCCTTTCCATCAAGGCATAGCATTAGATTTTAATTCAAACATTTTCAAAGCATAAAATTTAAGAAAACCATAGATTTAAAATTCGCAATAAGTAAGAATTAAGCTTGCATGAAGTTTGTAAGCTTTGCTTTGGCTTGAGAGATTGAGGGTTCTACTCTTGTTTGCAAACAAGAGTGGCCACCAGTTCTTTTGGAGATAATTTAATAAAAAACAATTGAATTATCAAGTGAATTAAATGTATTTGACTCTGGGGAGGAGTAGAGTTATAGTGCATAAACACTATTAACCTTTTACAAGGGGGGAGGCTTCTATTTATAGAAAAAAGTGAGCCTCTAACCAAGCAAACTAATTCTAGAATTTTCTAGATTAGTTTGGTCACTTTTTGACCATTTTTAGGTCAGTTTAGCTTAAATTTTGGATCTAGTTGAAACAAGAGAGAGGAGAGATGAAAATATCTCATTGTGAGTTTAAAACTCATCCACACATGTGAAATAGGCACCTTCTTCATGAGGGGAATTCCCCACACTGAGGTGTAAAAAATGCATCATTTCCTCTAAATATCTATTCTTTTTTAACTAATAAACCTTGTCCTTAGTCAACTCTTCATCTTATGTGGGTATTTACTCATTTTTGGGAGATTTTTCTTTTATTCTTCAATTTATCTCCTCCCTACATTTGGATTAATCTTACTGGTCTATAGGAACCTTAATCCAAAATTTTCAGAAAATCTAGACCCTCAGGTTAAGGTCCTTTTTATCTATTTTTAATTTATTCCAATTGCACACTGGAAAGTTCTGTTTGAATTTTTGTTTCAAGAAAAATTATTTTAATAAGAAGGGATATTTTTCTATCCAAATATATCTAGAAATTAAATTATCTCTCTCTAGAATATTTTCTCTCTCTAGGGACCAAAACAAATAAAAACAAGATCTGTTATTATTCTCAAAAGGGGATTGATTACACGGAGAGAAATTGGACATCTTGAGGGGCTGGGGGAGGAATCTTACATCCTACCCCACTTAAAAAACGCGAGATGTCCTCATCTCGCAGGTGCAGGATCCCATACGTCACTATGAACTATCTCAAGTGGCCTGCTACTCATGTTGCCTTCTTTAAGAAATGGCAACCTTGCTTGCTTTCCAAACTGGCAAGCATCACAGACATGCATATTCCCATCATACTTGAATCTAGGCAGCCCACTAACAATGCCTCTTGCTGTCTGCATGTTCTTTAACGTTTGTATGTTCACATGTCCAATCCTTTTATGCCACATGTGTAAGATTCCTCCCCCATCCCCTTAAGATGTCCAGTTTCTCTCCCTATAATCAATCCCCTTTTCAAAATAATAACAGATCTTGTTTCTATCTGTTTTGGCCGAGAGAGAGAGAGAGAGAGAGAGAGAGAGAGAGAGAGAGAGAGAATATTCTAGAGAGAGATAATTCAGTTTCTAGATATCTTTGGATATAAAAATATCCCTTCTTATTAAAATGATTTGCCCTGAAACAGAAATTCAAAAAGAACTTTCCAGTGTGCAATTGGAATAAATTGAAAATAGGTAAAAAGGACCTTAGCCTGAGGGTCCAAATTTTCTGAAAATTTTGGATTAAGGTTCTTATGGACCAATAAGATTAATCCAAATGTAGGAAGAAGATAAATTGAAGAATAAAAGAACATTTTTCCAAAAATGAGTAAATACTCACATAAGATGAAGAGTTGACTAAGGAGGACAAGGTTTAATAGTTAAAAAAGAAGAGATATTTAAAGGAAATGATGCATTTTGACACCTCAGTGTGGGAAATTTTCCTCATGAAGGAGCGCCTATTTCACATGTGCGGATGAGTTTTAAACTCACAAATAATGAGATATTTTTATCTCTCCTCTCTCCTGTTTCAACTAGATCCAAAAAGTAAGCTAAATTGACCTAAAAATGGTCAAAAAGTGACCAAACTGATCTGAAAAATTCTAGAATCAATTTGCTTGGTTAGAGGCTCACTTTTTCCTATAAATAGAAGCCTCCCCCCTTGTAAAAGGTTAAAAGTGTTTATGCACTGTTACTCTACTCCTCCCCAGAGTCAAATACATTGAATTCACTTGATAATTCAATTGTTTTTTACTAAATCCTCTCCAAAAGAACTGGTGGCCACTCTTGTTTGCAAACAAGAGTAGAACCCTCAAGCCACAGGAAAGCTTACAAACTCCATGTAAGCTTAATTCTTACTTATTGTGAATTTTAAATCTATGGTTTTCTTAAATTTTATGCTTTGAAAATGTTTGAATAAAAATCTGATGCTATGCCTTGATGGAAAGGCCACCCCCTTCTCTTATTTACAATTCAGCCCTTCTTAATCCTAGAAAGTTTAATTAAATGATTGATTAAACTCTTTTCATTGTTTACTCTCTTAATTTTTAGAAAATAGAGTAGATTAGAGATATTAGAATTCAAATTGGATTAATTCAAGTCATAAATTGAATGTTAAAATTGAGAAATGGTCAGCCATACAAAGGAGGTTATGGCAAAACTTTCTTAAATTTTGTGAAACTAAAATTTATCATTAGGTTATTCTAAAAGAGTAATTCCTTCCGTTTATGCATTCTAAAAGATTTATTTTATTTCAAAAATGTTATTCTCATTAATTTTGATTTTATGCATACAAAGATGCATAAAGGAATTTATTTTTATTTCAAAAGTGTTATTCTCATTAATTTTGATTTTATGCATAGAAAGATGCATAAAGGAATTTATTTTTATTTCAAAAGAGTTATTCTCATTAATTTTGATTTTACGCATAGAAGGATGCATAGAGGAATTTAATTTTATTTCAAAAGAGTTATTCTAATTAATCTTGATTTTATGCATAAAAAGATGCATAGAGAAATTTATTTTTATTTCAAAAGAGTTATTCTCACTAATTTTGATTTTATGCATAAAAAGATGCATAGAGGAATTTATTCTTATTTCAAAAGTGTTATTCTCATTAATTTTTATTTTATGCATAGAGGAATTTATTTTTATTTCAAAAGTGTTATTCTCGTTAATTTTGATTTTATGCATAGAAAGATGCATAAAGGAATTTATTTTTATTTCAAAAGTGTTATTCCCATTAATTTTGATTTTATACATAGAAAGATGCATAAAGGAATTTATTTTATTTCAAAAGTGTTATTCTCATTAATTTTGATTTTATGCATAGAGATGCATAAAGAAATTTATTTTTATTTCAAAAGAGTTATTCTCATTAATTTTGATTTTATGCATAGAAAGATGCATAAAGGAATTTATTTTTATTTCAAAAGAGTTATTCCCATTAATTTTGATTTTATGCATATAGAAAGATGCATAAAAGAATTTATTTTTATTTCAAAAGTGTTATTCCCATTAATTTTGATTTTATGCATAGAAAGATGCATAAAGAAATTTATTTTTATTTCAAAAGACTTATTCTCATTAATTTTGATTTTATGCATAGAAAGATGCATAAAGGAATTTATTTTTATTTCAAAAGTGCTATTCTGATTAATTTTGATTTTATACATAGAAAGATGCATAAAGGAATTTATTTTTATTTCAAAAGAGTTATTCTCATTAATTTTAATTTTATGCATAGAAAGATACATAAAGGAATTTATTTTTATTTCAAAAGTGTTATTCTCATTAAAATTGAATTTATGCATAGAAAGATGCATAAAGTATTTAATTTTATTTCAAAAGCGTTATTTTCCTTAAAATTGAATTATGCATACATAGATGCGTAAAGAATCTTTATATCAAAAATTAGGATCCTCTTTAATTCTATGTTTAAATTCTGTGAAAAGAAGTGATGAGAATATGAGATGAATAGATGTGATGAGATGTGATGCGAATCACATAGATGATTGGATAGATGTGATGTGAATAGAAGTGATGAGAATATGAGATGAATAGATGTGATGAGATGTGAGTGTAAGTGGTGTGACTAGTTTTAAGTTTGCATGAATATCCGACTAGGTGGCCTGGGAACTCTTTTCCCTAGTACTCGGGACAAAACCTAACCAAATTTCTGATTGGATCCCATCACTATAGTGGTTGGGTAGTTGGCTAACACATGGGGCTGGATGGGGTAGGCTGGACTGATGGATCCCTAAATTGCGACTCAATTCTGTTATGGTACGATAGATGAAGTAAATCCCAGACAAAAATTGTTTTATGGAAAAGAATCAATTCTGTTAGATAAGGCTTTTGACTACGTTAGAGAAAAGTTATCCAAGAGGAATTGCCCGTGCTTTCCGGGCAAGGGAATTTTTTTCGAGTTTGGAAAAACTGATGGATTAGTCTCTTGTTCGGATATCCGTGGGCGAGGCCCCGAGTGTGGGACCCTGCCCCACGTAAGAAGTACTACGTCCGTTGCTAGCACCCCTGAATTCGTTGTGCGGTGGGGGGGACAGGGATCTTACAGCTGGTATCAGAGCAAATTTGGCTAATGTGGATCAACCAAGAAGCCAGAAATGTCAAAAATTTATGAAGAAGCAGTAAAAGGTTATAATTGTGTGATAAAATTTATACAAATTGTTATTCAGACTGAAATTCATAAATTAGTAATTGGGTCTTTAAATGGAAGTACCGCAATTGCTTGGAATCCCTAACTTGCTTGAGGCCTAGACATGATGGTATTTACCTTATTATTCCAAGGATCATGACTACCCGTATATACCGAGGGTATAACTGCAGCTCTTTACTGGCAGTATATACGAGTAAATCTAAGACTTGAAATTATAAGCATAAATGCTATCCAAATGATGAATTCGAATGTGGTTGATATGATTTTTAAATTCTGGTTGAGAACTGATGAGTTGATTTGGATTCTGATTGAAAAATAATGATTCTTGAATTTTGATTGAAATGTAATAAGCTGAGCAAAACCATAATGAGGATGAATGGGACGAGTCCCTGCGATGATGTTCATAACTTGAATGACGTTAATGACTTCAGCAAATCACTATGAGATTAGTGGATTGTGCTGACAGATTGCTACTGTTAACTCTTGACCCAGTGGATCAAGTTAAGGGATGACAAATTAAAAATCCATAAAATTGAGATCCCCCATGAAGTACTGTTCAGATGGAAATTTTGGTCTAATAGACCATTTTTGTGTTAAAGATATGAATGATATGTTCTGAATGAATTGTTATCTGATAATGCGAGTATCTTTATCCCACGATTCTGTAGGGAGCCGACCTATCTAAAGAACCCCAGAATCAGATGAATCAAAAATCGGATTTGAATCATAAATAAAGGGAATTAACAAGATTTTTTTGTATTGATAGGAACATGGATCGAGGTCGTCATGGTAGAAATGATAACCCCCAACTCGATGAGGAAGAGCTCGACTTGGATGTTCATAAAAACTCTTCATAGTTTGCAGCCTGGGCTTTTCAAGGGTGAAGGGGAAAACTTGGGTGAGGGTGTGGAGAAGTGGATCGAAGCAATGGAAGAGTACTTTGATGTCACCGGGTACAATGAGAAGACCAAAATGACTCTTGCAAGGCTGAAGATAGTAGAAATAGCCAGAGTGGCATGGAGACACCACTGCGAGACAAACCGTCCGGATCGGAATACCCAGACATGGAATGATCTCAAAATTTACCTAAGGACGAGGTTCTGTCCTCTCGGCTTTTTGGAAACAAAGATGAACAAATTCTTAGAGCTAACCCAGGGGAGCAGAACTATTGAAGCATATCACCAAGTGTTCGCTCCTTCTCAAATACTTGCCAAGAACAGCTGATGGCTAGGTTGAACGAACCTTTGAATATTTTGGTGAAGAACACCAAGCCAGTTTCCATGGCCGAAGCAGTGCGGATGGCGAAGGATTTCTCCAAGGCCTTTGATGTCAAGGTCCCACCAAAGCCAGCACCATCACCTTTCAAAAAGTTTTTAGTTCCAGAAGGTGATTCCAACCTTCCACCGCCTAAGAGATATCAGGGTCAAGCCCAAGATATGGGAAGTTCCAGAATGGAAGAGATGTCCTTTTCCCAAAATTTAATCCCCTGGAATTCAACTTCAAAAGTTCCACCCTTGAACAAGGGATTTGGACATTGCAGTATGGATGGAACGAGTCCTTGTGAGGATTGGGACGAGTCCCTGCAAATCACTATGAGATTAGTGGATATTGTGCTGACAAATTGCTATTGCTAACACTTGACCCAGTGGATCAAGTTAAGGGATGACAAATTAAAAATCTGTATAATTGAAATTCCCATGGAGGACTGTTCAGATGGAAATTTTGGTCTAATGGACCATTATTGTGTTAAAGATATGAATGAGATGTTTTGAATGAATTGTTATCCAATAATGAGTTCTAAATGAATATCTTTATCCCATGATTTTGTGAGGAACTGACCAATCTAAAGAACCCCAGAATCAATTGAATCTAAAATCGGATTTGAATCATAAATAAAGGGACTTAACAAGAATTTTTGTATTGATAGGAGCATGGATCGAGGTCGTCGTGGTAGAAATGATAACCCCCAACTCGACGAGGAAGAGCTCGACTTGGATGTTCGTAAAACTCTTCATAGATCGTAGCCTAGACCTTTCAAGAGTGAAGGGGAAAACTTGGGTGAGGCTGTGGAAAAGTGGATCGAAGCAATGGAAGAGTACTTCGATGGTATAATGAGAAGAGCAAAATGGCTCTTGCAAGACTGAAGATAGTAGAAACAGCCAGAGTGGCATGGAGAAACCACTGCGAGACAAACCGTCTGGATCAGAATACTCAGACATGGAATGATCTCAAAAATTACCTAAGGACAAGGTTCTGTCCTCCCGGCTTTTTGGAAACAAAGATGAACAAATTCTTAGAGTTAACCCAGGGGAGCAAGAATTATATCACCAAGTGTTCGCTCTCCTCCTCAAATTCTCACCACCACCACTGGGGATGAAGACAGCTGATGGTGGCCAGGTTCATTGGGGACTGAACGAACCTTTAAATATCTTGGGTGAAGAGTGCCAAGCCAATTTTCATGGCTGAAGCAGTGTGGATGGCGAAGGATTTCACCAAGACCTTTGATGTCAAGTCCCACCGAAGCCAGCACCATCACCTTTCAAAAGGTTTTTAATTCCAGAAGGTGATTCCAACCTTCCGCCACCTGAAAGATATCACGGTCAAGCCTTGGATATGGGAAGTTCTAGTAATGTCCTTTTCCCGAAACTCAATCCCCTGGAATTCAACTTCAGAAGTTCCACCCTTGAACAACGGAGTGAAATGCTATAACTGTTAAGGATTTGGACATCATAGTATGGATTGCCACACCTTTTGGATCAAGGTTTTCGGGGCAGGGAAATCAAGGTCAAGATTCCAGACTCCAGCTCCTTCCTTCCAGAGTAATCAGGTTTCTTTCCGCCAAAATCAAAAAAATCCCGAGGTAGACCCTCTAACCAACCCGTAGTCTCAATCCAAAGTAATGCAAGACCTCCGCCTCATAATAGAGGAAGGCAAAGAGAGATATTTCCAAATCGGCCATCCACTTCCAAGGCAGTAACACTGGAAGTAATTGAAGAAGAGAAAAAATAAAAGAGATCATACTCCACCTGCGAGATGAGGACATCTCGCGTTTTTCAAGTGGGAGAGAATGTAAGATTCCTCCCCAGTCCCTCAAGATGTCCAGTTTCTTCCCCTATAATCAATCCCCTTTTCAGAATAATAAAAGATCTTGTTTCTACCTGTTTTGGCTTAGAGAGAGAAAATATTCTAGAGAGAGATAACTCAATTTTTACATATCTTTGGATGGAAAAATATCCTTTCTTATTGAACTAAATTCCCCCAAAATAGAAGTTTAAAAAGAATTTCCTAAGGTGCATTAGAAATAAATTATAATCTGCTCAAAAGGCCTTAGCCTAAGGGTCCAGATTTTCTAAAAATTTTAGATTAAGTTTTTGAGGGATCAATAAGATTAATCCAAATGTAGGGAGGAAGAGATAAATTGAAGAAATAAAGAAAAACCCCCCAAAAATGAGTAAATACTCACATAAGATGAAGAGTGGACTAAGGACCAAGGAAAACAGTTAAAAAATTAATTTTTGACACTTGAAAATGGGGATTCCCCCTCATGAAGGAGGCTAAACCTCAAGGGAACACCTATTTGAAAGCTTTTCCAATGCAAGGCACCCTTGGTGATTTTATAAATCTAGCCACTACTATTAACATTTTTTTGTACAAAAAGGGAAGGTAATTACGATATCTTACTTGCCTACACAAGTTTGCAATATGTAGGAGCATTGATTATCCCTACCAATGAGAAGAAAAAGAGTGAAGAAAGTGGGAAAGGAAGAGTACCAAGTACTTGTCTTCTAAATTGGCTCTAAATGAAGACACAACAACACTTGCTCCCTGAAAGAAAAACCCCCTATTAGAATGGGCTAAGCAGATTATAGTCTAAGTCAGTTATTACGGCAAAGAAGGGAGCTCCACCAAAAAAACATCAAAAGGAATTTGAGAAAATCCTAATCTCAAACACAAATGAGAAGATTCGAAGAAGGTACCAGCTTAGTATAGAAGTACTAAGAGAAGTTTAAAGTAAAGCTTAAGGTAAACACGAGCACAAAAATAATACATTTAAATGTCATATAATGACATTTTAACCTATGAAGCCTTTGGATATTTTGAGTTAGATCTTAGAGCTTCTGGAAGAGCAATCTAAAGGAGGTACTTGACATCCAAAATGTTTGAAGGACGTTTTGGGTTGAATCTTAGAGCTTCTAGAAGAGCAAATTGAAGGGGGTACTTGGCAGCTAAAATGTTTAGTGAAGGATGGAATGTGCTTTAGAGGAGATGATACATTAATCATAATTTTACTTCAGAGAAATCCAAATCTTTGGATAGATCTATGAGAGAAACTATAAGTAATGAAGTTATTATTAAATAGTTGCCCATGCCCAAGTGTCATTAAAAATCTAAAGGGTGAAAATTGCTATGACAATGATGAAACCAATGCAACATTAACACTCACCAAGCGCATAGAAATCCTAGATGATGGTGATGCTAGTGTGACAAATATAACCAATCAGCATTGCTGGGAAGAAAAAGAGAATCAATCCTAAGGTCTTCAGAGTATCCTTTACTCTCATCATATAAATTAACAAATTGCATACCCTTTTTTGAGCAAACAAATCACAAAGGAGCAAAGCTAAAAAAGAAGAGAATGCAATAGCCTTCATCATCTTTAATTGCATGATATAAACCATAGGAGTAAGAAAATGTAATATCCTTGGAAAAATTTATGTAACCTGCACTCATTGTGTTCACTAAAGTTATTTGTATGAATGATGATATTTGACACCACAAAACTTGAAGCCTAAAGCTTAATTAATTATAACATAAGCTAAAAGAAAATAACAAACATATAAACAAGTTTAAGAGTAGACACATCACCAAATTTGATATCCTAGGTTCTTTTCAAATGAAATCATTCACCTTCTCCTTTCTTCATACACGCACGATAGATATACTTACATGCTACTCTAGTACTCATGCAAAGTTGCAGAGGCTCTAGCATTTCCAATGGTCCTCCAGAGGCCAAGGCAATAAAGATAGCTTGAGAAAATAATATTCTCTACTTGCTTCTCTTAATAGTATCACAGAAAATATTGTAAAATTTAACCACCTTTTTTAACCATTCTGTATGTTAGCATGGTTTCGCCTACCTAACTTACTATAAGATGCTTTGCCATCTTACCACACACGAATGGGCATTTATCTTTTGTAAGATGATGGTGGAACATATCAAGTGGCGTTGCCATGCACTTCCATAGGTGAAGATTGTTTTGCCTGCCCAACCTATCATAAGGCACTTTATCATCTTACCTGCACAAATGGGCACTTATCTTTTTGTTAGATGGCACTAGAATATATAAAGCAGCGCCTTACTATGCGCTTAGTGAAAAATAGAAAAAGTTTATGGACTTAGAGTACATAGTTGGTTAAGACTAGTAGAAGAGTCGAGACCATTTTTAAGTTTGGCCAACCTAGTGTTAAAACTAGTCGCTTGTATATAAGTCATTTTTGAAGATCGACAATACATAATCATTCCCTTGTAATAGTTTAGTTGTGATCTCTCCTTCTTCCCTCTTCTTGATTGCTTGTATGCTTTTGAATTCATGCTTGGTTGATGGATGTATGCTTGAGTATGTTTGATTGTAGGCTTACCTCTTTTATGAGAGAGAATATTCACAACGGATCCTCTATTCTTGCCTCCGTCTAGGTATTGAGAGCTCTCCCTTCACCCCTTTGGCAACAAGGAGCATTTTTGTGTGACAACAATGAGGATGCAAGATGAGCTAGCACACCCACATGGAAAGTTGCATTTGTGGCTTAAAGGCACCACACCCAATGACACATGTTTCGGCACGGCTAAGGTAAGCTCTTGACTTGAACATATTTGGTGCTATTACCGGGGACTAGCCTATTGGGCTTACCTCCATTTTTTCATCTATTCCAAGCTATTGGGATCACCCAATATTTCCCACTCTATTGATTAGGAGGTCACACTATGAAAAACATAAGTTTTAAAGAGTTGGATGTGTTTTTTATTTTGATTTTCATTTGAGGTTTGTTTTGCATTAGGGCATTCTATGTTTATCTATTGATAGTGCAAAACCCTGATTTTTTAGTGATTTGCATGAAATCAGAGCCCAAGAGACTGACATTTCATTGCTTTAAACTAAGAACTATCCTAGCAATTGTGATTAGGAGTGGAATCCACATCGAAAATATGAGCATTAAGATCCATTAGGTTGAGTTAGAGTGAAATTATCATATTTTATTCATGTATTTCGACAGTAGTGCTTTAAATTTTATGAAGGCATTTAATTTCCCTATTTTTTAGTGTAGCTCCAATGAAGGAGCTAGAGTAGGACCAGGCGCCTCAAGGTTCGCTCCCACAGGAAATGGTCAAACCATGTCAGATGCCAAACATTTCGTGCTAGGCAGGATTATCCCAAGCAGACCATGACCACAACAAATAGCCATAACAATCAAAGTTAATGATAAATAGCACTTCCATAGGTGAAGATTGTTTTGCTGCCTGTCCGACCTATCATAAGGCACTTTATCATCTTACCTGCACAAATGGGCACTTATCTTTTTGTTAGATGGCACTAGAATATATAAAGCAGCGCCTTACTATGTGCTTAGTGAAAAATTTTATGGACTTAGTGTACATAGTTGGTTAAGACTAGTAGAAGAGTCAAGACCATTTTTAAGTTTGGCCAACCTAGTGTTAAAACTAGTCACTTGTGTATAAGTCATTTTTGAAGATCGACAATACATAATCATTCCCTTGTAATAGTTTACTTGTGATATAAGTTTGGCCAACCTAGTGTTAAAACTAGTCACTTGTATATAAGTCATTTTTGAAGATCGACAATACATAATCATTCCCTTGTAATAGTTTACTTGTTGTGATCTCTCCTTCTTCCCTCTTCTTCATTGCTTGTATGCTTTTGAATTCATGCTTGCTTGATGGATGTATGCTTGAGTATGTTTGATTGTAGGCTTACCTCTTTGATTAGCTTCTTCTTTCCCTACTTGTTATGAGAGAGAATATTCACAATAGATCCTCTATTCTTGCCTCTGTCTAGGTATTGAGAGCTCTCCCTTCACCCCTTTGGCAACAAGGAGCATTTTAGTGTGACAACAATGTGAGGATGCAAGATGAGCTAGCACACCCACATGGAAAGTTGCATTTGTGGCTTGAAGGCACCACACCCAATGACACATGTTTCGGCACGACTAAGGTAAGCTCTTAACTTGAACATATTTGGTGCTATTACCGGGGACTAGCCTATTGGGCTTACCTCCATTTTTCATCTATTCTAAGCTATTGGGATCACCCAATATTTCCCACTCTATTGATTAGGAGGTCACACTATGAAAAACATAAGTTTTAAAGAGTTGGATGTGTTTTTTATTTTGATTTTCATTTGAGGTGTGTTTTGCATTAGGGCATTCTATGTTTATCTATTGATAGTGCAAAACCCTGATTTTTTAGTGATTTGCATGAAATCAGAGCCCAAGAGACTGACATTTCATTGCTTTAATCTAAGAACTATCCTAGCAATTGTGATTAGGAGTGGAATCCACATCGAAAACATGAGCATTAAGATCCATTAGATTGAGTTAGAGTGAAATTATCATATTTTATTCATGTATTTTGACAGTAGTGCTTTAAATTTTATGAAGAAGGCATTTAATTTTCCTATTTTTTAGTGTAGCTCCAATGAAGGAGCTAGAGTAGGACCAGGAGCCTCAAGGTTCGCTCCCACAAGAAACGGTCAAACCATGTCAGATGCCATAATATTTCAAACATTTCGTGCCAAGCAGGTTTATCCCAAGTAGACCATGACCACAACAAATAGCCATAACAATCAAATTTAATGATGATAAATAGGACACATATCTTTTGTTAACCCTTGAGGTCTCCAAGCTCTACAACTCCTTAAGAAGCAATTCCACCGTGCCTCCCATGAGCGTTGTCACACTGTTGCATTGCACTATGGGTCCTCGTCCCTCCTCTTACCCTCACTTCACTCACACATACTCACTAGCATGCATTAGGGAGAGAGATTAGTAAGAGGATTAGAAATAGCAAGACTCAATTGCACAATGGGAGAGTATGTTGTATTAAGAGAGAAATCCACTTCTATACATGGCCATAAGTGTTCACACTCACTTAAACTATGGCCGGCTAGGCACTTTAGGCTCATAAGAGGCCTAATGGTATTTTACAATGACTGCTCTCATAATATATCCATGAAGTACATCACTTAGGACTTCATCCTATCTTGCTACCACACGTGGAAATCACCATAAATACTCTGTCACACCATTATGGGTGCCCGTCCAGTTATAGTTTTGGACACTATTGCTTCATATCTTGAATGTATGACCCTTTGGTGTATCTACCGTGACTCCTTGATGTAAGATAATGGCGGTAGCTCTTGTTAACCTTAGAATTGGGTTAACATTCCCCCCTTCGTGGTGGCGATCGCGTCCGCATGATCGCGTTGCAGACCTTTGTGTGGGGAGAATGAACAAGATTTGTTGATGGCTTTGATGTTAAATGATGTTCAATGGTCTTTGTTCCTCCAGAAGGAATAAGAAAAACTAGTTAATGAATGAAGAGGTAAGTGGTGTATTGGGAATTTCTAATAGGGTGGGGGGTGGGGTATTTTGCGAATGATTGCATTTTTATATTTGTGTGAGCTCCTTTTTTGGCTCAATTTGTTTTTGGCAGTCATCGATAAGGTTACATTTTATTTTTGTTAGTGGGGACACTAAGACATGTTAATAATGAGAGAGAAGAGGGGGAAGGATCCAGAGGAACGTAGACTTAATCATTAGAATGAGATGGTGATTCTCAATTCCTCATTTGATTCATTGAAGCGACAGTCATTATTTGAAGTAATTGGCTTTTGATGATGTCCCTTTGTGTGGCAAGATTCTTGTCAAACGTTGTTGAGAAGGACATGTTCATGTCTTCTTCTACCCATGTGATTTTTATGTTTTTATGTATATTTAAGTGCTCTTATGAAGCAGATTTACATGAAGTACAAGAATTGAGTCATATAAACTCTTATTGAACTGCTCTATGTTGTTGAAGTAGCCACTTGTTGTTGAGGATTAAAAGAATTACATCGACTTGCGAGGCTAATATAGATATCTTCACTAAGGATGGAAGATTATTGATTTGTGAAGATGGTGGCGTCGTTTGGAGAGGTTTGTAATTTGAAGGAAAATTCCAGGCGATGGCTTGTACCATTGACCAAGCTTTGCCCACCATGGCCCCCCATCCACAGATGTACCTAGAAGTTGTCGATGGTAAGGCTTTGGTATAAATGTTCTCCAGTGCATGAGTATGGATATGTGCTCATGGAGTAGCTACTACATTAATTTAGCCAAAAGAATAGTAAGTAATAAGCTTAATAAATATATAGTGGTTATTGCGTGATATGGCCTAATCCGTGAGGTTTTCTTCACATTGTTCGATTTTGGCAACCATATGATGGAATTACCATCATAGTATCCTGTTTGTTGAAGCACATGCACAAGAACCCATCTTTGATGAACATTGTAAACTGGTGGCCGGTGTGCTTGGTGAGGCTTCCTTCTATGTGCAAGCTTAGGGGACTTTGTCTTGCGCTTAGGGACCCAAGCGTTGGTATTTTTTTGGTAGTACCCTTGTGCATGCAGAAGTGTTTTTGGTACCCACCTTTGATGACTTGGTGGAGTTCTTTGAGGAACTCGCATAGGCTTTTGTGGACCTACATTTTTCCTTGGCTTTTGAGTACTACGTTAAGAGGTTTTAACTGTCAGGGCACCCAAATTTGATTGTTGGCACCTTCATGGTAGCCTTGAGCAACAAGTAGCTCCTTCTCCACCCACATTTTGATACTATTAAGATACCTTGATTGTGGTTGTCATGGTGGAGTTTTCTTTTGGGTTTATTTGGAAGGTTTGGGGCCCTTCTTGACTTTAGTTCGCTGAGGCTGCAGGTTTGAGACTCATAGGCATTGTTGACCAATGATGAGGCTAGAGTCTCTTATGGAGTGGTTGTTAATGACGAGGCCTTTGAGCATGTGATTGTCTCCTTTGGTGAGGTTTGTTGATGATGATGCATAGGCTCCAGGGCCTTTTCTTTGATTTCTTTGTTAGAGATAGATGGTTTGTCTCTGGGAACTTCTTCAAGAATAGTTGCTGATTTGCAAGGTTTTAGCATCAAACTTCGTAGGTGAGGATTGGATCGAAGGAGTAGATGCTTTATCCAAGTTGGTCGTTTTCACACAGATGGTAGGTCATTGTGTAGAGGGGATTTTGTGGAAGAGAGGCTTGTATCTTTTTGTGTTCAGCATCATAGATATCCATTAAAGTTGGATCCTCTTTCTTGGAGTATGGTATTTTCAACTTTTTGTCGTTGACCATCATGATGACTCTATCGCTTGTTACAAAAGCACAGTGGTGCTTTGGCAGCAACAACTGTCCATTTATGCCCCCAAATCAAATATGCTTCCAACCATAAAAAACTTGTAGGTGAGGGGGTTAGTTTCAATATATATTTTATGTTCAAAGTACTCCAAACATGGCATGTTCAAGTTTTGTGTAAAGTTTATTCTTTCAGGATGTGTCGTCGTGAGTGTTGGTTGACCTAACAAATCCCATAGCTTGAGGGTCATGAGATTGTGTTCTCATGTTGGATAAAGCTGTGTTGATTGAGCTGTGGTGGTGATTTTATTTGCATTTTCCAATCCAATGACAATCTTAGGGATCTTTTAAATAAGATATATTAGAAGTTTCAGCTCTTGCAAGGTCTCTTCCTCGCGTTAATAATAGCAATTTTACATTGCTTGCAGGAGTGTTCAAGGTGACTGTTTGCATGGAATCATCTATTGAGTACAACGATTCACCTATTCAAATTCTGCCAAGGAGGACATCATACTCAAGGGAATCTAGGGTAACATGAAATGTAAATTCCATATCCATCGATTGTTTGATTAGTGTATCCATATTCAATGTTTTGTCCATTGGCTCCTTTTTCAAGACTATTGCTTGTAGGGATGAGTTTAGGTTGTCCCAATGACACCCAAGTGTCTATTATCATGATGTTATGACTAGCTCAAGGGCTAATCAATGCGCGTTTACGCTTAACATCATTGCTTGTAGGGAAATCCAACCATACCATGATAGAATCTTCCAAAGGAACCATGGTTGTCATTTAATCACAGGCCAACAATGACCATAATACCCAATTAATTTGCACATTATCATTCAAGCACAAGCCAACAATGACCATAATACCCATTAATTTTGTTACCCTAGGACTGACTACAATTCATTAATTTTGTTACCCTAGGACTGACTACAATTCATTAATGGGAAACAGACACCACAAATCCTTTGCATGATAGGATCGCAACTGGAATCCATCCCTTACTTACCTCTACCTTTCTTACCACCATAAAAACCTCCAACACATTAACTCTAATCAATCTAATTGCTATGGAAAGCCAAAAGGTAGATCTAAATTCATCCAAATTCACCTTATGTAGAAGAATCTCAAGAATCTTTACTTAGCTAGGTCCAAATTCACCTTATGTAAAAGAACCCAATAGGCTTTGCTTAGCTATTATTAGGATTATAAAGTAATTTTGTTCCAATTTTCTAAGAAGTGGAAAAACCCCTACTTGGAAAATTAGGGGTGTAGTCCCTAATTTTGATTCCAATTTTTTAAGTAGGGATACAACCCCTAATTTGATTCCACTTTTCCAAGTAGGGGTATAACCCCTACTTGGAAAATTAGGGGTAGGATCCCTAATTTTGATTCCAATTATCCAAGTAGGGGTACAGCCCCTAAATTTTATTCCAATTTTCTAAATAGGGGTATCGCCCCTATTTTTATTCCAATTTTCCAAGTAGGGGTATGCCCCAAAGTCAAGGATATAATTTAATAGTATATGGATATTTGCCACATTGCTATTACTTTTAAGGACTATATAGGGTGCCATAATTCCCAATGACACAATTCTTGATGAATACTCAAGTGGAATTCTCAAGGGAACACCTATTTGAAAGCTTTTCCAATGCAAGGCACCTTTGGTGATTTTATAAATCCACATTTTTAGTGTACAAAAAGGGAAGGTAATTACGATATCTTACTTGCCTGCACAAGTTTGCAATATGTAGGAGCATTGATTATCCCTACCAAAATGAGAAGAAAAAGAGTGAAGAAAGGGAAAGGAAGAGTACCAAGTACTTGTCTTCTAAATTGGCTCTAATGAAGACACAACAACACTTGCTCCCTGAAAGAGAAAAACCCCCTATTAGAATGGGCTAATCATATTATAGTCTAAGCCAGTTATTACGACAAAGAAGGGAGCTCCACCAAAAAAACATCAAAAGGAATTTGAGAAAATCCTAATCTCAAACACAAATGAGAAGATTGGAAGAAGGTACCAGCTTACTATAAAAGTACTAAGAGAAGTTTAAAGTAAAGCTTAAGGTAAACACGAGCACGGAAATAATAAATTTAAATGTCATATAATGACATTATAGACTATGAAGCCTTTGGATATTTTGAGTTAAATCTTAGAGCTTCTAGAAGAGAAATATAAAGGAGGTACTTGACATCCAAAATGTTTGAAGGACATTTTGGATTGAATCTAAGAGCTTCTAGAAGAGCAACCTGAAGGGGGTACTTGGCATCTAAAATGTTTAATGAAGGATGGAATGTGCTTTAGAGGAGATGATACATTAAATTTCATGTAAATAATCATAAGGATAGTTTATGAGAATGTACCCAAGAGAGAAAATTGGACTTATTGCAATTTAATCTTTAGAAATCATGATTTTACTTCAGAGAAATCCAAATCTTTGTATAGATCTATGAGAGAAACTATAAGTAATGAAGTTATTATTAAATAGTTGCCCATGCCCAAGTGTCATTAAAAATCTAAAGGGTGAAAATTGCTTTGAGAATGATGAAACCAATGCAACATTAGCAGTCATCAAGCACATAGAAATCCTAGATGATGGTGATGCTAGTGTGACAAATATAACCAAGCAGCATTGCTGGGAAGAAAAAGAGTATCAATCCTAAGGTCTTCAAAGTATCCTTTACTCTCATCTTGGAGCAAACAAATTTCATACCCTTCTTGGAGCAAACAAATTTCATACCCTTCTTGGAGCAAACAAATCCCAAAGGAGCCAAGCTACAAAAGAAGAGAATTGAATAGCCTTCATCATCTTTATTTGTATGATATAAACCATAGGAGTAAGAAAATGTAATATCCTTGGAAAATTTTATGTAACCCCTACACTCATTGTGTTCACTAAAGTTATTTGTATGAATGATGATATTTGACAAAAAATACACCACATAAAAATTGAAGCCTAAAGCTTAATTAATTATAACATAAGCTAAAAGAAAATAACAAACCTATAAACAAGTTTATGATGAGTAGCCACATCACCAAATTTAATATCCTAGGTTCTTTTCAAATGAAATCATTCATGTAAGATTCCTCCCCCGAGCTTTTAAGGTGTACAGGTGTAAGAACCTTCCCTTCTGATATTGTAATTATTCTCCCCTCTGAAATAAAAGAAAGATTCTGTTCTATCTTGTTTTGACCTAGAGAGAGAAAATATCTAGAGAGAGGTAGTCCAAAATTGAGATATTTTTTGATATAAAAATTCTCCTAGTGTCTAAAATGGTTTTCCCTGAAACAGAAATTCAAAAAGAACTTTCCAATGTGCAATTGAAATTAATTAGAAATGGGTATAAAGGACCTTAGCCTGAGGGTGGTCTAGATTTTCAGAAATTTTTGGATTATGGTCCAATTAAGGTTCCTATGGGCCAATAGGATCAATCCAAGTGTGGGGAGGAGATAAATCCAATTAATAAAAGAAAAATACCCAAAAATGAGTAAATGCTCACATAAGATGAAGAGTTGACTGAGTACAAGGTTTATTAGTAAAAAACTATGAGTATTATTAGAAAAATGAGATATTTTGGATATAATCTTTCATTTTTGACACATGTGTAAGGAAAAGGGGGCCCTTCAAGGAGACGCCTATTTCACATGTGTGGTGGAGTTTTAAACTCAAAAATATTGTGATATTTTTATCTCTCCTCTCTTTTGGATCAAAACAAATCAAAAGGGAACCAAACTAGGTCCAAATCTTGTCCAAATTCAACCAAACTGAACTTGAAAAATTCTAGAAATTAGTTGGACTTGGTTAGAGGCCTCCCTCACCTATAAATAGATCCTTAGCCCTTTGTAAAAAAATATAAGAACTATACTATGCCAGTATTATGCTGAAATAATGATATTTTCTTTTATCCTCTAAAAACCTCTACAAAATTGAAGAGATTGGAGCTTCTCTCTCTCTCTTCAATCTTCCTTGGTGACTCCTACAACATACCAAACCAATTGATTGGTTGGGGGCCTCTACTGTGATCAAAGAATCAAGTAAAGTGTGGATTATACCAAATCAATTGATTGGTTTTGGGGGCCTCTACTGTGATCAAGTAAATTAGAAGGTAAAGTGTGGATTATTATCTTTTTCTTATTAAAACTCCGAATGCTTCTCTTCTCAACCCCTCTATCCTTGAGAAGCTTTAATTTGAATGGCTTTTGATTACTATTGAAGTTCTTTTATGAATTGTAATAAAGAAACACATAAATTTCTATTTATGCTTAATTTTAATGGTTTTTAAGCATTTCTCTCTCTCTCCCCAAAGAAAGGTCATTCCTATGACCTATTCTCAATCCAAATGAAGCTTCTCATGAAGCATTTCTCTAATCCAAAAGTAATCTCTATGCTTGTCTAATATTGGAGGCCAAAATAATAACTTTTTAATGCTTTTATGATATTTATTTCATAGAGAAATTATGAATCAATCCATAATGGATAATGATCCAATTAGTGGTCATTCTAATCATATCAATAATATTAAACTTCATTCTTTCAATTAAATTAAGAATTATCAGTAATAGCAGCAGCGGAGCTATGGTAAAATTTCTGTAAAATAAACACATGAAACATTTTCATTCATAATATGAAAAGAGGACTTCCTACCATATTCTAGGAATTATCATCCTAGATTAATTGAATGATTCTCATTGAAATCATGGAGAAATTGATTTTTATGTTTATGCTTAGTTAATAAATTAAGAAAAAGAGAAATTCTAGTAATTTATTTTTATGTTAAAAGAGTAATCCCCATGATAATGAAAATCCATGTATTCCAAAGAATTAAGAGAAAAAATTAGAATACTAATATAATGTATATTTTATGTAAAAATTAAAGAAAGATTTTAGTTAAATTTATCTTTTTGCATAGATAAATTTATATGATGAAAGAGAAATTCCCACCATATTGGAGTTCAGATAATTAAATAAGAAAAGTGTAATTCCTAGTGTAAAGGAATTAATGAAGATTTTTATTTAATTTTCAAGAGAAAATTTAGTTAAATTTATCTTTTTGTATAGATAAGTTTAAATGATAAAAGAGGGATTCCCACTACATTTGGAATTCCATCAATTGGATGGGAAAAGAGAAATTTCTATCACATTGGAATTATTGGATAATTCATTTAAATTTAAAGATAAATTTTTAGATAATTTTATTTATCTATGAGAAATAATTAAATGTTAAAAGAGAAATTCCTATTACATTTGGATGAAAAAATAGAAATTCCTAGTATATTGGAATTATGGGACAATTTATTTAAATTCAAAGATAAATTTTTAGATAAATTTATTTATCTATGAGAAATAATTAAATGGATATGGATGTGGATGTGTATGTGGATATGGATGTGGATGTATGGATGGAGATGTGGATATGGATGTGGATGTGTATGTGGATATGGATGTAGATGTATGAATGTGGATATGGATGTGGATGTGGATGTGGATGTGGATGTGGATGTATGGATGTGGATATGGATGTGGATGTGGATGTGGATGTGGATGTAGATGTATGGATGTGGATATGAATATGGATGTATGTGGATGTATGGATGTGGATATGGATATGGATGTAGATGTATGAATGTGGATGTGTATGTGGATATGGATGTAGATGTAGATGTATGGATGTGGATATGGATGTGGATGTGTATGTGGATATGGATGTAGATGTATGGATGTGGATGTGGATGTGGATGAGTATGTGGATGAATGAATGTAGATGTGTATGTGGAAGAATGAATGTGGAAGTGTATGTGGAAGAATGGATGTGGATGTATAGATGTGGATGTGTATGTGTATGTGGATGTATGAATGCGGATGTGTATATGAAGAATGGATGTGGATGTGAATGTGTACGTGAAAGAGTGGATATGGATGTGTATGTGGAAGTACGAATGTGGATGTAAATGTGGAAGATGAATGAGGATGTGTATGTGAAAGGATGTGATGTCAATGTGAGTGAATGGATGAGATGTAATGTGATGTGAATCAGGATGAGAATGAATGAGATATGATGTCATGTGAATCAGAATGTGAATGAATGATATGGGATGTGAATGGATGATATCAAAATGTGAATGAATGATATGGGATGTGAATGGATGATATATGATGTGAATGAATCTGATGTGATGAGATGAAAAATGATGTGATTGGATGAGAATAGGTACACATATAAATTGGACGTGGATTAAGTAATATGGATTGATGTGGAACAATGTGGAAAGACGAGAGTTCATTATAGAAACTGTATTTGTGACCTGTTTGTAAATGACTGTTTTATGTCAAGAATGCTGGGGAAGCATTTTGACCATCTTGTAAATAAGGTCGTGGAGACCTAACTGATAAAGTTGCAACAGCTGACGTAGAGTCAACGGAGGATATCTCGCGTAGCAAGGTTGGCCGAGATCTTGACCAGCCTCAATTCGATTTAAATAGTAAGCTTCCGATGTACGGTGGATAAGGGATCAAGGAAGGGGCCTATGAGTGAAGCGCTAGGTGACCTGCGAAGGATCCTAGAGGGTGCTGACCATACGGTGCTCGGGCTCTGGGTCGCCGAAGATACCCACACGTGCGTCGTGGAAGATATTGGAACAAGGAGTAAGAGTTGTTTTCTGAAACCGGACATGAATCGGGTTGATTGACCTTGCTGGTTCTCAACGGATGAGTCCATGGCTCTTTTATATGGATCTGTTGGTTGATCTTGCTGATCTTCAACGGAGATTCCATCTTGAATTTTTTTATAAGTGAATATATTGCCGCGGGTACTATGAGCTAGGAACTATCGAAAAGGAGAGTGGACATGTGGTGAGCGTTCTGGTTGCCAATGATGCCATGGATACTCCGATGAAGGAATGATTGGAAATTAAGATTCAACTGGATATTTTGGGAGGATTGTGATACTATGGCTTCAGTAAATGATTGTTTTAAAGATAGCTGAATCTATGAAAAAAGCAATTTCATATTGGATGTGTAAGTGGTGTGACTAGCTTTAAGTTTGCATGAAATAGGTACTATCACCATTGATTTTATAGGTACTCTTTATTAGTTTTCACATAAGTAAAATTTAAAGAATTATCACTTTCATAGTAAAAAAACAGCATACCTCTGAGCCATAATATAAGTGTAGGTCTAATTTAAGCAAGCTTCGAGTAAAATGACATCATAATTTTCATCTAAGTGTACTTCTTAATCAAACAAGCAAGATACATGTCTAAATATGGCAAGCTTTGAGTAAGATACATGTTTAAATTATGTCCATAACTCCTTTTCTAAGCTAATTAATCTTGCGTTGCATACTAAAAAATAAAAAAAATATTCACTCTAAGAATCATAATCCCATGCTAACTAAGTAGGTTATTCTTTTAGTTATTCTCATTAGAACTTTGATTGAAGATTTCACATTGTTTACTCTATACTTTAATTTCATAATCATTACATTTAGCATATTTTTAATTATGACATAGCTTGTATTTTTATATAAATTAATTATTAGTTCAAAAAAAACATTTGACTTCCTACAATATCAATTGTATAGACATTAATATATAATATACATTATGTTAACATTTTATTGGCTATTATATAGATTTATATAGCTATCACTTTACCCAAGATTTTATAGTTTGTTGGTATAACATTTTTATTGACGATTTGAAATAAAACGTGAACATAATTTGACGCCAAAAAAACAAGACAGCATAGCTAATGTCCTATCAAAAAGCCAAATTTTCACTGGGGTTAACACTTGAATTTTATAACATTTACATTTAATATATCTGTGAGCATGACTTAAACTTATATCTATACATATAAGGGTGCAAACAAGATTTACATTTAATATATCTGTGAGCATGACTTAAACTTATATCTATACATATAAGGGTGCAAACATACATTTACATGTATGTTTTGCCTATATATTAAACTTATAACATTTACATTTAATATATCTGTGAGCATGACTTAAACTTATATCTATACATATAAGGGTGCAAACAATAGTGACCCACGAGTTTGAGCATAGTGTACAGCCAATGTTCATCACACTGACACGAGCAGGTGAGTAGCTTGCTTGTGTGATGTATGTTTTGCCTATATATTAAAGCACTTTATTACACAAGATTATTATGCCTAGGCAATCAGTCAAGGTAGCCATGTAAGCTTCTTATTGAATTGTTCTTATTTTCTTAGCTTCTGATATTAGCGAAATTTTTTATGGTGGATCTGATTCAGGATGCCGTCCATCAGAGGCCCATAAAACTTCTCAAGGGTATACTTTCATTGCATTTCAGTTGCATTTTAACTCTCTAGGGTCATGAACCTTGAGGTGCCAATTTAGTGATTTTAAATGGTCCAAGTCCTTGGCATTTAGACTTGTATTATGCTTCAAATGTCATCTACAAAAATGAGCGAATCTCTCTATCTGTGACCAAACACTGGCGTCAACCAAACGACCAAACGTGACTTTATAGTGAGTACAATATGCCCATCAAGTAGCCACTATACTTCGTGTGGGTGATGGTGTAATAGCCACTAGCCACTATATAAGGTACCTAACTACCTTTGTGAAAAACCTTTTGGTGGAAACTACTGAACAATTGAACACAAATGCAAATGCTATAATGTATGCCAATGGATGCTAGATATATCATTACATTCCAGGGGGGAAGAACAAATGATATAGGAACTTCGATAACTACGACCATGATATCTATCATTACAGTCTAGAGGAAAGAACAAGTGATGCAGGAACTTTAATGATGACCATGATATCTATCATTACAGTTCAGAGGGAAGAACAAGTGATGCAAGAACTTCGATGATGATGACCATAATACCCATCTTTGCAGGCCAGAGGGAAGAACAAGTCTTGCAGGAACTTAAACTGATGACCATGACACCTAGAAAGCTAAGCTTTTATTACCTCAATTATAAACTGAGACAACATGAGATATTGCTAAATAACTTTCCACCACCATGCATGTAGATCAAATCAATCACAGATTACATTCACAGATTATCATTTCAAATAATTCTCAACACAGTTTAAGCTATGGCATGTCTATGCGTGTGTTCATTTAGAATTAGTAAATAAGATGTAATAATACTCCACAAGTCTGCAGAAGAGGTCTGGCACCTATACAGTTTTTCGCACCTATATAGTTTTTCAGATTGAATGTGAAAAAAAATTAAAAATATAAAAATACACCACCGCTACATATCATGCAAGGGTGCAAACAGGTGCATACGAACATAGTCTTTCATCACTTACTCCACGCAGGAGTGAGTAACTTTGCCAATGCAAATTACTACTAAGAAGAAAAAGGTGGGAGAAATTGTGGGGACCTATACCAGAAAAATGAATTATCTCTGAAAACTAACACCTCCATCATTAATCTCTGGAATACAACAAAGCACAAAGTTCTGTATTTTAAATACCTTGAATGATAACCATATCAGATAATTATGGCAATTGCTGCATGTTTCAATTTTTTATCACATGTTTATTCCTATAGGACATCAAACCTTCATACACGAATATCTAACCTTCGATACAAGCTTTGATGAAATTTGACACATTCATGTTAGACAGCATCTCTCTCTCTCTACCAAAGCTCACTATGAGCACAGGTGTGCAAGCAGTCGGACATCCTGATGGTACAAAACCAAGAAGACTGGTGAACCCTATGGTCTTAGTATTGTAAACTTGGCGGAATACTATCAGTTCCATCCAAGACAACATGCTAAGGTAGCACCACTGTATATAATCATTTCACAAACTTATGGCAAATCTTTAATCAACATGCTGGTGAGCTGCATGCTAAATGGGGCAAAATATTAAAAAAGTCAAAATCGCCATAACTGAAAATCTAGCTAAAATACTGGTAACAACCTGCCAATAGCACACAATGCACATAATCTAGAGCAGTAACAAGAAACTAAACAACTCATCCATCCACAGAGAGATCTCTAAGAGATCCAACAGATGCAAGCAACACAAACCAGAAGCCATTATTAATCAGGCAAAACAATCAGCACCAAATTATCAATACTCACAATCAATTTGTACGGCAGCAGCACATAAAAGCTTGCACATAATTTAAGGAGTCAAAATCCCTCCCTAAGCATATTGATGATTTGGCATAATTAAAATATCCATCTGTTATTCAAGCATTGATGGTATGGCTGAAGACTTAGAAACCTACTCGCTACGCATCCACCCGAGATCCAGCACAACCTTTGTTTTATTGGATTGTCTAACTCCCATTACAGGGTCACTGATGCAACAACCATGAGAGTTAGCATATATTGACTAAAAACACCCTTCCCACCTCATCAAACTACACGAACCACCAGATCTTACCAGATGCAGATGGTCCACGGCGGCACTCATTCAGCATATCAATATAAAATTGACATTTCCCAATGTCACTTCCATAAGCATTAATACACTGCAACAAGGACATTTTCAGTATGCAAAACTTAGCACAGATCCTGAAAAATGTACAAGTCTAAAGTCTATGGAAATGCAACAAGGACATTTTCAGTACACAAAACTTAGCATAAATCTTGAAAATGTGCAACAAGTCCATGAAAAAACTTACATCTTGGAAGGACTTAGTTTGATTGGTACAAGCATCTGCTCCACTGACAGTGGTAAGGTTGGGAGAACCACCTGGTGCAGAAGCTTGGGCATCTGAATTTACATGCTCATGGGTCACTGTACGAGGCCCCATCAATCCATCCACAGCCCTGTGCGCAATGGCACTCCCAGTCCCAAAGGCCATACCTTAGACCACCAAGCAGAAAAGAATACCATCAGCCACTTTCACCTAGCCATGTTCATTTCCACAAAGCAAATACAGAAATAATAACACACTTGTGAATCAAACATGTACCTTGAGCAATGGTAGCACCAATACCACCCATCATGGAGCCACCACTTGATTGTGCTGGAGCTGGTGGGGGCGCATGTTGCACTGAGACAGAACATGAACAAATGAAGTGTCATCGTACTTTTGGAAGGGAAAAAAAAGGAAAAAGAAATTCACAGTGGGTATAGGTAGCCGAGGGCAAACCAGGTTGTGGAGGTGGGGCAGCACGCACAGGGCGAGGAGCCGGACGAAAAGATGACCTCCCTGACACAATCCAACAAAACAACTAATCGGTATTTATAATACACTAAACAGATTTAAAAAATAGTGGATGCCATTCAAATAAATGACAACCATAATTCCAAGATCCAATAAAAATATATATGCCACATCATAAAAAACATACCACCGACATGCTTATGCACATGAAAAGAGGAGTAAGGGTCAATATTTAGAATTATTGATTAACGCATACTAACACATCATGCAAATGCAACTGGAGCAGCTTCTAAAAATGTTGAGCTAATATCATAGGTGTTTACCACAAATATATCATCAAATACATGTGAGCACAGCTGTCATTAGGCTCAACTGATCCCCTATATGAGTGTTACTGACGCGGGGCTGCACATACCTACTACATCCTATATAAAGCTTTCTAAAAAACACTCATTACGCACAAAAAACGATTAAGGTAAGTGCAATCGTTCCAAGACAAGAAATGGAAGGTCTAGTGGTGCCACGACGTTATGGCACAACCATCAAAGGTGTCATCATTACATCCACCAATGAACAAACACACGTTGAGCAAGACACATGCAGAAAAAATGTTCTTGTGTCAAAAGAGTTGCTGATAGAGTGGAATTAGTGGGGAACGAACTAAGGGGGACTTCACACATGTCCGGCCATAGGTGTTCAAGAAGCAGCAACCAAATCCGAAAAGCTGAATATGCTCGGCGAGGGAGGGAAGTTTTCATCCCACCCCTTGGCGGACATGAGGACTGGAAGACAAACAAGGGCTTTTTGCCAGTATTTAACCAGAGACTTCCACCAATAAGAGTCGTCTTACAACCACTAGGCCCCACTCACTTTGATGAAATAGTCTCACACAAACATTTAAAGTTCTACACAAAGGGTGGACAGCTATTTTGTCCATGAGTCTCCGAGTGGGGGGGGGGGCTGTCCGCGGATGTCACAACAACCTGGCACCGTGCAGCCCATAAAAGACTCGTGCATCAAAGTGAAATCTAAGCATGGAGAACCCTAAACCAAGATTAGACAAATGTGGCCCCTGAAAACCCTAAAACTGTACAGGTAGGAAATGGCTAGAGAGGCAAAAGGCTGTAACACACTGGAGACTATTGCATGGCATAAATCCTCCACATACTCGAGGTTTATTCATGACCTATATCATTACTAAAGCATGGCTTGGCGCGCCTCCATAGCCTGCTCTACATTGAAAAACATAAACTCTTCGATAAACAAAAACCCTCTTCAAACCCTAAACCGCACACCAGAATTTAAAAAAAGCAAACCGTAATCACCCAACATAGACAGACATCAAACCCTACATCAGAAGAGAACTTTCAACACATCAAACCCTGCATCAGAACAGAAAACTTGAAAACCCTGTATCAGGACTACAAAGATTAAAAAACGCAATCAAAACAGAAATCTTGCAGACCCAAAATAAAACATAACCTAAGTCCTAAACAGAACATCAAACCCTAAACCGAAAAGAAAACTTGAAAACCCTAGAGCGAACATCAAACCCTAAACCGGAAAGAAAACTTGAAAACCCGAGAAGCTTGAAAACCCTAGACCACCAAGCCCTAATCATACTGTTCAGAATCAGAAAACCGCACACACAGAAGAGGGCATACCTCCTCCACCGCCACCGCTTCGGCGAGGCATATTGCAAAGCTTGAAGAGACAAGAACTTGGGTTGTAGAGATTAGCCAAAGGGATGATAGAAGCACCAGCCTAAAATGGAATAACCCTAAAATCAACCGGTGGAACTTATATAAATTCAAGATGCCAAAGGAATATTCGTTATTATCTCACAGTCCTTGCATTCTAGGAAGCTATGGTGTGCTATGGTGCAATGGTAGCACCCGCGACACATAGTTTAGGTATGTGGCCCTAGCTTTGTGATTGCCTACATGATCGCACTGTGGTCGCCTACGGGCTGGTGAGGTGGTTGCATGAAGTTTGGGAACATTCTTGTGTGTTGCTGAGATAGCTTTCACAACTCTATGTTGGCTAGCATAGTTATGGATTGTGGTAGCCCTTGAGGCCTTATGAGGGGATGCCTTGTGGTATTGTTGGTGCGTGGGTACTTGCAAGCTAGTCAAAAGGTCAATGTTGTTTTGGGGGGAGGGGGAGGTTTGGCTATGGAGTTGATTGGTAGGAATGTTTAATGATGGATAGTTAACTAGGGGTTATATTAGTGCTTATGGAATGTTTAATGATGGATAGGATAGTTAACTAGGGGTTATATTAGTGCTTATGTAAAGCACCCTTTTAATGCATTGGTGGTATTTTGCTTTCAAAGCTTATTAGAACACTCTCTCTCTCTCTCTCTCTCTCTCTCTCTCTCTCTCTCTCTCTCTCTCTCTCTTCATTTGCAAAGGCCAAACAAAACCCCTATGAGAGCTCTATGTCTGATCATGAACAAAAGAATATAAAAATTTAACCATGTGTTCAATGGTCTCACCTAATCCATCTATCTTATTAACCTAATCCATCTATCTTATTAACCTTGTTGTAAAAAAGACACGTCTTTCCTGAGGTTTGATATGGTAAGATGACATGGCATGGGTGTGGTTGTGGCTCTCGGTATGGTAAAGATCACATGGTGTGGGTATGGTACGGTAAAATGATGTCACGAGATAATAAAGAGTTCTAGGAAAGAGAAGCCTTTCCTCTTCTCTGTCAAGATCACATGGCATGGGTGTGGTATGGTAAAATGATGTCGCGAACAACAAGCAGTTTTGGGACAAAGAAACCTTTCCTCTTCTTTGCCAATATCTAATCCATAAGGAAATGCTTCCTTGTGCATAATCCCTTCCCATGTTACCTCAATCAAGAGCTCAATAAGATGTTCTTCTCCCATTGGAATTGTATTAGCAAGCTCTAATTTCCACTCCTTAGTCCTTACATGTCCTCTAGTTCATTCCAAGCTTCTACTAATTTCCCATTTTTAGGCTTCATTCCACTCAAGAAAGAGGCTTCAATTTTATCTACTACTCAAGAAAGTCCCATAATCAAGAGCTCAAATGAAAGATAGATAACTCTTAAATTCTATGGACCCTACAAAGACTCGAGAGCATGCCATGTTAGAGAGTACTTTGAGCCAACAAAATAAGAGAGTACTATGAACCAATAACAAGAGAGCAAGATGGGTATAAACAAGCTATCAATGTAAGTTTAAGCATGAAAATAAGTCCATTATAATGTAGAGAAATTGGCTTATATGACATAAGTCTAAGACATTTCATACCTATCCTTGGCTCATCGTAACTTACTTACACCTTTGTTTATCCTCTTATTCTATTATTTAATAACACTAATGAGTAAAAAGTGTTAACCTAGGCGCATTAATGGCCATTGTGCCATCCCAATCCTAGTCACATTAATGGGTATACTCTTGTGAATACGCTTTTGCCATTCAAACCTCTATGCCATAGTTATGTCTTAATTATATACGGAAGTGATGGGCCAAAATTTTGGCAAGTTTTTGGTAGCCAAGGTGCGCTTCTATATTGGAGAGCTTTCTTAGAATAATGATAGCATACGAGGTTGGTGAGCATTATTCTTTACGGGGTTAGTAGGCCTTTTAATGTTAGTAAGTTTTTTATTTAGCAAGTTTTTTCCTACTATGTCTTAAGAGACCTTTTTTAAACATTATTATTCATCGTTATCCACATTATTCTTTTTTAGCCTATCGGCATCACTAGAACCGAACCCAATGAACACATTTTTTAAGTGACTAACTTCTAGTTGATGGTTTTTAAAAGTGGTGAGCAAATTTGGAAAGTCTCTATTATACATGCATGCATGCATGTATAGATACATGCATAGTCTCTCTCTCTCTCTCTCTCTCTCTCTCTCTCTCTCTCTCTCTCTCTCTCTCCCCCTTGTGTATTCTTCTTCTCTTTTGTCAATCTTACTTTTGCAAGATAAAACTTGCACAATTTCCTTGATGAGAATAAATATTGATAGTGATGAGCATGAGGAAGATGAATTAATGTTATGCTAATTGGCACATACAATTAATTCAGGTGCAATCTTATTTATGAAGACTAAACTCGGTAATTGTAAGGCCTACTAAAACTTTGTATTTTCCACCCAACCGTGCATCGAGATCCTGCTCATGCCAATGTATACCCTTCATACCACGATCCACTACTTTCTAGATAAAGTGGCTCTTTACTTTTCATACACTTGGCTTCTTGAATGCCCCCCAAGCTAGGGTCCTTTCACATGTGTTCTAAACATAACCTATGTCCACACAAAGGATCCCCCCAAACCCTCTATATTTCCTAATGGATGCCCATCCCTAGGGGGTAATTTGGCCATATAGGATATGTAACACTTCCTCCCCACTGTAAGAAATATTTTTGTCCTCAAAAATAAAATTAGGAAATCTCTTTGTAGATTTCTTACCTTCTTCCAAGTTGAGCTCTCCTTAGGCCTTCCTTCCACTTTCCTAGTACTCATTATAGTATGTTGAGGATGTCTTCCTCTTCTATCTAGAATTGCTTTAGGTTGGTGTTTCTATAAATTCGACAAGGGTTTCCTCATCTACCAGATTATCCTCATTGCCTAGTTTTCTTCTTTAGTTACTTACCTCTACATCCATCTCTGGTATGCAACTTCACCTATTTTTCTAAGTATTCACCAACATATATAAGAGATAACTTGGTACATCTTCCAATCTTTAAAGTTACGGTATAATCTTTCTTTATGATTCCTTGAGCTAGCTCAACCATTTGGTTCATATCCTCGAGAAAGTCTTTAGCTGCTTGTATCTTTCCTTCTCTAATCCTAGTCCTGCTAGACCTCGAGGATGAAATCTATACATCATCGCTAAAGTGTATACTTGAATGTTTAGCACTATTCTAAGCAAATTCCAAAATGGGTATTAGTTTGACCCTCCATATAAGGTAACTCAATCGCGCTATTCATATATAACCTCGTATCAACCTAACTATCTGTCTAAGGTAATTCATATGTAGCCTTATATCTAACCTCTCAAAGATTACCCTCCAAAAGTGGCTGTCAAATTTACCATCTCGAGCACTAACGATATAGACTTGGTAGCCCATAAAGCCTAAATATACCCTCCACAAATAGTTGAGATAGCTCAGGAGTCTTCACATTCTTCTTGGTTAAACAAACTTCGTCAATAATCGATCAAATACTACTCACACAGAGTCGTGGTCCTTGGTAATCCTATAATAAAATCCTGGAAATACTCTCGTATGCCACTTAGGATCTCCAATGGATGATGTAACCAAATACCCACCTTGAGATGTTTTGCTTTTGTCACTTGACATTTATGGCATTCAATGCATAATCTTAGGCATCCTTATTCATACTTGCCTCTGAAAATGGCCTCTTAACAAGAGCATAAGGATTTTGTATTTTTGGATGTCCAATGCTGGGACTATCATAACATTCATTAAAAAAAATAGCGTTGATGTCATTATTCTCTAATATACACACTCTACCTATGCAAAGAAGATACCCATCCTCGATGGTATACTTCTTCCATTTGAGTCCATCCTTATTTTTGTGTTTAGTCTTGATGCAACTTCACCTTTTCTTTGGATAGCATTGTCATTTGCATCTATCCTTGATGGATCTTTGATGCAACTTTAGTAGGATTAGCATCCATCCTCGATGCTTCTCTATGGAGCCCCTCGTTTGACTACTCTAATGTATGCTAGTGAGTGTGTGTGAGTGAAGTGAGGTGAGAGAAGGGACGAGTACATGTAGTGCAATGCGGGAGGTGTGACAACGCTCACGAGGGTGGCACGGTGGAACTGCTTCTCAAAGAGTTGTAGAGATTGGAGACCTCAAGGGTTACGCGCTCGGCCATTGGAAAGATGCTCACGATAGTTGCGGTTCACCAGGTAATCGTCTTGTGTGAGCCATAACATTTTTAGTGCCGCTGTCGGGGAATTATCCCTTGGATTTTTTCATTCTTTTCCTCTAATCTACGCATTACCCATTTTCCATTGTCTTATTTAGTGGTTTTCCATGAATAAGATGTGGTTTTGATGGTGGTTTGTATGTGAATTGGTGTAGAATAGCTCTCTTTTTTATTTTATAAAGAATGCTTTTTTGCTTCATTTTTAGCTTAAATCGTTGTTTTTGTTGTTGTTAATTTGGTTTTTAATGTTCCTAGGGCTTGCACATAGAGTGTTTTAGGCTTTTTTTTTGCTTCCATATTTTAGTAATTTTTAACTCTCTTTAGAGTTAAACATAGAGCTAAAATCATTAATTTTTATTTGATTTGTATACTTTAGAGTGTTAGCAAGTATTAGGGGTAGCTTTATCCTTTAATTTTTTTTTCAAAAACTCTTATATACTCTTGAAATCGACTAACCTTCCTTTGGTTTTTGTCATTAAGGATGATTAATCCAGTTCAAGAGATAAAAAGATTAGAAAATATGTTTTTTGGGGTCAAATTTATTCATGTAAGAGGTCGAAATTAGTGTTTTTGAGAGCATCCAGATGCATTAAAACACCTAATTACATCAATTGGAGGAATTTTCCTCTCTTTTTGCTTAATTTTACATAAAGATAAGAGACTAGAATTAAGAGTTTAATGAATCTTTAATTATGGATTAATCTACACATTAGTTGATGCACATAGCTTAACAATTCTATGCCCTATCCAATGATGTGCTCAATGGTGTGAATTAATTAGTGGTTAATTAGAACTCTTAGTTAGTCCACAAAGGGAGAGATTAGTGGAATTAATTCCTAAGCACTTTTTTCCATAACTCATTAGGGCTAATGAGCACTGAATGAAAAGATGCCAATGAGTTGTCAAATTGTCCATTTTGGGGGTCATTTATGAAATGTGTAAGGGGGTGTCATAAAAGTGTTGACTTTTTTCATTCCCACTTGCCTTTTTGGGAAAATGCACATATCTCCCCAATTTAAAATTTAAAAAATATTCTCTCCACACAAGGAAACTCGAATTTTCCATTAGACCCAAAAAAAGATTTCGTGAAACGTACCTGTTTCACAGCGTGAAACATACCCCTATGACAAAAAATCGTGAAACAAACCCTCACTTTAGTGCTTATCTCGAAAAGCTAGCATTGAACTCTTCGAAATTGGTCTAAGGGTAAAATCCATCATTTTGGTCTCTGACCAACAGCCTCAAAACTCGACCCAAAAATCGAGGTAAAAACGAGCCTTAAAGCACTAGAAATCGCCTTTGAAAAGTTTGCGTACAATATTCGGGCTACTTTTTGAGTGTCTAAATGACGAAATCACCCAAAAAAAAATCAAAGAGACAAAGTTGTAGTACTCCAAAAATATTACAACTCTCTTATATATAGTTTTTCTAAATTCCTTTTGGAACGCATTCAAAAACGAATCGCGGAACAAGAAAAATCTTTCTAAATTTATATATATATCTTGAGACAGTGATGAAAAATAGGTTTTGAAACCTTCTCTTCTATTTGGGATGCTACCGGCATGCACTTTTTCAGGAAAAGTTCATCCTAAGAGGGCATTCACATGTGCTTTTGAGATTTCAGCTTCCATCTGGAACACTAGTGGCATGCACTTTTTTCAAAAAAAATATCTATAAGAGGTCGTTCACGTGCGTGTAGCGCCTCACTCGTTTGACCCACTGAAGGGTGTGCCATGCCTTATGAGGCTGTATAACGGGCTGTAAGAAAAACTAAAAAACAAAAAACACGTGTGCTTGCTCATCATTAAGAAGTTATTGACAACGTCAAGACATGGCAACGATAGAGGGATTACCAGGGCTCACACCTAGACTGAACCCAATGGCTGATATCTTTGAGCCATTGAGATCCATGCCCGAAATACATCTCTCAATTCCTTTGCCATGTCAATAATAAGCATGTCATCAGGCATAAAGAATAAAATTGCTTTATGCCCAAGTTGTGTAAGCTGTTCCATGATGGGCATAAACCAAAACAGCTTACACAACCTAATCATTGTATCCAATCCAAAAACATTCGATCAATGCTGCTGTAAAGAAGCAATACATTTAGATGATAACATAATGGAGACTGATCACGATACGAGATGTTCCTCATCTAAACCACGTAAAGCAATGACTAAAGAAAAATTAATCGATGGCCTTAAATGTTTCCTCAAGCCCAACTGCCAACATTCTGTTTTTTCCCAACCAAGCTGGTAGAAGCACAAGTCTTCTACAAAGGGAACCCCTACATTTGAGTTAGGAAGTCAAGAAAACCCACACCACAAGGCTCTGCAACCACACCATCAACAAACACCAAACCATAAGGCTTTGCAACCACACCATCAACAAACACCAAACCAAAGATGGCATGGAGACCAAAAGCCATGTCTTTGACATTAACCCTAAACCTTATGCAGAAATTAATGGTTTCCACCTCAACTTATGTGCTAACACTATCTTCAGAGTCACAATAGTCCTCGTGGACTGCACAAGTGGCATAATACATGGTTTGGAATACTTCCATGCCCACAGTAATTGACACTTTGCAACCCATATGTGAACGATATGGTATCGATCACATATTCCAAGATTGCTGAAAGCGAGTTGCTTCAATGCAACTTGTCTTGCATAATACAACTCTTAACATCTTGAGTGTGCAAAATGGACAATTTTCCACGGTACCCTTGAATGTGCTTACACGTTTATAGACTAAGGCACGAGAAACAGTAAAAAAGAATGCAAAAGAAAATACTTCGAAATGGGTAGAAGACCATGTTTTAAAACAAAAACCAAAAGGTGAAACAAAACCTTATAAACCCAAGAAAAATAAGGGGCAAAAATTTGTTGAAACCAAGGTTGAAATAACGGACAAGGGAAAGAAGCATGTGGAGGATATGACCCCAAAAGAGCTAAAAACTACATACGATGCAAAAGCATCCACCTCAAAGGTTACCCCGAAACCACAAAACCCACATGTGCGACACATAAAATAAAAGCCCAAAAGAAAGTTCGTTCTCGTCGCGTGGGAAAGCGTAATGAAAACCTAACGATCCAAGGAAAGGCAGAAGATGAAACAAGTTCTAGTACATCACTTAGTGAGGATGAAACAAGTTATGATTCGTCACTCAGCGCACCTCACAAACCAATCAAGAAACTAGAACTCGCCCAACCACCCTAAACTGAAAATCATGATCATATGACATACGCGCAGTGCAAAAAGTAAGCCCAAGAGAGCATGCTTAGCATTGTTGAGTGTCATACAAAATCACCACTGATTGAATCTCCTAATGTCAAACCTACAAAAGCAACCAAAATACAAAACCAGAGGAGTATTGCTTCTCCTTTCAATAGGAAAACATACTCTCTACAGAAGAGTCATTAGAGGCAGATTGCACGAATAATGTGGTTGAAAAAGCATGTGAAGAATTCGATGAATCCCTTATGAAAATAAAGCAGTCTCTCAAATCCTCATTTTTTGGAGGAGTGCTCTTCTCTCGTGGGGTGAAGCCTGCATAGCGTCAACACTTGCACCTTTAAAGGCTAAACATGAGTTATACTAAGACATCAAGAACTACATAGAACATGACTGTGATGATTCGCAAGTTTCCAAACAAACCTAAGTTAAAGTTGGACCAAGTGTATCATTATACACATTGGACACCCTTGAAAAAGCTGAAAGCCACAAAGGATGAAAGTGAATGGGAATATAAAACCGAAACGAGATCTGAAGCTGAAATAAAATCTAAAACATCCATGGTTCCTCTTTAAGATTTTATCATGATATGGTTAGATTTTCCTATGGGCAATGATGTTAAGCACAAACACACATTGATTAGTCCTCCAGCTAGTCATAACATCATGACACTTGGGTGTCATGATGGGACAACCTAAAATCATCCCTAAAGACAATGGTCTTGCAAGAGCTGCCAATGGACAAAATATTGAAGTTCTAGGTTTCTTTAATTATGCTACTCAAACAATCAGTGGCAATGTGGAATTTAGATTCCATGTTATCCCATATTCCCTTGAGTATGATGTCATCCTTGGTGGAACTTGGGTACGTGACTCGTTGTAATTCAACTGATGAACCCATGCAAATGGTCACCTTGAACACTCCTGCAGGCATTGTATAATTTCTATTAACGAGAGGGAGAGACCTGGGGAGGAGCCAAAACTTCCAACATATCTTACTCAGAATATCCCAAGAATTATGGTTGGATTAGAACTTTCCAATAAAATCACCACAATCCAAGCATAGTTTTATCCACAACGAGAGCACAATCTCATGACCCTTGAGTTATGGGATTTGTTAGGTTAACCAACACTCATGGCTCATACTGATAGAATTCCATTCACACGACTTGAACATGCCAAGTTTGGGGTACTTTGAACATATAATGTATATTGAAACTAACCCCCTTAGGTGTAAGTTTTTTGTGGTTAAGTATGTGTTGGAAGCAGATTTCATCTTGGGGCATAAATGGACTATTGCTACACCCGAGCACCACTGTGCTCTGTTAGCGATAGGGTCATCTCATGATGGTCAACGACACAAAGTTGACAATACCATACTACCAAGAAGAGGATCCAACCCTAATGGATTTCTATGATGCTGAACGCAAAAAAGTTACAAGTCTCTTTCTCAGAAGCCCCTCTACATGAAGGCCTCCCATCTGTGTCACTGACCAACTCGAACAATGCATCTACCCCTTCACCTCCATCCTCACCAAACAACGAAGTTCAATGCCAAAACCTCGCAATCAACAGTTATTTCTGAAAAAGTTCCCCCCAAGTGCAACCATCTACCTCTAAACAAGAACTCAAAGGAAAAGCCCCGGATCCCACGCCTCTTCAACGGCCACTCTCACCACAACTCAAAAGCCTTAACATCATTAGCCAACGCCACTCCACAAGAGAGTCTAGCCTCATCATCAACAATGCCCATGAGTCTCAAACCCGCAACCTCAGCGCTAACCAATGTGAAGGAGGGCCCCAAACCTCCCGCTTCATTCAAAAAGAAAACTCCACCGAAACAACCAAGATCAAGATATTTTAATGGTATCCAAATGTGGGTGGAAAAGCAGCTACTTGTAGCTCAAGGCTACTATGAAGGTGCCAATCAAATTTGGGTGTCTCAAAAATCAAAGCCTCTTCCTCAATGCAAAACTCAATGGCCAAGGAAGACTAAAAGTACACCACAACATTGTCCACAAAAGCCTAATGCGAGTTCTTCAAAGAACACTGGCAACTCAACAAGTGTGGGTACCAAAAAGATTACTACAAGCACAAGGGTACTACCAAGGCAATACCAACGCTTAGATTCCCAAGCGTATCAAGAAGTCACCTGAGCATGCACAAAGAAAGAAACCCAAGAACCAAAGGTATCAACCATTAACTCCTAATGTTTATCAAAGATGGGTGCCTGTGAATGTGCTTCAGGAGTAAGGATATTATATGGAAATCCCATTATCTGGTTGCCAAGTTTGAACAAAGTGAAGAAAGCCTCACCACCAACTTCAACCGACTTCAACCCCAACAACTTCACCTAAAGTTCGATAAGAATAGAGGCCCAAGAAACACCAAGCAAGCCACTCAACCCCTATTGTGCAGAAAACACATACACAAGAGCTTGCGTGTTCGGTCACCAACCACAAATGGCAACCACCCAGAAGTTGTACCTACCACCTTGACATCACTTGAGCCACAAATTCAAGGATCAATCCCCATGTCTGCAGAAGTAGATACTTATGAGTGCAACAAGAACAAACTCACAATCTCTTCTCACCCCTTTGGATGAGAAGCATGAGTGCAGAAGCTACATGGAAGACATAAGAACCTATTATCTTAAAAGAAGGAGAATAGCCACAAGAACCTGTTGCTCACAAGGTGGTAGCTATAAAAAAAAAAATAAGAAAAAGAGAAAGAAAGACATAAACACACGGGAGTGACAATATTGCCTATCTTAAAATGGTAGCATATCCCAAGAAACTCTCTTCAATAGCTAATACATTTTTGTTAAGCTTATGGTTTACTATTCTTTTGGCTAAGTTAATGCAGTAGCTGCTCCATGTGAGTACATACCCATACTCATGTCCTGAAGGACATTTGCACCACAGCCTCATTATAAAAAACTTTCCAGGTACATCTTGGATGGGGGGGCCATGGTGGGCGAAAGCTTGGTCAATGGTACAACCCATCGCCTGGAATTTCCCTTCAAAATTGCAGACCTCTCCAAATGAGCACTTAAATCTTCACAACACATTAATATGTGATCCTTAGTGAAGATATCTATATTATCGTCGCAAGTTAACGCAATTCTTCATGCCTCACTAACTAGTTGCTACTTCAACAAGCAACAGCTCAATAAGAGTCCATTTGACTCAGTTCATGTACTTCATGTATATCTACTTTCTTTAACACTTAAATATAAATAAAATCATAAAAAGCACATGAGAAGAAGCATGTGAGAACAGGTCCTACTCAACAACATTTGATAAGAATCTTGCCACAAATAAGATATCATTGAAGGCCAAATTCTTCAAGTGATGAATGTCGCTTAAATGAATTAGATGAGAAACTAAAAATCATAATTTCATTCTGATAATTTTATTTATGTTCCTCCGGATCCTTCCTTCTCTTCTCCCTCCTAATTAACATCTCTTAGTTTCCCACCAACAAACATAAATCAGATGTAACTTTGCTTATGATTGCCAAAAATGAAGTGAGCAATAAATATAACCCAAATAAATACATGCTCACAAAAATATAAAAATGCAATCACTAACAAAAAACCCCCACCCTGTTAAGATTTTTGCTAATCTCTAACCTTTTCATTCATTAACTAGCTTTTCTTATTCCTTCTGGAGGAACAAAGACCATTGAACGTCACTCAACATCAAAATCCATCAACAAAGCTTGCCAATTCTTCCTACTACACACAGGTCTTCAACGCGATTATGAGGACGCGATTGGTATCAAGAAGGGGGGAATGTTAACCCATTCCTAGGGTTAATAAGAGGTGATACCATTATCTTATATCAAGGAGTCAAGGTAGATATACCAAAAGGTCATACATTCTAGATGTGAAGCAATGGTGTCCAAATCTACAACTTGGATGGGCACTTGTAATGGTTTGATGGAATACTTATGGCGATTCTTCAAGAGCATGTGATAGTATGTTAGGATGAAGTCCCAAGTGATTTACTCCATGGATATATTATGAGAGTAGTCATTGTAATAGCATTAGCTCTTATGAGCCTAAAGTGCATGGCCAGCCATAGTTTAAGTGAGTGTGAACACTTATGGCCATGTATATAAGTGAATATCTCTCATAATATAAGGAACTCTCCCATTGTGCGATAGAGTCTTGCTCTTGCTAATCCTCTTGCTAGTCTCTCTCTCTAATGCATGCTAGTGAGTGAGTGTGGGTGAAGCGAGGTGAGAGGAGAGACGAGTACATGTAGTGCAACACGGTGGTGTGACAATACTCGCGGGAGGCGTGGTGGAAAGGAGTTGTAGAGCTTGGAGACCTCAAGGGTTCTGAGCTCGGCCATTAGAAAGATCCTTATGAGAGTTGCGGTTCACCAGATAATCTTCTTGTTGGATGTGTTCTAAGGGGGTTTGGGTGAGCCATAACACCTCCATGCAAGGCAACCGAGCTCTGTGAAAAACTAGCCTCCTGCAAAAATGTGAGAGAGAAGAAGAAGAACTTAAGAATAGCAAAAATAAACCTAGCTGTGCATAACATGAACCACCCAGTCATTATATATACCAGTGACCTCGGGAAAATGTCCATATCCCTTTTATTCTAAATTCAAAAAAATATTCCCCCAAAAAGAAAAATTCGTATTTCCTACTAGACAAAAAAAAAGAAATTTAATTTCCACGTGAAGTCCGCACACGGTAGCCAAAAAAAAAAATGAAATTTCATTTCCACGTGAAGTCTGGTTCACACATGAAAAGTTCTTCAATCATGGGGTGAAATAGAAGTTCACGCGGCCCAAAAAAAAAGAATTTTAATTTCCACGTGAAGTCTGGTTCATGTGTGAAAAATTTTTGATGGTGTGAAATAGAAGTTCACGCGGTAAAAAATAAAAATAAAAATAAAATATAAAAATCCAAATTTAATTCCACGTGAAGTCCGGTTCACTGTGAAAAGTTTTTCATGTGTGAAATAGTTCACGCGGTAAAAATACAAATAAAAAATTAAAATTTAATTTCCACGTGAAGTCCGTCCGGTTCATGCATGAAAAGTTTTTCATGGTGTGAAATAGAAGTTCACGCGGTAAAAAAATAAAATTTAAAATTTTAATTTCCATGTGAAGTCCGGTTCACGCGTGAAACAGAAAGTTCACGCGGCCAAAAAATAAATTAAAAAAATCAAAATTTAATTTTCACGTGAAGTTCGATTTACGCGTGAAAAGTTTCACGGCGTGAAACAGTTCACACGGCAAAAAAAAACACCCCTGTTTGGAGGCATGTATCTCCTAAACTATATATCCGATTGAAGGCACTCTAGGGCTCATCGAAAAGCTGACATCGAGCTCTTCGACTTTGAACATGGTCTTCTGAAGTCAAAATCGACCATTTTGGCCTCCGACTAGTAGCCTCAAAATTCGACTGAGAAATCGAGGCAAAAAACAACACAAAAACCATGAAAAATCGAGGCAAAAAACAACACAAAAACCATGAAAAATCGTAAAAATTAACACGAAAACAACGATGAGCCATATTCAGGTTACTTTTTGAGAATCTAGATGATAAAATCATGAATGACTCAGGGAAACAAAGTTGTAGTACTCCAAAAATACTACAACTCCCTCATACAGAGTTTTTCAAAATTTCTTTTGGAACACCCTAAAAAACGTGCTGCGAAACAAGGAAAAAATTCTCAAAAAATTTTTCTGTCTTAAGACAGTGATAGAAAATAGGTTTTAGGACCTCCTCTTCCATCTGGGAAGTTCCTAGCATCATACGCTTTTTCCAAAAAATATATATATAAGAGGTTCACGTGCATATAGCGCCTAAGCTAATTAGGACAAACGGACATCCGTTTGATCCAATGAAGAGTACGCCAAGCCTCTTGAGGCTAACGGGCTATGGGAAAGTATTAAAAAAAATAGTAATTGCTCATTAAGGAGCATTTAGGCACTCTGACATGCCCACAATAGAGGGAGTACCAAGGATCACACAAGGACTAAACCCAATGGGGCTGACATCTTCGAGCCATTGAGATCCATGCCACAAATTCACCTCCCAATGCCATTGGCCATGCCTATAACAAGCGTGTCATCAAGTTTTACACCCCCTCTATGACTTCGATCCCACCAAGCTTTGGTCCTTTGCCTAACATTCCCACAAATCTTATAAGTACCAACCCTTTTCTGGATGCCCACACCTTGGACATACTGACTAGTCTAATAAGGGGGGTGGCCCAAGGACTCAGTGAGTCTCGTTCAACAAGAGCACTCACGTACGGCCTCAATGACTCATACAAAAATACGACCGTATAATTTTTTAAAATTATGGGCAGATACGATGGAACAACAGACCCTGTTCAATTCATTCAAATGTTTGAACAGAGATGTGAAGCCTTTGGAAATCCCAACTGCCCCACTAAGGTACATGCGTTGAACTTATGCTTAGAAGTAAAAGCTAGTCAATGGTTCATCACACATTAATGTCGGCAATCAAGATCAACTTCAAAACCTTGAAATCAGCCTTTATACATGGCTTTTCCAAACAAGGTGATCGGTGGAGTACAGTAACATAACTCTATTCAATTGAACATCAACCTAATGAATCCATTAGAGATTTTATCCTTCGGATAAAACTCCTGGACTCACGTTGTGAGTTATGGGAAAAATTATACGATGTTCAATTGAGGAGATGTTTCATGATGGGCTTGAAGAATAACATCTTACACAACTTGATCATTGTATCCAATCCAAAAAATTTGATCAATGTTGCAAAGAAGCATTACGTTTAGATGACAACATGCTAAAAGATGATCATGCTACGAGATGTTTCTCATCTAAACTAAGTGAAGCAATGGCAAAAGAAAGATTGATCTCAGAATTGACATTTCTGAAATTTTATGCAGCCTTGCTTAAAACCTTATAGACAACATCTCTAAGAGAGGATGAAAACCTTTAAAACGAGACATCCTTAATGCCTATGAAAGTGACGAGCGAAATGCCTTGTGTTGAATGCAATCACTATGACCATCCCAATCCTCATTGTGCATACAAGGCACCTATTTTTCTATACTGCATGTATTGTAAAACCTTTGATCATGATACAAAAAAGTGTCCCGCTTCATCCACAATGGACTCAAAACCTCCATCTCCCGTGCATAAAACATAAACAGTCCAAAGGGTAGAAACTGCTCAGGAAGCAGTTAATCGGACACTTCAGTGTTTCTATTATCGTGGACCTCACAAGGTGGTAGACTGCATAGTTTGGAATACTTCCATGCCCATAGTCACTGACACCTTGCGACCAATGTGTGAACGATGTGGCATTGATCACATGTTCCAAGATTGCCCAAGGCGAGTTCAAGACAAGTTGCTTCAATGCAACTTGTCTCACAAAATACAACTCTTAACATCTTAAGTGTACAAAATGGGCAATTGTCCACAGTGCCATTGAATATGCTTACACGTTTACAAGCCAAAGGCACGACAAACAGTCCAAAAGAATGTAAAAGACAACACCTCAGCATAGGTAGAAGAATATGCTTTAAAAACAGAACCCAAAAGAGAAAACAAAACTTTTTAAACCCAAGAAAGACAAGGGAAAAAAACTATCAAAACCAAGGTCGAAGTAAAAGACATGGAAAAGAAGTATGTAGAGGACATAAACCTAAAAGGGGACATAAACACAAAAGAGCCAAAAGCTATACATGACGCAGATGCATCCACGTCAAAAACCACCACACACAAACCTCAACACCCATATGTGCAACACAGGATACAAAAACCCAAAAGAAAATTCAATCTCGTCGCATGGGTAAACATAGTGAAAAACTGACAAACCAAAAAAGTCAGAGAATGAAACAAGTTCTAGTACATCACTAAGTGAGGATGAGACAAGTTCTTGCTCTTTGCTCAGTGCACCACATAGACCAATCAAGAAACTAGAACCCACCCAATCACCCCAAATGGATAATAATGATCACATGACATATGCAGTACGCAAAAAATAAGCTCAAGAGTGCATGGTTGAATGTCTTACAGGGTCACCAGTTGTGATTGAGCCTCGTAATGCCAAACCTACACTAACAACCAAGATACAAAGCCTAGAGGAGTACCACTTTCCCTTTCAAAGGAAGACATACTCTCTACAGAAGAGTCATTTGAGACAGATTGTACGAACTATAGGCTTGAGAAAGCACATAAGGAATTCAATAATTCCCTTACAAGATTAAAACAGTCTCTTAAAACCTCATTCGGAGGAATGCTCTTCTCTCATGTGATAAAGCCAGCATCATATCAACACTTATATCTTTAATGGCTCAACCTAAGTTATACAAGGACAGAATGAACTACATAAACCATGAATGTCAGGATTCGCAAGTTTCCAAACAGTCCTCATTAAGAATTGTCAGGGGGCCGAGTGTGCCATTGTACGCATTGGGTGCTCTTGAAAAAGCTGAGACCCAAACAGAGGATGAAAGTCAATGGGAATATGAAACAGACACAGGATCTGAAGCTGAAACAATAAACCGAAACACCCATGGTTCCTTTGGAAGATTCTATCATGGTATGGTTGGATTTTTCTACAGGAAATGATGTTTAGTGCAAACACGCATTGATTAGTCCTCGAGCAAGTCATAACATCATGACAATAGACACTTGGGTGTCATTGGGACAACCTAAACTCACCCCGACAAGCAATAGTCTTGCAAAAGGAACTAATGAATAAAACATTGAAGTTCCAAGTTACTTTAGATACACTACTCGAACAATCGATGTGGCGATATGGAATTTACATTTCATGTCACCCTAGATTCCCTTGAGTATGATGTCATCATTGGCGGACCTTGGATAAGTGAATCGTTGTATTTACTAGATGAATCCATGCAAACAGTCACCTTGAACACTCCTGCATGCAATGTACAATTGCTATACGGGAGGAAGAAACCTTGTAGGAGCCGGAACTTCCAACATATCTTACTGAAAAGATCCCTAGGATTTTGGTTGGATTGGAAATTTCAAATGAAATCACCACAGCTCAAGCATAGCTTTATCCAACACGAGAAAATCTCATGACCCTCGAGCTATGGGATTTGTTAGGTCAACCAACACTCATGGCACATTTGATGCCAAAACCTCGCAATCATTGTAAATGATGTACTTCATGGATATGTTATGATAGTAGTCATTGTAATAGCATTAGGCCTCTTATGAGCCTAAAGTCCTGGCGGCCGACCACAGTTTAAGTGAGTGTGAATACTTATGGCCATGTATATAAGTGAATTTCTCTCATAATACAACATACTCTCCCATTGTGTAATTGAGTCTTGCTCTTGCTAATCCTCTTGCTAATCTATCTCCCTGATGCATGCTAGTGAGTGGTGTGAGTAAAGTGAGGTGAGAAGAGGGACGAGGACCCATAGTGCAACGCAACAGTGTGACAATGCTCACGACGGGAGATGCGGTGGAATTATTTCTCAAGGAGTTGTAGAGCTTGGAGACCTCGAGGGTTACGAGCTCGGCCATTGGAAAGATCCTCACACGACAGTTGCGGTTCACCAAGTAGTCTCTTTTTGGATGTGTTTCAAGGAGGGTTAGGGTGAACCTTAACAATAATATGGTAAATGACTACCTATGAAATGCTATCATTGTGTGGGACCTCATCGAACAGCTGAGTGTCCTATCAAGAAAGGGATGGATAGTACTCCTATGGGTACATCCGCCTTGACTCCCTTATGCACAGGATGTGGAGATCAGATGATATATACAAGGATTGTCCATTGAGGATGAGTACACCTGGGAAGGGAAATGAAGCTAAACTTAGCACCAGCCCTAACTTGCTGAGTATACAAGATGGCTTCATTCACACGGTGCCTCTAAATGCGATCACCAAAATGCAAAGCAAAAGAAGAGCCGCCACTCTCGCCCGTATAAGCTTCTACCTCTCAAAATCAAGAAAATCCAAGACATGTAAGGATCTTATCCCCTAAAGAAGTCTTTGAACAAGCATGCGCAAGGAGGGGTTCGAGGAAGAACAAGGCCATAAATCCCCTAAAGAAGTCTCTGAACAAGCACGCGCAAGGAGGGGTTCGAGGAAGAACAAGGCCATAAATATCGGCAAAGGGGATGGTCGTGTGGTCATAAAGAGTGAGTCTGACGAAGGGACAATCACCAATGTGTCATCCTCCTCGTCTGATGAGGAGGATGCTACTCTCAGTCTAACAAAGGGACAATCACCAATGTGTCATCTTCTGATGAGGAGGATGCTACTCTCAGTTTAACGAAGGGACAATCACCAATGTGTCATCTTCTCCTCATCTGATGAGGAGAAGATGCCACTCTCAGTCCCTCAAGCAAAAGGGAAAATTGACCCCAATTGGCTACCCCAAAAATTAGCCGAATACCCAAATCCCATTGAAGAGAAGGAAAGGCTAAATGGCGTTCAGGAGTTAGTTAAGGAATGTCAAGCCCTCGAGTGGTACATATGGCTGAAGGTCCCCCTATGCTAAACTTTCAATCAATAAAGGAAACCCAAAAGCTTGACAAAGGCCTCGACAACCAAACTCACCTTGAGACACTCACTCAAAAAATAGAAGCAAAAGCCAAGGATATCCTGCACACCAGGTAGGTCATATTATAGAGTATCTCAAAAACCTGAGGAACAATTACCCAAAAAGAATAGACATGAAAGCTCATATTCCAGTACCCTATAGTACCCAAAAAAGCCTAATTACGAATAGGGACAATCCAACCTAGGAACCTGCATCCATCCCAAGAGATATCGCATGCCTTTCCTCCTTCCCTTCTTCACAAATCCAAATTCCTATTGGTACCTTACTCCAAGGCACCCCGAGTTTATGGAAGGATTTGAAAGATTGTATGGAACGACGACTATGAACAAGGATGAAAGAACCAATGGGAGCTAGGGAGCTGTGCCGAGCCTAATGAGAAAGAATTCATAGAACCAAATGGTATCACCGACGTTCCCACTATCCGAGTAAAGAAGTTAGGGTAATACTTTGAAGGAGATGAACTTAACGCAAAATTGCCCTTAACTTTTGATAACCTTCAAGGACCTACCATCCTAGATGGTGGGGTAGGAGTGAGCTTTTTAAAGACTCATGAAACTTGCTGACGGAGCCACTGCAAAACCCATAGGACTTTTGCAGAATTTGAAGATAAAGATTCTCGAAACCAACTTCTGACACACCTTTGGTGATGAACTTTGGCCAATAGCCTATCTCTTATGATTGCATCCTAGGATGTCCCTTCATGAGAGAAACCAAAATGATCCATAACGAGGACACAAATCGTATCTACATTCAAAAGAAAGACCAAATGTTAAAGGTCAACCTGCGCACTTAGAAGATCCATCCTATAAGTGGGAGGCCCTTCGTGGAGGACTTGATAATAACGACTAGATCCACCGTAGTCCATTTGTGTCCAAACATGCCATAAAACATTGGATGAAGAACGAGATAGTGCGGAATTTGCACCCCCCCAGAGTCAGAAGACTTTGAGAATTGGTTGGATGCATGTCCTTGCCACCCTGGACATACTTCCAAAATGCATGGTTGACTGATGGGCAAGAAAACACATCCCTCTATATGCTTACAACATGTATTGGCCAACCATATCGTACGTTCCTAATGGAGAGCCACCGGTGGGTGTCGATGATGACTACCAGATGCCCCCTCTATTCTAGCTATGTTTAGTTCATGAATAGGGAGAAGAAGCTGCACACTTCTTAGCTAATGGCATACCCACCGAAGCATTAATTAACAAGGACAGAGCAAGATGTCTCATTAAGAAAGTTGCCCCCTATCAATTGATCGCTGTTAGTTAGACAACTCTATAGGCAGGGAAAAGAAGGAACTATGAGGCGATGTTTCCAGGAGGATGACTTCGTCTCTATTTTGTGATAGCCCACTCTAGAATCGCAGGAGGACACTTCGCAGCATGTCACTGTTTGAAAAATCCTATTGGTTGGGCTATGGTGGCCTACTATGTTTGGAGATGTTGTAGAGTACGCCAAATGATGTGATGAATGCTAAGGGGTAGCGATTCCACATCATAAGGACATAATTCCCCTCAATCATGTTTGTGTCTTTACAACCATTTGAAAAATGGGGCATTGATTTTGTAGGACCCATTAGTCCAGTTGCTCGACATACCCAGGCACGGTACATCATAGCGGCCATGGACTATTGCACAAAATAGGTCAAGGCTAGGGCCACCAAAAAAGCCGATGTAAGGTCCATGACAGAATTCCTTTACGAGTGTGTGATCACCTGCTTTGGGTGCCCTCTTGAGCTGGTAAGTGACAATGGTACACGCTTCATTAATGAATATTATACCGACAAGCCTTCTTGACCTTAAGTGCATGAAATGGTTTTAAGTGGCAAAAATATGAATTTGTATACAATTGGGATTACTCAAGTATGCATTTACCATATTTTTATAGAATCATGGACGTGATTGAAAATCATGGGTGTAATCATGCTATTTTTTTCTTCTCAACTATTTACAGCTATCCCTAGTGTCAGGGTAGCCTTAAAAATACATCTAATCACTTAGTTCGATGACACACAAGGTCTCAGTTGACGTGATTTTGTAGGGTCTAGAATCACACTATGACCTCTAAAGAATCACACTGCTATGACCTCTAAAGAATACAAGTTCCTCACCCTAATCAGTTGACATGATTTTGTAGGGTCTAGAATCACACTATGACCTCTAAAGAATACAAGTTCCTCATCCTAATAAGTTCATTGAATGTTACAAAGGAATATTCAGTGAACTTATTAGGGTGAGGAACTTGTATTCTTCAGAGGTCACCCTAATAAGTTTCAGATTGATCCTTTGCAACATGAATGTTTAAGTGATTACAAGTAATAGAATCTCTTTATTTTTTAAAAATTTTCAAGATTTAAAAAAATATGAAAAATGGGTGTTCACTAGATAATCACGACGTGATTAACAAGCTCCCCACACCATGCAAGTAGTACTGATGCAAATGATTTTTTTAAATTTTTCTAACTTTCAAACAATGCAAACAACCATTCCAAATCCTAAAACAATAAAAAACAGAAGCCATATTAAGGGAAAATGTCTAGAGAGATGTAATCCAAAATTGAGATATTTTTTGATATAAAAATCCTCCTAGTGTCTTAAATGGTTTTCCTTGAAACAAAAATTCAAAAAGAACTTTCCAATGTGCAATTGGAATTAATTGAAAATAGGTAAAAAGGACCTTAGCCTAAGGGTCCAGATTTCCAGAAATTTTTGAATTATGCTCCAATTAAGGTTCCTATGGGCCAATAGGATCAATCCAAGTGTGGGGAGGAGATAAATCCAATTTATAAAAGAAAAACCCCAAAAAATGAGTAAAGAAAATCCAATTTATAAAAGAAAATCCAATTTATAAAAGAAAAACCCCCAAAAATGAGTAAATGCTCACATAAGATGAAGAGTTGACTAAGGACAAGGTTTATTAGTAAAAAACTATGAATATTACTAAAAAAATGAGATATTTTGGGTATAATGATTCAATTTTGACACCTTGGTAAGGAGAAGGAGGGCTCTTCAATGAGGAGCCTATTTCACATGTGTGGTGGAGTTTTAAACTCAAAAATATTGTGATATTTTTATCTCTCCTCTCTCCTAGATCAAACCAAATCAAAAGGGAGCCAAACTAGGTCCAAATCTTGTCCAAATTCAGTCAAACTGAACCTAGAAAATTCTAGAAACTAGTTGGACTTGGTTAGAGGCCTCCCTCACCTATAAATAGATCCTTAGCCCTTTGTAAAAAAATATGAGAACTATACCATGCCAGTATTATACTAAAATAATAATATTTTCTATTATCCTCTAAAATCTAAAAATCCTCTACAATTTGAAGAGATTGGAGCTTCTCTCTCTCTCTTCAATCTTCCTTGGAGACTTCATCAACATACCAAACCAATTGATTGGTTTGGGGCCTCTACTTTGATAAAAGAATCAAGCAATCTAGGAGGTAAATTGTGGTTTATGGTCTTTTTTCTTTAATCTCCAAATGTTTCTCTCTTCTCAACCCCTCTCAAGCTTGAGAAGCATTCAATTGAATGGCTTTTTAATACAATTGAAGTTCTTTAATGAATTGTGGTGATAAAACACATAAATTTTCATTTATGCTTAAATTAAATGTTTTTTTAAAAGCATGTCTCTCTCTCCCCCAAAGAATGGTCATTCCTATGACCTATTCTATATTCAAATGAAGCTTCTCATGAAGCAATTCTCTAATCTAAAAGTAATTTCTATGCTTGTCAAATTAGAGGCCAAATAAGTGGCTTTTTAATGCTTTTATGCTATTTAATTTATGGAAAAATTAAGAACCAAGTCCATAATTGGATATTGATCCAATTAATAGTTATTCTAATCATAGGGATATTACTAAACTTTATGCTTTCAAATTATTGAGAATTATCAGTAATAGCAGTGGAGCTATGGTAAAATTTTTGAAAAATTAACACATAGATCATTTGAAAAAAGGACTTCCTACCATATTCTAGGATTAATCATCCTAGATTAATTGAATGATTCTCATTATAAACATGAAAAATTTAATTTTTATGTTTATGCATAAATAGTTAATTAGGAAAAAGAGGAATTTCTAGTAATCTATTTTTATGTTAAAAGAGTAATCACCAAACCATGACAATGGAAATCCATGTATTCCAATGAAGCAAGAGAAAAATTGGGATGCTAAAATAATGTATATTTTACTTAAAAATTAAAGAAGAATTTTAGTTAAAGTTATCTTTTTGCATAGATAAATTTAAATGATGAAAGAGGAATTCCCACCATATTGGAATTCCATCATTTAGATTGGAAAAGATAGATTCCTAGTATATTGGAATTAATGAGTATTTTAATTAAATTTAAAGATAAAATTTAAATAAATTTATTTTATTTACGAGAAATATTTAAATTTTAAAAGAGGAATCCCTATGACATTTGGAATTCCATCATTTAGATGGAAAAAGAGAAATTCCTAGCATATTGAATTAATGGGTATTTTATTTTAGATGAAATTACTTTATGAGAAATATTTGATGATAAAAGAGGAATACCCATGACATTGGAATGCAATTAATTAAATGCAAAAAGAGGAATTCTCATGATACTTGAGATCCAAGAAATTAAATGAGAAGAAGAGGAATTTTTAGTATAATTCAATTTATGATTATTTATCAAAAGTGGAAATATGGGTAGATTGATTTCTGTAAATCCCATGAATTCTTTTATTCAAAAGAGGAATATTGAATATAATTCAATTGAGAAATTGAGAATGAATATGGAAATAGTCGTCGAGAAAAAGAACCTTTAATTAGGCCAAGAATTGGCAGAAATTTAGAAAAAGTTCCATTATCGGGATCAACCTAGAAAAAGCTATTAAACGGGAATAGCATGTGAATGGATGAGATAAGGTGAAAATAGGATGCGATAAGATGTGTATGGGATGTGATAGAATGTGAATGGATGTGATAAGAGGTGTATGGGATGCGATAGAATGTGAATGGATGTGATAAAATGTGTAAGGGATGTGATAGAATGTGAATGGATGTGATAAGATGTGTAGGGGATGTGATAGGATGTGATAAGATGAAAATAGGATGTGATAAGATGTGATGTAATGAGAATGAATATGGATGTATATGTGAAAGAATTAATGTGGATGTGTATGTGGAAGAATGGATGTGGATGTGTATGTGGAAGAATGGATGCGGATGTGTATGTGGAAGAATGGATGCGGATGTGTATGTGAAAGGATGTGATGTCAATGATGTGAGTGAATGAGATGTGAATGAATGAGATGTGATGTGATGTGAATCGGGATAAGAATGAATGAGATGAGATGTGAAATGAATGAGATGTGATGTGATGTGAAATGAATGAGGCATGATGGGATGTGAATATGGGTTGATGTGAGTGGATGAGATGTGATGAGAATAAATGAGGAAAGATGTGATGAGATGGAAAATGATATGATTGGATGAGAATGGATATACATATGAATTGGATATGGATTAAGTAATGTGGACGGATGTGGAACAATGTGAAAGACGAGAGTTCATTATAGGAATTGTATTTATGACCTGTTTTTAAATGACTGTTTTATGTCAAAAATGTTAGGGAAGCATTTTGACCGTCTTGTGAATGAGGTCATGGAGACCTAGCTAATAAAGTTGCAACGTAGCAAGGTCTCGACCGAGGTCTTGACCAGCCTCGATTCGATTCAAATGGTGAGCTTCCGGTACGGTGGATGAGGGACCAAGGAAGCGGCCTATGAGTGAAGCGCTAGGTGACATGCGAAGGATCCTAGAGGGTGCTGACCATACGGTGCTCGGGCTCTGGGTCGTCGAAGATACACACACGTGCATCGGGGAAGATATTGGAACAAGGAGTAAGAGTTGTTTTCTGAAACCGGGCATGGATCTGGTTGATTAACCTTGCTGGTCCTCAATGGATGAGTCCATGGCTCTTTTATATGGATCTGCTGGTTGATCTTGCTGATCTTCAACGGAGATTCCATCTCTAGATTTTTATAAGTGAATATATTGTCGGGTACTATGAGCTAGGAACTATCGAAAAGGCCCCTAAGGGACAAGAAGTGAGCATTTAGGTTGCCAATGATGCCATAGGTACACCGATGAAGGAATGATTGAAAATTAGGATTCAACCGGATATTTTGGAGGATTATGATACAGTGACATTATGGTTTCATTAAATGATAGTTTTAAAGATAGCTGAATATGTGAAAAAAGACAATTTCATATTAGGTGTGTAAGTGGTGTGATTGGCGTTAAATTTGCATTAATATCCAGCTAGGGGGCCTAGGAACTCTTTTCCGTGGTACTCGGGACATAACCTAACCAAATTCCTAATTGGATCCCATCACTACAGTGGTTGGCTAACCCATGGGACTGGATGGGGCTGGACCGATGGATCCGTAAAATGAGACTCAATTCTTTTATAGTACGATAGATGAAGTAAATCCCGAACGGTAATTGTTTTATGGAAAAAGAATCAACGGGTGTGCCTCTTGATGGGAAAAAAAGCGTTGGTTTCTATGATCCGAGTGCAAGTTTCTTCCTTGATCTGACCAAGTGACTCGCAAGTTCGGTCGGATTAGTTTGGTCAGTAATGACCCTGGCTACATTAGAGTACAAATATCCTGGAGGAATCGCACGTGCTTTCCGGTAGAGGAAAGTTTTTATGGGTTCAGTTTTTGAAGAACCAAGGGATTAGTCTTTTGACCGGATATCCGTGGGCGAGGCCCCGAGTGAAGGATCTTGGCCCATGCAATAAGTGCTACTTCCACTGCTAGCACCCCCGAATTCGTTGCGCAGAGGGGGTAGGGATCTTTCATGGGCTTTGCCAACACAGTTGGTGGACCCTCTCTTTATGCCCATCAAAAGAAGGTTCACCATAGCAAAATTTGCACCTATGCTAGATTAGGAAGAGCTTATGCCAATGGCAGGGGAAGGAACCTTGTGGGAGAACATGGCTGTTATTACAAAGTAGGAAGAACAGTAACACGAGGAGGGTATTTAAAAATAAAGATAGACAAGGCCAACTTGAAGATTGAAGATTTTGGCATATGACCTGAATGATGCAAGGAATTTTTGATAATATAGGAGTATGGACACAACTACATGTGGGCTTTGCTAACATAGTGGGTGTCCCTTCTCTTTATGCCCATCGAAAGAAGGTTCACCCAGCAGAGTTTCATTAGGAGAAATATGGACTCTCCAGTTTGCCCCTTAAGAAGTGAATAAAAAAAGATTATCCTGACCAATGAGAGAGCTGGGATTCTAGATCCATGTAACATGGATCTTTTTGTCATATCTTTGCCCAAATCTATTAAGATAATAAAATAATAGAGTCCATATATTTAAAAAATAGAGAAATGTCAGATTTCATGTCATAAACTATTCTTTCATGTCAGATGTACCTTGTGGTCAGCACATGGAAGTTTGAAAACTGAATTTTATTTTTTTCCATTTTTTATGTTTAACTTTTTACTTTCCCTCCTTTTGCATTTCACTACCTTTTCATTTTTCCCCTTTTTTTGGCGGAATTCAATTTCACGATATCTTCTGCAACTCTAGTTCTTTCTTCACAAAAATTTACAGGTATATAGTTCTTTCTTCATAAAAATTTACAGGTATATTGTTCTCCACCATAGTTCTCTCCTCCTAAAATTTCATCTCATTTGGATAAAAACATCTGTGAGTTATGCCCATTTTCTCACATGAATTTTCTCTTCTCTGCACCACAGATAGCTATCTTGATGTGAAGTGGCATCAAATTCTTGTGAGTAATTATCATATGTTTAGGATTTGTCTATGTTTTGTCTTGATGTAAGTAATGATCATAGGTTTAGGATTTGTTTATGTTTTGTCTTGATGTGTTGCTATTTATTTTCACAGGAGCAAGGTTGTGAGCAACAAGGTTGTGTAAATCAAAACAGTAAGTTGCTGTTTATTTCTTGTTGTTTTAATCTTTATTTGTTGCTTACAATCTTCTTTGCATAGTATTGATTTGAAGTGGCATAAAATACCACAGTAATGATCATAGAATTAGGATTTGTTTATGTTTTGTCTTGATGTGTTGCTGTTTATTTTCACAGGAGCAACAAGGTTGTGAGTAGTAAGTTGCTATTTATTTCTTGTTGATTTAATCTTTATTTGTTGATTACAATCTTCTCTGCACAGTAATGATTTCAAGTAGCATAAAATACAACAGTAATGATCATAGGCTAAGGGTTTGTCTATGTTTTGTCTTGATGTGAGTAATGATCATAGGTTTAGGGTTTGTCTATGTTTTGTCTTGATGTGAGTAATGATCATAGGTTTAGGGTTTGTTAATGTTTTATCTTGATATGCTCATGTTTATTTTCATAGGAGCAACAAGATTGTGTAAATCAAAGCAGTACGTTGCTGTTTATTTCTTGTTGTTTTAATCTTTATTTGTTGCTTATAATCTAACATATATATTTAATAATCATGAAGTCTAGCTTTATTGATGAAGGTAACAAGAGAGATGATGAAGGTAACTGGATCCATGATCAGTACAGTAAGTTAAATTTGATTTTAATGCAACCAAGTACTCGTGGAAATTTCAAGGTCAAGCTCAAAGATGTCACAGACCCCAACAAGCAATGGAAAGGTAGAATCATAGAGTTCAGGAGATGCATAAATGATATGAGTACAATAACAGAGACTTTCATTCAACATGTTTATATGCACAAAGAGATTCGAGTGAATCATGATAACATAAGCCTAACAGTAAGTTTATATCTCTGCTTTGTGTTCTTGTGCTTTGAGTCCATTGTTATTAGATAGAGTTTTAATACAGCTTTATATCCATCCACTCTGCATGAATGGCAAAATGTAGAATGTATGACAACAAGAGTGCAAGCAAATTGGCATCTCAGAATGTTTACTTTTATGTTTTGTGTTCTTATGCTTTGAGTCCATGGTTATTAGATAGAGTTTTAATACAAGCATGTTTGTTGCTTGCAGCTTTATATCCATCCACTCTGCAGCATGAATAGCAGAATGTAGAATGCTTTACCGGAAAGCTAAATGTTTTACATGTAAAGATAGGTACCTTGATCTATGACAACAAGAGTGCGAACGAATCGGCATTTCATAATGTTTACTTTTATGATTTAGTGTATGATGTGGAGAGACATAGTTTGGAGTATATTCCACTACCACTGTTGTCTAGCAAGGAATGGTATAATCCTAGCTTAGACATGTCAGAAGCATGTAGAGTAAAGATAAAAACTGATGTTCATGCTATCATGAAACCATCCACAGGCTCTAGAGATGTGCATCTAAGTTGGTTTGAAGTTGTTTCTTTAAAAGTGTTGTAAATTTAAATTTTTATCATTTTCATAAAGTGTTGTGGTTTTTTAAGTCTACTGTGTTTTAAACCCTTTAATATGTAAGAAAATAATGATAAGTATAAGTAAGTATAATTGTAAATATAAATATAAGTATATATTTAAGTGAAAATAATAATATAATTAATTATGCTAGAAATATAAATATGTTTTTATGATTTGTTATATTTTAATGAAGTGTCATTAATTTTTAAGTCTATAGATATAAATTTAAAAATAAATATAACTTTAAGTATATATTTAAGTGCAAATAATAATATTTTAATGAAGTGTCATTAATTTTTAAGTCTATAGATATAAATTTAAAAATAAATATAACTTTAAGTATATATTTAAGTGCAAATAATAATATAAGTAACTATGTAAATAATATAATAATAATAATAATAATAATAATATATAACATGAAATAGAAGTATGATTTATTATTTATTATATTTTAATGAAGTGTCCTTTATTTACTAGAGTATAAACATAAGGTATAAAAATAAATATAAGTTTATAGATATTTGTAAGTAATATAATAAACACAAGTATAAATTTATTATAAATATTATAAATTTAAGTGTAAGTATAAATATGAGTATAAGTTACACATCAAACTCATTTATACTATCTATTCTCTAGCTCTCCCTTTGTGTGCTAGCTCTCCCCCCACTACCCATCATGGCCGCCTCCCTTGCTTTCATTGCGTGGATTAGCAGCACTCGCTATGCTCACCTTGGGAACCAAATCTACCCTAGGTTTTGCAAGAGTTTAGACCTCGAGGCTGTCATCTCCACCTTAGACCCAGACTCCACCTTACTAGCTGCATTTTGCGATGCAATCGACGACTTCACCTACTCTATCCCAAATTCCACCTTGAGTTGGATTCCTTTGGAGTTTATCTTCAACATGAAGTGTGGATCCAACCACAAGAAGGTGGTGAATAGAGCTCTCGCTCATGTTGGACAAGATTTCCACACTACTGTTGTCCCAACCTCCTATGAAGAGCACATCCCACTCGATCGCATTGAACGGGATATTGCTTTTGCTATTTACATCTTGAACTCTGATGTTCAACAAGAGCCAGAGGATGATGACATCTAGGATCTCCCTCTAGTGGAATACATAGACACAGAGCCAGAGGAGACCACTCTAGACCCTGTCATTGAGGCTGCAGAGAGCTCTCGCATGGCGCTTGCATCCATCTAGCCTAATGAAACCCAAAGTCACGATCTAGCACTAGCTTCATTGAGTGCCATCACCCATCGAAGGGGTGGAGTACCTCCTTATGCATGATGTGTTGGAGCTCTTGGACTTGAGGGAGGAGGAACTATATAGTATACTTGTGGGAGATGCGAGTGATGATATCTTGGACTTTGATTACCAAAGAAGCCCTACTATAAGTTGATGAGGTAGGGCGATATGATGAAAGTAGTGTAGATAATATCTCTGCTATCATTGCCGTCTAGAAGCAGGTTGAGGATGCAGCTCCTCAATGTGAGATCTTAAATGAAGAGTTCTAACACTTGAAGAATGAACTCTTCAGACCTTGACCACAGCATGTGACACCTGTGGTCCAACAGCCGGACGATGGCAGACCCATTCTACGAGCATATTTGGAGGCACCCTTGTAGAAGGAGCTTGACGACGCAGAAAAGGTATCTCCTTTTACCAGTTTCTCCTCATATTTAATATTTAGGGCCTTTAGGGTATGTAGACCCTACCTGTATGATACTATTCCCATCATAGGAGGCTAGGAAGTGCACTGTCCAAAGGCTTGCATGGGAAGCCCTGAATCTGCAAAAATAAAGGCTTCTTTCGCGAGACTTCAGAGAGTGCACTTCCTAGCCTCTGATGGGCATGGGATCATAAATGTGGAATATACATGCCCTAGAGGCCCTAAATATCAAATTTGGGGCCATTCTTTCGCGAGACTTCAGAGAGTACACTTCCTAGCCTCTGATGGGCATGGGATCATAAATGTGGAATATACATGCCCTAGAGGCCCTAAATATCAAATTTGGGGCCATTCTTTAAAAAAAACATCCTCTCCCATGCATTGCATGATTGATGCTGACATCAATTTTATTGGTTTGCAAGAAATTATGTATCTTGATGAATTTGCATCGAGGCAGAGTGGAAGATCTGGGGGCCTGTTATGTCTACATTATATGTGCATATACTAGGAGGCTAACCCACATTAGTCTTGTGAGCATGGGAGCATGGGAACAAGCTTTAGTGGAGCATGGGTTAGGCTAACCTTAACGGTTGAGGTTAGGGTCAAGCATCCAAGGGTCACACATGGAAAATGGAGAGTCAAGAGACACTTGAGGGCCCTCCTATATAATAGGGGCATGGGGCACGGTGAAGGGAGGTTCTTTTGATGGTATCTTGTGTAGAGGATTGTATCTACTCACCTACCATTTCACACTAGAGCTATATGTTGCTAGAATGATGTCATGTCTCTTTATGGTATGGGACATAAGGTATGAGGTACTTCATTGTAATTCATGTGTGCATCCCTTGGGCTAGGGGGTGGTTGGGTGGATGAGTTTATGCATGGTTTATGCATGACAATTATCTAGCGAGATCTTAGGGTTTTAATAGGTATCAGAACAATCTCTAGTTAATTGTTGTTGTTTTTTCTTTCTTATTCCATTTTTTAAAGCTTTTTTCAAAGTAAATTTTAATATTTACTAAATAAAAATGTTATTTTGTTGGTTTGTTTTGGTGAATACACATGTGGATCATCGATACGACAGTTGGAATGCATGTTTCTTCTATTCAATGGATGAATCGACGTTGCGGGAAAATTCCATGAGTTCAATGCTATTTTTTCTAACATTTTTTGGCTTAAAATAAGCATTTATGGAATTTTTACCAAAATACTGCACATTTTATTATAGATATTTATGGTAGAGTGAATTCCCTTAATTTCTATAATTTTTGGAAATTTTTTCTAATTATTTAAAAAAAATTAGAGCATTTTTATGAAAAAAAATATATTTTTAATGCATTTTGCGGGTTTTCCGCAGAGATGCTATTGCTTTTCTACCAATTTTCTGCTGAAATGCAATGTGGGGTAGCCAATTGATGCACTGAGTTCCCTTCTGTGTGTATGGGATTCTTTTCTCCTCTCAAAAAATTAAAATTTCTCCTATTTTTCTCTCCCACATGTGTGAACACCTCTTATAAAAGGCACATTTTGATTAATGTTAATCATAATTAAGATTTAATTATGCTTTAAAAATCAACTAAAGCTTAGTCCTCCTCTTTGTTAACAGAGAAGGAGGGGATGGAGAGAGAGAGAAAGTGAAATGGAGAAGAAGGGGAGGAGAGAGCAGAGAGAGGATTTCTCTTCTCCTCTCTCTCACACACGATTCGCAACGCGCCTCCATAGAAGGGGAGGGGGAGGAGGAGGAGGAGGAGGAGGAGGGAGGAGAGGGTTGCGCTGCAAGTAGCCGGGTGGAAAACACCACCCCCCCATAAAATCAAATTTGTTAAGCTTTAAAAAGTAAAGCTTAAATTAAAGCTTTAAATATATTAAAAAAAGAGTTTTTTTTTCAAATCTTTTAAAAAAAGCTTGGAACGAAAAAGAGAAAATAAGAGATTTGGAAAAAAAAATCTTCTTTGAAATTTTCTACTTTTTTTTTTCTCTTGGAGCCCTTTGGCTTTCCGATTTCCAGGAAACCTATTGACCTTCCGAATTCTGGGGATCTTTGGACCTTTCGGATTCCGAAAACTTTCGACCTTTCATATTCCGGTTTTTTTTTTGTCTTTTCATTTTCCTGAAACTGTTGGCTTTCCGTATTCCGGGAAGACCATTGGGATTCTGAAATTTTTGGACCGTTCGTATTCTAATGCGTTTGGGGTAAGTTAAAAATTTTGAAAAATTCTTGAAAATTAGTGAAAAATTAGACAAAGGTTATTTTAAATTTTTGGAAAATGTGGGATTGGTGGCATGTGGTGTGTCCATTCGTGCGCCCGTGACCATTCAAATTCCTTTAAAAATTTATTTTTTTTGCCCAAAAAATTAGAGAACCCATTAAAATTGTAAATTTTTATTGGATTTGAGGATTGTCGGGTGGAATTGGAAATTTCATGAACGTTGGGATTCTCAAGAGAAATAAGGAATATTTTAGAAATTGTTTTTAAAAATCCTAAAAATTGACATTTTTAAAATATCAATGGTATTTTAGCAAATCTAATTACTAAAAATTTTCTGAAAAAATATAGGTTTGGAATGTTATAAGATAGGTTTGGTGGAATTCAAAATTAACGTATTTTAAGGCCCCAAAAAATTAGGAAAAGTGTGTCTCACCTTTGACACTTATCCATGATAATTTATTTTGCACTTATTTAAGTGTGGTCTATTCTTAATTTCCTAAGCCTAAGACAAATTCTATCATATGGGTTAGTTGATCTGTTTGTTTTGGTGGATTTTATTGGATGGTTTCCAAGTTTTATATGGACTCATCATGTTCTACCTAGATCACTTGCATCTAGGGTTTTTTAACGAGTGCTACACACATGTGTTTCACTTTCTTACTTTGGAGTTTTGCTTGAACAACACCACATTCATATACTCCGGATTGATGAGTTGACCATCAATTTTAATGCTTCTTTTGGCATGATTAATGACCATTAGATGGAATGCATTGATTTTTATCAATTATGGTTTTCATGGATTCGAGGTGCTTCTATGCTTCTATCCATGGTTTTATGAGAATCTTTTGGATAATATCGTGTGCTTTGAAGGTAGCGTTTGCCTTTGTTTTTACACATAATTTTGGAGTATGTTCCTTGTACTATTGTACATATTCCAACATAGATACCTAGTTGCTTATGTATCTAGGTGAATTGCTATTTTTCTACCCCAACTTTGTTGTGTTTATTGGGTAGTTATCATTAGAAAGGCACCAATAATTCAAATTGTTTTTTAATGATGCACTCTGAAAGAGTTATTCCTTGATATGGTCTCAGGTATATAGAGACAGGTTTTAGTATGTGAAAGTCTGGGATAAGGCCATTTCATTCCTTTTATGCAGGATTTTATTCATATTTCCTAGACGGCATACTAGGGAGTTCCAAATTAGTAAGGTATGTATGGATGGTATCATGGTGGTATGCGACGCTAGAGATTCCTTACATATATTATCTTATCGGATAATTTGGGCTCAAGATTGTTGCCTTGCTTACATCACTTGGCATGTTGACCCTAACATTTAAAGATAATCTCATTTTTTGAATTCACTTGAACTTGTAGTGTAAGCATTCTCTAGATAAACTTCTTTTATCTATAACCAACATGTTTTGATGAGTGTAATCTCGTCGGCATTTTCACTTGTTGAAATCTCTTTCTTTAGAGTTCAACGAGTTTATCTTGTTGTGTTCGGATTTAGGAATTTTGGATTCTTCCTTTGTTGGCAATTTCTCTATTCCGTCCTTTAGGTGATTTATACAATCCACCTGATGGTTTACGGATGTACATATATGACTCATTGAGACGTTGATGACTCCCTATGTTGATATGGGTAACTCGGGACATCGATAATTGTAGATGTGGGTATGTCGGGCCGGCGTCGATAGATCCCTAGTTCCTACCATTATAATGCCATATCTTCCTACTTTATTCCAAATGGTTTACAACGAGGAAACTACTTTGAGTATGAGTTCCTCTGATCATCCGCAGTCTGATGGGCAAACAAAGCGTGTGAATCAGATTGTAGAGGATATGCTTCGTACATATGTCTCTAAAAAACCATCAAATTGGGAAAAGTATCTTCCAATGATGGAATTTGCATATAAAACATTTCTAAACATACGGATACGGTATTCCTACCATGGATACCTTTCATCTTTAAACAGGTATCGATGAGTTGAGGTTTTCTCAACTGGTTCCATGCATTGAAGGAAATTAGATTGTGACTAGACCACGTATCAAGAAATGCATTATAGAGCACTTTACCAGGGCTAGGTAATTGAATGAACATCCTTAGAAGTGTTATGTACTCCTGTGTAACTCCTTCAACTTCTCCCACAGACTTGCGCAGAATTAAGGATAGCTTCTCGTTGCTGCTGCTGTCTAATTTACCTTTCTTTAGTTTCGTTTTCTCCTTGGCTGCCTTCTTAGCATGTGTGACCCGTAAGGTTTTTTCGGTAAGAGGACCATAATACTTTTTGAATTTACTACCATTAAAGCCAATGGTTTTGACCTATTCAAGGGTTTTAATATGCATGGTACCTTGAGGTGTTATTTTGCAGACTCAAAATGGTCCTTTACCATTATACTTTAGTTTCTTTTTTTCGTTGTGGACTCCATACATAAGCACAAGGTCCCCTCATTGATTTTCTTGTCCTTGAGATTATTATCAAACCACTTTTTTGTTGATCCTTATCTCTTAACATGTTTTACACTGTAATTTTCCTTTATTCCCCCAATATTCAAGAATGAATAGCCGATCGGCCAACATGTTACCCTCAAGTCTCAGTCAACTACCACCCTAAAGCTAGATATCATGAATTCCCAATGTGTTACCACCTCAACCCCATATACCATATTAAATGGTGTGCAACCAATTACTACTTTGTAAGAGGTTCAGTACGCCCATAGAGTTGTGAGCTTGAATTCCCAATCATTGCATCGAGCTTCAACACTTTTTGTCAATATGGAAATGAGGACTTTGTTAGTGCTCTCAGCTTGACCATTTATTTTCCGGATAGTATGGAGTAGACTTGCAGTGTGAGATCATGAACATTGCAGTAAGATATTGGATGACATCATTTATAAAGTGTTTCCCTTGGTCACTCACCAGCTCAAAAGGACAACCAAAGAGGGTAATGATATTTTCATAAAGAAACTTAGCATAACCCCATCATCCACTTTTTGTGAAGCCCTTGCTTCAGCCCATTTTGTGACATAATCCATAGCTATTAAAATGTAAATTGCTTGGGTTCTACGTGAAGCCGAACTGATGGGCCCCACAAAATCAATGCCCCATTTCATAAAGGGTTCTAGAACTTTAATAAGGTGCAAGGGCGTCTGTCCACTAGCTACCCCTTGGTGTACTTGTTTAATGATGTAAAAGTATTCATCCTCCCATTGGGAGACATCTCAAAATGTCATCCTTAACTCTTATATAAAGAGTTCCAGCAATCAATTGGTAAGGTTCCACTCCTTTAAGCAACTTCCTTTACTAGATATTTCCTTAACTTTGTTACCTCTAGAAAACCATTAGCTAGAAAGTTAACAATTTTCTCAATCCACTCTAGTAAACCCTCAACTTTAAATAGTGTAGCATTCAGTAGATCATCATGTATTCCAGTTGGTGCTTCACCATTAAGTACACGAGATAGATGATCAGCCATGACATGTTTCTTGCCAAGCCATACCACCACTATGAAATCAAATATGAGAAAAATCAACAACCACCAAAGTGATTCTCCATGTCGAGAAAGATTTATTAACAAGGTATGGCAAGGCTTGATGATCATAGAAAACAAATGTATTAGCTAGAAGGTAATGTTGGAATTTCTTCATGGTATATACCATTCCTAAACCTTCACACTTTGTGGTGGTATAATTCATCTCAACCGCTTCTAGTCTTTTCAAACTTCTCACCATTGGTGCTTGCACTTGAGTCATCCAATGTGGACTCAAGTTCACTATAATCCATCCCCTTGGCATCAAAATGTAGAGCATGAATCGTTCTTAGTGGCACAACCTTAGGGAGCTCTTCACCATCAGGTGTAATCCATGTAGATACTCTAGTTCCCCAACTATCTATTGTAGCCATCATATCTATCCAGTTTAGTGGATCATCTTAGTGGCACAACCGTAGTAGGGAGCTCTTCACCATCAGGTGTAATCCACGTAGATACTCTAGTTCCCCAACTATCTATTGTAGCCATCATATCTATCTAGTTTAGATCATCTTTAGGCTCAATCGCTTGTTTTTTAGTATCCTTGGAGGGTGGGTCCTTCTCTACATCAATCTCTTCTCTACAAGTGTAGCAGTATTGCAATGAAGCTGAATTAGTAGTGGTGTCTGAATGATTTTCAAAGAGTCATCCACTACCCATAGGATATACGCAGCCAATCACAAGGTCAACCCTGATAATGGAATCATCAAATTGGAGATAGACATGGTTCTTAGACCAATCATGTACCATTTTTTCCTCTCTTATGAACGGGCATCCTAAGACCATTTCATAGGATTCGAGTTGTTTGGAAAAGTCCATAAAAATGAAGATATGTTTAACTCGATGTTTAAGAACCTTGATCTTTAGATCTCATAGCATCCCAATATAGTTCCGACAATTATTAAGACTCCTTTTCATTGAAAGAGCCAAATCAGCCTACGAACAGAATCAAACATCATCTCTTCCATCAACAAACCATTATTGACTGCAGCAACAATTGATCTATCAAGAAGAGGCAACCCTTCAAAATCATGTAGACATTTTCCATATTATTATATGAGGTCTTGCATGTGTAACAAAGCTTTATTCTTAGCTATAGAATGACAAATAACAACGTCAGTACACCTTCTCTGTAAGCCATGAAAAAACCATCCAAAAGTTTGGTAGAGATTTTATTCCAAAGCTATCCGGAGTTTCTAGTTCATCCAAATGCTCCTCTTCACCGCCGTCAACTCTTCCAATTGTTTCATTTTGATTTACATTAAAGTACTCCTTTAAATTAGCATAATTTTTTTTTCAAATGTAAGCCCTTGTTTGTGAACAATTATGGCCAGATACATGCATTGTATCCGAAATTCAAAGACGATGAACTTGGTTCAAACTTAAATATGCACACCTCCTAACCATCTTCAAAACTTCCTTTGAGAAAAAAAAACAAATACACAATTTTGTATTTTGCTTTTATAAACATTCTTAACTTCAAACTCACGATAAAATATTACTTTATCACATTTATTCTATCTTTAAAAAATTATTTTGCAAACAAAGTTTATGCAATAATTGAAAAGATGTTTTAGAACTATATAATATAAGCACTCAAAACTACTCTTTTATGCTGACCGTATAAGACTATATCTCAACATGTGACCCTACTCTCAGGAATAGACTCCACACAGTAGCTCACATGATATAATTATTAGAGAAATTTAAAATAGAAAAGTCTGTCGTCCTGCTAAAAAAGAGGTTTAGTAGATCTAACAAATTTGCTCCTACTCAACTTATTCCCTCTCTGATATTATTAAAGCCTACATATTAGCACCTTGCATCCTCAAAGCAAAATTTTCAAAAGACATCTCTTCCTCTAGTAGTGCATCTTTTAGAAGGTTATTTTTTCCAAGATTCAAAAAAGGGATACATACACAGAGGAGAGAGAGAGAGAGAGAGAGAGAGAGAGAGAGAGAGAGAGAGAGAGAGAGAGAGAGAGAGAGAGAGAGAGAGAGAGAATAAAACATAGAACTGAGAGTAATGAGATTGCAATTCAGATAGAACCTATTATCCTCTTGAAAACATGTTGAGAGAGAGAAAGAGAGAGCAAGAGAATGTAGATAGAAAGAGAGATATAAAGATAATGAGAGAATAGAGAATTCATATAAAAAGGTGCTACATGTCTTTCATAATCCATCTCTACATCTATGTTTTTCGCTTCACCTATATGTTTGCCAGTAGAGTAGGCAAGCAAGATTTCATAGAGAAGTGAGAAGGCCAAAAAATGATATCTCTTTCCATTCTTGTGGTTTGAGCTCTATTAGAAATGAACTTCCAAGAGACCATAAGTTTGCTTTCAAATCCATGCTCTTATTCGAGCACAATTACACAGTGTACTTATTACAAACTTAGCAATTTACAATTTTCAACTTAGAAAAAAAATTTGCATGTTTTTTTGTATTACAACTGAGGAAAATGAATTGCGAGGAGGTTTAAACATAAATATCACCACGAAGAAGGCAAGCTAGAAATTTGTAATAGGATTTTTTACCTTGAACATGTACATCAATTTTCAAACTATGAACAAAATGTCATTACTCTCATGAAATCTCAAGGCAACTACCTTGGTTTCCAACATATGGCTCAGCTTTTTCATAATGGCATTGAGTCGATTAATAGATATCTTCAGACTCAATACTTCCAAGCCTAGAATATGTACTTACTCTTTTAAAGAATCCGCTTATTCTTTACATTCCCCTAGTACATCCACTAGACGTTAAAATACAAATTATATACATGATATTCCATTGAGAATGAAGTAGAACATGTGCTAAAAAAATTATTGATAGTTCTCAACTTGCATAATTTATTTCAATGAGAGAGAGAGAGAGAGAGAGAGTGAGTGAGTGAGATAGAGTATAGAACACACTTATACATAATCTCTCTATACTCTCTCTCACTCTCTCTTTAAGATATCTCTCTCTCTCTCTCTCTCTCTCTCTCTCTCTCTCTCTCTCTCTCTCTCTCTCTTAGCCAACCTTACATATCACTATAATAAACTCTGTTTATGTGCGCACACCAAAGTAACATACAAAAATCATATCAACCTACACAATTATTTCAATGTGTGTGTGTGTGTGTGTGTGTGTGTGTGTGAGAGAGAGAGAGAGAGAGAGAGAGAGAGAGAGAGAGAGAGAGAGAGAATAGAACACACATTCTATTCTCTCTCTCTCTCTCTCTCTCTCTCTCTCTCAGATCACTTTAATAAATCAAAGCAATGTGGCCATAAAAATATTAAACACACAAAAATCATTTCTACATTCACATATACCATACCAATTATCAATTATCAACCATTCAATGAGAAAGAAAAAGAGATAAAAAGTATGTTTATGTATATTCTATTCTCTCTCTCTCTCTCTCTCTCTCTCTCTCTCTCTCTCTCTCTCTCTCAGCCAACCTTTATAAATTACTCTCTTTATTTGGGTACGCATAAAAAGACCATATCAATAAATGATTATCAACCTACATAATTTATTTCTATGAAAAAGAGAGAGAAAGAATGTGTGAGGAGGTTCTATTCTCCTCTCCTCTCTCTCTCTCTCTCTCTCTCTCTCTCTCTCTCTCTCTCTCTCTCTCTCTCTCTCTCTCTCTCTCTCTCATGCATATCTTACTAAAAATAAACTCTTTGGACGTGGGCGCACACATATTAACTGCAAACACACAAATACATAGAGAGAGAAATGGATACATATGAAGTTAACCTTGAAGTTATAACACTGCAAACAAGTCGTTAAATTTGGCATTAAGGTGGTGCTATAGGTGAGGGCCCAAGGGATGCCAAAAAACTCGACATGTAGCATGAGCAAAAGTCTTCTCTTTTTATATATAGTAAGAAGACACTCATATACGAACGTATCAATTTTAGGGGCCCATATGGTGCATGTGGCCTAGTCCACTCCCGCCATGTCTAGCCTTGCTTTTGACATACAATAAAAAATAGCGAGTTTGTGAAGGAGACTCCCATTCATGAATGTAACATACCCATCTCCACTAATAAAGAAATGTCCATGTAATAGATAAATTTGAGTTTTTACGGTATAAAAATCAATGATTTTATTATTTGAGTCATTTCTACTTAGAATCTTCAAATTTTGAGTCCAAATTTAGAATTTGCGTGTGATTTTACCCTAATATAGGATTTTACAGCATCCAAAACGGACACCGGATCAAGGTTATACGCAAATTTAAGTCATTTTAGTTAAAAAGCGACGACCTTTAAACCTTAATAAATGCACGACCGGGCGTCCAATTGACGAACAGTCTGAACCCCAATGACCAGGAGAACCTCAGTGTGTGGTAATAAACGTGTATCTTTTCCTTTTAAAATAATGACATAAAATTGTATGAAGTTACAAATTGTGTGATGTTGTATTCAATAAATTGCATTGAAATTGTTATCTTTAAAGAGTGTAAGTTTTTCTTGGCTTCAATGCTAACTCCGTTCCGTGCTTGTGTAGCCGGGCGACGTCGTTAGCAAAACCCGGGAATGGCCCAAGGTATCCCTCATACCATTGGGAGAATAAAGTTCGCCGATTGAGGCGAGAGATTATGATGCTGCCTGGCCCAGGCTAGTGCGGTGAATAAGCCCACCCTAGTGTGCAGACATCTGGAGCCTGAGAGGGCGACAGGCCGACCGGCTTGAGTCCTTGCCAGCGGTGGCCGACGATGAGGTGTATGGTTCCATAGGGTTTTGCCCAGCATGTAGAGGCTGGAAGGCCGAATTCTAGATCATCAGCAGAATAAAGGAAAAGAATAAGAGAGCCGGTTTGGCTTGTATGGAATTGATTCATGTATAAACTTTATCTATATATATCTTATCTTTGGCATGATTGTATTGTGTAAAAAGGCTGTTTTAACAAACCTTGTGAAAAGGGTCTTAATTAAGGAACATGTTTATTTATGTCAAACAGTGTGGTAGGATTAATTAGAAAACGAATTGACACGTGAGTAGGGTGAAAAGTGGGAGGATGGAATGCCCCGATGGCACCATCCTACGGATGGGTGGACCCGATTAGTCGGGTAGCTTTCTAACAGATTAAGTGAAAGCCCTATGCTAGATAATTAGGTTCTTGGGCAACTCTATTCTAGAAGACTAGGTCAGCGCGGCTGTGCCTTGCATGGATGAGGAAAAAAGCATTGTCTCTAGAAATCAAGTCTAGTAGTTGCCCAATTTATGATAAATTACCCTATGGGTGATTTGACTTTTAGAAGATCACACTTCCCCTGTGGGATAGGACTAGGTCTTACCTATGAATCGTATCCTTGAATCTCTACATGGTCAAGGTGTCGATAAATAGGAAATTTTCTCCAAGTTAAGACTTAGTGGACTATCTTAAGTGTTTCTCCTATTTTAGAAGGGGGGAACCTTACAATGAATCACTAGTACTGCACTTATATGCTATTGTGACATATCCCCCATCCATACACAATGTGCCCCTTTGTACATTATTGCCACGTTGCTAGAGGAGGAAGAGAGGAGATGCTAGGAGACAATGACACATGGCTCAGGGAAAAACATATGCTTAATAGAATAGATGAGCCATGAATGATGAAGTTTTTTAGGGATGCCAGCTAAAAACTGCAAAGATGCAAGGGAGAAGAGAGCTTGAGCTATTGCAAGCACACACACACTCACATAAACCCTAGAAAAGAACACACAAGGTGAGAGGCTGAAAATTATTCTTCTTCTTCACACAACAAACGAGGTATACAAAGAAGATAAAGTGACTAACACACATAATAGAATATATACAAGCGGTCCATAATGTGAACATGCTAAGTGAAGTAGGTAGGTGTGGACTAGTCAGTGTAGTCGAGCTGTAGAATCTCTGGCGAAGATATGTCGGTGCCAGCTACCAAACCTGCCACCAGTGATGTAAATGTTGATCGGTCATGCAGGCGCCTCGTGAGTGTGAGCTCATGTTGAGCTTGACATCTCAACACTCCCCCCTAAGCTCAACACTCTCCCTTAAGCTCAACTCCAGCTCATGAACTCCAAGCATATCTCAAAATCTGCGGAGCTTCTCAGCCCCAAGGTTTCGTGAAGATGTCAGCGATCTGATCCTATGTGCTAACGTAGGCCAAGTTGATTTTGCCTGCCCCAAGACTCTATCCCTGATAGAGTGGTAGTGTACCTCAATGTGTTTTGTCCGCGCATAAAATTGGGTTCTTGGCCAACTGTATACTACTAAAATTATCATAATATATGATAATCTTTCTCTCCACATGCAACCCCAAGCAGCTTGTGTAACCTAGCTACCTCACACGCTGCCACCACAGCTCCTCTGTACTCTACCTCGATACTCGACAAGGTAATTGTGGGCTGCTTCTTGCTACTCCATGTCACAGGCAGAGTATAGCTCCTCTGTACTCTACCTCGATACTCGACAAGGTAACTGTGGGCTGCTTCTTGCTACTCCATGTCACAGCAGCACTCCCCAATGAAAACATAAATCCACTGGTAGATCTCCTATCTGAGATGCTACCTTCCCACTTTGCATCTAAGCACCCATATAGCTCTAATGGTACACCTACTGCATAAAACAATGCATAATCAACAGTGGCCCTCAAATGCCAAAGTGTGCATCACACACTGTCAAGATGTGGTTTGCGTGGAACCTACATAAACTAGCTCTCTAAGACAATAGTGTAACTCGAATCTGGCCTGGTGATCGTGACATAGATCAAACTCCCCACAATCTTCTTGTACATAGTGGGATCCTCCAACACATAACCTGCATCCGCACTAAGCTTGCCATTTTGATCTAATGGCACCGAGATTAACTTACAATCAGTCGTCACATACTTGGACAATATGTCCAATACATACTATCTCTGTGATAGCCAAATACCATCAGGTGTGCAAATGACCTCAATTCCCAAAAAGTAAATCTCCCAAATCCTTCATCTCAAACTTCTTTTTTAGAAGACTTCTCACATACTCAATCTCAACCAAGTTGTCACCCCCAACAATAAGATCATAGATGGTCATGATCACAATACAAAGAGTGATCTGCATGTGCCATATGAAAACCAATAGTGACAAGATACTCAACAATCTTGTCATGCCATGCTCATGAAGCTTGCTTCAGCCCATACAAAGCCTTATGAAGCTTACATACATACTCTGAGTGACCTGTATCCTCAAAACCAACAAGTGGCTGATCCATATGCACTTCTTCTTGCAAGTCACCATGCAAGAACACATTTTTTACATCCATCTGATGCAAAAACCAACCTTTAGTGGCAACCACTGCAATTACAACTCTCACAGTTTCCATCTTTGCAACCGGTGCAAATGTCTCCTCATAAATCAATCCCATGTGTCTGTGCATATCCTTTGGCTACCAATCTAGCCTTGTACCTGCTTATGCTACCATCACTATTATGTTTCACCATATACACCCACTTACAACCAATAGCTTTCTTGCCTTCAGGCAATGACAGCAAATTCCAAGTCTCATTTCCATACAATGCATCCATCTCCTCATCCATAGCTTTCTCCCAACACACATTTCCAATAGTCTCATCAAAACATGTGGGTTCTATAGCCTGCACAACTTTTGCCATATAAGCATAGTGATGCACCACATAACCATCATAAGTCAACCTCTGCACATGGTTTTTGACTCTTTCAGATCTTCGTAACTTTGCATTCATGGCCTCCATAGCCTTCTTCACACCAGGTGTCCTCAGTGCTGGAATCCCAAGCTCCTCATCAAGGCTCATCTCCGAGCCACTAGACTCTCCATCAACAAGAGAATGCCCTATAGAAATATCCGGCATACCAAGGGGCTCAGCCACTTTCTCTTTGCCTTTATGTGATGCAACAACTACATTTCCAGGACTGGTATTATGACACAGCCTGTTACTCCATGATCTATCAATAGAACCATTGGATGAGAACTCTCCTGGTCCACTTAATGACTATGATTGTTGACTTGCATTCTGTGTAACCATGTTTCCACTTACATCAGCCCCAACAATATCTTTTTCAATAGCATACCAGCTACTCATCTCATGAAATACAATATCCCTGCTTACCCTCAATTCACGTGTAGTAGTAGGATTATAGCATCTATATCCCTTTTACTCAAGGGAATACCCAATAAACACACATTTTTCTGCCTTTGGATCCAGCTTAGTACACAACTCACCTGGCACATGCACATATGCAATACAACCAAAAAATTTCAAGTGAGACAAATAAGGTTTCTTGCCAATAAACTTCTCCTCTGGCGTCACATCATGTATGGCTGTAATAGGAGTCCTATTCATAATATAAACTTCTGTAGATACAGCCTCATCCCAATAGCCATGTGGCATATTCTTCTCTTCCATCAATGCTCGTGCTATCTCTGCAATGTGCCTATTTTTCCACTCAGCAACTCTATTTTGCTGCGAAGTGTATCTACATGTAAATTGTCTCTAAATGCCATTCTTTCGTAAGAATTCAAAGAACTCATTGGAGAAGTATTCTTCCCCTCCATTTGACCTTAGGCACTTCACATGCTTTCCTATATGTTTTTCAGCCATCATCACTTTGAAATTCTGAAAATGAGTGAAAACTTCACTCTTCTCCTTCATGAAATACACCCACACTTTCCTCATGTGGTCATTAATGAATGTTACGTAGTACCTACAACCACCCATAGACATAGTCTTCACAGGACCCCATACATCTGAATGCACAACATCTAGTACATTCCTGCTCAAATTTTTGTCATGTGGAAATACATGCTTTGTTTGCTTTCCAAATTGACATGCTTCACATACTTTCTACATACCTTCAATCTTAAACTTAGGCAGCCATGCCACAATTTCTTTAGTCTGCATAGACTTTATTCTTTGCACATTTACATGCCCAATTCTATTATGCCAAATATTTATATTTGCAACAACTCCTGGACCATTTGCAAACATTGCAACACTCACTTCAGGGATATTTACATTCAATGTAAACATTTTGCCCACTCTGTTGCCTTTTGCAACCAACCTGCACTTATCTTTAAAGTCTTCTACATAATAGCCATCAAGGTTAAACCAGACCTGCAAACCCTGCTCAATCATCTGGCCAATTGAAACTAGATTCTTTGTAATGTTTGAAACATGAAGTACATCTGCAAGGTACTTCACCTTACCATCCTGCATAGACAATGGCACATCTCCAACATGGGTAATCGGATGAGCAGTGTCATCCCCTGTTTCAACAAAACCTGGTCTTTCAAGATTTTTTATTTCCTTAAACCACTCGCCACCATGACTTGTCATGTGGTTCGAAGCACCTGAATTAACATACCATACATCATCCTTACATGCTGCTACATCATTTCCAGACACAGCATTAACTACATGCTACTACATCATTTCTAGACATAGCTTTAACTACATGTTGTATACAATGGTACTATACTGCACCCAAACTATCACAACCAGTGACCTCAATTTGCATACATACACCCAATGGCAACTTTAAGACCTTTTTGCAATGCACACAATATCTGCACAACCAATAGCCCTTCCTGTAATTCAAAAAACAGAGTTCTACAGAGAATCGAAACTTACCCGCCGCAGTGCCCGTTGTTGTGAATGCCTGCGAACTGAAAAATGGAGGTTCAGACGCACCCGAAATGCGATTTTGGCCTGAAAATTTTATTGTCCAACGGATAGTATAGTTGCCCTATATCTCTACTCTTGCAAAGGAAACTCCTCAATCAGAGTTTGTTTGCCGATGCCTCCTAAAGAGCTTCCAACAAGTGTGTAGTAGCCAACACAAAGGGGAAAGAGTAGATGAAGTTCTTACCCTCATACTACTTCCTGTGCTTCTCTTGCTTGCCACTCAGCCCTTAGCATGAACCAAGCTCTAATAGCATGAAAAGATGCAGGGGAGAAGAGAGCTTGAGCTCTTGCAAGCACACACACACTCACACAAACCATATAAAAAAACACACAAGGTGAGAGGCTGAAAATTCTTCTTCTTCTTCTTCACACAACAAAAGAGGTCTACAAAGAAGATAAAGTGACTAACACACATAATAGAGTATATACAAGCAGTCCATAATGTCAACATGCTAAGTGGAGTGGGTAGGTGTGGACTAGTCAGTGTAGTCCAGTTGTAGAATCTCTGGCGACGATTTGTCAGGTGCCATCTACTAAACCCACCGATGTAAATGTCGATCGATCATGCAGGCACCTCATGAGTGTCAGCTCATGTTGAGCTTGACATCTCAACAAAAAACAAGGATGGGTGCCCAATGCATAAACTCCCTCATTTCATGGCCACTTTGCATTTGCTTATGAAATGCATGTGCAAAAATGCATGTACGCTTCCCCCTTGCAACCTATCTATGGCACCAATGGTACTCTTCCATTGTAGTGTACTTGTGGTGGACAAGGCCTAGGGTATCCCACTGGGTTTGGGTGACCCGCTCTTCTCTCTTCTAGCTGTCACACTGAGAAGAGCTAGTGCCATGTTACTATAAATGGTAACAACATCAGGATGGTAGTCTTAGTAGTTCGCACCCTCTTTTCCTATGTAATTACATAGGTTGTTTTCATGTTCACTTCTAGGTGGCCAAGTGTGAAAGACATTGACTTATAGTTCACAATAATTACTAAAGGCTCAAGGTGAACATGAGGCTAAGGCTCCAAGTGATCACCTTGTAGGGGAGGATCCATCATGTAGTAGAGGCTCTGTCATGGAAATTATGTGTTTATAGTTCCTTCCTTTCTTAGTTTACCTATATCTCTCTCATTGGGTAAAACACAACTTCTCCTAGTTTCACTTTTCTCTTATACTTCATCTTTGTAGTTTCAAAACCTACTTACAAGCTCATCTCTCATAGAGAATACCTACTTCACTTCCTTTGATGACTCCACTCCTCTCCACTCTAAAATGTAGCTCAAGCAAGAAGGATTGTTCTTTCACTCAAGAAACTACTACGTATACCTTCTCACACACATTGTTCTTGAGGAGAATGTAAGAGAGAGGGTGAGCTTAAGATTATTGTAAGCACACACACACATTGTTCTTGAGAAGAATGTAGGGGAGAGGGTGAGTTTTAGATTCTTATAAGCACACGCACGCGCGTGCGTGCACACACACACACACACACACACACACACACACAAGATTAGTCAAGCACACGAGAGATGGATGGCTGAATTTTCTTCTATTCTCTTATCTTCTCTATAACCATAACATGAAGTTAAGAGATTCTTGCAAGCACACACACACACACACACACACACACATTATTATTGAGAAGAATGCAAGGGAGAGGGTGAGCTTGAGATCCATATAAGCATGCACGCACACACACACACACACACACACACACACACACACAAGAATGCAGGGGAGAGGGTGAGCTTGAGATTCTTATAAGCACAAACACACACACACACACACAAGATTAGATAAGAACACGAGAGATGGATGATTGAATTTTTTTCTATTCTCTTCTCTTCTCTATAACCATAACATAAAGCTAAGAGTATATACTATAAAGGAAAGTACTCTACTACTAAAACATATAAGGTCTGTGAACCTGACTATATGATTTGGTTCTATATATTTTACATAACTCTAGTGAATCAAAGTGATTATCTCACAGCCTATAAACCATTGGTGGTATGTCACCCATAATCTCACCAACCATGCCAATGGCATAAGTGTGGAGCTGTCATCCTAGCATGTCATTCATATCCGCACTAGTTGAGCTTGATATCTTAACCCCCCCTCTCAATCTCAAGTCCATACCATGCACTCCAAGTAAGCTCATGAGGAGCTCTATGCCTTTGTGAAGATATCGTTACATGATTCTATGACGAACCAAATCCACATCACTTGCTACTAGAACCTTCTCCCTCACAAAATGATAATGCACTTCATCCTAGCATGATATACTAGGTTACTAGCCAACTGTATCATGCTACTCATGTTGTCACAATAAATGACAGCTGCCCTATCCATAGGCTCACCCATATCTGCAAGTAGCTTCTACAACCAAGGTGATGCTGCCATAAGCCTTTGTCTTTCTTAACCATATTCTTGAAGTTTTGAAAGTATATAAATACTTTACTTTTCTCATTCATGAAGTATACCCACACCTTTCTAGTGTGATCATTAATGAAAAATACATAATAGTGGCATTCTTTGATTGATGATGTCTTGTTGGTTCCCAAACATAAAAATGCACCACATTCAAATGTCTTTGATGCATGAACTTTCATACTTGGAAGTTGTTCTTATCTAGCTTCTCACTCACAAACTAGGATAGACTCTATACATGATTACCTATAGTAACTTACTAAGCAATACTTATAGAAACTTCTACACTTATAACAAATCTACAATCTCTAACACAATCGCACCTCTTGTGATATTGTAGACCTATTATGTCATACTATCATTATATGTAAACTAGTTACTAAACATACATCCGCTAATAATTTACAAATCTCCTATTCTCTATGTAAAATGTCTTGCAATGAAAGTTATGCGACAACTACATACCAAATGAGAAATTGGGTATATGCAATCAAAATTGACACTTCTACAGAGTGCTTATAGAAAACTTGTGGAGCCAAAATGAGGCCCAAAATAGACTCAAATCTAAACTCTGAGAACAATAAGATCGTAAAGATCTTTCTTGCACAATATAATGCCTCTTTACTTCACTGGTAAAGGACAAAGCAAGATGTGATAGTGCACCTTACTATTGTTCTTCTTGATCTCTTAACTAGTAGCTACCCGTAGAGATTCACTTCCAAATTAAAAAGGAAAGAGATGGAGTTACCTTCCTCATTTATTTTTTCCTTTGCTTGCCTCTAGCTTTCCACTTGAGCTCTCTTTATGAACCAGCACTTTGATACCATGAGAAGAACGCAGGGGGAAGGTGAGCTTGAGCTCCTTGTAAGCAAACACACACACACAAGAGTAGACAAGCACAAGAGCGATGACTTAATGAATTTTCCTATATTCTCTTCTCTTCTCTATAACGATAACATAAAGATAAGAGTTCATACTATAAGGGAAAGTAATCTATTACTAAAACATACAAGTTTGGTCCATAGTGTAAACCTGACAATATGAGCTGGTGTTATAGTTATGCCATAACTCTAGCAAATCAAAGTGGCTGTCTCACAGGATATAAACCACTAATGGTATATTACCCATAATCTTGCCAACTATGCCATTGGCATAAGTGTGGAGTTATCACCCTAGTAAGCCATCCATATCTACACTAGTTGAGTTTGATATCTTAACAGATCTTTCACTCGAGAAACTACTGTGCACATTCTTACACACAACCATTAAATTTGAGCTAATACCATACTAGCTCACTCAATTCATGCGAATGAGAGCTTAAGAGGAACATCCAATAATAATGGGAGAAGTAAACAATTGAAATAGTTTCACAATGGATCATAGCATGAATCATCAATGAGTGGGAAACAATAAATTAGTTCATAGTTTAAGATAATGCATGTGTGGTCCTTCAAAAAATGGATTATATACAAAGGATGAGATAAGTTGTGTGCTTGGGCCAAAAAACCCACTCATACCTAAGTCTAAATCTCTACCTCTTTATCTTTTAGCCTAGGGAAATTATTATACTTAGTGCCCTCACATACTCCTAATACTACACATATTATACTTAGTGCCCTCACATACTCCTAATACTACACATATTAGACTAGTTGATGGATAAGGCCAAATTGGCTTCGCGTGATGTAATAAATCGGCTTCGCATCATGCAATTCAATTTTTCTTATTTGTCATTATTGTGAGAATGTGCTTTTGGTCAATGTAAGTGCCCAACCTATGTTAATTGTGTCAATTTTACAGTGTAAAGTTCTTTGGCACTCAACCCTTAATGTGATAGTGTCCATAAGCTTAAATCACCTTTTGAATATTGCCCAAACTTTGTCCATGTGCTGCTCTTAGCATCCCAGGCACATCATCATGACCATACATACTAGGACCAGATTTTACCCAGATTTGGTGGTTGATGAATCTTTGTTGATTTGACCATTAACCTATTATTTTCAGAAGATAAGTGATTTTATTCAAAGTTGTGCCTTAATGATGTTTGATGATGCAATTATAGGTACCACTATTGAACATTTACTAGCATTGATGAGTGGGTTGTTAACCCTTGCTAGATACCTCTATGGTGTCGATGTCAACCACCGTATTATTTTTACTTCTTTTGGGCCACAAGCGTCGAAAGGGCCAAAATTCACTAGAAAACCATGTATTATATATTTTACATGTATGCTCGCCACTTATCTATCAAAGGCACACCACGGGATCCTAGGTTGAGAGTGCTAGCTTTAGAAGAGGTGTTTACACTAGCTAGAGTGGCCAAATGAGCTCGAGGACAAGACTTTTAACTTTGCCACCCAAAATTGTGAACCCTAGAGGTCACCTACAAAACCTAAAATGTAACTCTCACCACTCATTTTATTATTTAACTAATAGAGTGCTCTTCTTCTCCATTCTCTTGCTCCTTGCCTAATCTAATTAGAGTTGTTATATGCTCATTGTGTATGTGTGAGAGAGAGATTAAGTGAGAGGAGGATCGAGCTTCCATTAGAGTATGGCGGCAACAACGATGGAGTGGAGCTCTCGGGTGCTCCAGCGATGTAGCAGCCACACGACAATCCCAACAACAACCAGCATTCAACGAGGTAAGTGACACACCCCTGCTTGCATTTTGTGCATTAAGCCATTGTAGATTGGCTTCTCGGTTGAGCTATTGTGCTCCCGAGTGCGATTTCCATTGTAAATTTGTGTTTATCATTATAATTTCTATTATTTTTAAAAATTTTGGTTTTTTGGTTTTTTGTATTTTTGCATTTTTTTTGCATTTTTACATTTTTGAAATGAAAAACAATCAAATGAGCATATAATGGAAAAAAATATTGTTAAATTAACCTTAGAATTGGCTTCATAGCATAGTTTTTATAGAATTGGCTTCATAGAGAAGGATTTGCAACACACAAAATTTTATATGTTTTTGCATTAGTGTAATTATATAGATTAATTATCCTTAATCATCTTTTTAATTTAGGACATCTTGACTAGCTGGCCCCATTTAATGTGTACAGCCTTTTAGGCCACTAGTCACAAAAATCTGAATCCTGACATTAACCAATTTTGGATAATTCGGGATGGGCTATCCGCATTCAATGCACGTAGGCTTTTAGGCAGGCCCACAACTCAAAGATTCTGAAAATACCCCTTTCGATAAAATAACAAATCAAAACTGTGAAAGTAAAAAACAAACAATGGAAAAAATCAAAAATCAAAAAAGGAGAAAAGGTAAAAGGTTCATGGCGATCAATGTTTTTTTTGGAAAAGTGTATGCATAAGTTTGCCTAATATATATTTTAGGCCATTGCGATCATTTTGATGCAACTTATGTAACACCCCAAAAGTTGCATTTTTCATAGTTAAGGAGCTTCTCGGAGCCAGCGCCTGTAGCGCTTGATTGACCTGAAAAAAGTACATCATTTTTTATGTGACGGGATAAGAAACACCAAAGACGTGTTTGGACAATCCAAAAAGTTTCCAAAAAAATACCAAAATTTTTCAAAAATTCTCAAACTTGTCCGAGGCATCTGTAGGACCTTCAAATACCCCATCCTCACATGCACCTTATGATCTAGGCACATTTTAGGGGCCAATTTAAAGGAAAGTGGGTTTATAGAGCTAGGTGCATACCAACTTACACTATGCTCAGGACCTTCAATCTCATAATCCAATTTAGCATTGTACAAGGACCTACGATAGAGGCCAGTGATACTTCGTTTGACTTCAAGTCAATGGAAGGATCCCCAATCCCAAGAAGTGAGAATGCTCACCAGGTCTCACCAGCTGGACAGCTACCAGTCTTTTTGACCACATAGCTAGCTACCTCAAAGGTTTGGCCTCACCACTACCTCTGAACTAAATCTTACTACATATCGACCACACGATGAAAGAGTTGAGGTAAACTCCAGAGAGACACCTAGTGTAATCTCATCATTACAAGCAAGGAGCATTCACGTTGATATCCCTATCCATACAACTCCTATTGCACCTACTGCAATTTATGACCAACGAATCACCCCTGCATAAGTGCTTATCCTTGATGGTAGAACATTATAAGAAGTGTAGGCACTAAAGACACTAATCCACATTGTTAGAGCAAAGGAAGAAGAGACTTTGTAATTGGCACACCAACTTTAGTAGCCCAAAACAAGTCCCAAGCTAGGACTGCATTGCGTCTACCTCAAGAAAAGAGCTACGTTTGCAAATCTTGGATCAACATCTTCTCACAGATGAGCGAGTATGATGCATCAACAGAGACTCTTGTGGATTTTACTACAGCCCAAGCTTATGGTATTAGTTGGGAAGGGATTGTCCAATCAATATCTGGGGCCGCAACAGAGAAGGAACAATTGCAGGGCATTTGTGATTACATACATAGGTCTTTGAACATAAAAGAATCCAAAGACCACCTACATAGGTCTTTGAACATAAAAGAATCCAAAGACCTATGGTGTAATTCGGAACGTCCAAAGCAAGAATGCCCATAATGAGCAAATGGTAACACCTCTTGTGAGAGCACAGTGGATCCTACTTTTGTGGTATCACCCGGCTACATGATGGACCAACCGACTGATGCTATTATTCCTCTAGGTTACACATGACTCCAAGAATCTATAAGCACAAACTTCACATTCCGATACCGTAGTAAAGAGACCATAGTAAAGAGGTACCAAACCAAGATGCTATTAGCATAATGCGGATTGGCATGCATATCAAGGTCGGTGCCCCAAATTAGGGATCCCGACCCCAAAAAGATGGTGTTCACATACCCGGGTGCCCATACAACAGTCACGTAAGGACCAAAGGGCTGACCGTCCCAATGTACGATTCACACTGTGTGACACGTGGACACCTATGCAGCCACTGACCCGGAAGGTACATGCGTACCTCATCTTTTGCCCACGTACAGGCACCATCCCTTTCCCCAAACTCATGCAGCCACAAACCATCGTGCTTTCACTGCACACCATCCTTTGTACCCCACTTTTCTCTCCCTTTCTTTGCACTCGTACCTCGTACCAGCCTCTATATAAACCCCCCAACACCACCATGGTCGACACCCCGACACCCTATGCTGTCCGTACTCCACACTCTGTGCAGAGACTGTACCTGACAATCCCTACCCGACACTCTGTGCGGGAATGTACCCGACATCCCTTTGTAGCCCTTCTCCTAGCAAGCCTTTTTAGCCCATCTCCAAGTAAGCTATGCAAAAATTTCATCATCTCACCCTTGTATTAAGTAGAGGGTGTCCTTAGCTACTCTCCTACCCCCTCCTCCCCCCCGTGTGAAAAGACTTAGGAGAACTCCCCCTATCTTCTTGTAGGTGCAACCTTTTGCACCAAATTCCAGTTTAAGGACACCTGTCCTCCCGCCATTTTCCGGTGACTTTAGTAAGGACTCTTTGGCTCTTAGATGTGGTTCCCACCTCTAAGAGTTTTATACTCATAAAGAGAGCAAATGAACTCTAATTTGTGATCTGACTGAGGTGTTGCATTTGTGTAGTGATGTGCGCTGTAAGAAGGTGAAGAGAATGGCTCCTCCACAAAGACGCCAAAATACCACCTCAAGAAGCGTGCATAACAGCGACCCCAGAGGGAATGCTCCGGATGCGACCCCATCTCTCCCTTTGGGAGTCCTACAAGGAATTAATGGCCAGGTTAGCTTGGTTATCATTTAAAAAAGAGGTTTTTGATTGAAATTTTAATATTAGCATTAATTAATTAAGAAAGAAGATACCACTATCCTTGCTTTGAAAAATACTAACATCCTTGTGATATTGTTGTTTTCTCAAGAAGGTGATGTTGTTTATCATATTCTATGGTTTGGTTTAGCAATTGTTATCTTGATTAAGTTAAAAAGTACCAGTACATCTTCTCCCTAACTTAATGCTGACCCCGTTTCCGTGTTGTGTAGTCGGGTGATGACATTAACGAGGCTCGGAGTTGGCCTAAGGTATCGCTCCTACCATTGTGAAGATGAGATTCATCAATTTAAGCAAGTATTATAATGCTACCTAGTTCTGCAGGCCCAGACTAGTGTGGTGAATAAGTCCACCCTAACATGTAGGCATCCCTCTGAGGAGCGGGAGGATCAAGTAATGGAGCCTGAGAGGGCGACAGGTTGGCTTGAGTCCTTTCCAGGCACCGGCGCCGCGGCTGATGAGGTGTATAGTCCCGTAGGGATTGCCCAGTCTATAGAGATTGGAAGGCCAAATTCTAGATCATCGACAGAATAAAGTAAAGGAATAAGAGAGCTTGGATTTTGCTACAAATAATTTTGAACGTTGTATCTATTTTTTTAAAAATCCCTTGTTTGTTAGTGGTGGTGTATCATTGTTAAAGGCTATTTAAACAAACAATGTGTGAGGCCATTAATTAAGGAACTTATCCATGTATGTCACACAGCAATGTCACAAGAGTATAGGAATGTCACCATTAAAAGCACTCTATGGGGGGCAAGAATGCTTATCCCCTCTAAATTTCTCTCAACCAACCTTAAGAGTTGAAGCCTCCAAAAAAATGGACTCTGGGCATAATATCCTATCATGTAACAAGGTCCAAGCCAACCACATGAATTTGAAGGGCCTAAGCCACTTCCATAATATAACAAGGTCTCATATGAAGAACTTTGACATTGTATATGCATTTCATATAGCCTCAACAAGCTGGCTACCACTAGAGTTACCCAAAGCCAATCACTAATATGCCATGCATCTGGCTCCACATTGGTCTTGAACCATACCACTTAACCCTGCATGCAACTTCATGGCATATCATGGATAATCCACATCTCTTGAACCATACCAATTAACCCTGCAACTTCATGGCATATCATGGATAATCCACATCTCTTGAACCATACCACTTAACCTTGCATGCAACTTTATGGCATATCATGGATCATCCACATCTCTTTGACCTCGCATTGGCTTCACCCACTCACGTGGATGATGTGAGGACATGGTCACCATTAGGAAGGGTGCTACGTTAATCACTGTGTACATTAACATGGTTGTACCCACTCGACCTACCATAAGGTGCTTTACCATCTTACTCGCTTGAACGAGAAGTTATCTTTTGTTGTGCAAGACGGGGCTGGAACATATAGAGCAGCCTTACCTTGAGCATAATATCAAATAGGAAAAGTCTGACTTTGTGTACATACTTTCTTAAGACTACTATTAGTGCAGACCAATTTTAACTTTGGTTGGCTAGTGTGAAAACTAGTCACTTCTATATTAAGTCAATTTTAATACTAAGAAATACATTCCCTTACAATAGAATACTATTAGTACAGACCAATTTTAACTTTGGTTGGCTAGTGTGAACACTAGTCACTTCTATATTAAGTCAATTTTAATACTAAGAAATACATTCCCTTACAATAGAATACTTTTGAGCACTATCCTTCTTCTCTATTCTTGCTTGCATGTATGCTATTGGATTCTTGAATGCTAGATGGTGCTTTCTTGAAATAGGTTTGCTTAGAGGGTACTTCCTTTTATTAGCTTCTTCTTCCCTCGCCTTTTGTGAGAGAGAACCATTGTGCAACAAAGGCCAATCCCCATTTGCCTCCATATAGGTAAAGAAAGGTCCTTCTTTACCCCCTTAGCAAAGGATAATTCCATTTTGAATGAGGACGGGATGAAAGTTACCGCACCGACATTAGGGAGTTGTACTACCTTTACCTCTCTCATTCTCTCTAGGAGAGAGAGTGTGGGGTGGGCTATATCCATCTGCATATCCTCCTATCTCCTTCTCCCACCCTCCCTCTCCCTCTCTCTTTCACTCTCCCACCCTCCATCTCTCTCCTTCTCCCACCCTCCCTCTCTCTCCTCTCCACCCTCTTGCCTCTCTCTCTCTCTCTCTCTCTCTCTCTCTCTCTCTCTCCTTGTCCCACCACCGCCCAGCCCACATCACCCTCTCTCTCCTTCTCCCACCCTCTTCCCTCCCCCTCTCTCTTCCCTCCCTTTCCCTTTCCCTTTCCCTCTCCCTCCCTCCCTCTCTTACTCTCTCTACCCTTGTCTCTCTTTGCTAACACTCTCTCTCTTTTCTATTAACATCGTCCATTTCTCTCCCTCCCTTTCATTCTACCACCCTGCGTCCCTCCCTTTCATTCTCCCACTCTCCCTCTATATCCTTCTCTTACCTCCTATCTTCCTTCCTTCTCTCGATCTCTATATCCTCGTCTCCCTCTCTATCCTTCTCTTACCTCTTATGACCCTTCCCTCTCTTGCTCTCTATATCCTCTCCCTCTCTATCCTTCTCTTACCTCTTATGCCCCTTTTCCCTCTCTCGCTCTCTATATCCTCCTCTCGCTCTCTCTCTCTATCCATCTCTTTGCTCACTCTCTCTATCCTTCTCTCTCTCTCTCTCTCTCTCTCTCTCTCCTCTCTCTCTATCCTTCTCTTGTCTCTCTCTCTCTCTCTCTCTCTCTCTCCTTCTCTCTCTCTATCCCTCTATCTCTATCCCCTTCTCTTTGCTCAATCTCACCTCCCTCTCTCTCTCTCTCTACCCTTCTCTTTGCTCTCTCTCTCTCTCTCTCTCTCTCTCTCTCTCTCTCTCTCTCCTTCTCTTTGCTAATTCTCTCTACCCTTCTCTCTTTTGTCTCTCTCTCTCTCTCTCTCTCTCTCTCTCTCTCTCTCTCTCTTATATCCTATCCTTCTCTCTCTCTATCCCTCTCTCTCTATCCCCTTCTCTTTGCTCTCTCTCTCTCTCTCTCTCTCTCTCTCTCTCTCTCTCTCTCTCTCTCTCTATACCCTTCTCTTTGCTCTGTGTGTGTGTGTGTGTGTGTGTGTGTGTGTGTGTGTGTAAGGTCCCTCCCAAGCCATGTATATGTCTCTTTTAATATAGATTTCAAGAAGGAAAGAGAGTGTACTTAGAGAATAAGGCTAGAAACATTAGGAAAGTGCTAGAATAAAAATATTAGCTCCAAAAATCCTACAAGAAATAAGAAGACAAGAATAGTTTTATTAAGAGATAAGTATCTCCAAAAATAGAAATTTGAATTTAGGTGATAGGAGGTCGTATTTAGAGTACTTTTATATATTTAGAGTCCATGCATACTAAAAATGTGAAAAAGTAATGCGTTTCTAAAGATGGCGCGTTTGCGGCTATATACAGATGTTTTTGCCTATTCTACTTGCGCTAGTTTGTAGACTAGATACTTTTCGGTTCTTTTGACTAGTTATACAACCTTATTCTGAGTTTTTATCAGAGAGTTATGGCCAAAACAATTTGCTGATTCTGTCAGGGTCTCTACACATGGAAAACTGTAAGAAGGTAGCAAGTAGCCTCAAGGTAATCCTAGAGCTTGAGATGTATATATCCCTTCATTCTTATTTAATATCTTAGAAAAGAAGGTTAGATTGCTATGGTCTTTCGAAGGAAGAGACCACAACTCCATAGCTTTTCTTTTAAAGAAAGAATAGTATGTCGTAGCCCTGCAAGAGAAGGCTATTTTGCCATAGATCTTCGAAAGAGAGAAAAGTCACAGTACGCGTAAGAGGAGATAAAGCTTGGGGATGATTGGATGATTTTAATCATAAGAGAAGGTATTAGAAGACTCTCTATTCCCATATGTCAAGTTCTAAAGCTCTTGTTAACGAGCAAAGGCAACGATAGGTATATATATATTTTGTTTTTCAATTATATATCATTCTTAGGGGTTGAGGTATGGCCCTGGATTCTCTATTAATTGTTAATAGTGATCTATTTGATTGATTTACTAGTTAATAGTGATCTATTTGATTGATTTACTAGTTAAAGTTTGTATTCTTTTAAACAACAGCATATGCCTTAATAAAGAATGTCTTATCACAATCTCAAGTTGAAATGCTAAAATCTTTGTGAAAAGGATTGTTTTCTTCAGAAGGTAACATGGATTCTAGTCCTATGGTTTAGTTGAGTAAATGGATTGTTATCTTGGTTAAATTAAGGTACAGGTATAACTCTCCTTGCCTTGAGTTGCCCCGTTCTTGTGCTTGTATAGCCGGACGGCGGAGACGTTAGTAAGGCCCGAAGTTGGCCCATGGTATCCCTCATACCATTGGGAGAATAAGGTTCGCCGATTGAGGCGAGTGATTGTGATGCTGCCTAGTTCTGAGGGCCCAGGCTAGTGCGGTGAATTAGCCCACACCCTAGTGATGAATAGACATCCCTCTGAGGGGCGGGAGGATCGAGTGATGGAGCCTGAGAGGGCGACAAGTCGGCTTGAGTTCTTGCTAGTGGCCGACGATGAGGTGTATGGTCTCGTAGGGTTTTTCCCAGCATGTAGAGGCTAGAAGGCCGAATTCTAGATCATCGGCAGTATAAAGGAAAAGAATAAGAGAGCCGATTTGGACTTGTATGGAATTGATTCATGTATAAACCTTTTTTATAAATCTTGTCTTTGGCATTATTGTACTGTGAAAAAAGGCTATTAACTTTGTGAAAAGGGCCTTAATTAAGGAACATGTTTATTTATGTCAAACAGTGTGGTAGGATTAATTAGAAAACAAATTGACGCGTGAGTAGGGTGGAAAGTGGGAGGATGGAATGCCCCGATGGCACCATCCTACAGACGGGTGGACCCGATTAGTCGGGTAGCTTTCCAACATATTAAGTGAAAGCCCTACGCTAGATAAATAGGTTCTCAGGCAATTCTATTCTAGAAGACTAGGCTAGCGATCGACTGTGCCTTGCATGGATGAGGAAAAAAGCGTTGTCTCTAGGAATCAAGACTAGTAGTTGCCCAAATTATGATCAATTACCCTATGGGTAATTTGATTTCTAGAAGACCACGCTCCCCCTGTAGGATAGAACTAGGTCTTACCTATGAATCGTATCCTTGAATCTCTGCATGGTCAAGGTGTCGATGTGAGTAGGAAATTTTTCCCAAGATAAGACTTAGTGGACTATCTTAAGTGTTTCCCCTATTTTGGAATGGGGGAACCTTACACTCTCTCTCAATCCTTTTTTTTGCTCACTCTCTCTATCTTTCCTCTCTACCCTTCTCTCTCAATCTTTCAGTCCCTTTCTTTGCTCACTCTCTTTATTCTCCCTGTCTCTCTTCCCTTCTCTTTGCTCTCCCTCCCTCCCTCTCTTTCTCTCTTACTCACTCTTTCTGTCCTTGTCTTTGATCACTCTCTCTATATTTCTTTCTCATTTCTCAACAAAGCTTACTTAACTCATGTTTTGCATACAAATCCTCAAGTCTACAAATGCTTCACTACCTTATTCATCCACACAATACAGAAAATGTCGATTCTTTATTGGTTTGTATATATATAAACATTGTTGCAGAGGGGAATGATGTCTTATTGCAAAACCCCAACATGCATTGCTCTCGCCCTCTTTCTCTCTTTTTTAATATGAAAAATAAGATCATGACACAATCATAAACAATTGCTACAAATAAGATCATGACCCAATCACTTGAATATTCACAAATAAATACATTTACTGCACTACAATGAAATCTTCATCAAGACACCCTCCACTACATCCTCTTTGGGATCAATACAAACAATGGTCAAGCCTAATTTTTGTGCTACCATAGCACAATCTCCACATCCAGCATAAAGCTTTACTAACACTTGCCCTTGCTTTACATGATGGCTCAACAAGCTATCCCAAAAGTCATATTCATACCTAATTTTTGTGCTACCATAACATAATCTCCACATCCAGCATAAAGCTCTACTAACACTTGTCCTTGCTTTACATGACGGCTCAACAAGCTATCCCAAAAGTTATATTCACGCTGAGATCCACCTGCAAAGAAAACATCTCTCTTAATCCCACCCAAAAATGTAAGGCCCTTATTTAGGAGCACATGAAGAGTTAACTCCATACCTCGCCATCTTGTCTCGTCTAGGCCTCTGGCCTAGTGCATCACGTTGCAAGGATCAATGATATAATCAGGTGAGAAAGGTTATGTATGGTTTTTTCCAACTATGCTCATGAAGGTAGTAGATGAGAGTATGTATCTACACAAGAGTATGAGATGATTTTTTGTAGTAAAAAGTGGTGCTCAATAGCAACCTATATGGTTAGTGTTGCTTACCTCTTGTCCAAAGACCCTTTTAATCTGCGTTGCACATCACATTCACCAAGGTGTCCAAGGAGAATCCAGAATGCTCGACGTGAGCTATAATGGTTGCCACTTGATACACAGTACTGATGACAATAATAGAGCCATTATCATCTAAGATGGTCTCATAAATCTGAAGCAATGCGTGCTCCTCTCCATCTACGTGGCATTAATTAGAATGACACACAAAAAACATAAGCATGACAAGAAATCCTCAAACTATGCTTAAATCAAGATTTTTAAGAAAATCAAGAACCATACCTCTTCTTCTTCTTCTCAAACCATGCTTAAATCAAGATTTTCAAAAAGATCAAGAAAATCAAGAACCATACCTCTTCTTCTTCTTCTTTGAAATTTTTGCAAGAAGTGAAAGAAAAAAGAAAGAAGAAGAAGACGGATCAAAGGCTTGGCTCTGATACCAATGCAAGAAAGAGATTATGGTAAGGAAAGGAGATGCACTCAAAGTGGAGTACCACACATATGCACTCAATGGGAGTACCACGCATATGCACTCAATGGGAGTACCACCATAGCCAAGAGCTTGGGCTCAAGATTTGTATTAAGTTTGTAATAAAAAGGTAATTTTCCATCTTGCAATCACTTATATAGGCCCATGGTGTGTTCACATGGCCTTATTGTCTATTATTTATTTACATGTTCAGGTGCCCATGGCTAATTGCCCAATTAATGTGTTCCCTTTCTTTACACCTTGGGTTTTGTGAACCATATTGGTGACTTGTTCACTCTTCCCATCCAACCAACTTGTTTTTTTCTCAAGAAACTCCCCCAAATTTGAAAGTAGACCCTTTGACCTTGTACTGATGCTCTCCTTGTTCATCAGAATAGGCTCAATGATCACCATATTAATGGCCAATTACTAGGAAGTTTTGGCTCCATCCCTAGCACATTTTGTAACTCCTACTTGTGATGCTGCTAGAGAGTGCACAATCCATCTTCTAGTGATATATTCCCTTACAATAGTAGCATTGGAATCCTATTGGTCTTCCTTGTCCTTATGGATATGAAAAATATAGTTCCCCTAGTTTTTCACTCCCACTTGGTGCACCGGGATGGACAGCTATGATGATGCCTCTAAGATTGCTTTGATTGTGCTACTACTACTACTACTACCTAACCTTGGCATTATAATAACAAGCATTTGTAGAATGTGTAGTTGTGCCATAGATAGCACAAAACTTGGTGAGCTTGTAGTCCTCCTTATTGTGATCCTGATTGATTACTTGGTGCACCAAATATTTGGGTGGACTTCTAAACTTCATGCAGCACCGCCACCACTGGTTATCTTGGACAAAGGCTACCAAAACTAATCCTTATCAGTACCACCACCAATTATCTTGGACTATATGGCCCGATCATCCAAATGCTATTGTAATAGACGTCATACCTAGGCATCCACACGATTAATCAAGGTTGTGTCATTCTAGCTATGTTATTAATTATATTAATGATGACTTGCACAATTAAGTGTGTCTAATCTATGTTCATGGTTCGGACAACACACCGGGTGCACTAGGTATTAGCTAAGAATATAACCCATGATAGTAATTTATAGTTTTTGGTTCATGCCTTGATCGTAGCTTCCTTATTATAGTTTTAGTTGTTGCCATATATATATAGGCAGTGATGTGTGTGAACACACTTAGGACCGCCAGGGCACTTTTTCCCTCTTTAGGAGGTTTTTTCCCCCAGCTTGTATATACGCCCATCACTCTAGGGCTAACTTATCTTTTGTACATTGACACAATCTAATACACTTTGTGTTGTGTGCATTCTTGCTTCTTCTTTTCCAAGCTTTGTGTGCTTTCCTGCAACCCTAATTCCAACAATTGGTATCAGAGCAGGCATTGACTCCTAGGGCTACACCGCCAGCACCCTCCGACTCACGTTCTCCGATTGAGGTGAGCTTTCACGAGCGCTTGCAGGTCCCTATACTCTGCAAATATGCTCGTAGGGCTTTGTGTTCTCAGAAATCGCATCTGAGGTTGTTTCAGGCTCCGTTTTTGCATTTCAAGTTCTGCACAGGTGTTTTCGTCATTTTGTGCAGAAATTTCGACAGTGTAGTTTTCTGCAAAACAGGCATACGTATTCTATTGTGGATCGTGCTACATAGCACGAGTTGTTCTCTGTTCAGTCTTTGCTTCATTACAGGTAGCTTTTGCATCAGTTTTAGTCAGTGGCCATGGCTGATAACAACAATGATGTATTTCGCATGTTGTCTGCTGAAGACAAACTGGATGGAGACAGCAACTACCCACTTTGGGCATATATGATGCAGCATGTTTTGGTTGCAAAAGGAGTGTGGAACATTGTGCAGGGTATGGTGGATGTACATCCAGGTTCTTTGGATGTAGGATCTATTGAGGATGTTGCAAGTTCTAGCAGCTCTACTGTTGCTGCTGTTTTACCCACTGCTGAACAAGCTCGTTGGGATGGTAAAGATGTGCAGGCTCATGCCTTGATTGCACTTTCTGTCAAACGTAACATCACCCCACATATTCGTTCAACTAAAACAGCAAAACAGGCTTGGGATATTCTAGCTGGTTTTTGTATGCAGGTCGTAAACGAGGCAAAAATCTCTTACCTGCGTAAAGAGCTAGAATTGAAGATTATGCAGGAAGATGAAGACATGAATGTTTTTCTTGCTAAGATTAAAGATCTCAAAGAACAGTTGATTTCTGCAGGTGAGATTATTCCTGATCATTCTCTTGTGTTGACTGTTCTTAATGCTTTACCTGAGACATATCAGACTTTTGCTTCCACGTGGAGACTTCTTACTGAGGACAGACCTGATGCTGTCAAGTATGATACTTTAGTCAACAAGCTCTTGCAACAAGAAGCGCAGTCTAGGCAAAACAGGGCTAGGCAGCGTGCAATTGATCAAGCATTTATTGCTGCCCAGCACAACAGAGAAGAAGTGGTAAGGCAGTCCCTTCCACTGTTTCTTCTGCTATTAGTAGGTCTGCAACTTCTTCTCCTTCCACAGGTAGCAACAATAAGTCTGAGAAGGCTCTTAATAAAGGCAAGAAGAAGACTAGGTGCAACTATTATAAGGCAAATGATCATGTCATTAAGAATTGCCCTAAGCTAAAGGCTAAAGAGGCAAAGAAGAAAGAGTCAAATGCAGCCACAATAGCGGATGCTTCTACAAATGCAGATTCTGCAAATGTTGTGCAGGATACAGAATGGGCGTTTAGCGTGTATTGCCAGTATGACCCATCTGTATGACCCATCTGTACATGATGCATGTACATATGGGCGTTTAGCGTGTATTGCCAGTATGACCCATCTGTACATGATGCATGTTTGGCAGTTTCTGTTGACTCTAATATATGGTATTTTGACAGTGGTACTACAAAGCACATTACCTCGCATCGTGATATGTTCACTTTCTTGAGGCTGTCTCTAATGGGAATACTATCACATGTGCCAATAATGCTTCTTACCCAGTGAAGGGCATTGGTAAAATTATGCTTATTGCTGCAAATGGCAGCGCTTTCACACTTTCAGATGCTTTGTATGTGCCAGGGATAAAGAAGAATCTATTGTCTATCTCTGCGCTTGTCTCTAATGGGAATACTATCACATGTGCCAATAATGCTTCTTACCCAGTGAAGGGCATTGGTAAAATTATGCTTACTGCTGCAAATGGCAGCGCTTTCACACTTTCAGATGCTTTGTATGTGCCAGGGATAAAGAAGAATCTATTGTCTATCTCTGCGCTTGCTAGACTTAGACTTGTAGTCAAATTTGTGGATGACAGATGTACTGTTCATGATTTGACTTCTGGTGATACGATTATTGCATTTGGCACCTTGTTTCATGGGCTGTATAGGCTCAATTCTTATGACAAGTGTGTGGAAGATTCAGCAAATGCAGTTTCTGATGAAAAGGCAGTTTCAGATGCAAAACTATGGCATTCTCGTTTTGGTCATTTGAACTTTGCTAGTTTGCTGCGTTTGTAGAAATTTGATATGGTTGCTTCATTGCCCCCTCTTGAGGCACCATTGAAACATGTTTGTGAAGGCTGTATTTTGGGCAAAATGCAGCGTTCTGCATTTCCAAAGGATGGTTCTGTGCGGGCCACTCGCAAATTGCAACTTGTACATAGTGATGTATGTGGGCCTATGCAAACTCCGTCATTTGGTAAACACTTGTACTTCGTGACTTTCATTGATGATTACTCAAGGCATGCATGGGTATATCCACTGAAGGCAAAGTCCGAAGTGTTTTTGTGCTTCAAACAGTTTTTTCTTATGGTTGAAAATGTATCCAATTGTACTGTGGGCACTCTCTGTTCTGATCGAGGGGGGGAGTACATGTCTAAAGAGTTTAATGCATTTTTGGCTAGTCGTGGGATAAAACACCAATGTACAGTGCCGTATACCCCTCAGCAAAATGGTGTTGCTGAGAGGAAAAATAGGTCACTTATGGAGATGGCACGATGTATGGTCAAGAGCCAAGCTTTGCCACATGCATTTTGGCTTGAGGCTATCATGTGTGTTGCATATGTACTCAACAGGTGTCCCACTGAGGCCTTGCAGTCTATTACTCCATACAAAGCTTGGCATGGCAGGAAGCCTTCTATTGGTCACTTGCGTGTCTTTGGTTGCTTGGCCTATGCTTTAGTGCCTGTGCAACAACGCAGAAAAAAGATGATAAGGCTATCAAATGCATTTTTGTTGGCTGCAATGCTGAGAGCAAGGGTTACAGATTGTATCATCCGCAGTCAAAGCGTATCTTGATTAGTCGAGGAGATATTTTTGTGGAAGATGCTGTGTAGCCTTTGTTATCATGTACCAAAGAGACAGGTGTGAGCTCACGGGATGTATTTGATACATTGTTGCCTCTGTTTACAGGTGGGAATTCAAATGTAAGTCCTAATGAGGCAAATATTCAACCTATGCAGATTTCAAACGATATCATAGATCAACCTATTTCTGATGCAGATTTACATGATGTAATTTCTGAGGATAGGGCTGAAAATGAGCAGGCTAGAGGTATGCCTAAATGGATGGTGCAAACCTTGTGTGATAGTAAAATTGATGCACCTATATCTAGTTGTACTCGTTTAGGTTTTCAGCATGCCTCTTATGTATCACATTGTTATGCTTTGGCTATGTCTAGTATGTGTGAAGAGGAAGAACCTCTTTCATCTAATGAGGCACAAAAATCAAAAAATTGGTTGGTTGCAATGCAAAGTGAATATGATGCTATAATGAAGAATGGTACATGGTCTTTGTGCAATTTGCCTATTGGTAAAAAGGCCATTGGATGTAAGTGGGTTTTTAAGTTGAAACGAAAGCCAGATGGCAGTGTTGATCGCTATAAGGCTAGACTTGTTGCAAAGGATTATGCTCAAGAAAAGGGCATTGATTTTGATGAGACCTTTGCTCCCACTTGTCGTATGACTACCATTTGTAGCATTTGTGCATTAGCAGCTCATAATGGTTGGAATGTACATCAGCTGGACATAAAGACTGCATTCTTGAATGGAGATTTGTATGAGGAGGTGTATGTATCGCAGCCTCGTGGTTTTGTTCAAAGAGGGCAGGAAAACAAAGTGTGTAGGTTGAAAAAGGCTTTATATGGTTTAAAGCAAGCTCCACGAGCTTGTGTGGATGGTGTACATCTAATCATTGCTGTCTATGTCGATGACATGCTGCTCACAGGACCAAATGAGAGTCATATTGCTGATTTTAAGGCTGATTTGAATGCCTCTTTTGAGATGTCAGATTTGGGGCATTTGCATCATTATTTGGGGATACAATTTAAGCAGTGTGATGGAGGTATTGAATTTAAGCAGTGTGATGGAGGTATTGCTTTGTGTCAGACAAAGTATATTGAGACATTGTTGCGGAGATTTGGCCTTGAAGACTGCAAGCCTATTGCTAATCCAATGGAGACAGGTTTGAAGTTGAGTCTTCATGATGCTGGAGGTCACTTTGATGTCACACTCTATCAGACAGCAGTTGGTTGCCTCATTTATGTATGCATTACTAGGCCGAACATTCAGTTTGCAGTCTCACAGGTGAGCAGGTTTATGCATAGCCCAGGGTCTCAGCATTGGAAGGCAGTTAAACGTATCTTTCGCTACTTGAGTGGCACCATACATCTTGGGTTGTTTTATCCCAAAGGGGGATCATTGCCGCCAGATTTACATGCTTTTTCGGACTCAGATTGGGCTGGTTGCTATGACACAAGAGTGTCCACAAGTGGTTTTTGTTTTATGCTCGGTAGCTCATGCATATCTTGGTTGAGCAAGAAGCAACCTACTGTGGCCACTTCTAGTTGTGAAGCTGAGTACAGGGCAGCTTTCACAACAGCTACGGTTGAGTGTGTGTGGCTCATACGGCTTATGGCCTGACTTGGGTGTTGGACAGGAGTCTGCCACCTCTATCTTCACTGACAGTCAGAGCGCATTGGCAGTTGCGAGAAACCCAGTTTTTCATGCTCGCACAAAGCACATTGAGGTGCATTATCACTATGTCAAGGAGAGACTCTCAGCAGGAGAGATCAACTTGGCCTATGTGCCAACACAGGATAACCTCACTGATCTTTTCACAAAGGCGCTTCCTCGTGAGAAGTTCGAAGCATTTCGCAAAGCTTTGGGCTTGCTCCCCTTTGTGGATTGATCTACTTCGGGCATGGCACTCCCCTATACATGAGTGCTAGCTCTCGTTCACACCATCACTCCCAAGGGGGATTTGTTGCCATATATATATAGGCAGTGATGTGTGTGAACACACTTAGGACCGCCGGGGTACTTTTTCCCTCTTTAGGAGGTTTTTTCCCCCGGCTTGTATATACGCCCATCACTCTAGGGCTAACTTATCTTTTGTACATTGACACAATCTAATACACTTTGTGTTGTGTGCATTCTTGTTTCTTCTTCTCCAAGCTTTGTGTGCTTTCCTGCAACCCTAATTCCAACATTAGTTATCAATAGTTTAATAGATTCTATCATGACATTCTATATCACTGGGGATATCTCTTGTAAAGTGCAAAGCACAAACAAGATGATGAATACAGAGAGGTATGGATGTTCAACAACCTATCTATCTGTTTATCTGTAAATTGTGTCTAATTAATATGTTAATCTTTTGGTGTTGGATATCCACCAACAATATTGATTCACATTGACACCTCCTGCTCAAAAAATCTCAAAGCTTGAACCATTCAGAAGATGACCCCCCTCAACCTCAACCTAGCGTCCTTGGGTCCAAATATTAAGTCTTATTAAATCTAGCTATATTTGGACTTGAGCCCATATATTCAGATCAAGTCATCCTTATAGGATTTGGACTTTGTGTCCAAATCTTGGGACTTAATTTGCATCCCCAGCCTAGATTTCTTAGGTTTAACTCCCAAAGTCAATTGGACTTAAGGAGTTTTGGAATTCAATATGAATCTTGAGGTCCCTAGTCAACCCATATGTCCAATATTGAGACTTGGCTTCCCTAGCCTAAAATACTTGGGTATAAATTTTGGGGCTAATTGAATCTAAGGAGTTCTAATCTTGGCTCTGGACATAAGCACCAATATTTATTCTACACTTACAACCCTATCCTATAATTCTAGGGACAAATCAATCTAAGAAATTTTTTACTTGAGTCCGTGAAGCTGTATTGATCCGTCTTGAGTCCCAAAAACTTGGAGTTAAGCCTTATTTATCCATAGAGGACGTAGATAAGTCATCCCCAACCTTGAATTCAAATTCAGAAAGGTTTTCATTCCTAGCCTTGATTCATTTGGTTTAAATCTTGGGTTTAAATGAATCTAAAGAGTTTTGGAATTGATAAATGAGCATTCCTAGAGAGCAACAATGAACTCAATGATGATGGTGATGAGCTAATGTTATGATGATGTTAATGAACTATATTAGAAAGTTGAAATTGATGTTTAATGCTATGTATCAACAATAAACTAAAGTAGGGTGAGGCTACATCATACCTCCCATCCTAAAATTTGAGGATGTGTCCACACTATTTGAAGTAGCAAATATGTAAAGCTCTGAAGGTCATTGTAATGCAACCTGATGAGGATGTCTAGGGTGCAAATAGATGTATTTTCTTGGTCCTTTCTTGAGAATATTTGTTGCAAGGCTGAGGACTTGAGAAGAGCATCATCAAAGACTCTCATGTCAGTGTGAGGTCATCATGAGTAGTCCAGGGGTTGATAAGGGAGGATCCTTTTACAAAGATTGTGGTGTTGGAAAGCATGGGGTATTTATAGTGCCAACAATGTTAAATTAGTAACATGGGTATGAAGATTGGGGTTTTGATGATGCTAGTTGAGGTGGACTTCAAAGCTATATAACTATTAAAACAAGAATGCCAATCCATGGTCATCCAACAACCTTGGGGTGTGTATCCACCAAGGTGATATGTATGTATGAATTAGGTTTACGATGATGGAACCTTGTTGGAATCTAGGGTCTAAATTCTCCGGTGACATGAGAGTTACAACATTGGTGGAAGCAAAGATGCCCATCAAACAAACTGTTGGGAATTCAGCCATATCTATGAGTGTAGGGTTACATCAAAGATATTGTTCCACAAAGATGATAACGATACATTTGCTAAAATACTAATTGGGATGATTTGGTGGGGGGAAAAGCTAACGTGTGATAAAGATAGGGGTTGAAGAAGCTATAAAATGATCAAATTACATACCCTTTGAGTGAAGATGTTGGCTTTTTGGCATGTATGTAGATTCCAAATCTTGAGACATACATTTAGAGAGAGCTATGGGGGTAATGGTGATTTTATTTGCTACTAACGTGTGACAAAGATAGGGGTTGAAGAAGCTATAAAATGGTCAAATTACATACCCTTTGAGTGAAGATGTTGGCTTTTTGGCTTGTATGTAGATTCCAAATCTTGAGACATACATTTGGAGAGAGCTATGGGGGTAATGGTGATTTTATTTGCTACTACTAACATGTTATGATCTATTATTTCACCTCCAATGCAATAATAAAGCTATGTGGATGCCATGGGGGGTGCTCCAATCCAATGAAATAATAGAGCTATGTGGATGCCATTGGGGATGTTCTATCTCCAATTACCTCCAATGCAATAATAGAGCTATGCGGATGCTATATTTCCAATTATTGCACCTCTAGTGTGTTATGGGGATGCCGGTAGTATGGATGTTCTACTTTCAATAGAACATCCCATTGGGGATGTGGATGCCATTGGGGATGTTCTATTTTCGATAGATGATGCATTGAGATGTTACTAGGGATGTTCTATTTTCAATAAATGATGCATGGGGATGTGGGTGCCATTGGGGATGTTCTATTTTCAATAGATAATGTGTGGGGATGTTACTACGGATGTTCTATTTTCAATAGAACAGTTATGTGGATTCCACAAGGAATGTTCTATTAGCAACAATAGATGATGTGTGGGCCATGTGTCCATCCAGTGTATAGAGGTTTGTGTTGATTTCTACATAGGTCTAACATTCTAATTAGATTCTTTCTGCATGCATGCTTCATTAAAGCTAATTTTGAATGATCCTCTCTAGGATGATATAAAGGATATGAAGTTAAACATGACACTGATCAATTATTGTGCTTGGCGTCAAACACAAATGATCTGAAAGTTAGTGGTGGATAATGAATTTTTCCTCTTTGCCCCTTGGGAAAAAACAAAGACCAACCCACATGAAAACTGCTTAGCTTATAGTAGCAACCCACCACAAACGAACGAGAAATGCGAACTAACAAAGGCATCTGTATCCTCTCATCAAAGTACTTTTTGGAGGTCTTTCGTCTTCCTTCCCCTCATCTTCCTCATCGAGAAGGTGTGACTGACATTGTTTCTACTTTAAGGGAAGACATCGAGTGGTTCTTTGGATCCAAAGGAGTAGCTAAACTGCTTAGCTTATAGCAGCCCACCACAAAGGAAGGAGCAATGCGAACTAACAAAGGTATCTGTATCCTCCCATCGAAGTATTTTTTGGAGGTCTTATGTCTTCCTTCCCCTCATCTTCCTCATCGAGAAGGTGTGACTGACATTGTTTCTACTTTAAGGGAAGACATCGAGTGGTTCTTTGGATCCAAAGGAGTAGCTAACACATTCAAATCCTATCAACAAACCGCTTACATTTTTGGTTTCTAACACATATGATTATGCTTGCTCATAAGGCCACACATATTTGCAAGAAGGCTTTTGGATTATTCTTATATACAGACGGGGAAACCCTATTTCATGGGATGCTATCTTATTTCATTAGATATAGACAATCTTTGAGCACTTTAAACTGACCATGAATTAGGCCTACCAACCAGATGATGGATCTAGGGGATCCAAAGGTGGATCCATAGGTCGATTTAGAGGAAATTCTAGTGATAACCCCCAAGGACCCAAGGTCACATCAATGGCCACTTATACTATCCATAGGTGGATTTAGAGGAAATTCTAGTGATAACCCCCAAGGACCCAAGGTCACATCAATGGCCACTTAGACCATTGTAAATAATGAAAAATAACAAGTAAATGAACAACATGTTGCCGAGGGAATGTATATCAGGCATGCCTAAGAAATTACGAGCATCATCCCCATGAGCAAACCCATGTTTATGCCCAGAGAGAGCTAAAGACCTACATGATGAAAATTTAGCTTTAAAATTGGCAAATTAGTAGCTCGAGTAAAGTCAAGGTGAAATGGTGGAGTAGCAAATGATAGATAAAGATGAAATAGATAGTTTACTAAGAAAGCCCGATCAAGTGCACAACTTTGTGATGTTATCACTAGAATAAATGAATATGAACTTTACATGAATTGGGTGAAAGAAGAACATGAAGAAAAACTGAAATTGGTCAAAAAATCTAGAAAGTTGTTACAAGAACGAGCATATTTACTTTCTAAATCATTCAAAGTTTTAGAGCGGGAAATAAGCAGATGCTTCACATTTATTCAACATTGTGTTGAATAAATAATAGCCCATAATTTGGAGTTTCCACGTAACTGGAATACCATAGAAACGATAGTTTGCCATTTTAGCAAAGGATGTGGAGCCTATTGCTAAATAACTTCATGTTTTAGTTGTTGGAGGTTCATTTGGATCCTATTTGAAACCCAACTTTTGTTCTATTACACCCAATAACCTCTTGTTTCGGCTATGCTGAAGGTTCATTTATTGAATCTCACTAAAAACCAACTTCTATTCCACCAACTACTCAGTCAACTAGTGGGCCGTGCACTTGCACACAGGGGCATAATGTGGCTACTTGACTATATGGCATGAGTATTAAAGGCAATCAGCCAGATCCGAACAATCATGTAGATTCCGATCTCGATGGACTTGCTTTACCAAGCCATTTTCATATAATCTTGAAAGCTAGCTATCTATAAAGAATTATCCAAATGCTACTGTAATAGATGTTATACCTAGACATCCTAGGATACATCAAGGTTGGGTCATTCTGGTTATGATATCGATTACCTTGAGGGAAATCCACACAATTATGTGGGTCCGATCTTTGCCCATGGTTCGAATATCCTAGCGGCGGGTGTGTAGCTTGGAATATAACCCATAATAGTCATTTATACTTTTTAGTTTATACCTTACTCGTAGTTTTCTTATTAATTTTAGATACCAATAGTCATTTTGATTCTATCATGACGTTCTATATCACTTGGGATATATCTTGTAAAACACGAAGAGCTAACACAATATGATGAATACTGATGAATACACATAAATATGGATGTTCAATAGCCTGTATAATCTTTTTGTCTTGTTCATTATATGATAATCATTGATTATTTATCAATTTATTTGTAAATTGTTTATTTAATAGATTAATCTTTCTATGATGGATATCTGTATGTTGCTGTTTGTTTGTAAAGTGTTTGTTTAATAGGTTAATCTTTCTATGTTGGATATCCACCACCAAAATTGATACACATTGATATCTCTTGCTTAAAAAAGCTCAAATCTTGAACCATTGACATGACCACTCTCAACCTTAACCTAGAATACTTGGGTCCAAATTTTAAGTCTTTTTGAATCTAACTAGATTGGGACTTGAGCTCATATTTAGATTAAGCCCTAGTCATCCTTATAGGATTTGGACTTAAGGAGTTTTGGAATTCAATTTGAATCTTGAGGTCAAGTCCTAGTCATCCCATGCATATCCATAGAGGATGTAGACTTGAGTCCCCAAAAACTTGGAGTTAAGCCCTATTTATCTATAGAGGAAGTAGATAAAAGATGTATATAAGTCATCCCTAACTTGGAGTCCTTGAGTCCAAATTCATAGAGGTTTGCATCCCCAACCTTGATTCCTTTGGTTTAAATCTTGGGTTTAAATGAATCTAAAGAGTTTTGGAATTGATAAATGAGCATTAAGACAAACACTTAAAAAACTTTAACATTTACTATCTAGCTTTTTAAGAAGCATAAGAAAAATAGCGAAAACCTAGAGCCTATATCTTCACAACATCTCTTTCTTTTGTCCTTGCAAAACCACTTTGTTTGCAAAGAGAAAGGTGACGTGGGGCAAGCATCCCCGGGCCACCCTCTCTCTTGCTCTCTTCTCTTCTAGCCCAAATGTAGCAGCCCTCTGGTGTAGAATTCGCATTGAGAGCACTTTGCCCTTTGCATTAATTGACAAGGGTCCTATAAGAAGTGCAACTCCTTGTACCAAACATGTTATTCACACATAATATGAACACAACTCCTAGCAACAGCCCATGTATATATGCACAAAGTGTGTTTTGCGCGTTTTCTTGCTCTTCGTTCAGGACTCCTCCTCGTCCTCCTTAACTATAGGACTTTTCTTTGGATTTTTCTCTTGATGTTGGGAGTGACTGATTTGATAAAAATTAGAGCATCTCTTGAGGATCAATGAATTTAGGGTCCATAATTATTAAGGTATTTATTTTAGTAGTTATTATTACACCAAGGATCAATGAATTTAGGTTCCATAATTATTATGGTATTTATTTAAGTAGTTATTACACCTCTTACGTTACCACACAGACACACGAGAGAGGGAGAGAGCGTTTTTGCGTGCAACAGCTATGAAGCTGGCTAGCTTGAAGACAGTGAACAATGCCCACCATGACTCCATCTGGGCAGTGACGTGGGCGCCCGCCACAGAGTCCCGCCCAGCCTTGCTGGTGACGGGCTCTCTGGACGAGAGCGTGAAGCTGTGGAAGGGGGACGACCTGGACTTGGAGAGCACCCACACCGGCCACGCTTTGGGCGTCATCGCCGTGGCCGCCCACCCCTCGGGCACCTTGGCCGCATCTACCTCGCTTGACAGCTTTGTCCGCGTCTTCGATGTGGACTCGAACGCCACAGTGTCCATCCTCGAGACCTCGCCCTCTGAGGCCTGGCTCATGCAGTTCGACCCCAAGGTAAGCTAACCTCCACTTTTTTGTTTTTTTTGTTTTTTTAAAACTTTTGATGTCATATTTTGGCATGGCAGTGTTCATCGAACGGGGGGTATGTGGTATGGGACAAGTATGCCTTACGCTGTAGCTATAAAAGCTAGGGCATGGCTCATTTGGACACAAGCCATTGTGTGTGAATTAGGTCTTGGGATTGGGCCCTCCCAAGTAGCCTAGCTTGGTGTAGTCCAATTGGAAGATAGTTTTGTAGGGATCGGGAATACATGGTATGGGACACATATGTCTTACCTGGTGATGCTGTGGGTTGGGTTGCCTGGTTTCCGAGTCAAGGGTTGCTTACCATGAATTTCGGTGTAGCCCACGATTGTATGGCGAGATGCTAGCCAAACCCTAATATGTCTTTGTTGCAGTTATTGTAATGTATCTATGATCAGGGTTTTGTTTGTCACCACCATGGTTAGATTTACCTGATCCCCAGGGAACCCCTATGCTTTTGCTAGCACATAGGTGGAGGCTGGTTGTTCACAGGAAGGCTTGTGGGATCTCTAAGTAATCATTGCCTAGATCAGAGTTGTAAATACAAGTAATGAGAATGTGAGATTTTCCAATACTTGGTTTGCATTGCATGCTGAAAGCATGTGTGTAAAGTTTATGGCATGACTTGTTTCATTTGCCGGCTTGTTTTGTGTAAATTTCACCTAGTGGTGCCGGGGACGCTAAGAACTACTTGTGTGACCGCTCCCTATAGGAGGCCTAAAAATCGGAAGACAATATACACACATTTAGAACACTTAACTTAACTGAAGTTAACAATGGAAACAACAACAACAACATAAATACTGGAAATACCAAAATACACATGGCACCAGCACTGGGGCCGGAAAGGGCCGCCCTCGCTCAATACATTTTGTATTTCTTGGAGTATATATAAGTACAAGTGTCATGGGCCTGATAGGCGAGATTTCTCCACCAAGGAGTGAAAACAACTTAAACAAACTGGTTCAAGTCGATGAAGATGTGTTGGTCGGAGTAGCCTCAAATCACAGGCTCATTCCCACCTTCACTGGGTACACACTTGCCTTTCACTGGTCTTTCGGGACCGTGCACAAACAGGCACGCTCGTACTAACGCAGGCCAAGGGGTACACCGTGGAGGGAACATGACTTGGTTCTCCCCAATAAGCTTTGCTCCCAAATTCCTTGGTGAGTCTAACCTTCACTGGCTCTCAGAGGCTCTAAGGGTACGGTTAGCATCACCACATAGGAAAAAATACTAACCACACCAAGATCACCACATAGGAAAAAATACTAACCACACCAAGAAGAACTTCCTGAGCATGGTTAGTAAATACATGCTTTGTTCTTGCTCTGCACAAAACTTAAAAAATTATCTGAATTTAAATTAACAAATTTCAGATTTACACAAATGAGAAAACATGAGGACACCTGGTACCACAAGTACAATCCGGTGCAGCATGTACTATTCAGCAATTATAGTCTAGATTCAGCCGATATAATCCAAATTCAACACACATGTGAAATTCAACAGCAGGTACCATCAGATTTCAGTAAATTCAGTTCAAATTCAGTACACGTGTGGTTTTTTCAACAGCAGGTACAATCAAGTACAATCCAATAAGGCAATAGGTACAATTAGGTACAGTCCAGTAGTTTTCCCACGTGTGAATTCAGCAAGTACAGTCCAACAGGTTCCCACATGTGAATTTAGCAGGTACAGTCCAGTTTTTTCAGCACACGTGTGGGTTTCAGCAAGTACAATCCATGTGGGCAGCAGGAGATGAGAAAATGCAGCAAAATCAGGCCTTGAAGAGGTAGGCGATGGAGAAACAGGGGGAGAATAGTAGGTGATGAAGAGAAAATTACAGCCAGCTTCCCACGTGTAATTAATTACCATATTAACTCATGCAATAGTTTTATCCAAAGGTTTACAAAAGGGTACACAATATTAAAAGGTATTTTACATGCTCATGGGCACCCTCATGTCCAACCCCTAATTTAAATCTGTGTGAACACATGGGCTTAGAAATATTAAAGTTGGCCATAATTTATTAATTTTATATTTTAAAAAGGAAAAAATGGTAATACTTACCACCTGTTCACACGCCACACCATCGAGTCAGCAAACAACACTCCACGGTACACTGGGGGCGTCCTCGACCAGTGTATTGGCACGGCATAATAGGCAGACACACGCAAACAAGTCATGCAAAAACAAATTTATGCATGCAGGCATAAATGGTGCACATGTAATGGATGAAATCTCTCTTTCATGAAACTTGTACAAGAAGTTCCTGTCGGGCACAAAACTGGCGTGACAGAAATATAAAAATATGTCCTGGTCTTCCTATGGAGTGACAGTCCCATAGATAAGACGCCATCCTGACCATACACGGGTGGCACCAACAGACTCCCGTCCATACAGCACAAAGCAAGTCACACGGGTGGCACGAAATTGGTTCCTGCCCATGTCACGCAGCACTGGTCACACGGGTGGCACTAATTTGGCTCCCGTCCATGTGACACCACAAGACTGGCCCTTTCACATGGGACACTGGCCTGACCCCATGTGAACATGGCACAAATGTGGCCGCTCTATGGAGTGACAGTCCCATAGAAGTGGCTCTAGAAATGGAGATGGACCAAATGGTGACATCCCCCCGAGCTTCTATACAGTTGTCCTCACCTGAAAAGCCTCAAGATATGCCTGCAAAAACTGAGGGTAGTCAGCAAAATAATCCTCGTCTACCCACTTTGCATCAATCGGCAAATAATTTTTAAATTTCACAAGGTATCTCCTCGAAAGCTTCCCATATGGTAACTTTCTCTCCTTGTGAAATACAATATGCTCTGCTCTGGTTGAAGGATCTCCTCAAGCTCATCAACTTCTGGCGGATCTTTTGTGACAGGCTCCTCTGGATCTGGCCCCACATACTTCCGCAAAAGACTCACATGAACAGCATTATGAATCTTCCAATGGTTGGGTAAAGCAAGCCTGAAGGACACTTCATTTGTCATGTGCATAGCATGCCATGGACATTCTCAGATGATGCTGGTCCAGAAGAGGCAGCCAGAAAAAGAGTAAAAGAACTAGAACCTGGAGCACAAGGTGCATATGAAAGCAGTAGGTTGGACTTGGAGGACTTGGAGGACTTGAAGGGGATACTGTCGGCTGCAAGAGAGTCTGTTGGCTGTACCAGAACAGTGTCGGCTGCAAGCGCATCATTATAGAGCAAGATATCCAGAAGGCGCAGCCCGACCAGGGATTTATTGGGGTCCAAAGCCAGTCGGCTTGTCCGACAGCAGTCGGCCATCTCTTCCTTGGGTCAAGAGCCTATATAAGGCATAAGGTGCTCATTGTTTTAGTTATTCATTTCTCTAGGGAATGGGTTCTTAGGGTCCAGCATTAGGACCAGATTTTGGCTGTTTCCCACCTTTTTAATGAAGGCAGCCAAGGGCTGTAGATTAGGAGTACCTTTTTGTACTATATATGAATATACTGAATTTCCAGCCATATCTCTCTCTCTCTCTACTCTCTCTTCATGTCTGCGTTTTGCATCAGCATGTTTCCAGTAGTGTTTAGGGCTGAAAGAAGACCCCCAGAGCTTCCGCGTGTTACATTGGTATCAGAGCATCAGGCTCAGCAAAGCTAAACACTGATTCAGTCCCATATGATGGTGTACAGGTCCAAGGTCCAAGGTATAGGTCCAAGGTCCAAGGTACAAGAAAGTACACGGATACGAAGCCCAAGGCAAGGAACACAGAATCGGGAAGAGCTCCTAGGAGGTTTGTTGGTGGTGTTCCACAAAGCCAGAGGGGATGACAGTCTTGTGAGCCAGATAGGTTCTCGTTCTCGGGCAACGGTCCCAAGGGAGGATTATCCTCCAGGGGGTGATGTGAGAGTGCCAGACTCAGTTCTCAGGAATGAAGACCAAGATAGTGTTCAGAGTCAGGGCATGAATGGATTGTGGACTAGATGGAACAGTTGCATAGATCTTATTATGTGACAGAGTGGTTTTGGAGACCGGGCCGGGCTTTCAGAGAAAAGGGTTGCCAGGGATGGATGGATGACAAAGGGACTTCGGGAAAAGATTGGGATGATGACAGTCGTCCAAGAACAGGTTGGAATCCCGTCATCAAGTTTAGCAGAGGGGGATGTCATGTGCATAGCATGCCATGGACATTCTCAGATGGTGGTCTAGAAGAGGCAGCCAGAAAAAGAGTATAAGAACTAGAACGTGGAGCACAAGGTGCAGATGAAAGTAGTAGGTTGGACTTGGAGGACTTGAAGGGGGTACTGTCGGCTCCAAGAGAGTCTGTTGGTTGTACCAGAATAGTGTCGGCTGCAAGCGCATCATTACAGAGCAAGATATCCAGAAGGCACAGCCCGACCAGGGATTTATTGGGGTCCGACAGCAGTCGGCCAGCTCTTCCTTGGGTCAAGAGCCTATATAAGGCATAAGGTGCTCATTGTTTTAGGTATTCATTCCTCAAGGGAATGGGTCCTTAGGATCTAGCATTAGGACCAGATTTTGGGTGTTTCCCACCTTTTTATGAAGGCAGCCAAGGGCTGTAGATTAGGAGTACCTTTTTGTACTATATGAATATACTGAATTTCCAGCCATATCTCTCTCTCTCTACTCTCTCTTCATGTCTGCGTTTTGCATCAACATGTTTCCAGTAGTGTTTAGGGCTGAAAGAAGACCCCCAGAGCTTTCGCGTGTTACATCATTGATCTTGTCAATCACTTTGAAGGGTCCATAATATCGAGTAGAAAGCTTTGGATATGATCCCTCTTCTCCTGCCCACTTCTGAAGTCTAGCTTTCTCAAATTTCAACAATACCTAATCACCTTCCTTGACTTGCATGTCCTTTCTATGCTTGTCAGCAGCCCTCTTATGCTTGTCTTGTGACCTTGCAATGGCTGTCCGCACCTGAGCAAAGGCTACATCCAACTCACGCACATACTCATCAGCTGCAAAAATCTCATCCTTTGTACGAAGGATGGGTGGCAAGACTACTCTGCCATAAATAATCTCAAATGGGGTCTTTCCCGTGGAGGCATGAACTGTGTTGTCGTAGGCAAACTCTACAAGTGGAAGATACTTCTCCCACGCAGTCTTTTGATCTGCCACATAACACGTCAACAAATCCAACACGGCTGAATTTGCAGCTGCACTTTGGCCATCCGTTTGGGGGTGATAAGCTGATGAAAACTCAAGCTTAGTGTCCATGTTATCAAATAAAGTCCTCCAAAAGAGACTCGTAGTCCTGGGATCTCTATCCCCAATGATGGACTTTGGCATACCATGATGCTTGAATATGTGAGCAAGAAAAAGCTTCACCATATGATCAACTTTAATGGTTTTCTTGACAGGCAAGAAGTGAGCTTGCTTGCTAAACTTGTCCACAATGGTCCAAATAGCATCATTCCTATGCTGGGATCTAAGCAAATCCATAATGAAATCCATAGTAATACTTTCCCATGGCTGCGAGGGAATAGGCAATGGCTGAAGCAAACCTGGAGGCTTTTGCCTATCAAATTTCACCTTTTGGCAAGTAATACATGCACGTACATATGCCTCAATGTCTTTACGCATGCTTGGCCAAAAGAAATCCCTCTCAATCATGTGTGTAGTAAGCATGATAGCTCTATGACCAGCATAAGGTGGAGTGTGACATTCCTCCATAACCTTTGGATGCATATCTTTCACCACACATAAGCAATTATCCTTCATAAGATAACCCTCTTTGATTACATAAGAGGCATGTGAGTGACCAGCGATCAAATCAGTCCATATATGGCAAAAATCAGCATCCAAATGATACAAATCTCGCATGGCAGATAAGTCCCCATGAGAGGCCACTGAAACTGCAGCCACATAAGGCCTCCTGGACAATGCATCTGCCACTACATTCTTCTTTCCCGGAGTGTGTACAATCTGAAAATGAAACATGGAAAGAAAGTTTGCCATTCTCATCTGCTTCTCCGAAAGCTTTGTTTGAGACAGAAAATATCTCAAGCTTTGATGATCTGTCTTGGCTACAAATTCAGCCCCAAGAAGATAATGCTTCCATATCTTTAAGGCATGAATTACAGCCAAGAGCTCTTTTTCATAGATGTCTATATGAAGCTCGGCATCATGCAATCGACGGCTCTCATATGCAACTGCATGACCACCTTGATTTAGGACTGTAATATGCGGAAGCTTCGGAGAAGAATCGGTAACTTCAATACTCAGAATTCAGCACTCTTTTCGCGACGGAAATTAACGCACAAACTGAAAGGAGAAGTGCAGAAAATAGAGAGAGAGGGAGAGATGGAGAGGACACAGTATTGGGTCCCAATTACCCTCTGTAGGCCCCCCACCACGGATGGTGTATTTGCTTTATTAGAATGATGTGAATTTGAAAAGAAAATACAGAATTCTTGACCTTTCTTGGCTGGAAAATCCCTGCCCTTGACCTTCAGTTCTCCACCCCTTTGCTTGGCAACTCCCTTGGCTTGTCTAGCCCTTGATTTGCTTGAGCTCTTGGTGAATAATGAGGTGATTGAATGGGATTGTGGCCTTCACTATTTATACTACTTCCCAATAGCAGTCGGCCAGTAGATAAACAAGCGGCCAGTTCTAAATGTCTTCCACGACTGAGATAACAGCATTAAATGCTGAAAAAATCACCTAAAATGCTGCGCATTATTCCCTAGATGACTGGGCATCATGAGCTTGCTTCCAGAGGGATGGGCACAGGCTTTGCCCACATTCCAAGGGCTGGGCAGCCTGTATGGGCTGCCCCATACCTTCTCTACAGCCATGTAAAGGCTATAAACTCTTGGAATTTGCCTTATTCTTGCCGACTCGTCCCGGACTGGGCTCACATGGGACCAGTTCACCATCCCAGGTCCTGCACCTTCTGTACAGAAATGTCTACGTGGCATCCAAGTTGCGGATGCACGTGACAAGGACGGCCCCTACACAATTCCCACTTGCATCACATTCCACTGTGAATGGCTTTTTCAAGTCGGGAACAATCAATACGGGTCCACATATGATAGCATTCTTGAGTTGCAAAAAGGCACCTTGCTCCTTTGAGGTCACTGACATCATTCTAGAGGGAGACTCACAGCGCGGACTGGCACTGTTTCATGTGCAGGACAGTGCACACTTGACCTTGGACTCCTGTGCAGGACAATGCACACCTGACCACGGACAACTCCCAGTCCGGGACGAGTCAGCCAGGGATCCTCACATGGGACCAGTTCACCATCCCAGGTCCTGCACCTTCTGTACAGAAATGTCTACCTTACACAGAATCACTGACATCATTCTAGAGGGAGACTCATAGCGCGGAGTGGCACTGTTTCATGTGCAGGACAGTGCACACCTGACCTTGGACTCCTGTGCTGGACAATGCACACCTGACCACGGACAACTGAGATGGATCCCTGGCTGACTCGTCCCGGACTGGGCTCACATGGGATGAGTTCACCATCCTAGGTCCTGCACCTTCTGTACAGAAATGTCTACGTGGCATCCAAGTGCGGGATGCACGTGACAAGGACAGCCCCTACACAATTTCCACATGCATCACATTCCACCGTGAATGGCTTTTTCAAGTCAAGAACAATCAATACGGGTCCACATATGATAGCATTCTTGAGTTGCAAAAAGGCACCTTGCTCCTTTGAGGTCCATTTAAAAGTGGCTTTCTTCTTCGTGAGATCATGTAGGTGTGGCAATCGTAGCAAAATGCCTTATAAAGCATTTGTAATATGAACATAACCCCAGAAAGCTACGTACCTCATGTACATTTTGCAACTCTGGCCAATTCTGAATGGTTTCAATCTTGGTAGGATCCATTCTTACACCATCCTTGGATACAATGTGGCCCAAATAGTGTATCTCTGTAAGAAAGAACTCACTTTTCTTGGCATTAATGAAGAGTTTATGCGTGCGCAGCTGCCTGTACCTGCTGCCGTACAGCAGCCACAGAGCCGTAGGCTCTAGGAGATCTTGGGCGTTTTTCTGAGCAAGAGGGGGAGCAACAGGTTGCTGATTGGTGGACTGTTTCGGGCTGAACGGGAAGAGCAGGTGCAAGAGGAAGGCGGGCAAAGGTGCTGGACAGCCACTTGCAGATTTTCAGATTTTTTTTCCCACCCACCCACCCTTTCAGGTTACTCTCCGCGATGGCAGATTTACTAGAGATGGCTGAGAAGCACGTGAAGATTCCGACTCTCCCCACGTTCCCAGTGGATCGTCAGTTGGACGGGTCCAATTACGGCATCTGGAAGGTCATGATGGAGTCAGTTCTGGAGTCATATGACCTTGCTGATTTTATTATCATAGGGGTGCCACGGCCGAAAGCTGAGGAAGGGGAGTTATTATCGACGAGGAAGGACTGAGAGGCACAGGCACACATGTGGGACCGTGTCAACGCCAGGGTCCGGTCGTTTATTTTCCTCAATTGCACACCACATGTGATCAACCATGTGAAGCACATGACGCTGGCGAGAGGCATATGGGAGCACTTGGCTTCTTTGTATAACAGGGTGTCACCCATGAAGCGGATATCCTTGGAAGTGCAGATGCGGGTTATGAACCCTGCAAAGTCTTCGACGATGTGGGAACACATTAACAAGCTGCAGGCCCTTCAGCAGGAAGTCCTTCAAGCTGGGAAAGAGATATCATCCGAAGATATGGCCATCACGTTACTTTCCCACTTGCCTGGTCAGTATTCTGCTTTCTATTCCTCGTTGATCACGAGTGGCAGGCTCAGCACCATTACTTGGGAGGAGCTTGTGCCAATGGTCTTGGACCAGGAGGAACGTTTCACGAACCCTCCTCACGGCGGAGGTTCGGAGGCCTTAACTGGCCAACGGTCGAAAGGCCGTAATACCAACAAGGGCAAAGGGAAGGCTTCACCGGAGAAGTCTTCTGAGAAGAAGCCTGATCCAGAACGAGAGAAGCTGAAGGCCGAAAGATCTTGTAATGATTGTGGCGAGAAAGGCCACTACTGGAGGAAGTGCCCTAAGCGGACAGGGAAGAGTGCTGATTCCTCAGCCTCAGCTGCGAAGACTCCGGCATTTGTGCACTTAGAGATGGTGGACTCCGATGCTTCATCATCTTCGAGCGAGGAGGCAGTTGGCTTCACCGCGAAGGATACCCGGGAATGGATTCTCGACAGTGGTGCTTCCAGGCACATGACTCCATCCCGTGACTTCTTTCTGGATCTGAAACGGCAGTCAGGTCGTATCTTTATTGGCGATAACTCCACTATTCCGATACATAGTGAGGGCCGGATGGAGATTATTCCCGACGACAAGGGGGACAAGCATGCTTCCTGTGTTCTTTATGTCCCTGCTCTGGGTTTTCATCTTCTGTCAGTGCATGAGGTATGCAAGACTGGCTTTCGGGTGGAATTTGAGGAGCATTCAGTTGCTCTAAGGGACCGTGAGACAGGCAAAGTTGTTTGGGAAGGCGGTGTGGAGAATGGCATCTACAAACTCTCTGCACTCTCCTCACTGACAGGCTCTCAGGTCGGAGATTTGTGGCACTTTCGTTTTGGCCACTTAAATGTGGATGCTTTGCGGCGCGCCTTCCGGGACCAGATGGTGGTTGGCTTGCCAGATGTTGGTAGTAGGCAAGGACGCTGCAGTTCTTGCATACGTGGTAAGCAGCACAGGGAATCCTTTCCGAAGCAGGCTTCCAGGCGGGCTTCGAAACCATTGGAGTTGATTCACACTGACTTGTGTGGACCACAGCAGATACCATCCTTGGGAGGATCTCTCTACTTCATGCTGCTTGTTGATGATTGTACCAGATTCACGTGGGTCTACTTTCTTTCCCAGAAGGACCAGGCTTTTGCTTGGTTCAAGGATTGGCACGTGATGGTGGAGAAAGAGTTTGGATTTCAGGTCAAGACTCTCAGGGCTGACAAAGGAGGTGAATTCTCCTCGACTGTATTTTTTCGGTTTTGTGTAGATCATGGCATCAAGAGGGAATTGGCCAATACCGGATCGCCTTCGGAGAATGGAGTTGTTGAACGTAAGAACAGGACTGTGGTGGAGATGGCGAGGACCATGCTGGAGCATCGTTATCTTCCTCGTCCACTTTGGGGTGAGGCTGTGGCAACGGCTGTCCATACCATTAACCGCTCTCCGACGACTTCTGTACCCCATACGACTCCATTTGAGGCATATTTTGGCAGGAAACCCGATGTCTCGCACTTCCGTGTCTTTGGGAGTGACGCGTATGTACATATTCCGAAGAAGCAAAGGGGGAAGCTTGACTCCAAGTCCCGCAAGCTGGTATTTGTGGGGTATAACTCTCTTTCCAAGGGATACAGGTTGTATGATCCAGAGAGGAACGAGATTGTTGTCAGCCGGGATGTGGTCTTTGACGAGCATGTTCCAGCATCCACTGTCGAGGAGCCGCCACTTCTTGGAGATCCAGAGGAGTCTGATGATGATTCCCAGTCTACTACTCCAGTTGATCCACCTCAGTCATCACAGGAGGTTGTTGAGCCCGCAGCTGGAGTTGAGCCCCCGCGACCACAGGAGGCTCCACGATCTGTTCGAGTACCTAGGTGGTTGTTAGACACCCTTCGGGAGTTAGGTGTCACGGAGCTACCCTCCGAATGGACCACAGAGGACGGCCCTCGAAGATCACATCGAGTCCGAGATAAAAGCAACACGGCGGAGCTTCTTCAGGTGAACTATGCTTTGATGTCTCGTATCATGCGGGACAAAGAGCCCACTTCCGTAAAGGAAGCCCTTTCACAGGATACTTGGAGGAAAGCCATGCAGGTGGAACTTGATGCCATCGAGAAGAACAACACTTGGGAGTTGGTACCGAGGCCGTCGAAGCGGTCAGTCATTGGTGTCAAATGGGTCTTTAAGACCAAGTACGCGTCTGATGGGTCGGTGGACAAACACAAAGCCAGGCTTGTGGCTAAAGGTTATGCTCAGCGGCCAGGCATCGACTACGAGGATACCTTTGCACCGACAGCGCGGATGACCACGATTCGGACCATTCTTGCCCTTGCTTCTTCTCAGAGGTGGCCCGTGTACCAGATGGATGTAAAATCTGCGTTCCTTAATGGTGACCTACAGGAGGAGGTGTACGTTGAGCAGCCTCTAGGCTTTATTGTTCCAGGATCGGAAGGGATGGTTTATAGGTTACGTAAGGCCTTGTATGGTCTTAAGCAGGCTCCCAGGGCTTGGAATCAGAAGATTGATTCCTTCTTTATTCGGACTGGATTTCAGAGATCGGTTGCAGATCCGAACCTGTATCTCTTTCGGGAACGCGGCATGGTCACACTTATCATCCTTTATGTGGATGATCTCATTCTCACCGGCGGTCATGTGGAGCACATTGGAGTGACGAAGGCTGCCTTGTAAAAGGAGTTTGAGATGACCGACTTAGGCTTACTCCACTTCTTCTTGGGATTGGATATCTGACAGACCCAGAGGGGGTTTTTCGTCTCTCAGCAGCGGTATGTTCATGAGTTGCTTGAGGCCTTTGGGATGGAGAACTGCAAGCCTATTACTTCGCCGATGGACCCGAACACAAAGTTAACCGTTACAGATCCTTGTGAGCCAGTTGATGCCTCGCAGTACCGGAAGTTGGTTGGTTCATTGATCTGGTTGCTGAACACCAGATTGGACTTGAGCTTCTCCGTGGGGCTGTTGAGCTCTTTTATGCAGACGCCATTGAAGACTCATTGGGACGCAGGATTGCGGATCTTGCGGTATCTGCAGAGTACGAAGGATCTGGGACTCTTTTACACAGGAGGGAATGGAGTCAAGCTCCAAGGTTGGAGTGACTCAGATTGGGGAGGAGATCCAGACACGAGGAGATCTACTTCAGGATACACTTTTACCCTCGGCTCAGGAGTAGTTTCTTGGAGCAGCAAGAAGCAGCCAACTATTGCCCTTTCTTCGACAGAGGGAGAGTATCGGGCTGCTTGTGGTGCTGCTTGTGAGGTTGTATGGCTGCGGAGGCTGCTAGGCGAGATTGGGTTTCCACAGAGGGAGCCCACAGTCATCCAGTGTGATAAGCAGAGTTGTATAGCTATTGCTCGGAACCCGGTTTTCCATGCCCGGACCAAGCATATAGAGATACAGTATCACTTTGTACGTGAGAAGATCTTGGCGGGTGACATCTTGCTACTTTATTGTTTGACGGAGGACAATGCGGCGGACCTCTTCACGAAGTCTCTACCTCAGGCTACGCTCAGGTGGCACTCCAGCTCCCTTGGATTGGTTTCACAGCCAGGAGCTGAGAGGGGGTGTTAGAAGTCATCTCCTGTCTATTTGTATACACCAGGGCCTCTGTTGTGGGTGTGCCCGCCCGTATATCATTTTTCCACACTCCCCGTATTTTTTTCCCTATTTTTCCCATTTTTTCCTAGTGGTGGGAGGGCTGCCAGATGATGCCAGGAGCACCCCAATGCTGGCCGACTGGATCTTCTTCAGGCGTGGGCATCAGGGCTGCTAGCCGACTGCTTTTTCATCAGTCGTGGGCATCAGGATGCTGGCCGACTGCATTTATGCAGTCGTGGGATTTTTCTCCAGTCGTGGGCACTCTCTGCTGCTGGCCGATTGCCCTCTAGGAGTTGTATATATTGCCCCTCAGCCCCCACCACTTTCTCATTCAGTATTTCCGGGATCTTGTGTATAGAGAAGAGTTTACACACCTATCTCTCTGTGTTTCTTGTGCTGATTATTTTCTGCAGTCTACTTACTCTTGTCTACCCAAGTTTGGTTATCATTTCCGCTGCATATTCTGACAGGTACGGCGGTCTATTCGGTGGAGTACTACCCGGAATTAGATCAATGGCATGATCTTCTGGCGTTTTCGGAGGAAGTTCTCCTGGCAATGACTCGGAAAAACAATCTTGGAACTCACATAAGAAATCAGTCCTGTCCTTATCTAACATAGACAAATTAGATTTAGACTCATCATCTTTTGCATCCTTTACATAAATCAAGTACGCGGAAAGATGCTTTTTCATTACTGATGAAATTGCCGAAGCTGATACAATAGGAATAGATTCCCCTTTAAGCTTTACATCCAAAACATGTTCTTTCCCTCTATGAGTCAAAGTAATCTTCCTATTGTATGTATCCACCACTGCATGTACTCTGTGGCACCATGGCATTCCCAACAAAACATCACATCCATCAAGTGGCATGATGAAAAACTCCTCGCTGTCCACATAACCCTGCAAATGAAGCCTGAGCTTCCCAATAATAGGAGTGACGGGTTCTGCATACCCAGGACAAGCCATGTTAGCCTCATATAAAGGCCCCATCTCCTCTGCACGGATCCCTAATCTGCCAGCCAAATCCAGTGAAATAAAGTTGGCTCTAGCACCTGTGTCAAAGAAAATCAAGGCATTTTGATCTCTCACTTTGCCCCATGCCCTGCACAACTCAGTCTCTTCACCACCTGGCTGTTCCCCAACAAGATCAGGAACTAACCCTGCAGAAGGTTTTGGTTTCTTTGACTTGAAAGACATATGTCCCTCCTCTGTACAGTAAAAACATTTCCGAGCATCCATCAAAGCCTGTCTCTCCTCAGGAGTTCTCTTGGGCATTGGTAACTTCTTATACTGCTTCTCTGTAGACCCTTTTGCATCACGCGAAGCATGCCTTGACTTTTCAGATTTCTTGCTTGAACTTTTACTTCCTTTAAATCCAGATGAGACCCCAGTGAGTAACGCATTAGCTGTCATAGCATTCTCTATCATTTGTGACATATTTGTTACTTGAGTCTTTATGCAATAGTCACGCACTTCCTTGGGCAGCCCACAACAATACTTCTCCACCTGCTCAGACAAAGGCACTGCACGATAAGAAGTAACTGGGAGTAAAGCTTCCCAAAACTTCTTATTATAATCTTCAAGATTTTCACACTTTGATGTATCCAACTTGTGCCATGCTGTCATTACATCCACCTCAAAAGTAGATGTGAGCCATATGGAAGAGAACACCTGCTTAAACTGTACCCAAGTAGATGGTGCTATGCCCTGCAAAAGGAGAGTAGACCACCACTGCAATGCATTGCCTTTGAGAAAAGTCGCAGCTTTTCTCACCTTAGAGGATTCCGTGTAATTACCACCAGAAAAAGCAGCATCAAACTGCTGTAAAAAGGTAAGTGCCTTTAGCTTATCTTTGGCTCCACTGAATGTGTCAAATTTCACAGCAGCTCCCCCTTCCTTATAATCCTTTGCCTTACCCATAGGCGTTAGATTATCGTAAGGAAGTGGCTTCACAAGATTGCTACCCCCAGCATTCATGCCCATCATAGGGTCAACATTACCAATTCCCACACCTGGCATGCCATACATTCCAGCCATGTTTCCAAACATACCATTATGCATACCGGGCTGCATGCCCCCATACATATTTCCTTGCATTCCAGGTTGCATGCCCCCAAACATGTTTCCTTGCATTCCGGACTGCATACCACCATACATATTCCCTTGCATACCAGGCTGAAAACTAGCTCCAAAATTCCCTGGAATACCCATGCCTCCCTGAGGATAACCCCCAGTCATGGATTGGAACACAAAGCCACCACCAAAATAACCTGGATGCATAGACTGCTGTGGAATAGATGGCTGTCCGAAAAAGGAACTCTGTGAGTTGGCACCAAAAGTATGTTGCATGTTCGGAAACTGTCCAAAAGATGGATCCTGCCCTGAGGTGGGTTCTTAGAACGCACTTTATTCTTCTTTTCAGGCTCAGAACGGGATCTCATAAATTCAGCAAACTTCTCACTTTGTGTGAGCTGCATAAACACATCCATTACTCCTGCCAAACGATTTTTAAACTGAGCATCATCTTCCTCTTTAATAGGCATATCTTCTGGTTGTGTTACATCCTCATATTGATCATCATCTGCAGCCTGTTCTCCTGCAAGAATATCCTCAGATTCATTTCTCTCAAGAGAGGTCTCTTGCTCTTCCTCTTCATTATAAAAATATTCATCTTTTGTGTCTGACATGTTGCTGATTTTTTTTTTTCCAGCAATGACTTTCCTCGAGTCAACCACGAGCTCACCCCCTTAAGAAAGTTGATGATGGGTCCCGGCAACGGAACCTTGAAACCGGCCTCTGGTAGAAACCAAAGTGCGGTAGACTAGCAGTCACCCTTCCAATTGTAGTCCAATAAATAATAAAATTAACTGGAGCTAGAATGCCCCAAAACTGAAATGAAATCGACACCTGTTGGCCCCAAAGCTTGGCGCCGCTTTCAGTATTTCTTTATTCAAATTCAATGAAATGTAAAACTGAGTACAACAAAGCCAGCCAGGAGAATAAACCTGTATGTCCAATCTGGCAGCCCTCAAGACCTCTTAGCACAGAGGATTCACACACAGATCTGTGTCCCACAAAAGCAACACACTGTGCTTCCCTCTGATCAACCAAGACAATTCAGCAGGGCAGCCTTGAGCACACATCTGGCATATTCCATGAACATGGTTCCACAACTCAGTTCAAATATACATCCACTGTCCAGTCTCTGTTTCCACCCTTCAAACTGCCATACCCCTCCTCTCACAAGGGGCCAGATGACACAACTCTGCAGTAGACATAAGCCAGTGGAAAGAAAGAAAGATTGACAAGTTCAGAGCTTACCAATTTCAATGCGTGGATCTACACCAAAGGGACTGACTGTACCAGTTTGTACTTGCAACAAGCTGTCTGTACGTTCTTCCCTTAGCCGCCTGACTGGTGCACCACCTGGACTCTGATAAAACGCCGCCTGCAAACTGTTCAAGACTGAACAATACTGTAGCAGTCTGTACCTGCTGTCGTACAGGTCTATAATACCCGGCTGTACCAGTCCGTACAGGACTGTACTTGCAGTCACCTGAACCTGCAGCCTTGTGCTGTCCGTACCCTGGTCGCCTGCGTTGCCTGAACCAGACTGTGCGCAGCTGCCTGTACCTGCTGTCGTACAGCAGCCACCAGCTTTGTACTTGCTGTACGGAACTGCAATCACCTGCTCTGTCTGTACAGTACTGTCTGTACTGATTTCAGCCTGCTGTCTGTACCTGCCAACGCCGCCTGAACCAGTCACCAATAGAACTGCAGCCGCGTGACTGTACGGCCTGCAGCCACGTGGTCTGTACGGCCTGTATTCAGTACAGCCTGCACTCTTCACAGCAAATCCAGCAGCCCACACTCCTCAACGCAGCTAGTTGACAGGGATTCTCCTCTCCTCCACGCACGTAGCTTGCACGTTTTCCAAAAAGCAAGAGAGAGAGAGATGAGAGAGGCGTGTAACTCCAAAAGTGGAGTTGCCCCTTTCTCCAAATATATCCTAGTGGCCCTCTCTAAGGTTTATCAACTTATTAAAGGTCACTTATGCCTAGGGACCACCCCAAGGTTAAAACATTAAAAATATTAATGTCCTTGGTCCCCCTTCACACTTGAGGATGTCCACACATCATACCATTTGTCCGGGCACCCCAAATATGAATCATTTAATATTTATCTTGCTCACCAACCACCATGCCCACACTTGTGCTGTTCCATTTTCACAGGGTCATGACACTCACACCGTTGTTTGTATGAGAACAAGAGATTGCTCTCATAGAAGCAATCTATTGTTTTCGAAAATATGTAGCCTCTTTTCACAGCTCATCACGTCTTTTCTCAGGCTGCAATTTTGACCCTCCACAACTCCTGAAAGAGTGTGCATAGAGCAGAAGCAAGATGAGCTCTAGAGTGTGCTGAACTGAGAGTGCAAGAGAGAGAGAGAGAGAGATGAAGCTAATAAGCTGAATATATTGTAGTGAAAGAAATCCTGAGCAAGAGACCAAAGTGTCTCATAAGTGAAGGACACAAGAGAGCGATTGTGTCAACACATGTCAGAATGATCAATGAATGAAAAGGGGAGAGGCTAGCCCACCTATTTATAGGTAAGAAGGGGTTGGCCGACTGGAACATAGGAGCTGGCTGATTGGGAATTTGGGACATGCTCACCCGACTTGGGAAAAATACCAGGAAAATGTGGGAAAAATACGGGTGGGCAACCTACAACCAAGGGCCATAAAAGGGATCAAATATGGGCAGCAACATATGGGGATGAATATGCTAACACCTCCTCTCAGCACCAGATGCTGAACAAACTCCAAGAAGTCAAAATGAGGAGCCAAGGAAGCGTGAGACAGTGGCCTGGTGAACAAATCTGTTGCATTCTCTGCTGAAGGACAATACTCCAAACGCAAATCTCCAGCAAGAACTTGTTCACGAACATAGTGATACTGATGTCAGAATATGCACCGGAGATGATGACAAAATCTGAGAATACAAGAGCAAGTGCAGAAAAAATGCAGCAATGGAGAGAGAGAGAGAGAGAGAGAGAGAGAGAGAGAGAGAGAGAGAGAGAGAGAGAGAGAGAGAGAGAGGCGTGTAACTTTGCTCTATATACACAAGGAAAATCCCGAAAACATGATACAATGGCATGGGGGCAATGGGGCCATTTTATATGGCCCCAAACATGCAGTCGGCCTGCATCAAGGCAACCGACTGGACCTGCATCTCCACGACCAGCCAAATCCACCAGTCGGCTAGCATCCATGAGAGGTCGGGGACCTGAAGGAGCAGTCGGCCAGCATATGGTTCCTCCTGCCATCACAGGGCAACCACCCAAGCCAAGGAAAAAATAGGGAAAAATGAGAAAAAATATGGAGAATGGGGAAAAATGAGAAAACACCTAATAAGGGCGGCACACCCACAACAGAGGCCCCTGGTGTATATGTATAGACAGAGATGACTTCTAACACCCCCTCTCAGCTCTTGGCTGTGAAACCATCCCCTGAGAGGGGGTGTTAGAAGTCATCTCTGTCTATACATATACACTTTCTCGTTTAACTTATGTGTGTGTTTTGTTGCATGATACACACATACTTTTGGTACTAACAACTTAGCATTCAACAGATAGCATCAAGATGAGTCCAAATCCTACGCTTGGTACTGCAGATGAGGCTGTGCAGCTAGTGAAAGATGAGCAAGAAGAGTTGCTTCATCAATTGCATAGGGAACTAGAGAGCGTGGATTGGCGAGTGACGAGAGCACGTGCCCGAGCTTGCGACAAACAATTACAGGAGCCGGGCCCAGATCTAGAGGCTACACGTAGAGAGAGCATCAGAAGAGGAAAGCTACCAGTTCGCAGTCCTCGCAGTCGTGCGAACGTAGCCATTCCTCTCATTATACAGACATTGTAGCGAGAGATGATGATGATGCGGTGCCAGTTGCTTTTGTCACCGCCATTGCAGAGCCAGAGTATGATAGCGAAGGAAACATGTTGAGAGATGGAGATCTTGGATCTTCATCTTCTTCATCATCTGATGGTGATGAAGTGGATCGATCATTGAGCGCGTTGCAATGTGCAGTGATAGTGACACTAGTGACTAGAACTATTATTTTTTGGCTTCTCTAGATAGTAAACTGTCTTTTAACTTTTAAATTTTGATTGATTGCTCAATGCTTATAGTATGTAACCCGTGGCATTTGAGTCATGGGTACTGAACGTTTGAGTGATTCCATTTTGTGAAACCTATTCATGCTTTTGTTTACTGATATCTCTCATTTTGGTAATTGTGTTGTTGTTGAATGTTCAGAAATGAATTGTTTTTTCATTCATTGTTTTGCATATATATGTACACGATATTGTATATTTTTTGTGTTTTTACGTACCTCAAAATCTTAACCCGTACTTGAATGTGTACCTTACGTACCTGATTCGTACCGTACCTTACGTACCTTTTCCCCTTGGTCCACCAGGCCCTTTCATACTGGGAAATGTTTAGGATGGTGACATCCTCCCCAACTTCTTAAAAGTTGTCCGCAACTTTAAGTTCCAAGCCATATATCCAAGATATAATCATGTCCAATCAAGTGAGCGAGACGAGACAGTCTCAAAAATCCAATATGACTGAAAGAATCCATGTCCCAAATAAATGGGCAAGACTAAACGAGTCTCCATAATACCAATATGAAAATCATGTCCCAAATAAATGGGCGAGACAACAATTTCATGCCAGATATCATAATCATGTCCCAAAATAAATGGGCAAGAATTCCGTGGAAGATATGCTAGATACATGCACAAGAGCCAACTGTGTCTCAATAACCAATATCAATGAGATAATCATATGCCAATGAAAATAACGAACTAGGTACTAAGACACTCAAACAAGTGCCATGTGTCAGGCAAAAATCTGAAAGATGTTTGGGGCTTGTGTACATATGGAATGCATGGTGTGTGAATAAACTTTGCCTTGAATGCCCTGGCAAATGTACAGAGCGAATGGTTTTGCAGTGAGCTGGTACATGTGTGTTGTTTTTTTTGGGAGCAGGTGCTTGAGTTTGGAAGTTTTTTTATTGCTATAGTATGGTGTGAGGGTGGTTGCTAAATGCATGGCACCGACTGCAATGGTCGTGTTTTGGTAAATTATGTGTGGACAGCTCTTGTCATGTTTTGGAAGGTCGTGGACGGCGCACGTGAATCTGAAGCACATGGTGGTGTACAATGATGGTGACCATTATTGAGGCTTTAAAGGATAAAAGAAATATAATATTAACGTGGCAAAAAAAAAAGGCATAGCCACATGGAGGTTTTATTGGGCTGCCAGCGTGCCACCTCTAGAAGGTTGGCGAGCGTGGAGCAAACGGAAAAAATGGGGTGCCGCCTAGCAGGATAAAGGGAGTCAGGGGGTGAAAAAGAAAGAAGCGGCCTTGTGAAAGAAGACCTCTCTTGTGGGGAGAGCCAACAGAGAAGCGCTGCAGATACCAGAGGCGAGGAGAGGTGGCGAAGGAAGTGGCCGCCAAGGGTACGAGGGGTCGCTCTCTGGTGATACTGTAGAGGCTGGCGAAGAGAGAGGCGAAGATGAGGGTGATTCTGCAGACAGGGGGACGTGTGAAAGAGGTGGCCCTGGAGCAGGGCTCACGGGTGATCGCCTCGTCGTGGTGAAAGGTGCTCTGGTAAGTCCGCAGACAGTCGCATAAGAAGGTAGCCGCCTTGCGGAGGCGCTCGAGAGACAGACGCGAGGAGAGGGGGTCGCCGGTGTAGCGACCAAAGTGAGTTGCTTTTTTTTTTTTTGCTTGTGTATGGTTGGCGCAGCGACTGGCAGCTGCTGAGTGTAAGTGGTGGCTGGTCGTCACTAGAGAAAAAAGACAGTGGAGGTTGCCTTTGGACAGTAGGGAAGAGAGAGAAGTGGCCCGTGGTGACGGGAGAGACAGTGCAAGGGTGCTGATCGTGACAGCAGAGAAGCAGTGGTCGGTTTTTGTTTGTGTTGGCTGCAGAGAGGTGCTGATGTGTAGGCTGGAGATAGGTGGGACTCGCCTACGACACTTGGCAGGTAGCAGCTGGACAAAGAATCGACGGGTTGCAGAGGAAGTTGAGGGTTGCTGGTGGGGCACCCTCTGAAGTGAAACAGAGACCGGGAGACAAAGGCTTGGTTGTCAGACGCAAGGGTGAATTCCCTTGGCAGTAAATCCTGGCCAGAGTCCTGGTTTTTGGTGTATTTGCTGAGTTTGTTGAAATGTGGATGGTGCCGTGTGTTTGCTGAATGATCAGTTGTCTGTGTTGGTTTTGAGCTGTCTTTATGGCGTGGGTGGGTGGTGAAGTGTGAGAAGTGTTCCAGCCGGTGGTTGGTGGTGCCTCCGTTGTGTTAGTTTTTTCCAAGTTTGGGAGGTGAAGGGCTATAGAGGCAGGGTCTTTTTTCTTTTTTTCACCTCACATTCTTCTGGTGCCCCCACAGAGGATAGCTCTGGGATTGTTCGACTGAGGAGAGCTTAGTTTTTTGAGGGTGTTGATTAGCAAGGAGTAGTTCTGCTTGAAGCCACCTCCAGAGGGTGTATGCCCCATAGGAGCACGACTCGCTAGCTACTTTTTCTTGCAGTGTTGTGTTGGTTTTCAGAATGTTGATGTATCCGGAGTTTTTTGGTGGTTCTAATGAAGATGTAGTAGATTTTCTTGAGAGGTTCGAGGTTGCGTGAAACCGGCCTCTGATAGAAAACCAGAGTGCGGTAAAAGCTAACACCCGTCCACTTGTAGTCTAGATGAAAAACCAAACACAGATTGGAGCTAGAGTGCCCAAATCTGAATACACAACGACACCTGTTGGCCCCAAAGCTTGGCGCCCCTTGCGGTATTTCTTTATTCCATTAAAATAATATGTATGGCTGAGTACAACACAAAAACCAGCCAAGAGTTTACACCTGTAGTCCAATCTGACTGCCCACAAATCCTTCTCAGCACAGAGGATCTATGCACACAGATCTGTGTCCTCAAGCAACACACTGTGCCTCCCTCTGATCAGCCAAGTTCACAAAGCAGGCCAGCCATGGGCATACATCTGGCATAACTCATAAGCATGATACATCTTCTCAGCTCAACATACATGTGCTGTTCAATCCCTGTCTTAATCCCTTGTCAATCTGCTATACTCCTCCTCTCACAAGGAGCCAGATAACACATACCTGTAGCAGACATCAAGCAATAGAAAGAGAGATGGATGAACAGAGTCAAGGCTTACCAAGTTCAGCTCGTGAAACAACTCTGGAGGAAGCAACAGCACCAATCTGTGCCTGCAGGCACTTGAACCCACAATCCTGCTTCACACGTGTGCTTGCACTTGCCTGTATCTTCCTCCTGATGCTCACTCCTATGCTGTCCTTGGAAGTACAGATCTGAAAATCAGCACTGTACTTGATTGTACCGCCTCGGGATGCGTGCCAGGCGTTGTACTTGCAAAAACAGCCTGCTGTCAACTTCTGTACCAGCCTGAATCAGCCTGCACAAGTCTGTCCAGCACCTGTGAACTCTTCTGCAGCAACTGTACCTTCTGTACCTGGCTGCCCGTACACTGTACGGCAGCCGTACAGTGTGTACTTGCTGGAAAACACAATACACAGCCTGAACAGAGCTTCTGCGCAGCCACCAGCAGCAGCTCTGTGCGCCGCCAGCAACAGAGGAGAGAGAGAGAGAGAGAGAGAGTGTCCTGCTCTGGCCGTACAGTGCTGTACGGCTGGATCCACTCTGAAAAACAGCAGCCAAACTGTTGTACAGCAGTCGCCTCCTCCTCCTTCAGCTTTTCCACGCTAGGAATCACAAGCGCATGAGAGAAGCTCCACTTTTGCTACACGACTCCCCAAAAAGGGAGGAGAGAGAGTGAAGAGAGAGAAAACCTCCTTCCCAAGTTAATCCCTAGGGCCCCAACTTAATAAGTTCCCTAGGGCCACTAAGGCCTAGGGGCAACTTTTATAAACATTAAAAGTTAATGTTTTAATGTTCCCCCTTCACACCTAGGGTTGTCCACACATCTTTAAACACTGTCCGGGCATCCCCCATGTGAATCATAAAATATTCTGACCCTGCAACCACCATGCCCACACTTGTCCTGCTCCATTTTCACAGGGCCATGACATACCCCCCTCTTGAAAGATGGCAAGCGTCCTCGATTGCATTCTGGTGATGCATCAAAATATCCAAAGTGAAATATACAATATGGCAAGATCAGCGTCCCAATCTCTCTGAGCCATACACATGTATCATCATTCACTGCAAACCAATGGCATAGTAATAGTCCAAGTTGTATACCACTGTGAACCATACATATCCACAAAAATGTCCATGTGACTAGTACACATATATCATAGAAGTCCCATAAACAGATGTACTGTCAGCCTCAGTACCTTCGGATGAGATAAAATCTGCACCAAGCGACCTCTAGATGTCATCTGAGCCTGTCTGTATCAAGGGAGTGGAGGTGCTACCCCCCTCTTGAGCATCAGGTAATGCTCCAGACCCATGCTCTGCTGAACCTGAATGAGCCACAATAAGAGTCGGCTCTAACTCAAAGGCATCGAGATAAAGCTGCAAAACCTGAGGTGAATCTGTTAAGTCACCTTCCTCCATCCACTTCGCATCCATCGGTGAATAGTTCTTGAACTTCACAAGATAGCGACGGGAAACTTTACCTCGTACCTTCCTTTCTTTATGTGCCAGTATCTGCTCTGGAATCAGAACCTCATCAAGTTCCTCAACTTCCGGCTGAGCCTCATCTGATACATCCTCAGGCACATCCCCACGGAAAGGTCTAAGAAGACTCACGTGAAAAGCATTGTGAATCCGCCAGTGATCTGGTAACTTCAAACGATAGGTTACCTCACCAATCTTTTCCAATACCTGAAAAGGCCCATAATATCGCATACTCAACTTAGGGAATAAGCGCTCTTTACCCTTCATCTTCTTGAGTCTAGCCTTTTCAAAGCGCAAAAGAACCCAATCACCCAATGCAAACTGTAAATCACGTCTGTGACGGTCTGCGGCTTTCTTTTGCTTCTGCTGAGTTTTCTGGAGGGCCAACTTAACTCTCCGATAAGCTTCATCCAAGCTCTCCACATACGGATCAGCCTCAAAGATCTTATCCTTTGTATGCAAAATGGGTGGAACCTTCTTCCCTCCTTCTACAATCTCAAAAGGCGCCTTGCCTGTCGAGCTATGTACAGTGTTGTTATATGCAAACTCCACCAAAGGAAGATACTTTTCCCATTGTTGCTTGTGTTCTGACACATAACACTTGAGAAGATCCAACACTGTAGAGTTAGCCTCTTCTGACTGACCATCTGTCTGTGGATGAAATGACGATGAAAACTTGAGAGTTGTACCCATGTTGTCAAACAACCCTCTCCAAAACAAACTCGTCATCCGTGGATCACGGTCACTAATGATAGACGTAGGCAAGCCATGATACTTGAAGATGTTCGCCATGAACAACTTCACCATATGATCCACTTTAATTGTCTTCCTCACGGGAATGAAATGAGCCTGCTTACTGAACCTGCATATGATAGTCCAGATGCCATCATTTCCCGTTTGTGTCCGTGGAAGATCAAATACAAAATCCATGGCAATGCTCTCCCAAGGTCTATCCGGAATAGGTAAAGGCTGTAATAACCCTGGTGTCTTCTGACGGTCAAACTTTACCTTCTGACATACGATGCATTGCCTCACAAAGGCATCAACATCTCTTCTCAAGGTTGGCCAATAAAAGAAAGTCTCCACTGCTTTGACCGTGGCGTCAATACCTCTATGACCTGCATACGGTGGAGCATGACTTTCAATCATAACCTTGAGTCGCAATGGCCTGGTAACACACAGTCTGCCATGCATCAATAAAAACCCATCTCTAAGAGTGTAATGCTCATGCCGCTGACCCTCAGACATCTGATCATACAACCTTTCAAAATCCTCGTCATGGGCATACTGCTCTTTCATTTCATCAAGCTCATGGTGATAAGCAAGTGAAACTGCAGAGACCTGTGGCTTGCGTGACAAAGCATCTGCCACTACATTCTTTTTGCCTTCCACATGCACAATCTGAAAGTGAAACATTGACAAAAAGTTTGCCCAACGCATATGCTTCTCTGAAAGCTTAGTCTGCGTAAGGAAGTAACGCAAGGTCTGATGATCTGTCTGTACAGTGAAATCAGCCCCAAGCAAGTAGTGTTTCCATGTAGAAAGAGCGTGAATTACAGCCAACATCTCTTTCTCATACACCTGTAAATGCTTCTCGGCATCTTGCAAAACTCTACTCTCATAGGCTATCACATGTCCCTCTTGCATGAGAACTGCACCAATACTACTTCCACATGCATCACACTGGACAACAAAAGCCTTTCGGAGGTCCGGTAACACCAATACTGGGTCCGAAGTAAGCTTTTCTTTGAGCTTTTTGAATGCTGTAATTTCCCGATCAGCCCATCTAAACGGAGTTGCTTTCTTCGTCAAAGCATGAAGAGGTGAAGCAATTTCAGCAAAGTGCCGTATGTAACGCCTGTAATAGGAACACAATCCTAGAAAGCTGCGTACATCATGCACGGTCCTCAGAGCTGGCCAATTAAGTATTGCTTCCACCTTGGCTGGATCCATACGGACTCCATGACCAGACACAATATGCCCCAAGAAATGTATGTCCTGCAAGAAAAACTCACTCTTCTTGCCATTAACCACCAACCTATGGTTTCTGAGTTCTGCAAACACAATGGCCAAATGCCTTCTATGCTCTTCCTCAGTTCGTGAATGCACAATCATATCATCAAAGAATGTGCCCACAAACTCTCTATGAGGTCTGAAAATCCTGTCCATCATTCTGTTAAATGTGGCAGGCGCATTTGTCAAACCAAAGGGCATAACCAAGAACTCATACAACCCAAACGTGGTTCGGAATGCTGTCTTATGGACATCCTCGGGTCTAATGCGTATCTGATGATACCCGCTTTTCAAGTCAATACGACTAAAAACTGTGGAGCCCTGTAAGCGGTCCAAAATGTCATCGATCCTCGGTATGGGGAATCGATTCTTGATGGTATTCTTGTTAAGCGCCCTGTAGTCAATACACATGCGCCAAGAACCATCCTTCTTCTGCACTAAGAGCACAGGTGAGCAAAAGGGTGATGAGCTAGGCTGAATCAACCCCTTATTCAATAGCTCTTGCACCTGACTCATAATCTCTTCCTGTTGGGCTGCACTAACACGATACGGCGGTCTATTCGGTGGAGTACTACCAGGAATCAGATCTATGGCATGATCTTCTGGCCTCTCAGGAGGTAATTCTCCTGGCAATGACTCGGAAAAACAGTCTTGAAACCCACTTAAGAAATCAGCCCTGTCCTTATCTAACATTGACAAATTAGACTTAGACTCATCATCCTGTGCATCCTTTACATAAATCAAGTACGCGGAAAGATGCTTTTTCATTACTGATGAAATCGCCGAAGCGGATACAATAGGAACAGATTCCCCTTTGAGTTTTACATCCAATACATGCTCTTTCCCTCTATGAGTCAGAGTAATTTTTCTATTGTAAGTATCCACCACCGCATGTACCCTGTGGCACCATGGTATCCCCAACAAAACATCACAGCCATCCAAAGGCATGATGAAGAACTCCTCGCTGTCCACATAACCCTGCAAATGAAGCCGAAGCTTCCCAATGATAGGAGTAACGGGTTCTGCATACCCTGGACAAGCCATATTTGCCTCATGTAACGGCCCCATCTCATCTGCACGAATCCCCAATCGGCCAGCCAAATCCGGTGAAATGAAGTTGGCTCTAGCACCTGTGTCAAAGAAGATCAAAGCATTCTGATCTCTCACTTTGCCCCATGCCCTGCACAACTCTGTAGCTTCACCACTTAGCTGCTCCCCCACAAGATCAGGAACTAAGCCTGCAGAAGGCTTTTGTTTCTTTGGCTTGGGCTCTCCTTTATTGTCAGGGTCCTTCTTGGACGTTCTCTTGGGACAATTGAATGACATATGCCCCTCTTCAGTACAGTAAAAACACTTTTGAGCATCTCTCAAAGCCTGTCTTTCCTCAGAAGTCCTTTTGGGCATTGGCAACTTCTTATACTTTGTCTCTGAAGTCCCTTTAGCATCACGCGAAGCATGCCCAAATTTTTCAGCTTTCTTGCTCAATTTCTTACTGCCTTTAAACCCAGATGAACCACCTGTGAGTAACGCATTAGCTGTCATAGCATTTTCAATCATCTGTGACATGTTCGTTACTCTTGTCTTTATACAATAATCTCGTACCTCCTTGGGCAGCCCACAACAATACTTCTCTACCTGCTCAGATAATGGCACGGCACGATAAGAAGTCACTGGGAGTAGTGCTTCCCAAAACTTCTTGTTATAATCCTCCAAACTATCACACTTTGAAGCATCCAGCTTGTGCCATGCGGTCATAACATCCACCTCAAATGTAGATGTGAGCCATACGGAAGAGAAAACCTGTTTGAATTGAACCCATGTGGTGGGTGCTATGCCCTGCAAAAGAAGAGTAGACCACCACTGCAAAGCATTGCCCTTGAGAAAAGTGGCAGCTTTCCTCACCTTTGAGGACTCTGTGTAATTCCCACCAGAAAAAGCAGCATCAAACTGCTGTAAAAAGGTAAGTGCCTTCAATTTATCCTTGGCCCCACTGAAAGTGTCAAACTTCACTGCAGCTCCCCCTTCCTTGTAATCCTTCGCCTTGCCCATAGGCGTTAGATTATCATATGGAAGTGGTTTCGTAAGATTGCTGCCCCCAACATTCATACCCATCATTGGGTCAACATTTCCCATTCCAACACCAGGCATACCATACATCCCAGCCATGTTTCCATACATTCCACTATGCATACCTGGCTGCATGCCACCAAACATATTGCCTTGCATCCCAGGTTGCATGCTTCCAAACACATTTCCTTGCATGCCAGGCTGAAAATTGGCTCCAAAAGGCCCATACATACCCATGCCTCCCTGAGGATAACCCCCAGTCATGGATTGAAACACCGAACCACCACCAAAGTACCCTGGATGCATGTTCTGCTGAGGAATAGGTGGCTGTCCATAGAAGGAACTCTGTGGGTTAGCACCAAAAGCATGCTGCATGTTCGGAAACTGTGCAGGAGATGGATCCTGTGGAGTGGTACCACTATGACCATGAGAAAGATTCTTCGAACGAACCTTCTTCTTCTTTTTCTGGAGCTCTGTGCGGGGCTCTGTGCGAGATCTCATAAATTCAGCAAATCTCTCGCTCTGTGTGAGCTGCATAAAAGTATCCATAACACTAGCCAAGCGATCTTTGAACTTAGCATCATCATCCTCTTTACTATGCACATCTTCTGGCTGTGTTACATCCTCATAAGGCTCAACATCTGCAGCCTGTTCTCCTGCAAAAATATCCTCAGATACATCTCTTTCAGGAGAAGACTCTTGCTCTTCTTCTTCTTGATAGAAGTACTCTTCCTCTGTATCAGACATGATTGCTGAATTTTCAGCGATGGCTTTCTCCAAAGCAACCACGAGCTCACCCCCTTCAGAAAGTTGATGATTGGTCCCGGCAACGGAACCTTGAAACCGGCCTCTGATAGAAAACCAGAGTGCGGTAAAAGCTAACACCCGTCCACTTGTAGTCTAGATGAAAAACCAAACACAGATTGGAGCTAGAGTGCCCAAATCTGAATACACAACGACACCTGTTGGCCCCAAAGCTTGGCGCCCCTTGCGGTATTTCTTTATTCCATTAAAATAATATGTATGGCTGAGTACAACACAAAAACCAGCCAAGAGTTTACACCTGTAGTCCAATCTGACTGCCCACAAATCCTTCTCAGCACAGAGGATCTATGCACACAGATCTGTGTCCTCAAGCAACACACTGTGCCTCCCTCTGATCAGCCAAGTTCACAAAGCAGGCCAGCCATGGGCATACATCTGGCATAACTCATAAGCATGATACATCTTCTCAGCTCAACATACATGTGCTGTTCAATCCCTGTCTTAATCCCTTGTCAATCTGCTATACTCCTCCTCTCACAAGGAGCCAGATAACACATACCTGTAGCAGACATCAAGCAATAGAAAGAGAGATGGATGAACAGAGTCAAGGCTTACCAAGTTCAGCTCGTGAAACAACTCTGGAGGAAGCAACAGCACCAATCTGTGCCTGCAGGCACTTGAACCCACAATCCTGCTTCACACGTGTGCTTGCACTTGCCTGTATCTTCCTCCTGATGCTCACTCCTATGCTGTCCTTGGAAGTACAGATCTGAAAATCAGCACTGTACTTGATTGTACCGCCTCGGGATGCGTGCCAGGCGTTGTACTTGCAAAAACAGCCTGCTGTCAACTTCTGTACCAGCCTGAATCAGCCTGCACAAGTCTGTCCAGCACCTGTGAACTCTTCTGCAGCAACTGTACCTTCTGTACCTGGCTGCCCGTACACTGTACGGCAGCCGTACAGTGTGTACTTGCTGGAAAACACAATACACAGCCTGAACAGAGCTTCTGCGCAGCCACCAGCAGCAGCTCTGTGCGCCGCCAGCAACAGAGGAGAGAGAGAGAGAGAGAGAGAGTGTCCTGCTCTGGCCGTACAGTGCTGTACGGCTGGATCCACTCTGAAAAACAGCAGCCAAACTGTTGTACAGCAGTCGCCTCCTCCTCCTTCAGCTTTTCCACGCTAGGAATCACAAGCGCATGAGAGAAGCTCCACTTTTGCTACACGACTCCCCAAAAAGGGAGGAGAGAGAGTGAAGAGAGAGAAAACCTCCTTCCCAAGTTAATCCCTAGGGCCCCAACTTAATAAGTTCCCTAGGGCCACTAAGGCCTAGGGGCAACTTTTATAAACATTAAAAGTTAATGTTTTAATGTTCCCCCTTCACACCTAGGGTTGTCCACACATCTTTAAACACTGTCCGGGCATCCCCCATGTGAATCATAAAATATTCTGACCCTGCAACCACCATGCCCACACTTGTCCTGCTCCATTTTCACAGGGCCATGACATTGCGTGCATTAGCAACCTTGTTGATAATGAAGAGCAGGTGTTGAAACTTTTGAGGATCTTTTTGAAGAGTGATGCTAGAGATTGACTCAAAGGTTTTGAAGCAAAGGAAGCTAAGGCTGTACCACCTAGTGTTTTGACATTAGACAGGTTGACAGAGGCTCTTTTGGAGCGGTTCCAGCGAGTTGAAGACTCGAGTGTGCTATGGCAGGAACTCAATGATTTGCGAAAGGGACAAGGACAAAACATGGATGATTTTTTGCATGTGTTCACAGGGTTGTGGGATCGATGGTGTTTTTCTTTGCGGAGTGAGGCTCCCCCGATGTTTGTGAAGAAAGGATTGTTTGTAAGTGGTTTGCTTCCTGCGTTGAAGCTTGGGTTATCACTTATGCGATGCTTTGAAGCAGGAATCGACCAAAGTTTTGGACAAAGAGGACAGGATGGGTGATGAGGATGTTACAAAGGGGCTCTTAGCTGCTATGGGTGAGAATGGTGTGATGATAAAGGAGAAGCTTTCAATGAAAAAGATGGATATATGGTCAAAACAGGTACTCTTGGATGTTAAAGTTGGATGGTGGTCTATGCGTTTTGGACATGGTTTGCATGCAGATGTTGAGGGTGCTTCTCTTCTCAAATGGTGGCAGTGTATTGATCAGTCCTTGTTCTTTCAAGAGCCTTTATGCTGGCATGGTGAATTTAAAAGGATGCTCTTTGACCCAGGTGGGTGGATGTGGTATGCTATGATACAACTTTGGCCGTTTGATCCAGGAATATGAATGCAAGTTCTTGTTTTCTGCTGAGCATGAATGCTCTAGCAGGCTGGGGGGTTGGCAAAGTATGTCAGGCAAAAATCTGAAAGATGTTTGGGGCTTGTGTACATATGGAATGCATGGTGTGTGAATAAACTTTGCCCTGAATGCCCTGGCAAATGTACAGAGCGAATGGTTTTGCAGTGAGCTGGTACATGTGTGTTGTTTTTTTTGGGAGCAGGTGCTTGAGTTTGGAAGTTTTTTTATTGCAATAGTATGGTGTGAGGGTGGTTGCCAAATGCATGGCACCGACTGCAATAGTCGTGTTTTGGTAAATTATGATGCTGCTGATGGAAGGCTGTGGACAGCTCTTGTCGTGTTTTGGAAGGTCGTGGACGCCGCACGTGAATCTGAAGCACATGGTGGTGTACAGCGATGGTGACCATTATTGAGGCTTTAAAGGATAAAAGAAATATAATATTAACGTGGCAAAAAAAAGGCATAGCCACATGGAGGTTTTATTGGGCTGCCAGCGTGCCACCTCTAGAAGGTTGGCGAGCGTGGAGCAAACGGAAAAAATGGGGTGCCGCCTAGCAGGATAAAGGGAGTCAGGGGGTGAAAAAGAAAGAAGCGGCCTTGTGAAGGAAGACCTCTCTTGTGGGGAGAGCCAACAGAGAAGCGCTGCAGATACCAGAGGCGAGGAGAGGTGGCGAAGGAAGTGGCCGCCAAGGGTACGAGGGGTCGCTCTCTGGTGATACTGCAGAGGCTGGCGAAGAGAGAGGCGAAGATGAGGGTGATTCTGCAGACAGGGGGACGTGTGAAAGAGGTGGCCGCTGGAGCAGGGCTCGCGGGTGATCGCCTCGTCGTGGTGAAAGGTGCTCTGGTAAGTCTGCAAATAGTCGCATAAGAAGGTAGCCACCTTGCGGAGGCGCTCGAGAGACAGACGCGAGGAGAGGGGGTCGCCGGTGGTAGCGACCAAAGTGAGTTGCTTTTTTTTTTGCTTGTGTATGGTTGGCGCAGCGACTGGCAGCTGCTGAGTGTAAGTGGTGGCTGGTCGTCACTAGAGAAAAAAGACAGTGGAGGCCGCCTTTGGACAGTAGGGAAGAGAGAGAAGTGGCCCGTGGTGACGGGAGAGACAGTGCAAGGGTGCTGATCGTGACAGCAAAGAAGCAGTGGTCGGTTTTTGTTTGTGTTGGCTGCAGAGAGGTGCTGATGTGTAGGCTGGAGACAGGTGGGACTCGCCTACGACACTTGGCAGGTAGCAGCTGGACAAAGAATCGACGGGATGGTTGGAGACAGAGTGACTCGGGATTTCTTTGAGGTGACAGGGCCTCGCTTCAGACGAGAGGGCCTCAGGCGTCTTCGGCAGGCTGATGGCCAGGTAGTGGTGGATCCCCCCAGGGTTCGGGCGATCGCCACAGATTTTTACAGGGATCTGCTCTCTGCTGAGCCAGCAGATGACAGGGTGTGAGAGGCTCGGGAGGCAGTCTGGAGCTTCACGAGACCGGTTGTGCCGGCCCATTTGCAGCACTCCCTTCTCTCCCCCTTCTCGGATGCGGAAGTGGAGGCGGCTCTTTAGGCACTTCCTCGGGGCAAATGCCCAGGAGAGGATGGTCTCTCAGTGGCTTTCTTCCAGAGGTACTGGGGTCTCTTGCATAGGGGTTTCAGATTGGCATTCCAGGAGATCATGGAGTCGGGAGACATGCCGGACAGCATGGCAGAGGGGTTGATTCACTTGATCCCCAAAGAGGGAGGAGACAGACTGGAGATTAGACAGTGGAGACCGATCACCTTGTTAGGCACGGCCTACAAGGTCCTAGCTAAGGCGATCAGCAGGCGGCTTCAGCCTCACCTTCCGGACATCATCCACTCCACGCAGACAGGCTTCATCGAGGATAGGAGCATCCTGGATAACATCTTCTCTTTCTGGGAGGCTACGGCTTTGGCTAGATTTCGGCAGGAGGATCTGGCAGTGCTCCTTCTCGACTTCGAGAAGGCATATGATCGGGTGGACTGGGCCTTCTTGGAAGGCACTATGGAGAGGATGGGCTCCCCCCCTCAGTGGATCCGTGGGGTCTCTGCACTCTACGCATCGGCTCATAGCCAGGTGCTGATACAGGGCGTGCGCGGAGAGAGGTTCCAGCTCTCGCGCTCGGTGCGGCAGGGGTGCCCCTTGGCGCCCTTTCTTTTTCTTTTCGTGGCAGAGGCCATGAGCACTTTCTTGACGGCACAGGACACAGGTTTGCGGGGCCTCCAGCTCCCCATCCGCACCTCGGAGGAGCTCCTAGACTCGGAGTTTGCGGATGACACTCCCGTCTATCTTCAGGGAGGGGAGGAGAACCTCCGCTGCTTCGCCTCAGCCATGGACAGGTTTTGCAGAGCTTCGGGCGCTTTGATCAACTGGCACAAGTCGTGTGGGTTGTGGGTCAGTTCTGTGCCCCCCCCGACTTGGAGGCTAGTTGATGGGTTTCAGTGGCTGGCCCCCGGCACTACAGTGCGCTATTTGGGATGCTATGTGGGCATTGACATATCTCCGGAGCAGCAGATAGCCCCCCTTCTTCTGAGCATTCGGAAGAAGCTTCTGTATTGGAGTACCGCTCGCTTATCTCTGGCTGGCCGAGTGGTTGTGGCCAACCAGGTTCTGCTTGCTACCATGTGGTACATCACTTCTTGCTGGGCCTTCTCTCGGGCGTGCATTGGCCAGGTGCAGAGGCTCATCAGGAACTTTCTTTTGTCCGGTGGCGACGGGCGGCCCGCCAGGGCCAAGGTGGCATGGGCTGTGATCACTCAGCCGAGGGAGAGAGGCGGCCTGGGCATAGTTGATCCTATTTGTCTGAGCCGAGCTTTGCTTGGCAAGTTGGTGGTTCGTGGCCTCCTACCAGGCGCTGAGCCGTGGAAGGAGTTTCTTGTTTCCAGGATTCTCAGCCGCACTCCTTCTCTTAGCGGCCCCTGGACCCCCAGCATCAGGTGGATCTTTACAGAGCAGCGATCCAGAGGAGTGGGCCTTGGTTTCGAGGAGCGTTTTGCAGCTAGCCTTCTGAGGGCCTGGGAGCATCTGAGGCCGTCACTCTTCGAGACTCCCCCGGGCACCGATGAGGAGCGCCTGAAGTAGCCATTGATCTGGAACCCCTTGATCCGACTTCCTAGTGGTCATATGGTTGGATCGCGATCTCATGTGTCGTGGGGCCCGTTGAGCTCCGGCCCAGCCCAGTCCTTAGACGACTGGATATGTTTTCAGCAGCTGCCTCTAGAGGTTCAGGAGAGGAGACTCAGCGGGATGAGGGGCAGAGAGTTGATGAGGCAGGACATTGAGGCGGCCATCCCCCGGGAGTGGTGGACTCCAGTACAGGACCCTCCACCTCCACAGTGGATGGGCGTCTTTACTCGGCATGAGATCCTTCTAGCGGTCTGCGGCTCAGCAGAGAGAGTCGCCCCACTCACCTTCGAGGTGGGAGAGGGAGGCCAGCTTCAGAGGACCCGACTAGATTTGGATGAGTTCCAGGGTTGTATCTTTCAGAGGGTGCGGGTGGTCGGCTTTCATCAGAGACAGCGGCATGTAGACCCCTCACCGGCCTCGATAGGGGAGGACTATTCTTGGAGATTATGGGCTTGGGACAGCAGGCCTCTTATTCGCCTTCAGTGGGATCCAGGCGAGTGGCTTTGGCGAGATCCCTATTCGGCCCCTACCAGCCCAGGCACCCCCTTTTTTCAGTACACAGCGAGGCTGGGGCGGCGGATCCAGAGGCACAGGATAGAGGGCACCCCGGCGGCGGCCGAGCATTGGCGGCGACAGGGGCTCTCCCCTGCCTTCCTTAGGGACTTCTGGCAGCGCCTTTGGGACAGCTTCCGGCCCCGGAAGGTGACGCTTTTTCCTTGGCTTACAGTGCATAGAGGACTAGCTGTGGGGGCTTGGCTAGCTTTTGGCAGACACCCAGCGTCCTGCTCTCGGTGCGGCCATGCACAGGAGTCGCAGCGGCACTGCTTATGGGATTGCCCACAGGCACAGCAGGTCTGGCAGCGCGCTCTCAGGATGGTTTTTGCAGGCTCGCCAGGTGAGATGATGGTGACGTGGGGTGCGGTGGCTTGGGCCACGGACAGCGGCCCGCCCCTTGGATACGAGGACGTCCCTGGCAGTGTGACCATCCAGGTCTCTGACAGGGCAATGGCGGTGGTTCCGACGCCAGACTTCTCTTCGGCAGTCTCCCAGGAGGGGGACGGGCACAGATGGGAGATGATCAGCAGCATGACGGCTTGGCACATATGGAGAGCCCGATGCAGGGAGGCCATAGACCGCCAGGCGATTCCACCGGCGGAGTTCATACAGGCTCTCTGGGTGGACATCATTCACACCTTGAGAGGACACTCGGGGAAACTTCAGGGCGACTCGGATCGCATGAGAGATCGCCGCGCAAGGCGTTCCTCCGCACTTGGCAGCCTGGCCCTTTCCTCACCGCGAGGGGTGAGGATGTCACTTGGCACTACAGGCCTCCAGTTTGGCTCTTCTCACCTCCCGCATGTACTGCTAGGTAGCCCCCCCCAGAGAGCGGCCAGCCACGGGGGTGGAGCTCCGGTGTTCATTGTATATATTATCCCTCCTTGTGAGGTGAGTTTTGTAGCCTTATGGCGTCTTCTCATTAACTAATAGAAGGATCGTTTTTCCAAAAAAAAAGAAAAAAAGAAAAAAAGAATCGACGGGCTGCAGAGGAAGTTGAGGGTTGCTGGTGGGGCGCCCTCTGAAGTGAAACAGAGACCGGGAGACAGAGGCTTGGTTGTCAGACGCAAGGGTGAATTCCCTTGGCAGTAAATCCTGGCCAGAGTCCTGGTTTTTGGTGTATTTGCTGAGTTTGTTGAAATGTGGATGGTGCTGTGTGTTTGCTGAATGATCAGTTGTCTGTGTTGGTTTTGAGCTGTCTTTATGGCGTGGGTGGGTGGTGAAGTGTGAGAAGTGTTCTAGCCGGTGGCTGGTGGTGCCTCCGTTGTGTTAGTTTTTTCCAAGTTTGGGAGGTGAAGGGCTATAGAGGCAGGGTCTTTTTTCTTTTTTTCACCTCACACCATGCACAAGAAACTAGTGCCTCGCACAGAAATATGTGCTATGCACACAAACTGGTGCCACTACAGAGCACAAACCATGGTGACAGAAAAGTTGATTCTCCATAGTTATGGCAATCCTTTCTCCCAATTCCAACGGTCTGCATGTTCTCTCACACAATCTCAACTCCTATCAACGAGCTTGGTGTGGAAACAATGAAGCACTCACTCCACAATCCCAACATGAATCCACGTGTATGGTGGAGTGTTCATCGAATTGCTCTCACAATTGCAACACGAATCCACATGTATGGTGAGATGAACACTGAACCTCTTGGCTTCCGTATGGGGAGATAGTGATTCCAATATCACAGGTATACCTTGGTTCTCCTAGTTTATAGGCATTTTGGCCAAATGAGAAACCATAGATATAATCCATAAGATCGATGCCACCATATAATCCAGTAACAAATAAGCTCAAGGCACACAAACAGGTGCCAATCCACATGACCCTTGGCGTAGAGTCATAGACAAAAGTCCCCTGCCAACCAGGTATCATGTCCACTCTACCACTTGCACTCTGTGTCGGTACTCTGACCATACACCTTGGATGAGAGGTGGGCTCAAGTCATTAGGAAAAACAATCACTCGCAGGTAGAGATAGCTTGGTGTTCCATAAGCATTTCTGCTACACATAATTTATAGGCGTTTCGGCCTCAATAGTTTGTAGGCATTTCGGCCACCAACTCACACTACCCTCTCAAGTGTCCATGTTCCCTTCCATCTGCTCTCTATTGTTTCACTCACACATGGTAGAAACAATCTTCAAGAGAGCACGTAGGACAAGAGAACACTATACAGGGTATGTGAACCATGAGTTCCATAAGTCCAATGCATCCCAAATAAAGGGAGCCATAAACAATGTTTCCCTGAAACCATCTCAAGGCAAACACCACCACCTTTCTCCTTGCATGGCTATTCAAGGATTAGTGAGCATCAAAAACAATTCATAATAAATAGCAAAAGCACCAACTTAGCAAACTCAAAGTATACTTAGCTTTTCTTTGCCAGGTTGTTCATGAAGCCAAAAGAAATATCTCCTCACCATATCCTTAAGATATCTTGATATATATCTCCATATAGCTTGCTTGTAAGCTTGATAATATAAACCACAATATCCATATGGAAAGAGTGCTAGACATGTGCACATAAAGCTAATCCATACTTCCAAGATAAATTTTGTGAATTCATAAATCCTTAGACCAAGCTGTCTATTGCTCATGCAGAGAAGTGGTTTCAGCAGCCATTGGTTTGGAACCCCCTAACCTGTTTACCCCAGTGGCCACATGTTGGGGGGCCGACCTCATGTATCATGGGGCATGTTGAGCATAGGACTTGCCAGGTCCCTTGTTGATTGGATTGCACACAGGCTGTTAACCCCCAGAGGCGTAGGAGAGAGGCTTGACAGGGATCCGGGGTAGAGACAAGCTCAGCATCGACATCGACTTAGCTATTCCTCAAGAGTGGCTGACCCCTATCCCAGACCCGACTCCCCCAGTGTGGCTAGGAGTGTTTACCGGGCGTGATATTCTTGTGGTAGTCCACGGAGCGGATGAGGGTAGCGGTCTGCTTACTTTTTCTATTGGATCCTATGGCAGATTAGAGAGATCCGAGCTCCCCTTAGAGGATTTTCAATGGCTGTACCTTACAGAGGATGAGGGTGATTGGATTTCAAGCACGGGAGTGGCACATAGACCCACCACCGGCCAAGGTGGCCAGGGAGAGATTTTTGGCAGCTATGGATTTGGGAGTGCCGACCTCCTCACACGCCTACAGTGGGAACCGGGCAAGTGGACTTGGCATGACCCCGCTGATCAAGAGGAGACTCTGGATGCTCCCTTCTTTGCCTATTCAACGCGGCTAGGCCGCAAGATCCAAATGCCATAGATTGATGGCACCCCGGTAGCAGCAGCAGCACATTGGCAGTCACAGGGCCTCTCACACCGTTTCCTCTTAGATTTTTGGAAGAGGCTTTGGGAACAGTTTTCGGCCTAGGAAGATCACCCTCTTTCTTTGGCTAATGGCATACAGGAGCTTGGTGGTCGGCACTTGGTTGGCAGTTGGAGGTCAGCTAGTAGCTTGCTCGAGGTGCGGCCACCTTTAGGAGTCTCAACGACATTGTCTTTGAGATTGCTTGAAGGCTCAACAGGTTTGGCAGTGGATCCTCCGCATCGTTACTATGGATAGGGCCTTGACCCTGATCATTACATGGGGCATTGTCGCTTGGGCCACAAAGGCCGAGGTGGTCAAAGCTTACGAGGAAGATGGTGGAGGGCTAGCCCTTTACGTCTCTCACCATTGCATTAGGGGCCTCCTTCCCCATCTCTTGAGCTAGAATAAACCAATTGTTACTGATGATAGAGAACTATTTCAGTAGTACTAGTCACAATTCCACCTACAAACCACTGCGACCAAGCTCATGCCAGAGATGGGAGATTTGCAGTAGCATTGCAGCGTGGTACATATGGCGAGCTCGATGCAGCGAAGCCTTTGAGGGTACCCACACTCTGCTAGGCAGAGTCTATTAGGAACATTTGGTTCGATATCATACATGCCCTCTGCGGTCAGTGGGGGAAGCTGCAGGGTGGATCTGATTGCATGTGAAGCGGTGGGAAGCTTTCTTTGAGGTTGTGGTGGCCTGGCCCTTTTCTCACTGATAGAGGTGGGGACCCCACTTTGCATTACATACCACCTGTGTGGTTGGTCCCCCCCCCCCCCCCCCCCCCCCCCCCCATGAGATAGCCGTCTCCTCATAGAGCGACCAGCCGGAGGAGAAGCGACCAGCCGGAGGAGAAGCGTCTCTTTCCCTTCTTTTGATTACTTGATCCCCGCCCTGTACATGAGGCGAGTTTGTATCTATTCCTTTGTGGCTGTTTTTTGAGTAACTAATAGAAGGATCTTTTTCCCCAGAAAAAAATAAAATTCAGCTTCGTGTCCTTGTTATCAAACAATGCCCGCCAAAATAAACTAGTGGTTCGAGGATCTCTATGATGTACAAGATAGTACCCTCATGCGGGCTGTTGTGGCAAGAAAGCCATGGTTTCTCCGCATGGATTTGTGGGAAAGCAAGAAAGGGAGAAATCCCTCCTGCGAATGCGCAAGGATTTGAGAGGTGGTGAAAAAGCAACCCTCAAACAGGCTGGACAGTGGGTCATTTGTCCAGGTAAAGGCTGCAGCACTTGGGTTGGATAACCATGGAATGCAGGGCCAAAACAGTGCACAGTTGTCTGGCCACAGACATGCAACCTGTGGGTGTCTAATTTGTGGGGCGGCCCAACAGGTCAGGCAGCCCAGAACATAGGCTGAATCATCCTTTGTGCTCCTTGTAGGGGCTGAGCAGTTCATTTGTTCAGATGGCCAGCACTAGAGAGCCTCTTCCCACGAGAGTTCACTGCATGTGTTTGGACTACCAGTACTAGGGGGCTAATGTGCTCACTGCATGAGAGTTTAAGGAGAAGTGGGTCAATGGATATCTTACATGGCAGGTTGTGACGGGTAGCAAGCAGGTTTGTGAATGGTCGGAAATTATCACTGCCTTGGGATGTCTGTGTGTGGCCCAAGAGGCTGTTAGAGGTCATGTGTGGCAACGACTTTGCAGACATGGGTGAGTTCCAAGCAAGGGAATGAAATTCATACTCTCCAAGGTAGGTGCAGACAAGGCCAAAGATTGTGAACTCTTCAAGCAAGAGGACCTAGCAACAGGTCATCTGGGTAGTGTTTTTATTATGAATCATGATCACATCAATCACATGGGCAAGGCCTCTAAGAAGGTTTGCATGGTTAGGAGAGGGAGAGGGGCATGCAGCTCTTATTTCGAACATGGCATTGACAAGCTTACTTGCCACAACTTCCGATTTTATCGAGTGTCTAGGAGAACGTAAATGATTATGCATTTGTCTTCAGTTGCCACTACTCAAGTTCTTATCCTGCTCTTTGAATTTCAGGGTTCAATTCTTGCAGTAGCAGGTGGAGGAAGTGCATCGGTCAAGCTTTGGAACACTGCAACATGGAAAATGGATGCCAGCCTCTCAGTGTTGAAGGGTGATGCTAATGTCAAAGGATCTGAGAAAAACGCTGGAAAGTTTGTTCTTGCTGTCGCATGGAGCGTGGATGGGAAGCTCATAGCCTGCAGTACAATGGATGGGACTGTAGCAGTTTTTGATGTTGCTCGAGGTAAGCTTCTGCATGTTCTTGAGGGCCATAATATGCCGGTAAGGTCGTTGGTCTTTTCCCCTGTGGCTCCGTGGGTTCTTTTCACAGCCTCAGATGATAAGCATGTCCGAATGTATGATGCCAAGAACAATAGCCTCATATGTGCCATGTCGGGACACGGCAGCTGGGTTCTTAGTGTGGATGTAAGTCCGGATGGATTAGCCTTGGCCACAGGTTCGAGTGATCGGACGGTCCGCCTTTGGGAGTTATCCACAAGGGCCTCTGTCCAGACTATTACGGATCATACGGATCAGGTTTGGGGGGTTGCATTTAGGCCTCCAGGGGGAGAGGGGGTTAGAGCGGGTAGGCTTGCCAGTGTCTCTGATGACAAAAGCATTAATCTGTATGATTATTCATAGTGCTGTTTGGTAGGAGACGGCTTGGTGTTAGTTGCCACTTTTTTGTTGGCTGATCAGAATTCGCCGTCCTTGATCACACACATCAATTCTGTGCTGGATTTAAATGCCTTCTATGTTTCTCTCACAAGCGGAACGTAAAAACATAATCATACCAGGATGCCAATGTGGATGTTTTTAATAGGCAGAATTTTGATGGCAGTTACACATTCTCGAGATCTAACAGGTAATGCTCAATGATGGTTGAGGCTGAATGTATTTTTCTTTTTGGGTTGGTTATATACTATATGATTAGGTGTCAGGGATCAAACTCACGTCCCCCTTCATTGCAGTGTAGTCTGCCGGCGTGGCTATTGCATCCTGCTGTGAAGTTGATTGTTTGGGAAAGTATATTGATTGCTTCCCCAAAACTTGCTAATGCATGTACGTTGTGGCCTACTGTTTAGAGCTTTGAAATGCCATTAACATGCAACACATCTTAAATCATGTGGATCCTCCTTACACAGCCTTCAAGTTAAAGTTGTGGGTTCATAAGTAAGGCCTTTCAACCCAATGTTTTAGCCTTTTAGGGAACAAGGGACAAAGGAAAGAAGATATTATATGGAAGATGCTAACTATTACAAATGCGTTTAAGCTCTTAAAAGAAGGGCCAATCGTCTTGTAATCAAATGATTGTTTCACATGCACTGATAATTTAATGCACTCACACAAAAGGAAAGAGTGCTAGAGAGAACATGTTTGAGAAAGCACAAGTCCTTAGCTCCCACCGAAGAGCTACAAGGATGGAGAAACACATCAATCTGAGCAACAAAGCGAAGGAACACGGCTCATCTTAGCTATTGCATGGATGCAGGGTGGTCCAAAACTAGGTATCAAGATTGGTTCTACATAGGCCTATCATAACTTGGCATGGGAACCCATACAACAAGAGGTGAAAGAGATGGTGAAAATTGAAATTAATCCTTCTTGAGTGTTTAAGGAAGGAAAGGGTAAGTTTGCATGGATCTTTGCCATTCAACTAGGCCACGTTTTGCTATGGCTTTTCTTCAAGATGTGGGTAGTTTTGAAATGTGTTGCTCTGCTTGCATGGCATTTGCAGTCACATTTAGTGGTCTAGTTGTGGTGTTGAAACACTATTTGGGATGTATAAGGATGATGAAATTTTCAAGAAATTGAAATTACAGGCTTTGTTGAACTTTTAAAGGTTCCAAAGATTGCTTGAAGTGAACTTGGACACCATCACATTGTGTGGTTAAGGTAACCTAAAACATTTTAGCAGCATAGAAATGAAATGGTTGGAGTGTAAATTGGGAGGTTAGGCAATTCAAACTTTTAAATTTTCAATCATTATTTATTCAACTGTTTATCATTTCATTGTGCTTGAGGTTCAAATTTTCTTACGGACATTATTCAAACATTTAAAATGAAATTTGTTGTGTTAACCTGTTTCTATGTTGTTTAGATGTAGGTTTATGAATCGTGTTTTCTTGGTAATTTGTGTTAAGTAGAATCAATCACGTTTCTATGAGTGAAGAGGTACTTTACAATTGGTATCAAGGTGGCTTCTCATGTTGTCCACACTTTTTACGAGATTCATGTCATATAGAAACTAACTTTTGGGGTTCTTTTTTACTCACAAGTATCTTGTAAGTGAAACTAATTAAGGGATTTGCAGCAGAGTAGTTTATGCCAAGAAAAATTTGAAAGCAAGTGCACGATTGATTGTAGGCAATGCTAGGTTGTTTCATTGATATTTTGCTTGGTGAGTAGTAGTTATTATTGGAGATGTTCACACTAGATGGAAGATCAGTAAGAGAGAAAGGAACATAAATTTGCAAGAAAAGTGCTTGAGACTAATTTGACTATATTACGAAGTGGTTTACCAAACCTAGCATAGTACTTTGGGAGCTAGGTTTGGTATTAAGGGGCTATTTACATGGTATTGAGGCTTGCACATTCTTATCATTTTGTGGCCATATTAAAGAGTGAATGTTTCAACTTTGATGTCGAGACTTGAGGAGATTTGTGGAAGGATTAATTATATAATGCTTCCCCTTAACATGCCAAAAGCATTCACAAGAGATTCAATATTTCTTCTCATCATTCTAAGGCCTCTCCAATTGGTATTAATAATGTAGGTGTTTTTTAGTCATATAGGCCAACCAACATTTTCAAGGTGTTTTAAGTCAAAATAAAGCCATTATAAATCAAGGTGTTTAAATTCAAAATAAGCCCAACCCAAGTGGTATCTTAAAGGTGTTTGAGCCAACAATGCCATGCTCTAGAACCTAAAAGCCATCCGCTTAAAACTCTTTATGAAAACTAATATCTTGGAAGGTAAAATAGAAGATAGAGTACAAATGGATAAAAGAAAGATGTGGATCATTTTGCTGATGATATTCTCAAAAGAAACTCTTTTCATTCTTATATCTAAATTGCTATATTACACAATGTCTTCTTTTTAAGGGACTGTTCATGTCTTCATGCACTAAGAAAAATCTCGCCGAACAATATGTATTGTGGTGAACTTGTGAATAGTTAGAAGACCCTTATATGCACAATGATGCCTACAAAAATTGTGGTAGCTAAACAACACACCAAGTTTTGTAGTTGGGCCACCAATGCTAGAGGTGGGCAAATGCAATCATCACAAAGTTGCGAAGCCTTATGCTTGATCAAGCATCAAATTCATCATGGATTCTTTTTTTTTTTTTTGGGGGGGGGGGGTGGGCGTGGGGTGGGGGGGGGGGTGGGCTCTAGCTTGAGATGCTAACAAAGTCAATCCTCTCTTATTGTCTTTTTGGGTTGTCCGTATGGGTAAGATGTAGGGAGCTATGTACTCCATATTGCTCTTGCCCAACAAACATATACTGTCTACTTCAATTGATTGGACATGGGAAAGCCAAAACATCCCTATGGATTCATTCACATGAACATATTACCCCATGCCCATAGCCTTTGTCTGCTTCAACTGATTGGACATAGGAAAGCCAAAACATCTTTATGGATTCATTCACATGAATACATACCTCATACATATGATAGCACTACCATGTAAGCCCTAGATGCTAATTAAATGTGATGTACAAAAGTGTCATCCAAGTGTTCCCCTATAATTTCAAGTGCTTTATCATTCTATAAATCCCATTGTGCACTACTCTCTCTAGTAGTTAGTCTTTCCTCTTTCCCTTGAACAATGTTCCACAAGCCCTTTTTCATGAGATTAAACTTCACCTTGGTTTGCCAAGTGTGAAAGTTCTCCCCTCTAAACTTTTCTCTCACCTCACTAGGAGCCATAGCAAGGTCTTACGGCTTGCAAGAGCACGGGTAGTGTCTAATGCTTTACAAGCTCAATTTAGTCGACGAAAGAAAAAGAAATCAATAACCGATGTCTTCTTCTATATTCCCTATCCCATATAGATGAAGATTTGATGCAAGATAAGGACCTAGTCCTATTTTAATGGCTTCTCTATTGTTCCAGGGTTTCTTTGGATTTCTCAGTTTTTTAGGAGCCTTATTAATGCTTCTTCTAAGAGTGGGTATCTTCTCTCTCCTAGAGGTTACTTCATGTGAAGATTTGGAGGGTTGGTTGACCGAAGAGGATGATGAGCATTCACTTTCGGAAGATGGAATATTGATGATTTCAACCACATTCATGCTAGTGGACATGGTGTTGATGTAAGAGGCTTTGTGAACAAGACATTCAATAAAGTAACACACAACTTTCAATGCCCCTAGTGTGAGCAAGCTCTTACAAAGGTACCATATTTTCCCTTTAGTGCATATGAGCAGCCCTTTATGTAAGGTGTTGTGCTCTTTCAATAGTGCCTATAAGAACAAGGATCTATCAAGGAAAATAGTCCCTTTAAATTGCAATGTGTGAACAAACACTAGAGATGAGCTCTCTCCAAGCATGTGAATAGCCTTTTAAATATATAGAAAACAATATATATATATAAGGTTACTATAAGGCCATGTGCGCTGTGATAGAGGAGAATCGATTGACGGTTTGAGGCGGCGGATCATGATGTCGGTGTAGGTGGCTACTGCTGGGTGATGGGTTTCGCCAGACGGGAGGCAGAGAGCGGCGGAGGTTCAACCTGCAACAGTTTCAAAACGGCTGGGAGGCGATGGACGACAGCTGACGGATTGTTTCTGCCGAACAAACTATGAACAGTGAGACAGAATTCCATAGACAACTGCCCCTGCTCTGATACCACTGATGGTTATCTAGCAACAAGACAAACCTACGCTACTGAATGCGAGTAGCAGACATGGCTACATCTTAACAAAAGATTGAATACGAGCAAAAGAACAAGATGCAATCGTAAAATTTCATTAGAATCAAGGCTAGTTATGGAAAAGTTTATCCACTAGAAAAGCACCTTTTGTAATTGTGTATGGAAAAGTTTTACCTACTCCTATCACTCATTTGTCATACACTATTGAAGCTACAGATTAATTCACCATTGATTTCACTTCCATTCACAATCATATTTGTAAAGCTATTTCTAATGCACAAGAGAAATACACTAAACAAGCCAATAAGAAAAGGAAGCACAGGTCAATATGTTTTGCTTCGTATTGAAAAGAGACGTCTTACAAGTGTTCAGACTAACCTTGTTGTTAAAATAGCTCCTTGTTTTTATGGTCCTTTTCAAATTACTCATAAGATTAATGACCTAGCATATGGGCTTTCACTTCCTTCTCATTGGAGAATTCATAACTCTTCTCATATTAGTCTTTTGAGACCTTATAGGGGACCCATTCCTACACATCCTATATATGAGGAAGCACCTAGTCTTGTTGACCAAGTAGAAGAACTTCAACCTGAGGCTATTATATTGACCATGAGACCACTACTACTCACAAATGTTCTATATATAATAGATATCTTTTGACCTTCAAAAATCATCCTCGTGAAAATGCTAAATGGATGCCTGAGCGGTTTTTCTACGCCTATCCCAAACATCATCCAATCTCACTTTCAAACACGGGCCAGTTGATATGATGCAACTGAGGATAGTTGCTATCCCGGGCAGGAGAGATGTCACGGTTTGTCTGTCCATTTTTGTCCGTCCATCCTTATGTGGTTGCCTAATTACCACTATGTTTATAGCATGGCACTTGGGTGATTCCGAATATTCCATGTGTAGGACATATGAAATTAGGGATAGCTGGAACTAAGTGTTGGATTTATTACTTATGTGCTGTCGTGGACTTTTTAGCATGTGTTGCTAACTTGTAGTGTGTTTGAATGGACAACCTTGTAGGTTGGTGAGATTGACGAGCTTTGTGCTCGTAAGCCAGAATGGCTGGGACGTGATGGCGACGGGCGATATGGTGTGAGCTATTACCGAGATGGTTCTGATTTTTGTATTTTGCCGTAGTATCTATTACGAGATTTTGTATTGTTATTGGCCGCCCTATTTTTATGTATTCAGGCATGGAGCTATTGAGCCGCCCACTTTTGTTATATTGGACGTGGACTTATTTATTTGCACGTGAATTAGCCCTTGGGGTTCTTTTTGTAATTATCCTTTAGTGGTTAGATAGGAACACTTTACCTAAGCTTGTGTTAAAAGCAACCCCCATTTTTGTAAAGGGCAAGTCCATGCATAAGCGTGCATCTATTTTTGGCTTATGGGCTATTTTTTATTAATAAAGCATAAATACTCAAGAGGTGGAAGGAAGCCGACAGTTCTTAAGGAGGGATAGATTGCACCCAATGATTCTCTCTTGTGTTTTCATGCTATGCTATGCTATCATGATATTTATTCATTTTTCAGTTATGGTAATATGATTGAAGTGATGAACTAGATGGTATTTGGTTGGATGGTGTGTCTCCCCATGATCCTAGTGGTTTCACACCCCAAAAGACCATAGTGTTGAAACATGAATAACAAGGTAAGAGGATCAAGGAAACACTGGGTAAGAAACTACATAAAGAGATTGTATTATAGTTCCATGTTGATGGTGCTTATTTTGTCAAAGGGAAAGCCTCATCCTCGAAAGCCACTCCTAAAAACCAAGAAGACCTTCAAGTGTATTTTTTGTGGCAAACTAGGACATCTTGAGGAGTTTTCTTATGCAAAGAAGAAGGCCCAAAAAGCCTATCTTGCCGAAGAGAAGAAAGAAGAAGACTCTCCATCAAAGGCCACACTCATGAGGCCAACCTTTGCTTTGATGATTATGATTATGCATTTTGATGGTCATGGACTTGGCCCATTCTACTCTCACATCTTTTTATTTGTTTTAGGTACTTTTTCTATGGCATTGTAAACCAAGGTTTTGCTTTGATGTTCCATCTTTCACATGGACATCTTTCTTTGTGAGACAACCACTTTTGTTTGTGGTCATCATAACCATTGTGTGTCTCAGACTTTGTAGCTATCTTTGATTGTGGGAGGGCATTCAAGTCTAGGTCATCTTAGCCTTTTTTTGTCTTTACCCATGTTTGGTTCATGGGAGGGTGTTAGAAATAATGCCTAAACATGTGATAATGGACAACTCGACGTACTAAGGCTTCTTTAACCATGCCCTTACACCCATCATTTGTAAAATCCCCACCTATATTGCCTTAGCACACAAGGCATTCCAAGCTAGTAAGCCTCAAGGCACGTTTAGGAGATATTCATGAAAATATTCTAGGAGCACCGTTTGGGGAGTCATTTAAGAGCTTCTTTATCTAATCAATGATGTCATCAACCTGTATCCAAAGGCTATATAACTAGCCTTAATTCTAATGAAATTTTACGATTGAAACTTGTTCTTTTGCTCATATTCAATCTTGTTAAGATGTAGCCATGTCCGCTATACTTGCATTCAGTAGCATAGGTTTATCTTGTTGCTGCTAAGCTTGTGAGGTGCATTTCAATGAAAGGCTAGATAACCATCAATTATGGTTCGTAGTCAATGGAAAACTAGTGATAAAATCCATAGAAATCTATTCCCAAGGAACGTTAGGAATAGGAAGTGACATGAGTAAACCAAGTTTCTTACCCTTATAACTTTTCACTTTTTGACAAACATCACATTCAAACACAAATTTAGCTACATCATTTTTCATTTTAGGCCTATAAAAGTCATTAGAGATAGTCTGGAATGTAGGTGAAACACCTCGATACCCTGCATAAGGTGGCTGATGTAATTCCTTTAAAATAGAATGTCTAAAAGGTCGAGTAATGCATAATCTTTTCTGGAACAAAAGATATCCATCATCGTAGGAATACTCACCAAAAGGGGTCCAATGATTTTCTCTCAATCTAGACCAAATATCACTAAAGTCAGGATCTTGGTCATAAGTCTCATGCATAGAATCAAAAGATGTATTCTCAATCTCATAGAAATATTTTGAACGGAAGGTCTTCTACTCAAAGCGTCAGCAACCACATTTTGTTTACCAGGTTGGTATTGAATAATAGGTTGAAAACTTTGAATAAAAGCTGCCCATTTAATATGTCTATCCGAAATAAGTGGTTGAAAGGGCAAGTGTTTGATACTCTGCTGAGATCAGTTTTTATAATAAATTTTGAGCCCATCAAATAATGTTTCCAAATTTTCAATGCATGGACTACAGCACAACAGAGCAGACAACTCCTTGTCTCATAGGTGCTATACTTACTTTCAGCAGGACGAAATTTCCTACTCTCGAAAGCAATAGGATGACCATCTTGCATTAATACAGCACCAATGTCCTTACCACTAGCATCGGTTACACAACCACAAAGAAAGGACGTAAAAAATAGTCATCTAATTGGCTAAGCCAAGACAAAAGAGTGCGTGCGTCCTTCTTCCCATCAAAATTATGAAAAGAAAAAGCCTTGCGCGACTAATGCGAGATTCTGTTCAAGCCATTTGAGAATCTAAAGTTGCTTTCACAGTTCGAAGAATAGAATCCTCATCATTATCGCCTTCAATGTCATGCTTATACCTTTTACGTGATTTCAATTGGTCTTCTAATGCAAGTCTATGAGAGCGTTCATTGACCAATTGTGCTTGCAAAGCTGTGAGTTGCTCTTGAATAGACGGAAGTGTAGGTAAATCAGCCATGAAAAAAAAAAGATAGGAAAAAGTTAGAAATACTTATATGATTTTTTGCATGTGGTAATAATTTTGAAGATCTTGAATCTCGTGGCAATTAGAAGAGCAATGTGGCCATCCAACGCAATCACCAAAGTGCTTGAAGTAGCCTCGAAGCGTCGGAAGGTCGTTCGGTAGAAAAAATATTGAGAATCGAGAGTGAATTTAAGCTTCGGGAAGGCATGAAACAATCAAATTTGAAAATCCCGCAACTTTGAATTGCTGTAATTTTTCGAGCCAAGCCAGAATAAGAAACTGAAAATATTTCCAGTTCGAGCGAAGCCGAGCCAAATTTGGATGAATTCGGGCTGATTTTGATGAAGTTTTGGCTTGAAGAAGCTTGGCGTATGAATATCCTCTTATCTTTTTAGACTCGAAAGGATGTAATTTTTCTCCACCCTTGATTTCTACAGACCTTCCTCCACCGTTGCAAATTAAAATTCCTGGATCTTCCACAAAACCCCTCAGATAGGGTAAAAAATTTATGCAAGAGAACACGTCGGACGCATCCAACGGAACAAATCGTCGAATCGGTTGTTGCAAAAATGAAAGAAAATTTCCCAAGCATAGAAGATGGCGCAATTACCTCCTGGGCCCAAACTTAGAGGTCCCCCCACCTAGAATTGCGTAGATTAAAAACCCTAAAAATTAAAAATTTTTAATTTTTTCCCAAAAGTGTGTTTTCCCTCTTTCTTCCTTCTCAAACTCCCCCCCAACATACTCTAGGTTTGGAAAGCTCATTTTGAACCTCTTTCTTCCTCTTCGAAGCTCTCCATTGCTGCAGAAACTCCATACCTCTCAAGCTCTCCCTCCTTATCAAGCTCCCTCAGTCTCAAGCTCCCTCTCCCTCTTTCTTCCTTTTCTAAGCTCTCCGTTGCTCCATCCCTCTCAAGCTCTCCCTCCTTCTCAAGCTCCCTCCCTCTCAATCTCCCTCTCTCTCTCAAGCTCCCTCCCTCTCCATTGCTGCAGAAACTCTATCCCTCTTTAGTTTACTCTAGGTTCAGGAGCTTATTCTCAAACTCTAACCCTCTTTTAAGCTTTCCATTGCTGCACTAAAAACCCTGAACTTTCTCTCCTCTCCACTCCTCTATTGTAAAACAAGCTTTTCTTTTCCCTTCTCTTTTCTTACCACCATGGCCTCTTCCAGTAATGTGAGAAGACCTAGGGAGAAGGTGGAAGAGCATGTGCTACGTAACACAAGAGATGAAAATGGATTTTGGGCTCCAACAAGATTCAGGGTGGGTTGGGGCTTGGGTCTACATGCAACCAAGCTCTAAGGGACCTTATCGAGTGCATCAATTGGGGAATATGCTACATCATTGGAAGGGGCAGCTACAAGGCTTCAAGCATACTAAGAAGGAAGGACTGGTTGCCATAGTGCAACATGTGTATACCCTTGGAGACATGTACATTCAAGGCCAACGACCAAGGTTTCCTTCAAATTGTCAGTGTAACATAAACACAGCTTTAACAACATGCTTTAATATTGGATTTTTTGTTTCAAATTTTGTCATGATCCTCCATTTTCTTATGTCTCTCTGTAGATATTTTCCCCTCTAAACAACCACTTCTCCAAAGCCTCACTGGAGTTTTCTATGCTATGCATGCATCCATTGGAGAGGCAATGTTTGTATCTCAAAGCCCAAGTGATCTTGTATAGAACAATATCTTTTTCTTTTTTCACTCATATTTTGTAGATTAAAAACCAGGTTTATTTGCCAAGCTATAATAGATCCCCAACCTCCCTCTTAACAATCCCGAATGGCCCAAACCCGATGCTTGGACCATCTTATGCTTAAATTTTAAGATGGTAAGTGATATCAAGACATCACTCAAGTTTTCAAAGGCATCTAGGTCAGTAGGGCTAAATCGGTTTTTTCCTTTACATGTTTTTGTGCACATGTTGTTCAATTCCATGCTAATGCACCAAACAAAAACAATGTATATTTGTAAGGAGGTACGGTCTGACCTCATTCAAGGATTACTGGGAGAGGGTTGGGAGGTTAATGAGGGGTCACATCAAGGTGATGTGTACAAGTGGTGCAATGTAGTAGATTCTACAATGTCTTTCAGGTTCTTGAAGGCACGCTCTATTTTGTACATGCGTCTACACTACAAAAGATGGATGCAAAAGCACGGGACATGGATCCCACTTCAAGCCTCAGTAGAAGAAGAAATTATGCCTATTGAGGTAGCTGTGATGATGCAAAATGGATGGATTAAGCGAGTGGCACAGCAAGCAAGCATTGGACCCTAGCAGACTCGTGTCAACACTGGGCTTTGACAATGTGGAAGAGTCAAGTTTCAAGTTGATGAGAAGAAAGGTATATCTGATTCAACTACATGTCTAGAATTAACCCTTACACTTTCTGGTTATTGTGCCACTTTCTATATTTTTAGAGATTGGGAAGCGTAAGGAGGGGACAACCATGGTCTTAGAATTATGGAAAATGGGAGACCTAGAATTTTCAGCAGCAAGGTGCATAGCCCTACCAACACATAGTAGGCATGTGGAAGAGCTTGAAGATGAACTGGGTAATGGGAAAATAGCCTCTGTTTTGATGCACATGAGGGGCAAGAGTTTTAGGATCGAGGTGAAGGCAATGACAAGCTTTCAAGTCAACAAGGAGATGGAGATCAACATGAAATAAATGTCACAAGAGGGGCAAAAAATGAAGACATTATAACAATTTTAGATTAGATGACATGCTTGTAATTTTGTAGAAGGCTCTTTTTTAACCAATCTTTATTTAATTGAAATCTTAATATTTTTACAAACTGTAATTTTTTATCTAGCGGTCTAGTGTGAAAAGGCCAAGCTTTAAATTTTAACTATAAATAGCCAAAGGTGCCTTCTTTTTCATTTTCACGCGATAGAAACCAAGCACGAGCTCACACTATCTCTTTGCATTCACATGGCTACCCACTTTGACAACTTTTGTGAGTTCCTCTCCACCACCCGGCACGGGCAAGAGCGAGCTCTTTGTCATATTTGCTCGTCATCGTGAAGTCGACTTTGAAAAGTCGCTCGCCCTTGCATCCCAACATTATGAGACGTAGATTGCATATACATGGAGTAATACTTGGCTCCCCACTCCATCTCCTTTCCCCATTGCCCCAACGATCGATGGGTGCCTGTTGGAGCTGCTTAAGAACATTCAACAATATGCTTCTAGCGATCGATGGGTGCCTGTTGGAGCTGCTTAAGTACATTCAAGGCGCCCCTACATCCAGCGCCTTGATGAATGCTTCTAATTATGTATAGGAAAATATTTTGTTTTTTCCTTTGATTACAAAGGGTGGTTGAAATTGATGCATTTGCTGGGAGAGGCGGCGGCGGCACAGCAGAGACCAGGCCAAGGTCCATGGACATGATGCTGCGTTGGCACACTATCTTGGTCGGCTTCCTGTGGATGGCATCACCATTATCCACAGGGACAACACCCCTCAATCTGCCTTCACTCTCTTCTTTTTGAAAGCCCTCTCTAAGGTGCTCTGTGTAGCCTCTATGGCGGCACAGAGCACCAAATGTATAGTTCTTATTATTAAAAAATCCCTTGCCTTCGATGTTTTTGGTTCTGGATTTAGAGGTAAGCTTCTTGCTTGTATAGGTATAGCCAAAAGCATAGGCATAGAGGATCCTCAAGAAATAGCCCAATCACTCCTTGAGCACACTCTGCCCAATAATAAGAGAAGGAAGCTCAATATTGTAAGAAAGCTTTTGTAAAGATGATATATCACTTCTTATTATATGAATACAATATAGTTTTTGTAAACTTATTTTCATAAATTATATGATTATTTTTTCTAGTTTGTACCATAAATGTTTTTGTGAATGCATCATCAGAAATGACCCTGGGAGTCTGGGGAAGCAGTGCGCCAGAACAGTGCGAATTTTGAGCATGCACCGCTGTTGTAGAGCCCAAATTTGCACTGTTCTAGCATAGCTTCCCCAGCCCTCTAGGAGCAATTCTGATGCATTGGATGACAAATAATGTATTTTACACATGATTAAAGGTATTTTTATCTTATAAATTACTATTTTTTATAATTAATATACTCAACTTCATTATACATGCTAGGGGAGCAATGCCAGAATAGTGTGAATTTTGATGCATTAGATGACAAATAATGTATTTTACACATGATTAAAGGTATTTTTATCTTATAAATTACTATTTTTTATAATTAATGTACTTAACTGAACATTATAAATGCATTAGAAAACCGATCCTGAGTGGTTAGGGGAGCAGTGCCAGAACAGTGAGAATTTTGAGCCTACACCACCGCTGCAGAGCCTAAATTCTCACTATTCTGGCATAGCTTCCCCAGTCCTCCAAGAGCAATTCTAATGCATTGGATGACAAACAATGTAATTTTACACATGATTAAAGCTATTTTTATCTTATAAACTATTGTTTCTCATAATTAGTGTACTCAACTTCATTATAAATGCATTAGAAATGATCCTGAGTGGCTAGGGGAGCAGTGCGCGAGAACAGTGTGAATTTTGAGCCTGTATCACCGCTGCGGAGCCTCAATTCGCACTATTCTGGCATAGCTTCCCCAATCCTCCAGGAGCAATTCTGATGCATTGGATGATAAACACTATATTTTTACACATGATTAAAGGTGTTTTTATCTTGTAAACTACTATTTCTCATAATTAGTGTGCTCAACTTCAATACATCAGAATTAGTGTGCTCAATTTCATAAATGCATCAGAAATGATCCTAAGTGGCTAGGGGAGAAGTGCCAGAGCAGTGCGAATTTTGAGCCTACATTGCCATTGCAGAGGACAAATTCGCACTGCTCTCGCGGCACAGCTTCCTCAGTCCTCCAGGAGCATTTCAGATGCCTTGGTGGGTGACAAACTTGCACATGATAGACACTCCATGTTAAACAAACATGATGACACGGAGACATTGTAAGAGAAGCTCAAAATTTTAATTATCAGAAGGTTACAAATGAAAGCTAGATAGGCTTGTTACAAAGGGGGGTTTGAAACAAAAGAGTTGCTTCAAAAAGGTTAACATCTAAGATCTCTAGATCGTGTCTCACTCGCCTTGAATGCTCCAAGCTAGTTGCATGTCCTTGGCAGATATGGTAATCCTCTTTGCATGTATTGCACAAGGAGGTTGGTGTCTTCAAAAAGCCCAACAAGGTAAGCCTCGGAGAGGCTTCTTGCAATGCTTCAAGGGCAATCCCCTGCACACGGAACTCTGTTCTATATCGTTGGAGAATCTCCTTCATTGTGTGAGCGAAAGGGGCTCTTCTTTTATCAGCAACTCAGTGTTCCTCTGATAGAAGTTGATTTCTTATAGAGCCCTATGCCCTTGGCGCATCCTTCTCCTTGGAGCTCTCTATGTTGTGTTAGTGCGTTGGCGAGGTTGGGATTTCCTTGGCTTGAAGAGCTTGACCTTTCTACGCTTGCGCGCACTTGCAAGAACCTGCTCTTGGTCTCTCTCATAGTCTGAATCCTCCTCCTCCTCGTGCTGCTATGGTACCTATGTATCAAGTTCCTCCCAGGTAGGTAGGGGACCCTATCCTAGTAGTAGGGTCTTGCCACCTATGGTGCTACGCAATGTAGGAATGTTTTCACCAACCCAGTCGAACTGCTCATCATCGGCCTCTTTGTCTTGATCTCCGGGGGTGGCTGCATTCTGAGGTCTTCTTCACATGCTTGCTCCCTAGAAGGGCTTGTATGTGTGTGTGTTGGTGTTGCTGTGTGGGAGGAGGGTTGGACTCTGGTGATCCCATTGGGCGTGTCCTAGAATCCAAGGGGTCACTCTCTTCCGTGTGGTGTCGCCAGTACGTGGTCGTTGGGTGCCTTGCACTGTGTTTTGTGAGGGCATGGTAACACGTGCAGTGTTCTTGGTGTGCGTGCCATATCCATGTACAACTATGCTAACGTTGGTGATGTGCTGGTGTCCTTACGTGGGTGCCTACGTAGATCTTGAGCTCAAGCTTTGTAAAAAAGTAAAATGAAAATGAAGTGAGAGAAGGAACTATTAATAGTTTTTTTTAAGGGCAAAAAAAACCTAACTAAACTTATTTTCTTAGCCTTATTACATCTAGATTTATGCTGGTGCATGCACAACCCAATGCTTCCCTTGTCTCCTCATTCGTGCATGCCAACCACCATGCCTATGGGGAGCATTGGTCTGCAACCATTCAAGCCAAGCATGACTTTTTGTAGCCTTGCATGCCTCTTGTGCAAGCTTAGATTGTTGGGCCTGCTCCCTAACCGATACACTTCCAAAGGTTGTGCAATAAAACCAATTGAACATCTCTTGTAGACGTGTTCCTCCTGTAGAAGCTCCACCTCCATGTCTTGTATTTTTGAAATAAACCCCTCTTGCTTTATAATGTGATTTCTCCATCCCTTGGGCACTCCACATGTCGAGCGATCCATACTACATGAAATATGCACCATGCGCATAAACTATGTGCTGTACACACATGACAATAGAATTTAATTAGAAAAAGTCAAGGTTAAAACACCAGTTTATTTTTTTACTGTGTTGTACAACTTACCATATAGTGTGTTACTTTACTCTCTCCCATTAACCCAAAGATCCACATTTTTCTCCTTAGCTATCCTACGAGCTTGGACAGATTGTGCATAGGATGGGTTTTTTTAGAGCTGCTATACTCTTCAGGAATACGAATGTGTAAATCAACCTTTCGTTTTCTAGCTTCACAAGGGGCTACACACACAGCTTGCAAAGGCTCCATAGCTAAGCAGAGAGAGAGAGAGAGAGAGAGAGAGAGAGAGAGAGAGAGCGAGGGAGAGAGAGAGAGAGAGAGAGAGAGAGAGTGAGTGAGAGAGATTGTTAAAACTTTGTTGTTGGAGGTTTAACACAAATCCATTTTTCTAAGTAAAAAATGATATTTTTGATATACAAATATACCAACATGGAGTTTTTCATCAATAAATTACATTTATGAGAAAATTTAAAAAATAATAATTTTTGGGGTTCCCACAATTTCGGGATCTCATGGATGTAGTGGTTCCTGACCAACTAGTTAGTTATGTTTATGGGGTTATGGGGACCTGATAGTTAGTTATGGATGTATTGGCTCCTGACAAGCTTCTGACGTGACCCTTGAATTACAAGTTTTTTGGAGGGAAAAAATTATTTTCATCATACATATTGGTTGGGTGGTGTTTTTTCCACCTTAAAATGTAAAAAAAATAAAAAATAAAAAATTTTCACTTTTTGGGGTCCACCTAAATAACGAGAATGTTTTGCTGATGTGGAAGGGAGATATGGTGGGGGTTAATGAGAAAGGAGATTTCAAACTGACAAGAAAGATTCACCTTGTAGAGAGTGAAGATAAAAAATTCATACATATTGGTTGGGTGGTGTTTTTTTCACCTCAAAATGTAATTTTTTTTTCACTTTTTGGGGCCCACCTAAATACGAGAATGTTTTGCTGATGTGGAAGGGAGATATGGTGGGAGTTAATGAGAAAAGAGATTTCAAACTGAGAAGAAAGATTCAATTTGTAGAGAGTGAAGAAAAAACTTAAAAAAGTAAGAGAGAAAGTATGAGAAAATTCAAAAAGAGAGAGAGAAAGTATGAGAAAAGTCAAAAAGTAAGAGAGAGAGTGTGAGAATATTTCCTTTAAAAAGTGAAACTAGGAGGGTATGGCTGATGTGGCAAGGCAAAAAATAGGGGTCATCATAGCCTTTGTCTCCCTTAAGCCAGCTTTTTACGTTCTAATCCCTTAAAATTAGGAGTCCTTAGGAGGCCCCTTTTTGGGTCTAAAAAATTCCTAATTTCAAAAAAGACTGATAAAGTATAAAAGCCAATTCCTCATGTATTTCTCATTCTTCTCATACATGCAATAGAATTGAGTGTTCTCTCTACTCTCTCTATCCTTTGCACCTCTTTTTTGTGAGTGTATATGAACATGTCATTGCTTCTAGTTTGGGAAGGCAATGCCCTTTCTTCTCCTTTCCCTTCTCTTCTTGTTGTAAGTCTAGGTATTGCCAATTGGAGCTTTTGGCAAGTTGGCCACATTGGCCAAATATTCTCCATACGCATTGCCTACGATGCTTGGAGCCACCTTGGAGTTACAACCACTCGAGAAGCAAATTTTGACACATGAAGGTGAAGCTTCACCAAGAGCTTGGCATATTGTTAGACCTTGACAACCCTTGCACACATGTGAGGCTAAATAGATGGTAGCATTGATAATCATACCATAGGAGATTAAGTAATATCGATGATTGGAAATCAATATTTGTGTTTGCATTATCTCTTGGTTCTAGATCTATCTTATGGAAAAGCAAAAATCAACTTTATCCTCTACTAAAATGGAGTATATATGTGTTTAGCTATGAAGATTACTTAGTGAAATCATGCAAGATCAAGAAAGGACTAACTCAATTTTTGTGTGACAAAGCTACATTTAACTAGGAAAGAATTCTATCTTTTATATGAAAGGAAAAAACACATGTGGAAGTTACTTCACACCCAAGGCTAAGATAGAATGTAAATAATGTGAACCCATGTTGCAAAGAGCCCAAAGCACAACTTCCATTCTCTCTCTTGTGCTTTGCTCTTAGTGTGTTACTTGCCACACTACTGCACTATGTTTTATTACAAGTCCTCTCTCACTCTCACTCTTACTCTTTCACTCCCTCACTATGTTAGAGATTCGCTCTCTCACTCACTTTTTTACATATATGGTGTGCCACTCCATTAATTAACATGTTTTCACCCACCCATCTTACTATAAGGCACATAGCCATCTTACCCTCATATAATATGGAAGAATGTGCTTTGTAAGATGGTGCTTAACTTTATGAAAGTAGCCTTACCCTATGCTTAATGCTAAATAGGAAATTCACAAACTCGTGTATATACTTGCTTAAGGTTAGAAATAGTGGCCCTGGACCATTTTTAAGTTATTGTAGGCCAAGTGTGAAAACTATCCATTTGTATATTCAATTTTGACATTAAGCAATACTACACATTCATTCCCTTGCAACAGCAATAGAATACTTTTTAGCTCTCCTTCTTCTCCGTACACTCTTGCTTTCCCTCTTGCTCGATGGATGCTTGCTAAATAGAATTAATTATAGAATCTATATTGCATGAGAGGTTGTTCTCTCTATCCACCTCTTGTATGATTGATCCATTGTGTAGGAAATCTTCTTCTCATCTCCATCAAGGTGATTGAAGCTCTTGCTTCACACCCCATAGCCATGGAAGAATTTTGATGTGACAACAGAGTGAGGACACAATGGACGGGCTAGCACACCCACAAGGGAAGTTGCATTCCAGTGTGAGGACTTGATAGGTTAGCATATTATTGGTGCAAGGACACGATTCAATGCCACACCCAGGGAAGTTACATTTATGGCTCTATGACAAAGTACCAAAAAACACTTGGCTAAGGCAAGATCTTATCGTAAACTTAGCACCACATCAATGAAGACTAGCCTAGGGATTAGCTTCCTTTTTTCTCTCTATTACAAGCTATTTGGGATCATTCAATATTTCCTAGTGTAAGCTCAACGTTAATTGGGAGGTCACACTCTCAAAAACATAAAACCCTTTTGATGCGAAGTCAAGTCGGGCTTAGCTATATTTTTTTCTCCATTCCAAGCTATTTGGGATTGAAGAGGACTATCCCAAGGCTTAGCTCCATTTTTTTTAGTGTTCCAAGATATTTGGAATCATCTAATATTTCTCGGTGTTGATTAGGAGGTCACACTCTAAAAAACATAAAACCCTTTGATGTGAAGTTCGTCGAGCTTAGCTCCATTTTTTTCTCCATTCCAAGATGACTAGCCTAGGGCTTAGCTCCATTTTTTCTCCATTCCAAGCTATTTGGGATCACCCAATATTTCACGATGTAGATTGGGAGGTCACACTCTAAAAAACATAAAACCCTTCGATATGAAGTGAATCAGGATAACTACTAGAAATGATAATATAGTCGACTATAATGCATCAAATCAAACCCACCCAAACTTTGGTCCCAACAAACAACCACCAGCATTGCTCAACATGGCACTCACTGAACAGAGTGCTTCCCTATTAAGAAGGTAAGACTCCTTTGGATCTAATGCACGTGTTATGGGAATACATTTTAAGCCCTCATAAAAATATTATTCTACCCTCTTAGATAATTTGGGGACGCTTGGATTATCTCTGTGTCGAGCCAAATTATGTTAATATCATAGGTGATGCCATTACAAATATTAATACGTTTGGTGGATATTGACGTATTATGTTTAGGGTCTCCAATGTTTTTTTTAGATGAAGGGGTGATTCCTAGGTTACTTACTCCTAGCAAACATGTGTGTGGCTATGGTTTATATACTTATGGAATATTTGTTTCACCAATTTATTATTGGTTATTTTATAGGTGAAGAGGATTCCAAAGATTGAGGAGGAATCACACAAATTTATTACTTGGCACACCATTTTTGTAAACAAGATTTGTATATACACGTGCTAGCTTGTGCACATTTTGATTTATTTGGAAAGCCTTAGTTTATCAAGCATAGACTTGATCTTTAATATTTTTGTGAAGCGTGATGTTTTAAACCCTAGCCTCAATTTATGGGCACTCTATTTTTGAAGATAAGAGAGTGTCGTGCAGTAAGAAAAGCACCTTTTTGTATTTTTGGAGACTATGGCCTAATTTGGAATAAAGTATCTCATAAATACTCATGTGTGGGGGGGAAATAGGCCATACACACATGAGGGGGGATGATTGCACCCAATCTTGGAGTCATGCTTTGTGAGCTAAGTATTTTATTTGTTTTCTCTCAATTATTGAATATGTTGAGCATGTGGTATTTGATGAATTATTTGAATTAAATCAATTCTTGCAAAGTTTCTTTTTGAAACTCTATTTTCCTAGAAAATTAGATTCAAGTGAGTGATATGCCATAGTGATAGTGATATGTGTGATAGTGATATATGAGAGCTAGATCTAGGAAGGGAAGGTTATGAGAGCTAGATCTAGTAAAAAGAATTGAAAGCTTAAAAGCTTAATTCAAAGGTTTTTGAAGAGTTGCAGCTATTATCAAAGGGTATAGACCAAAGGATAAGGGGAGGGTGGCAAACCACTATGTAATGTAGAAAACCATAAAACCACCTTCTCCTTGAAAATTGGTTTTTTCCAATCCAAACCCTCTCTCTATGATCCATCCTTATGGATTGAATGAGCTTCTTAAGGAGGAATTAGTTCCACAATTAGATTGCTAAACTAGCGATGGAGAGAGAAATCTAGAATGGAGGGTGCTCATATGCTTCCACCATAAATCAATTTATGGAGATGATTAGCTTAATCGCTTGTTGTAGTAGCTGATTTTTTTGAATAATTAAAAAGATTAATTACTTAAGCTTTTATTTCCTTCTCTGCAATCGGCAGATTTCGGACAGTACCATTTTCATCTTTCCATTCTCTCCAATTGATGGCGTAATCATTGAAACTGGCTCCCTCTCTATGCGTAGCCGGCGATCTCACTGTGAGGGGAGAGAATAAGTGCTATTTTTTTTTTCTATTTCAAATCTTTGATAAGAAAAATTTATAAATAAATCTTTAAAATAAAAAGCTTTCTACACCTCATCTTCAATACATTGAAGGGATCTTAAAGAAGAAAAAGGGTTTATTCAAAGGGGAAAATTTTCAAAGGGAATTAGATCTTTTAGAGCTCTAGAAAATTTACATAAAATTTCAAAAAAAGTCCTCTTTTCTTTTTTGGATATTGGAAGCCTCTTGCTATTAAATTTTCGGCATGCAAGAAGTATTGGCTATCGGAAGCCTCTTGCTATTAAATTTTCAGCATGCAAGAAGTATTGGCTTTCGCAAATTCTTGGAGGATTGTATCTAAGCCAACTATTGGACAACAAATTCAAGAGCTAAGTCTTCCGTCTTCATTTATTTGCATTAGTAAATTGCATTGTCTTTATCTATTTAATAGTAATGTCTACTTTACTCACACCGCCCACTGTGCAAGAACAAATCTTAATACTTCAAGAACAAATTTTCGGTGAGTGAGAAGAACGACACAAATTAGAGCGTCAAGTGAAGTGTTCCAAATACAAATGTGATTCTTCCAACTCTTCCGACTCAGACGAGGAGGAGGAAAGGAACACACTATTAAAGCTACCTTGCATGCTCAAAATTCTCAGAAGGACTCACAAATCAGCTGCAAAAGGCATTTGCTTTCCAAAATTATGATGGTAAAAAGGATGCTCGAGTTCTTCTTGCATGGATTAGCCAATTAGATGACTATTTCTCTAGTGAAAAGTTCTCAAAAAAGGGTAAAATTAAATGTGCTTGATGCCTTATGGTGGAATGTGATCAAACAGGGTGAACATAGACCCTCAACATGAAAAGAGTTTAAAAAACTCTTAAAGAAACATTTTCTACCATCTCAGTATGTAATACAAAGCTAAAGCACGTCAACGATGGGAAACTCTACGCGAGATTGAGAAAGAGAATGTCCAAGCTTATATTGCCAAATTTTGGGATATTCTTTTACAAGTTCAAGTAATTGAAAAAGTAAAGGAAAAAGAGCAACGTAGGCCCAATTCATTACTGGATTTAAGTCTACCATTAGGGTCGATGTTAATATGTTTCATCCACATGACCTTAGTTCTAGTATGGACCTCGCTTTAAATTCAGAATGCAAAATGCCTATATCTAGAGATTTCAGGATGTAAGATATTTTTTTTACCAAAGTCTACTAAATCTTCTTTCCCTTCTAGTACTTTTGATAAATCCAAGATGCAAAAGGATAAAGGTGTGACTAAAGGAGATGCTCGGAAGGACAACAACAACAAACCCTTGAATGGTCAACCAATGAATCAAATCTTCAGATGTTACAAATGTCACAAGGAAGAACACCTCGCGCAAGACTGTCCTGACAAAAAGAAGAATTCCACATTGATGGCTCGACTCAACATTGTTGAAGTAGACGACGATGATTCTTTCAAGCAAGAGGGTAACTCTGATCCCGACTATTTAGATGAAAGTAAGTTTTCAATTCATGCTTTATTGAGAATTTAAGGGAAAAAAAATCAATTTCTATATTGCATGATGATGGTAGCTTGCATGATTTCATTTCTAAAAAAGTATTGAAAGCACTTAACCTAGATGCATCGTACTCTAGTTATTACAAAGTAAACGCTACATTTCAAGGCACTAAGTACAACTCCACAAAAGAGGTTAAGGATTTAGAATTACAAATGGGTTCACTAAAAGAAAAGAGAACATTCCTAGTAGCTCCTTTGCAAGGTGTGGATGTCATCTTAGGTATGCCATGGAGACATGACCATAAACCCCAGATTGACTATGAAACCCATACCATGTGGTTAATAAAAGGTGACCAAGAAATTTGTCTTCAATGTCAGACCAAAGGTGAATTAGGCCTATTCTTGACTCATACTCAAGCAAAAACAGCTATAAGGAAAAAGGAGAAGATATTTTTAATTTTTGTCAATCAACTTATTGCTCAATGACTCCAAATCAAATGTGTCTCATGACCCTTTCATCTCAAAGTTCTCTAATTGCTTCATAGATGATTTACTACTTGGTCGTCCAGAAGACCATAGAATTAAAATAATTCCTAGTAGCTCACCACCATGTAAAGCTCCATATAGAGTCAACATGCTTGAGTAAAAGGAGATCCAAAGGCAAGTCGAAGAACTATAAGATAAAGAATTGATTAGACCCAGTAGTTCTCCATTTGTGGTGCTCCAATTCTTCTTGTTAAAAAGAAGAATGGAACATATTGATTGTGTATCGATTATCATGCACTAAACAAGATTACTGTCAAGAATCGATATCCAATACCTCAAGTGAATGACTTGCTAGATAAGCTTAAGGGAGCCCAAGTCTTTAGTAAGATTGACCTAAAGTTTGGTTACCATTAGATTTGAATGGACGAAGGAGATATCTTCAAGACTACCTTTAGAACCCAAATTGGTCATTATGAGTTTTTAGTTATTCTAGTCGGTTTGATTAATGCTCCGGCTACTTTCAATAGAATTATGAATAGAATATTCTTGAAATATCAAAATTTTGTTGTAGTGTTTTTTGATGATATCTTAGTTTTCAGTAAGAATCGTTAGAGCACGACAACATTTAAAAAAAGTGTTCACTTCTCCACCAAGAGAATCAACTCTATACCAATTTTGAAAAGAGCAAATCCTTTCAAAATGAAATTGAATATCTAGGACACATTATTTTTGTTGATGGTATTCGAGTAGACTCCAAAAATATCAAAAGCATTGCTAAGTGGCCTAGACCACGTGATATTTATGAAATCCGATCTTTTTTGGATTATGTAGTTACTACAAGAAGTTCGTTAGAAATTTTGCATACATTGCACATCCTTTGATTGAAATTCTTAAGAAAGCTAGACATTTTGATTGGACTACTAGACATGATCATTCCTTCTTTGAGCTTAAGAAAGCATTGACCCATGCACCAATTCTTACATTACCATATTTTCAATGACCATTCTTTGTTGTAGTTACTAATGCAAGTGGGCAAGGCTTTTGCAAAGAGTTGGTGCTTCCTTAGGATCTCAAGAACTCTTCTGACATGAGCTTCATGGTCAGCTGCATTCTTTGAGTAAATCAAAATATCATCAAAGAAAACAAGAACAAAATCATCCAAGTATTCTCTGAGAATGTCTTGCATTAATTGATTGAATGTATGGATTTGAATTCTTAATCAAGATAGACCAGCAAAGCATTCGTCATTTGTTGACCCAACCATTGATCTCTGATCGACATATCAAATGGGATTCATTTATCCAAAGTTTTCAACCCATGATTCAATATCAACCAGGCAAAGAAAATGTTGTGGGCAGATGCTTTCAGTAGACAACCTAGTATTCACAACATTTTTATTATTTAAAGTGAACCATTGAGTCCTATGAGAGAATCCTATGATGATATAGACCCAAATTTTCTAAAGTTTGGACTAAGCTTAGAGACAATAATTGGAATCCTATTGGTAATTATTCATACCATGATGGTTATCTTTTCTTCCAAAAGAGATTGTGTATTACACAACCTTTCAGACAATTCATACTGGAGGAAATGCATCAATCACCATATATGAGTTATCGAGGTGTTTCAGTTACTCTACAGTTAGTCTCTAGAGAATTATTTTGGCCCCATCTTAAACAAAGCTACATCGAGGTGTTTCAGCTACTCCATAATTAGTCTCTAGAAAATTCTTTTGGCCCCATCTTAAACAAGATATAGAAAAATTTGTGGCTGAAAATTAAAAGCTACAAAGGTAAGACCCAAGGACTTCTTATTCCTTTACCAATTCCTAATGATACTTGGGAACAAATATCTATGGACTTTATTATAGGTTTGCCTTCTACATCGAGTCATAATGATATGATTTGGACTGTGGTTGACCGCTTGAGCAAACAACTATATTTCTTACCTTGTAAGAAAACTTTGACTTCTCAGCAAGCCATGAATATGTTTATCAAACAAATCTTTGTACATCACGGATTGCCAAAAGTCATTGTTTCTGACAAAGACTCAAGATTTTGTAGAAAATTTTAGATCATTATTTTCTCCAACTTAGGCACTAAAGTAGATTCTTCCACAGCTTTCCATCTGAAAACCAATGGACAAACTGAGGTTACTAATAGTACTATCTTGGATCTACTTAGAGCCTATGTTGCCCAACAACCTAATTCATGGGATAAGTACATTCATCTTCTCCAGTTTGCTTACAATAATACTCCTCATTCTAGTCGAGCACCTTTCGAAATTGTGTATGAAAAACCTTTGCCTATTCCAGCAACTAGACTTTCCCATAAAATCGAAGCTGCTGATCAATTCACTATCAATTTTAGTAGCATTTTGAATGATGTAAAACATTCTATTGCTCATGCTGAAGAAAAATAGAAAGCAAACCGTAAATGTAAAACAATATCTTTTGAACTTGGAGATTATGTACTTTTGAGAATTGAAAAGCGCGTCAACTTAAGAGTGTTGAAAAATTCGTAGCTGTTAAGCTTGCCCTAACTTTATGGACCTTTTAAGGTGATTCACAAAATTAATGGTGTTGCATATAAACTTAAATTACCTTCTCATTGGTAGATTCATAAGTAATTTCATGTTAGTTTATTAAAACCTTTCAAAGGATCACTTCCCACTTATCCAGTGTATAAAGAACCACCTCTTATTGAAGGTGAGGAAGAAGTTTTACTTCTAGACACTATCATTGATCATCAGATTACATCAACTTAAATTGAAAATTAATATAGCAAATATTTATTAACTTTCCAAAATCATCCTTGTTTGTGAAGATGCAAGATAGGTGCTTGAGAAATATTTGCGTGCTTTCCCTTTCCCTGAGATCTGCCGTTCTTTTGAACAAATCGACAATTGAGGGCAATTGCAAACTCAAGCAAGAGGGAATGTTATGGGAATATAATTTAAGCCCTCTTAAAATATTATTCTACCCTCTTAGATAATTTGGGGATGCTTGGATTATCTTTGCATCAAGCCAAATTATATTCATATCATGGGTGATGCCATGATAAATATTAATATGTTTAGTGGATATTGACATATGTTTGGGGTCCCTAATGTTTTTTTAAGTTGGTTTGTATTAATGAAGGGATGATTCTCGGGTTACTTACACCTGGTAAACATGTGTGTGGCTATGGTTTGTATACAATTCAAATTGAAAATTAATATAGCAAATATTTAGTAACTTTCCAAAATCATCCTTGTTTGTGAAGATGCAAGATAGGTGCCTGAGAAATATTTGTGTGCTTTCCCTGAGATCTGCCGTTCTTTTGAACAAATCGACAATTGAGGGCAATTGCAAACTCAAGCAAGAGGGAATGTTATGGGAATATAATTTAAGCCCTCTTAAAATATTATTCTACCCTCTTAGATAATTCGGGGATGCTTGGATTATCTTTGCATCAAGCCAAATTATATTCATATCATGGGTGATGCCATGATAAATATTAATATGTTTAGTGGATATTGACATATGTTTGGGGTCCCTAATGTTTTTTAAAGTTGGTTTGTATTAATGAAGGGATGATTCTCGGGTTACTTACAGCTGGTAAACATGTGTGTGGCTATGGTTTGTATACTTATGGAATATTTTTTTCACCAATTTATTGTTGCAAAGATTGAGGAGGAATTGTTGGTTATTTTATAGGTGAAGAGGATTCCAAAGATTGAGGAGGAATTGCATAAATTTATTACTTGGCACACCAGTTTGTAAACAAGCTTTATATATACATGCGATAGCTTGTGCACATTTTGATTTATTTGGAAAGCCTTAGTTTATCAAGCATAAACTTGATCTTTAATATTTTCATAAAGCGTGATATGCTTTAAACCCTAGCCTCAATTTATGGGCACTCTATTTTTGAAGATAAGAGAGTGTCGTGCAAGAAAAGCACCTTTTTGTATTTTTGGGAGGATCTGGCCTAATTTGGAATAAAGTATCTCGTAAATACTCATGTGTGGGCAGAAAATACACCATACACACATGAGGAGGGATGATTGCACCCAATCTTGGAGTCGTACTTTGTGAGCTAATGTTATGATCCATGTTATTTGACGGATGATAGTCATGGTCATTTATTATTTGATGGGGATGCCCGAGTATTTTTACTAGTCATTCAGTAATGGATGGATTTCCATGTGTGGGTGGACTCCCACGTGCATTTGTGACATTTTGGTATTTGATTTATATATTTTTTATGATGATGCCTATTTCTCATGAATGTGTTACGATTGATGGATGCGATGTCAATTAATTGTTACTGACGTGGTTTATGTTTATGAGGTTAGGTGATGAGGTGTGCAAGGGTACCGACTTAGGTGTTGCACAGTGCGAGGGTACCGATTTAGGTGTCGCACGGATGGTGGATTGAGCCGTGGTGTGTGGACAAATCTCATTATTATATTCACAATATTTTGTGGCCATATGATGGCATTTGATATTATTTTGACATCATTGTGATGTGCGTGTGCGCACGCGTCAATTTATTGTACAGTGTGCGTGCGAGCACTAGTTGATTTATTTTGTAATGTGCATATGTGCACAAGTTAGATTATTGTATTAGAAAATTGTACAAACCTTAGATGGCTTGAGGACAAAGGCTAAATAAATGACAAAGTCCAAATATGGATGTGTACTCTATTTTTGGCTCAAAGCCTACTTTTGGAATATATTACAAATACCCACGCTAGAAGAAGCCACTCACATTGGGGGGGAGATTGCACCTAGTCTTATGTCCTTTGATTCTTATGCTCTTGAATTATGCTATGATGTAATGGTTTAATTTCTTTTATTATTGAATTTATGGAATAATTTAATCTCCATGTACCATGGTCGTGTAAAAACAGTGGTATCAGAGCACCGCAAATTCAAGAATTGAATTTGGGTCATGGAGAGTTGAAGAAAACATACGGTTTTGGAGTTCTTGGATGTGTGTGTGTGTTTATGTGTTTGAATTTGATTTGAAGTATATTTTGCATTAGGGCATTCTATTTTCATTTATTAATAGAGCAAAAACTTGCCATTTCTGGGTATTTGCATGAAATTAGAGCCCAAGAGGCTTAGATTTCATTGCTTTGGTCCAAAGATTAGCCTAGAAATTGTGATTAGGAGTCCACTCCAAAAGCATGAGAATTGGTCTCCATTAGGTTGAATTAAAATGGGATTGTGAAATTTTATTCATGCATTTAATATTTTTTTTCATTGTTGGAATTGGTAGCTTAGAAGCATACTTAACCATCCAAAAATAATAATAAAATATTTATTTACTTGTATCACAACCATGAACTAGAATTATGACCATTAATCACACCCCACCAAGTCCAAAAACCATTAAAAACTAGGCCAGACTAGCTCTCAACGGGTGGTATGTAGTGAATGTGATTCCACAATCTCATAGAAAGATGTGTCTAGATAGGTGAGTCCATAGACGTAAGCCTAGATATGTGAGTCATGAGCCTAGATACATGAACCTACAGACTTGAGCCCTCCTTGAGCCTGGAGACATGAGTCTAGAGGTAGCTATATCTAATATAGTATGAAATAATTACTATCATTATTACTCCCATAGACTTGTATGGACATACCTACTCATGTCTTTGGAAGTTTTTCTTGTCATATAATCTATACCAGCTATAAAATTTAATAAAAAATCTTATCCTTTAGGTGGGAAATTAAGGTACACTTATAAATCAATAATTGCACAACAACCTTGTCTCATCATAGGGCCAATCCTAGATTTTCATACTCTAGGTACGCTTGTTTTATATGAGGAAATTTCTTGTTCTTCACAAATATTGGGGAATAAAAGTACACTTATTAATTTCACATCAACCATGTCATAGGCCCAGTTCCTAGATTTCCATGCCCCAGGTAGAATTATTTCATACAAGGAAAGTAGTGAGCCGAGTACATGAGCCGAGTTCATATAAAAAACACATAAGCCTAGAGGCGTGAACACAGACATGTAAACCTGGACATATGAGCCTAGAGGCATGAACATAGACATGTAAACTTGGACATATGAACCTGGAGACATGAACCCATACATATAAATGTATGGAGGAGCGTGACCCTATATATATGAACATGCATAGGTGAACTTGCATACATGAGCTTGGAGACGTGAGTTTAGAGGCATGAACCTATGGACGTGAATCTAGACACATGTTAATCCCATTTTGGATTAACAAGTATGCTCCTCCATTTTAGGACATTAATAAGTGTCATGCAAAGGCACTATAAAAGTTCTACATTATGAGATATTGGCCACCCAAGGCCTTAGTTAAGTAAGTTTTGGGTACCCAAGTGTGAATAGGGTCAAATGTATATAAGGCATTTTCTCATAATGAATAGACACAATCCCCTTTGTGCTATTGAGAGCATTCTAGCACTTGTGCCTCTTCTATGCTTGTATGTTGCATGCTTGTGTGTTGGAGAGTGAGAGAGAGTGATTGCCTCATGTTATGGTGCGAGCGACTCTACGGTGACAGCGTGGAGGTGGAGCTTAACAAGTGAGATTGGGAGCCTCAAGGGACTCAAGTTTGAAGCATTGGTAAATGCCCTATGACAGTTATGTTCTATTACTCTTCCCATGCATTAAGTTCCCTCTTGGAGGTATGGTAGCCCATAACATTTTTGGAACCACTGCCGGGGAAACACCTTTGTTTCTTCCATCCTCTTGGAGTTTCAACTCCCATTACATAAGATTCATGATTGCCTTTGCAGCATTCTAGTAGTGCATTGTATAGGAAATGAATGGATAGTATTTGTGTGGAAGTGAAAAATCGTGAGAAATTGGTTGTGTAATTGTGTGGTGGAGTGGTCTTAGAAGAGAGCTTCACTATTTTTTCTAGGTAATTTTGATGTTTGTATAACCAGAATCATTAACGTGAACGAGTAGGTTGGGGTTTTGTTTTTCTTTCTTTTTAAAAAAATTAAAAAAATAAGGAGCCATTGATTGTGCCTTGAGTTTGTATCACATTCCTTAAGCGTGGCACAATCATTTTAGAAGCACTAAGATAAGGATTTTGCACCCAAAATCACCGTAGTCGACGCGGAAAGTTCCCACGTGAAACTACAGGAAAATCGTTAACGATGTGAACCATTTTCTGTAACTTCACACCGTGAACCGCTCTCGGCATCAACGCCATGATTAATGCCGTAATTCATGGGATTATCTTGCCAAAAATAGGTAGCCTTATCCTGACACCTCTGACACCACGAGGTATGACAAAATTAAGATTCATGAACGTGCAGAAAATCGTTCGCGACATGAACTATTTCAGAGCACTTCATGGCGTGAAACATTTTCATTTCACGATGTGAACCATTTAGAACCCTTCACAGCGTGAACCATTTTTAGTTCACGAGGTGAACCAATTGCTTTTCACGACGTGAAACCTTTTCTCTTCACGGCGTGAACTTTTTTTGTAATTTCACGCCTTAATCAAATCCAACTCACGAACCTGGTATTATCGGATTAAGGCTAAGGAAGTCTTGAGACCATTGAAAATCATAATAAGATAACGTGGAATTTTGAGTCCAAAAGTAAAAATTCTAAACACGTGAAAGTGTAGAAAATCGTTCACGACGTGAATTGTTTTTTGACACTTCACGCCGTGAATTGTTCTCTGCAATCTCACGGCCTCAGAAAAAATGGCCTCAGAAACGAGTCAACATAATCTAATCAAAATTTAATTGAGGCAACAAAATAGCTTATCAAATCATAATCACATGCACTTAAGATCTTGAAAGCTCATTGGAGACAACCTCACTCTTGGAGTGTCTTAAGGAATTTGACCATCGTTGAAACTAGTAGTGAAGAATCCATGGAAGAAGGGCTGCGATACTTTGGGTTTGGGGAAGAGGAGAAACCACCCTCCCCTACCAGATCTAGCGGTATCATTAATATAGCCCAGGGATTTTTTGGTCTCCAAACCAACAATGATGAAGAAGCACAATCTCTGGGCATGGTCCGTCAACTAGCGCTGGACTTGGTCCAATGCAAGAAGTGTCTATCCAAACTTCAAATTTGAGGCTGTCAAACATTGGCACCCCTTGAATGAGATGAGACATGGAAAGTGCAGCTATAGGACGGGCCAAGTATTCTTCCCAATCTTAGAGGAAGTAGAGTTAGATTTGAAAAGGATCGAGGTGGAACGACATCTATGATAATTGAGGTTAAGGAAATAAGAGCTCGATACTCGAAGGGCTAGAGTCGAATAAAAGGAGATGGGAAGTGTAAACTTACTCCAATCACACGGGGGGTAACCAGCCGAAAATAGTCATGGGTGAGGGAGAAATTCCAAACTTAGAACCCATTAATGAAGAGCACAAAGCGGAGGAAGGTTTTGTAACCCTAGAGTAACCCTAGAAGAAGAGGATAATCTACCAAGACTAGTGGGTGAAGTGGAAGACTGCCTATACACCAAAAAGGACATCGAGCAGATGATCAATCATCCCATGTTCCTATAGGACATGGAAATCTTAATTCTACAAAGGTGTACAAAGGCAGCTAATGATGAGCCATTCCAGAATGAAGTGGCTGGACCAGCCCATAGACCGAATATTCCTAGAAGAACAAACATAGGAAGAGGAAGAGGTCTAGGTAGGGGGGAGAAATTCCTCAAAGACCAAGGGTGGATCCAACCATTGATCTTAATGCAACCACAAGAACAAATTTGTTGAATATGGCCATGGAAATGGGCCAAGGAACGGTCAGGGAACTAGGCACTGAGCTCTCTAGAATCCTGACCCTCCCAAATGAAGCCACATATCATTTCCAAGCTTGTTTAAAAATTCTCCAGGGATGGGGATCCTATTCAACATGTAGAGATTTTTGAATCCACATGCAAAACCTGTAGGCCAATCAGTGATGTAACAATGATTCATGCTTTCTTCACTGACCCTAGAAGGGAAAGTGCATCAATGGTTCCGAACCCTCAAACCACCCAAGGATAAGGTTAACTTCACACGACTCAAGAATGTGTTTGTGCCCAGCTTTGCCAGAAGTGGTGACAGATGGAGTTTTGTGGCACAGCTGCACAATATCAAACAAAAGGAAATGGAATTGATGAGAGACTATGTGTCGACTAAAGCACTTAAATTCAAGGTGCAAACTATGGGAAAGGCTAACTGATCAGTTATTGCCTTGCTTTTAAGGAGAGGAGTTAGAGACCACAAGATGTATGATTATCTGGTATTAGCCTAACCAGCTACTCTAGATGCATGTTGCAAACTGGCAATTGAATATGAAGATAATATGCTAGAATTACCACAACCAAAAGATGTCAAAATATCTTTGGTAACATCGACTTTGCATGTTTCGAGTCACCAAGAGATTGGAACTTGGAGCAAGAAAGTCAGAAACATGAGTGTGGACGAGCTCAGTAATGTAATATTGGAAAAATTGAAGGTAAAGGAGGGAAGAGAAACATCTAGGCATGGGCATACACATCTTTACCCCTAAAGGGAATTGGTGTGGTGCTCTATGTGCAGATTGAATCACACTACCACACCGAATGTCCATAGTTAAGAGCAAGGCTACTACTCTATTGTGTACACTGTGTAAAATTCAAAAATCATGACACTTCCATGTGCAGATATCCAAGGTTCCAAAAAGTTGCACACCTATCGGCACCTAGAGCTCCATTGGCCTTACTAGCACCACTTGTGCAAATCACTGCACCTGTAGGACAACCCAACTCTTCGTATTTACCTAGGGGGATGTTTCAGGTACAGGACACTTTACCTCTACCACCACCTGTTCTACCACCACAGGCTAAAATCAACCAAGTATTAATTGAAGAGCCATCGGAAGATATGGATATGGTGTGTGAAGTAGAACTCAATGGAGAGTACTATGAGGAAGCTTCGGAGATTGCACCAGAATTCTATGTCCTACAGAATAACACACCAATACCTGTGTTTGAAACCATAGTATAGTGGAAGGGTACGGACATAAACTCAAACATGACGAGAGGACCGCTATAATGTGTTGGCTGCGGTGGGCCGCATCGAATCACTGAGTGTCCAAACAAGAATGTGGTTCATATATGCACTAACCCCAACAATTGATTGCTCCACCCAACGACATGCCAGTACTTACTTGTACTAAATGTGGCATTGATCATTTGATCAAGGACTATCCATACTGTGCAAGTGGTTCAACTTCCACGTCTAACCAGGCCATCGTCCGGACCATTAGTGTGCAGCCTGGAAATATCATGCCACTCAATGTCCTGACATGAGTCCAGGCCCAATCGGGGGATAAGGGAAAAAACCAAGTAGATGATGCAACCACTTCCAGAACCGGCCGAAGAAGAAGAGTGAAAAAAGTGGGTAAGGGTGACACCAAGGTCACAATCCAAGATGGATCCGAAGAAGATATGATCAACACTGGGGATCCACCCAATCGAGAGAAGAAGGGGATCAAGTGGTCAACCAAAAAAAGCCTGACCTAGAGATGCAAGGGGAAACACCATTAACCCCTAAAGGAGTCGGAGAATACCCAAATGCCTAAGAGGAGATAAAGAAGCTCGAAGATGCCAGGGCCTTAGTAGAAGAATGTCAACGGCTTCATGAAGCCAAGTTAAGGGCTAACCGGGTTAGGGATACAAGCCAACAAGGGAAAGAGAATTGGATGTACCTACTCCAATTCCAGAAGAGACGGAAGAGGGATCTCAAGCAAACACAATGTCAAGAATGTTTGAGGAAGATGCGCAAGATGATTCCATCCATTCATTACCTAGGGATGGATACGAGACACACACATGGAAGGAACCCTTAATTGCCAGGGAACCCAGAGACATAGGTAGCCTCACGGTTGTACTTTCCACTTCTGTGCAAATGCCATTGGGACAACTGCTATGCAGTTCACCAACATTATGGGCAGACATAAAGGAATGGGTGTAGAAGGCGAAGGCCGGCCGTTCTACACCTCTGGCAAAAAGAACCTTGAAACACACAAGGGAAAGAACAACCAGAGTTGTCAAAATACTAGTTAATAAATTGGGGTGTTATTATGAAAGTGACAACACTAATGCTACAATCCCAATTCATCATAATGGGTATGCTGGATGGTGGGGCAGGGGTTAGCATCATCACAAAATGGTGTTGAAAAAACTAGGGAAAACCCGATCTAAAAAGAGCAAATCTAATCGTTAAAATGGATAGAACATCTTCAAGGCCCATTGGGCTTTTAGAGAATGTGAGACTCAAACTCTTTATGTTTCGCTACCATCATACATTTGTAGTAATAGACTTTTTGCACCAAACAGACTCATATGACATAATATTGGGGAGACCCTTCATGAGGGAATCCAAATTGGTGCACGATTGAGCATTATATCATGTGTATATGCATAGGGATTCACAAATTTTAAAGATAGATGAGAACATCCCATGGAAGGGTAACTGTTCGATAATGATTCGGTCACAATTGAGCGGACCACATCCGTACAAATATACCAGCCCATAGTGAAAAATTCCAAAGAGGAAGAGAAAATGAAAATGTATGCATCACTTCCTCCTCCAGATTTTAGTGAAAACTGGATGCATGTGCTAGCTACCATAGATGTGATGCAACCCAGAGGAACCTAATATGTGGAATCTAGAACTGTTTCCACTACCTCTATTTGTATGGTCAATTGGCAAACCATTGATGAGGAATCAAAAGATGAGGCCTCTATCATAGAAGGGACTGAATCACAAGGCGATACCACCGTCCCCAACACCTTAGAAGATGGTGAAAGCAGAAACGATATATTGCTCGACAAAATGTCCTACTCTACGAAGAAGACCCACGGATGCCCAGTGGGCTGAGATACCTCGAAGCCACTAAGGTACACGATGAGTTTTCTAAGGATTGGGGTGAGGAATTAAGATATCACTTGAAGAAGGGAACCATAAGGAGAAAGTCATCCTTCAAGAATCAGAAACGCCTAAGCTCACGAAAGCTGGGCATTGAAAACGAAACAAAGCTTTGGCAGAAGCTGAGCACGAGAGGCTAGGAAAGTCATGGCTAGAATAAAAAGCAAGAATGAGGATAAACGAGACTTGCTTTTCTTACCAAGACCTACATTGTTGATGAACAAAAAGTGGTCCAATGGCAAAAAGAGTTAAAGGAAGATGGGCTATCCACATTATATGATGGCCCATAGCTGAAGTCAAGGAAGTGGATATTGTGGGACTAGGGGAGGAAGCCAAACCTGTTTATATCGCTGGACTTGACTTCAGCTGAAGAAAATGAGCTTGTTACTCTCCTTAAGGAGTTTAAGGATTGTTTCACATGGAACTACAAGGAGATGAAGGGTGTACCACGTGAGGTGGTGTAACATATGATCCCAATCATGGAAGGATCAAGGCCAACCAGGCAGAAACCATACTAGATGAATCCTAAATATGCGGCAATTGTAAAGGAAGAAATCGATAAACTCATTGCTGTGGATTTCATCTATGAGATAAAACATACAGATTGGTTGTCACCAATTGTAATAGTGCCAAAAAAGAATGGGAAACTTAGGGTATGCGTCGATTTTAAAAAGGTCAACGCAGCTACTAGGAAAGACCATTATCCATTGCCCTATACGGAACATGTTTTGGAGAGAGTGGTTGTGATGAAGAAGCTTACAGCTTCTTGGATAGATTTTTAGGCTACAATCAGGTGTCTATAGCACTAGAAAGACCAGCATAAGACAACTTTCAATACAATGTGGGAGATGTTTACATACAAAGTCATGCCCTTCAGTCTCACCAATGCTCCATCAACATTCCAATGATTGATGTGCATACCCTTCAAAGACTACTTGCAGAAGTGGTAAGAGGTATTCATTTTGATGATCTCTGTGCATACTCTCGATGGGTAGACCATCTGGCTTGCTTAAGGAAAATGTTTGAGCAATGTCAATTTTATCGTATATCCCTAAACCCTTTATAGTGCCAATTTTGGATCAAACACAGTTTGATGTTGGGACACATTGTCTCTAAGAACGATATATTAATACGGACGACATCGATCAAGGTCAAGTTGATCTTGGAACTGACACCACCCACTAATTACAAAGGTGTGCAAAGATTTATGTGCCACGTTGGATATTATCGCCACTTCATAATCTTCTATGCTAAGATCGCCAGGCCATTGTACAAGCTACTCATTGTCTTTGAATGGACTAAGGAATGCCAAGAAGCATATGATCGATTTAAGCATGCATTGGCTACTAGCGTGCCACTTCTAAGACCCCCCAATTGGGACCTCATATTTCATGTGCATATCGATGCATCGAACTTTGCTATTGGATGCATACTAGCACAACCCGATGAGTTCAAATTGGACTATCCAGTCTGCTTCGCTAGTCGTCAATTGAATGATGCACAGAGGTGAATTACACTACCACACAGAGCGAGAAGGATTGGCCATGGTTTATGCAGTCAAGAAGTATCGACATTACCTATTGGCCAACAAATTTGTATTCTTCGTGGACCATCAAGCCTTATTATATTTGGTGAACAAGCCTTGCACCATGAGAAGAATCACACGCTGGTTGCTATTACTATTGGAATTTGACTTTACAGTTATGGTAAGAAAGGGTACACAACATGTGTTGGCTGATCATATGTTAAGAATTCTAAATGGGGAAACTAGAACTGGTGTTGATGACCTCCTTGATGCTTGTTTGTTCAAACTGGACATGGTGCACCCGAATGGAGCGAGGAGATATCAAATTATCTAGCTTATGGTTTTCCGCAAGAAAAACCCTTGAACGAAGATAAAATATGGTGGCTTATCAAGCTTGCTGTACCTTATTAATTAATTGTGGGTCCCTGGAACATCAATATAGAACTTTGTGCAGAATACATAAAGATGTATGACAAAGCCACCAAGAGGGGGACAATAACAAAAGCCGATGGCACCACACAACTAGTCCTGATCACAGAAGATCTAATACGTGAAGCTCTGCATCTTCCATCATTAGGCAAGATACATGCACATGCCTTTGACAAGATACCTCTAGATGCCATGTTGAAGAAGAGCTCCTACAACTCTAATGGAGTTAAATATGAGAACATCAGGGAGGATGAAGCCACAGAGAAGGTGTTACAGGTATATATTTTATCATATTTTTAACGAATTAATAATCGTATAAGAATATGTTTAATTTAATATGTGCAAGATTCAGCTTACTGGAATGTGCAAGTGGGCACAAAATTAATGTATAGGTGTAAATGTGCACAAAGTCATTTTATGTAACAAGGCCCTCTAGCAATTTTATTTGGGAAAGGTTTTTATATGTACAAACCTTAGGAGACTTCATATGGTTAAAAATGTGTAACGAAATAGCAAGCCCAATTTGTACGCTTATCTATTCTTAGCTCCTTGGGCTATTTTTATGAAATAAAATTCTCTAAATACTCGTGTCGTGGAAGGGAGCTACACGCCATCATGGGGGGGGGAGATTGCACCCAATCTTGTCTTGATGGTGATGTTATTCTATCTCTCTTGCCTTATGTTATGCTACGTGATTTGATTTCAATTTAATTCAAGTCTTTGTTTTATTTTTTGATATATTTTATGAGTTTTTAATTATTTCTTTAAGAAGTACAAAAAGGGTCCCGTGACAGTGGTATCAGAGCCAAGTTTAATTTAATCTTCTTGAAGGCAGTCAAAAACTTGTGGACAAAGAGGTGAAAGAGACAAAAACAGAGGTGACTTTAGTAAAAAAAAATTTGAATTTAAACTGAAGAAGAACACGTTTATGGATTTATGTTTATGAATAGTTGAAAGAAGAACTTGTTTTGAACCATTGGATAACCAATCTCCATCAATCTATTGCCCAAAGGGTAAAACTAAGTGGAAAACCATTAGTGGGTTTCCCAAAACCACAAAACCACCTTCCTGAACACTAATCCTCTTCATATATATATATACATGGAAACTTGCAAACAACGGCCCACAATCATTCCACTTCTGGAGCATGCTGGGCAGGAGTGATAGCCAACACTGTATATTGCATCGCAGAGCTGGCATCCCACAACAAGAAGGGAAGTGAGAAGAGAACCAGACCTTGAAGATGTGGGCAGAGGGAATTTGGTTGGAGTGGACCGGTGGGTGCATCAAAGCACTTGAGAGAGCACATATCGTGATCTGGAAGAAGGCTACTATAGAGCAAGAAGTGCAGAGAGAACGATAAAAGCACGAACATAGAAAGCCTTTAGATAAGCTTTAATTAAAGCTTAATGTTTATAAATAGGAGGGCTCCATGTCCCTTATGCCCTAGTTACTTGTAGCTAATAATAGCTTTGCCTCAAAACTAAAATTAAATCTTTTAAGAGCTTTAATTATCCTTTTAAAAAGGGATTTAAAAAAAATTAAAAAAAATGTTTGTTTATTTTAAAAACTAAAGCTTTAAGCTTTAGAGATTTATATTATAAAAGCAAAGCTTTTAAAAGCTTACAAGCTTAAGTACTCTTTACTCTACAAGAGCTTAAGTACTCTTTACTCTTTACTCTACATAAAAAAGAAAGGAAGTAAGTTTTTTTTTTGCAAAAATTTCTATCATGTGACCTTAGGAGTAAACCTCTTAGAGCGATAAAAGAATTGAGCTTAGTCTAAAGCTTATAGAGTTTAGTTTAAACCTTACATAAGACTTTAGTTAAAGCTATAGCAAGCTTTAAATTTTTGGGTGTTTTTAAGAGAGATATCCTTATGCTTAATCAAGCCTTGATTAAGGTTAAATTTTTATAAGCTTAAAAATTTATAACTTAAAAGTATATGTACAAGAGGCCCATATCACTCAAACACAAGCTTCAAGCGGATTCAACACCACAGAATGCAAGGAAATGCAACGTCGAGGAAACTCAAAATCTTCAAAGCATTATCCAAGGCTCAATATCGAAACTTTATAAAATCAACAATGTCTCATACTATTGTTAAGACCTTGTTTTTGCATATTAAATCAAGGCTATCTATGAACTTCCGACCTACGAATTGCGGGAGAAAACTAACAAGCTATCCAACATTTGCAAGTAAGTTGCTCTCCTTCATAGCTTAGTACATACAATTTCCAATATTTCTATATAAGTTTTATGTTTCAGAAACGGTGACTCAAATGCCTTCAAAGTAAGTTTCTCATCCCTATTCTTACAATAGTGATCATGCCTAAATATTCATTGATAAAACTTCAAGATTTTATTTTTTATAAAGTCATAATTAAATACAACCATAGTTACGTATGGAATAATAATTATATTTCAATCCATTCACATTCTTTCTCATTTTTCTCAATTATGTAAAGTATCATTACAATCGAATATATATGAAAAGGTACGACTCTCTATGCTTGAGTTTCCTGCTTATTATTTAAGTTTATTTTAACTTCAAAAGTAAACTAACCTTTCATCATCCAGACTTGTTTACTTAATCAATTTCATCTACTTTTGCTTTATAATCTCACGTATCCTTGAGTGTCAAAATTCTTTTGACAGATAATTTCAATGACACCAACGATGGAGGTATGTATATATATTCACTTTCTTTTTCATAAGTATTTCTATAATCTCTTCCAACCTAATAACCTAATTAGTAAACCTTGCATTAAGAATAGTTCAAGTTCAATAACTAAAATAAAATTTCTATTTAGAGAAAATTTGTGTCGGAATTTAAGTTTCAGAGGGAGTTGGCCACTCCGCCTCACTACAAGGTCATCGTGGCCAGAGACATGCGTGTAAAAGAGCGTGTATAGAATCAGTCAGACGTGCTGATACGAGGACGTATACACACGTTTTGTCAGTTTAGCTGCGCTTAGACGCGCTCATACGAGGTTATATACACACATTTCATAGAGTATCCGTGTATATACCCTCGTATGAGTGCATATAAGTAACCCGTCTCGCTGTATCATAATCAATACAATTTGTAAGATTAAAACAATCATAGAATCAATGAATTGAGTAAACAATCAAATAAGGTGGCAAGATACTTACGAACTCTGGCTCCCATGACTCGACGTCGCCAGATCCGAAATGCAAAGATCCAATGGTCTCCATCTCTGGATCCGTTGTGCCTCCGCATGCTGCCTGCTCTTCACGCCACCCTCTGCTCGTTTCTTTGCCTCCTTCCACTCGTGTTTGTGCGCAGTGGCAGGTTTCTCGATAGGATAGCAGCTACATTTAGCCCATCATCGTACGTAAGTTTCTTAAGGTGAGATCTTTTATTACTTAAGATCTCCCTTATTCGCGTCCTTCCCCATACATCTGAGAATATCGCATGTGGGGGATTGGGGTACCGAAGCATCTATCACCTCCCCAACTAATCGGCTATTTTGATCTTTAAATCTAATAAAATAATTTCTATACAAGTTTAAAACTACCCCACGCATGTACTCCATTACCTCTTTCCCCCTTGCATCTACCCCGCCCCTATCCGTCACATCATAGCAGATCACTCCCTCCACCTCTCTCACCTTCTCCTCATCCTCACTGTCTCCTCTAACTCTTCTCCCTCTATCTCCTCTCTCACCGCGTGCCCTACTACCTCCCCCACCAAAGCACCCGCCACATCCTCCACTCCCACTCTTCCTACTATGTCGTTTGCTCTCCTCTGTACTGCGGGTGGAGTCACGACTGGGGGTTTGTCTACGTGATGGTGGCTGTGAGGGAGTACGTGACGGTGCCTGGGAGGGTGTGCGTGAGTGTGTCTGGGACGGGGTATGTCTCCTCGGTGGGCGTGGAAGAGGAGAAGCTGCATGCCGTCCCGTTGGACTCGCAGGCGCATAGACGGTAGTGGAGTGACATGAATACTCGGGGGCGGGGTATAGATACCAGGCAATCCAGGAGGGGGATGGGCATACATGTACTCTATGAGCTCAACTGGACCAGGATGGCGCCCAAAATGATTTAGCATCTCCATCATCCAAGTGCCGTACGCAAATGGATCGGATGAAGAACCTGGATCCATGAAGAATCTGCAAAAATAAAAGTATATACATGATTGCATCAAAGCACAAATGCAAGCAAGCACATATGATTTTGTGAAGGCAAGCCATATGCAGATGAGATCATCTCTCTGAAGAACGTGGATCGCAAGCATGGGTGAAACACAGTCGCGTGTATACACCCGTCCAAAAATGCGTGTATATGCGCGTGAACGTCTGTGCAAACAGGATACATGTAGATATACACGCGTTCCTACACGCGGCCTGCGTAAATTTTTTTTTTGAAAGCGACCGACCTTCGACAAATCATCCTTATAATCGTTCACAAAAGTACTACTAGAGAACGGAGACAATTGCATAAAGAAAAGAGACAATAGCATAAACAAATGGAAGGAAAGAGACAAGACAAAGGACAAACTAAGTCACCTCTGAAAAAGTGAGTCTTCTTTTTGGCTGGTTTCCTTCACCCGTGTGTGCTCCTTGTCTGCTCCTTGCACTTAGGTTTAGTGCTTTGTTGGAAGAGGCGGCGATGAAGGAGAGGAAATCTTAGTTTGAAAATGTTTATTTGGAGAAGGCGGGTTATTTTAGGTATAGACAGGTCGTCTCGCGTGTAACATGGGAGTATGCACGAGGATGCATGTTAAAGGTACATAGAACTAATGTTTTGCATTAGTTGTAAGTGATTTGCTTTTAATATTTATTCACATTGCTTACACAAATATTGCTTCTATTTTGGTCCAGTGCACTATGTTCAATGCTATATGGTGTGAAGGCAAGCGTTTTCGAACACAAAGAATTGATGAAAAGAGGAATACACAAGATTGCGGTGTTATTAGTAGCTTTGAGGGAGCTAATGGAAAAATGGATGATTATTGTGGCACAATCCAAGACATATTTAGGCTTGACTTTCGTCGCTTTTTTGTGTATGTTTTGGATGTCAAATGGCAAATGAATGTGGTGGAAAAAGGGCCTAATGCAACGATAAAACGCCATGCAAGTGGCAGCTATGTAACTATTGACTCTACAAAGTTTTGGCAAACAAAGAAAGATAGGCTCGTATTGCCACAACAATGTGAGCAGGTATGCATTTTTTTACTAATGTGTTTCATGTACATATATATCTAAGCTCGCGTACCCCTTGACTTTTGATATGCTAATTAATTACTGCACTATGTGTATTTGAGTAGGTTATCTATCTGCCAATGGTGCATGACATTAAATGGTGGTACGTCATCCCTATTGCACCACGTTCCAAAGTGATGTATAATACATTCACTGATATGGAGCATATGGAGGATGTAACAAGCCGCAATGAAGATGATGTCGAACATGCCAATGAAGATATTGTGATCGATGATCAAGAAATAAGAGATGATCATGATAATGAGGATGAGCGTGTCATTTCTCATGATCATGAGAATGACCCTACCATTGAGGATGATTGTGATGTTGATGTTGATCGTTTGGCAAGGATGGATCTTATTGATGTTGGAATTAGGGTTGCAGGAAAGCACACATAGCTTGGAGAAGAAGAAGCAAGAATGCACACAACACAAAGTGTATTAGATTGTGTCAATGTATAAAAGATAAGTTAGCCCTAGTATGATGGGCGTATATACAAGCCGGGGGAAAAAACCCCCTAAAGAGGGAAAAAGTGCCCCGGCGGTCCTAAGTGTGTTCACACACATCACTACCTATGTATATGGCAACAAATCCCCCCTGGGAGTGATGGTGTGAACGAGAGCTGGCACTCATGTATAGGGGAGTGCCATGCCCGAAGTAGATCAATCCACAAGGGGGAGCAAGCCCAAAGCTTTGCGGAAAGCTTCGAACTTCTTACGAGGAAGCACCTTTCTGAAAAGATCGACGAGGTTGTCCTGTGTTGGCACATAGGCCAAGTTGATCTCTCCTACTGAGAGTCTCTCCCTGACATAGTGATAATGCACCTCAATGTGCTTTGTGCGAGCATGAAAAACTGGGTTTCTCGCAACTGCCAATGCGCTCTGACTGTCAGTGTAGATAGAGGTGGCAGACTCCTGTCCAACACCCAAATCAGCCATAAGCCGTCTGAGCCACACACACTCAACCGTAGCTGTGAAAGCTGCCCTGTACTCAGCTTCACAACTCGAAGTGGCCACAGTAGGTTGCTTCTTGCTCAACCAAGATATGCATGAGCTACCGGAGCATGAAACAAAAACCACTTGTGGACACTCTTGTGTCATAGCAACAAGCCCAATCTGAGCCCGAAAAAGCATGCAAATCTGGTGGCAACGATCCCCCCTTGGGATAAAACAACCCAAGATGTATGGTGCCACTTAAGTAGCGAAAGATGCGTTTAACTGCCTTCCAATGCTGAGACCCTGGGCTATGCATAAACCTGCTCACCTGTGAGACTGCAAACTGAATGTCCGGCCTCGTAATGCATACATAAATGAGGCAACCAACAGCTGTTTGATAGAGTGTGACATCAAAGTGATCTCCAACATCATGAAGACTCAACTTCAAACCTGTCTCCATTGGAGTAGCAATAGGCTTGCAGTCTTCAAGGCCAAATCTCCGCCGCAACAATGTCTCAATATACTTTGTTTGACACAAAGCAATACCTCCATCACACTGCTTAAACTGTATCCCCAAATAATGATGCAAATGCCCCAAATCTGACATCTCAAAAGAAGCATTCAAATCAGCCTTAAAATCAGCAATATGACTCTCATTTGGTCCTGTGAGCAGCATGTCATCGACATAGAGAGCAATGATTAGTAGATGTACATCATCCACACATTTAGCATACAAAGTGCTTTCTGTTGGACTATTCTGAAAACCATGTGCAGTCAAATATGCATGTATCTTTTCATACCAAGCTCGTGGAGCTTGCTTTAAACCATATAAAGTCTTTTTCAACCTGCACACTTTGTTTTCCTGCCCTTTTTGAATAAAACCACGAGGTTGCGATACACACAAATGCTACGAATGGTAGTCATACGACAAGTGGGAGCAAAGGTCTCATCAAAATCAATGCCCTTTTCTTGAGCATAACCCTAGCCTTATAGCGATCAACACTGCCATCTGGCTTTCGTTTCAACTTAAAAACCCACTTACATCCAATGGTCTTTTTACCAATAGGCAAATCACACAAAGACCATGTACCATTCTTCATTATAGCATCATATTCACTTTGCATTGCAGCCAACCAATTTTCTGATTTTTGTGCCTCATCAAATGAAAGAGGTTCTTCCTCTTCACACATACTAGACACAGCCAAAGCATAACAATCTGATGCATAAGAGGCATGCTGAGAACCTGAACGAGTACGACTAGGCATAGGTACATCAATTTTACTATCAGACAAGGTTTGCACCAGCCATTTAGGCATACCTCTAGCCTGCTCATTTTCAGCCCTATCCTCATAAATTACATCCTGTAAATCTGCATCAGAAATAGGCTGATCTATGATGTTGTTTGAAATATATATAGGCTGAATATTTGCCTCATTAGGATTTACATTTGAATTCCCACCTGTAAATAGAGGCAACAATGTATCAAATACATCCCGTGAGCTCACACCTGCCTCTTTGGTACATGATAACAAGGGCTGCACAGCATCTTCCACAAAAACAACATCTCGACTAATCAAGATACGCTTTGACTACGGATGATACAATCTGTAACCCTTGCTCTCAGCACTGTAACCAACAAAAATACATTTGATAGCCTTATCATCAAATTTTCTGCGTTGTTGCATAGGCACTAAAGCATAGGCCAAGCAACCAAAGACACGGAAGTGACCAATAGAAGGCTTCCTGCCATGCCAAGCTTCGTATGGAGTAATAGACTGCAAGGCCTTAGCGGGACACCTGTTGAGTACATATGCAGCACACATGACAGCCTCAAGCCAAAATGCATGTGGCAAAGCTTGGCTCTTATACATCGTGCCATCTCCATAAGTGACCTGTTTTTTCTCTCAGCAACACCATTTTGCTGAGGGGTATACGGCATTGTACATTGGTGTTTTATCCCACGACTAGCCAGAAATGCATCAAACTCTTTAGACATGTACTCCCCCCCTCGATCAGAACGAAGGGTGCCCACATTACAATTGGATACATTTTCAACCATAAGCAAAAACTGTTTGAAGCACAAAAACACTTCGGACTTTGCCTTTAGTGGATATACCCATGCATGCCTTGAGTAATCATCAATGAAAGTCACGAAGTACAAGTGTTTACCAAATGATGGAGTTTGCATAGGCCCATATACATCACTATGTACAAGTTGCAATTTGCGAGTGGCCCGCACAGAACCATCCTTTGGAAATGTAGAACGCTGCATTTTGCCCAAAATACAGCCTTCACAAACATGTTTCAATGGTACCTCAAGAGGGGACAATGAAGCAACCATATCAAATTTCTGCAAACGCAGCAAACTAGCAAAGTTTAGATGACCAAAACGAGCATGCGATAGTTTTGCATCTGAAACTGCCTTTTCATCAGAAAGTGCATTTACTGAATCTTCCACACACTTGTCATAAGAATTGAGCCTATACAGCCCACGAAACAAGGTGCTAGATACAATAATCATATCACCAAAAGTCAAATCATGAACAGTACATCTGTCATCCACAAATTTGACTACAAGTCCAAGTCTAGCAAGCGCAGAGACAGACAATAGATTCTTCTTTATCCCTGGCACATACAAAGCATCTGAAAGTGTGAAAGCACTGCCATTTGCAGTAGTAAGCATAATTTTACCAATTTCCTTCATTGGGTAAGAAGCATTATTGGCACATATGACTGTATTCCCATTAGGGACAGCCTCAAGACAAGTGAACATATCACGATGTGAGGTAATGTGCTTTGTAGCACCACTGTCAAAATACCATACATGAGAGTCAACAGAAACTGCCAAACATGCATCATGTACAGATGGGTTATACTGGTAATACACGCTAAACGCCCATTCTATATCCTACACAACATTTGCAGAATCTGCATTTGTAGAAGCATCCGCTATTGTGGCTGCATTTGACTCTTTCTTCTTTGCCTCTTTAGCCTTTAGCTTAGGGCAATTCTTAATGACATGATCATTTGCCTTACAATAGTTGCACCTGGTCTTTTTCTTGCCTTTATCAAGAGCATTCTCAGACTTATTGTTGCTACCTGTGGAAGGAGACGAAGTTGCAGACCTACTAATAGGAGAAGAAACAGTGGAAGGGGTTGCCTTACCACTTCTTCTCTGCTGCTGGGCAGCAATAAATGCTTGATCAACTGCACGCTGCTGCCTGGCCCTATTTTGCCTAGACTGCGCTTCTTGCAAGAGCTTGTTGACTAAAGTATCATACTTGACAGCATCAGGTCTGTCCTCAGCAAGAAGTCTCCACGTGGAAGCAAAAGTCTGATATGTCTCAGGTAAAGCATCAAGAACAGTCTGCACAAGAGAATGACTAGGAATAATCTCACCTGCAGAAATCAACTGTTCTTTGAGATCTTTAATCTCAGCAAGAAAAACATTCATGTCATCATCTTCCTGCATAATCTTCAATTCTAGCTCTTTACGCAGGTAAGCGATTTTTGCCTCGTTACGACCTGCATACAAACCAGCTAGAATATCCCAAGCCTGTTTTGCTGTTTTAGCTGAACGAATATGTGGGGTGATGTTACGTTTGACAGAAAGTGCAATCAAGGCATGAGCCTGCGCATCTTTACCATCCCTCAACGAGCTTGTTCAGCAGTGGGTAAAACAGCAACAACAGTAGAGCTGCTAGAACCTGCAACATCCTCAACAGATCCTACATCCACAGAACCTGGACGTACATCCATACCCTGCACAATGTTCCACACTCCTTTTGCAACCAAAACATGCTTCATGATGTATGCCCAAAGTCGGTAGTTGCTGTCTCCATCCAATTTGTCATCAGCAGATAACATGCGAAATACATCATTGCTGTTATCAGCCATGGCCATTGACTGAAACTGATGCAAAAGCTACCTGTTAATGAAGCAAAGACTGAACAGAAAACAACTCGTGCTATGTAGCACGGTCCACAATAGAGTACGTATGCCTATTTTGCAAAAAATTGCACTGTCGAAATTTCTGCAAAAAATGATGAAAACACCTGTGCAGAACTTGAAATGCAAAAACGGAGTCCGAAACGACCTCAGATGCAAATTCTGAGAACGGGCTTATCTGCAAAGTATAGGGACCTGCAAGCGCTCATGAAAACTCACCTCAATCGGAGAACGTGAGTCAGAGGGTGCTGGCGGCGTAGCCCTGGGAGCCGATGCCTGCTCTGATACCAATTGTTGGAATTAGGGTTGCAGGAAAGCACACATAGCTTGGAGAAGAAGAAGCAAGAATGCACACAACACAAAGTGTATTAGATTGTGTCAATGTAAAAAAGATAAGTTAGCCCTAGTATGATGGGCGTATATACAAGCCGGGGAAAAAAACCTCCTAAAGAGAGAAAAAGTGTCCGGCGGTCCTAAGTGTGTTCACACACATCACTGCCTATGTATATGGCAACAATTGAAGATGAGATCGAACCCTAACCAATCCATCATTGTATCGTTCTAAATTGATGACATTTCTATTGTATATGTTGTCTTTTAATTATCATCTCATGATTTATTTTTGAATATATTTCATTGTTGTAAATGCATGTAGTGGGATTGTGTAATGATATATACATACTGTAATGTACTATGAGATGGTTTAAAGAAAATAGTTTTTAATTTTGTAAAGGAATGGAGTTTTTCTTAATAAAGTTCTTGCGTGTAACAATGTGTGTATAATTGCGTGTATATACACGCGCTTATATACGCATTTCTGAAACCAGCATACACACGCTGGTCACGCGAATTTAGATGCCAATATACACGCACCCGATACTACTCATATACATGCGCGACCATACACGCGCCCGTAACTTATCACGTCTATTGAACGCATGTATGGCAGTAGTGTCTTGTAGTGCCTCAAACTTTTATTCTGAAGGAAGTAATGTATGGAATTAATCTGGTGGTATGGGACATCAAATTGGTTTCATATACTTACTCCAGACACATTTATGTCTTCTATCTTTTTACTATTCTATGTGTGTGCTTATGTGGTATGGGACACTTAGACTTGTCTTACATACATTCATTTGATTGGTTCACTGCATATGCATTTTGTGTAGGTCTAGTCTTCCACACCAATCACGAAGCCATCCTCTATGTGTTTATGCAACTATATATTGGGGATGCCCGTATATGGTATGTTGTGCGCCTCCACTGTTTGTTTCAATTGGTTCGTATGTAGGGGTGATTCCCGGGGTACTTACGCTTGGCAAACATGTGTGTAGCTGTCTTCACTATTTGTTTCAGTTGGTTCGTTATGGAGGGGTGATTCCCTGGATACTTACGCCTGGCAAGCATGTGTGTGACTGTTATTTGATTATTTATGGATTGTCTATATCTCAAGATGAGGTTGGGATTAATTGATGCGTTCAATTAATTGTTTAACTAACATGGATAGTGTCTGTGTATAGCAACAACGAGAGAAGTGCGAGGCTATCGATTGAGGTGTCGCACTGCCTGAGATGCGTGAGGATACCGATTGAGGTGTTGCACTATACGAGGATACCGATTGAGGTGTTGCACTATACGAGGATACTGATTGAGGTGTCGTATGGTTGGTGGATTGAGAGGTGGTGTGAAGATGACGATCATTTTTCTTTTGTATTAAACTTTTTGTACATGTTATCTTGATTTGATAATCAGTGTGATGATCACCAATTTTGGTGTCGCACGAGTTTTCTTGATTGGTATTCCATGTCCATAAAAACCTCCGAGCCATGCCGTTGTGTCTCTTTGAGCCATGTTCGGACCTCTGAGTTTACCTTGTAGGTTATGACATCAACAATCATTGTTCTCTTGGCATTTTTCTTCCGTAATTGAGGACAATTGCTTTCTCAAATGGGAGGACTGTTATAGGCATATATTTTATCATATTTAATAATTATATAAAAATATGTAATTTAATATGTGCACGATTCAGCTTAATGGAATGTGCAAGTGGGCACAAGATTAATGTATAGGTGTAAATTTGCACAAAGTCATTTTATGTAACAAGGCTCTCTCGCAATTTTATTTGGGCAAAGGTTTTTATATGTACAAACCTTAGGAGACTTCATATGGTTAAAAATGTGTAAAGCAATGCCCCAAAAGTGGGAAAAGGAAGTCCAATTTGTACGCTCATCTATTCTTAGCTCCTTGGGCTATTTTTATGAAATAAAATTCTCTAAATACTCATGTCATTGGAAGAAGGGAGCTACACGGCATGGGGGTGGGGGGGTGGGGGAGATTGCACCCAATCTTGTCTTGATGGTGATGTTATTCTATCTCTCTTGCCTTATGTTATGTTATGTGATTTGATTTCAATTTAATTCACGTCTTTGTTTTAATTTTTGATATATTTTATGAGTTTTTAACTATTTCTTCAAGAAGAGTTCATATGAAAGTGGGAAAAGCAAGCCCAATTTGTATGTTCATCTATTCTAAGCTCCTTGGGGCTATTTTTATGAAATAAAATTCTTTAAATACTTATGTGGTGGAAGGAAGCTACATGGCATGGGGAGGGGATCGCACCCAATCTTGTCTTGATGTGGTGATGTTATTCTATCTCTCTTGCCTTATGTTATGCTATGTGATTTGATTTCAATTTGATTCAAGTCTTTGTTTTAATTTTTGATATATTTTATGAGTTTTTAATTATTTCTTCAAGAAGTACAAAAAGGGTCTCATATAGAAGGCATTCAAGGCGATGCCATTAATCATGCAGGTGAAGCCAGTGGACCAGTACAACAGGGTACCACTAAACAGAATTTTAAAGGTACATGAAGAAAAGGAGGAGGATTGGGCATATTATATACACAGAGAGATGGAAAACTACCTTAATCAATAAAAAATATGCAACCCGTACCTGATGACACAGGTATTGAACCATGTGGCTAGGAGACCTCTCCCACAGAACCAGAACTAGAGGAGAGAATGCAATCGACACTTCTAATAGAGCAACTAGCGCTTATTGTTGCAAAGATGCAAGAAGGACAAGCTCTTCTCATGGAAACAAAGGTAATAATGAAAGAGATCAAGAGAGGAAGAAAAAAAAAGATGAAAAGGAAGATGAGAGGTGTCATACCAGATGTGGCTAAGGAAACACAAAGAATTGAGGTTGAGCTAGCATAAGAGATCAAGTCATACCAGGAAGTACTAGAGTAGCAAGAAGTCACTGTCAGCAGAGCGAGGCCACACAAGAAGATACACAACAGATGACTCCTCCTCAAAGCCCAGCTCAGCTAATCTTCAAAAAGCTGTCTCCACTCAAGAATTCTACTATGTCGGACACACCTGTAGTAGGGATGCAGCCAAAGACTGAAACAGAAGCAATGCCAGCGGAAGAACGCCAAGAGCTTGAAGAAGCAACATCGCTTCCGGTGCAATTCCTAGCAACGCCATTGGATACAGCTAAAAAAGGCCAAGGGTTGAAGATACACCCAGCCCAAGCAAAAGGAGACGTTTGGAGGACGAAGAGATGGTATCAGAGCCATCATTCCTACATAATCTAGTTATGATTGAATTTGTAACATATTCGATCAACGTGATAATGTTAGGTTTCTGTCGACCATCTCAAGTACAATTCTCTGAAATGTATTTTAACAAAAACTTGTAAATGCTTCTATATGGAGAAGGCAATTTATTCATTCAATGTGAAGGGATTGAGTTTACCAATGCCAACTAAAATTTTCAAGGTTATTTATATATTAATGTTCTCACATGCTTCTATATCTTGGGGGTGTACTTTTATGAAGACCTACATATAACGTGTGTTCATCAAAGGGTATTAAAAATACACTTTTCTATGAATTTTGATGTAATAAAATGACTCCTTTTTCTTATAAGAGTTTTTTTCAAAATACCATTTAAAACCTCGTTATGTAAGTAGATTTCTGTAAAATTTTCTTAAAATCTTTGTTTAAAAAACCCCTCCTAATAATCGCACGTAGTAGACTTACATATTTTTAAGTGAACCACCTCATGAATTATGTTATAGAATGACAATCTTTAACATTCCTGTTTTTATCTTCTCTTAATTGTGTTTTAGAAGGTGGCAACTGCTATGGCAACCAATTTCGCTTAGTTTTATAAGCATAATGTTAGCCTACAATACATAGTGAACTTCTCTAGACTCTCTCTCTCTCTCTCTCTCTCTCTCCCCCCAGAATGTGTAGAACTCCAACCAGACATCTTTGTAATGCACTCCGTGAATGTACTTTAACAATAGAGTAGATTGAGCAGAGTTAAAGCTAGCTTTCCATTCATAAACCAGTTGGATAGGGCGAGTACATTCTCTTTTTCCGAGACACGGGTAATTGAAGGACATGCTTGTTCAAGGGCGGGGTTCGAACACGGGCAGCGGGCTAGACCAACTCTCCCGATTTGATGCATACACACTAGAAATACACAAGAAGCATGAATCCACACTAGAAATACACAAGAAGCCTATGAGGTCCACAAATTAACAGTGCTAGAAGGTCCGGGTTGGCAAGGGTTGGCCGGCCAGGTATGCCTTGATGAGTGTGAAAGCGCGCTCGGGCTGAAAGAGGGGCACCTCGTGGCCGGCACCACGAACTGTTGCGAACGTCAGCCCTTCATAGACCTCCGTCCAACCGCCCACCTGCCACAACCATCCTCACAAAATTTAAAGGATTTTTCGAAACTTGAAATTTGACTCATTGAATCAGAAACTTAAAATCTCAATACAATCTTACTTATTTCTTAATCATTACATCATTACTAATTTCAAATGAAGGATCGAGATTCCAATGATCAAAACCAGCTGCATGTTGTTGGAAGATCAATCGATCGTGCCATGATTAGCTTAAGACTTTAATTTGATGAAATGGGTCTACTAAAGTTGATCAAATGGGTTGGGGCTTAGCTTAAGACTTTAATTTGATAAAACCTAGTAATTAAAGTATGGATTAGGGTAAGATTATTTTATAAAAATCTTTGCGCTCGTGTGCGCGTGTGCTTTTTTCATGCCGCAGTTAGCTTAAGACTTTATTTTGATAAAATCTAGTAATTAAAGTATGGATTAGGGTAAGATTTTTTTAAAAATCTTTGTGCTAGTGTGCTCGTGTGCTTTTTTCATGCCGCCGTTAACAGCCAGCAGATGTTGAAGTCCCATGCATGTGGATTAGGGTAAGATTTCAGCCAATCCTTCTTCCAATGCAGTTTTGGCTTAAATCTTACCCTAATCCACACTTTAAGCCACACTTTAATTACTAGATTAAGTTACCTAAGAAGGATTGGCTAGATCTAGTAATTAAAGTATCGATTACCGTAAGATTTAAGCCAATCCTTCTTCCAATGCAGTTTTGGCTTAAATCTTACTCTAATCCATACGTTAATTACTAAATTTAATCAAATTAAAGTCTTAAGTAAGCCCCAGCTCATTTGATCGACTTGAGGATGATAGATGGGATCAAATCTGCAACTTGATTAACAGGGTTTAAATGATAAATTGGTTGTTAAGCCATTTGATTTGCCAGCTTAATTACCTGTTCTTTGTGGTACCATGGATACCATTGAGTTTTCACTTCAAGGTCGAGGCGAGCAAGAGAGTATCTGGTGGCTGTGACAGGAACCACAGAATCGACGTCCCCGCTGCGCACAGGACAATGCGCCACCTTTGTCAAAAAAAATATTATATATGCATATTATAAAGCTAATAATCAGTAAATTTTAAAAACAAAATCAGAACTGGACAAAAAAAAAATTATCAGATTTAAATATTTGACCCGGACGCTCAGCCCGTAATTCCAAATTCCAATGAGCTCCTTGGTCAAGAGTTTTATAATTGCACTCAACGCTATTAATTAGTTAATTAATCTATGAATGACAGCACAGAAGCCTGCTTTTAATTTTTTTAATACATTGTATATAAAAAAAAGTAATATAATTGCACTCTAAAGCTATTAATTAGTTAATTAATCTATGCAAAACTGATTTTAAATTTTTTTATACATCGTATATATAAAAAATTTGCACTCTTCCCTAAACTCCCTAAAATAATAATGATAGATTAGAATATAAAAACTATATCCACTAAAAAAAAAATTGCACTCTAAAGCTATTAATTAGTTAATTAATCTGTGCAAAACAGCGCTTGTAAAATTTTTTATACATTGTATTAGAAAAAAGGTAGTATAATTGCACTCTAAAGCTATTAATTAGTTCATTAATCCATGCAAAGCAGCACAGAAGACTGATTTTAATTAATTTTTCCCCATTGAAAGAATTGCAAGATTTAAATTTATAACCTGAACACCCAGATCCGTAAGCCCGTTCCAATGAGCTCCTTGTAGATTGGGAGCACCGAGAGCGCGGAATCTTGCCAGTTACGTATCAAGATGGAGCTGGCCATGCATTACAAATTAATAAAATGTGATTAATGCTCTATAAATATATATATATAATATTTTCTCATAATAGCAGTATATATACACCAGATGATTTGAAATTCTTTGATTAACAAAGTAATTAACTGCTTTCTCATAATAGCAGTATATATACACCAGATGATTTGAAATTCTTTGATTAACAAAGTAATTAACTGCTTTCCCTTCCCTTATTAATCCTAATTTCCCTTATTAGCAGGTCTTGTTGCACATCTGAGTGGGTGCAGATAATGTAAGCTTGGGTGTGCAATAATTAATCCTGCACTAACCTTAGGGAAAATTCGCATTACCTGCATGCTGTCCAAGGATAGGGTATCCTAGTTATGTTGGCATGGAAAGCTTGTTGCACATCAACACGATTAAAATAAACCTCTGCATTGTTCTCTATGCAAGGATCATAACCTGGAAGTAGCTTCAAAAGCTGTAGCAACCAAATTCAAATTCAAATCAAGCCAAACAAAAGAAAAAAAAAGCTTTAGCAAACAAATTTCAAAAGTAATAAATCTGAAATGCTTTAATTATGTAATATCTGGCCATGCATACAAAATGTGTGCACACCAACATACACCTTTGCTTGTGCACACTTACATATATATGGAAGTCTCTTACCCTTGTAGACATGCATGCAGATACATGTTCATTACCTGCATGCATACATGCATACACATACATACATATACATACATACACATATATACATATACAGAGACACAGACATGTATACACACACATACATATACATAGACATACACACTTAAGCATTACTTGCATGCATAGATTTTGTGCATATACTTCAAGTATGCTTGTTAGACAGACCCTTACAAACTCACAACATGTGCAGACTATGTAAATACACCTAAATGTACACAACTACCTATATGTAAATGCACATGCATATATACGTATGCTACAACCACATGTGCATACCTAAACATGGCCACATATATATGCATGCACTGCCGACTATGTACATACGCACACGAACGTGCATGCAACATGCACACACATACACACACATGCACACAAACAAGACGAGCTATGGTACCCTTCGAAGTATTTTACCTTTTTTTTTATGGCCACTCAAAATAAGTGGCTGTATTTAACGGCCAGCATGCCCACAGATGGGCATGATGCCCGTCAAACGGCAACCCTACAGATGCCCATCATGCCCACAGATGGGCATGATACCCATGAAAAGGCAACCCTGCACACAAAATACATCTGCACACACACATATACATATGCATACAACACACAGGCCGCATGCATGCATGTGTACTCACATTCAAACATATATGCATACCTAGTAAATGCAACCCACAAACGCATGCATGCATACACTCAGATGCATGCACATATACATATAGTATGTCTGCACCTATAAACAACATGTAATCTGCAAACATATATGCATACCTAGTAAATGCAACCCACAAACGCATGCATGCATACACTCAGATGCATGCACATATACATATAGTATGTCTGCACCTATAAACAACATGTAATCTGCAAATTTGTGATCAACAGAAAAGCTGATGGATTTGAGGAAGAGAGATGAGAAGGTGTACTTACAGAGGATTTGAAATGATAGGGCATGGTGCCAAGGGGGTTAGAGCAGGAGGGCATGTAGATGTTGTAGGGGTCAATGTGGCCAGTCTCCTTGCTCACAGCATCCATGAGGTGGCTGCAAACAGGGGAAGTCTCCTCAGAGGAGAAGTCACAGTGCTGCAGGATGCTCCTGTGCAGCTTGTCCGAGATGATGGCATGCGTCCACCAGAAATCCACAGTCCCCAAGTTGTCATACTTGTTGTCTGTGACTGCATTCCCCACCTGCAGAAAATAGCCCCTTATATTAATGATTATTACTCATCTTTTGACTAATTACTCACCCTGATCATTAATTAAGAATAATTTCCATCACAATTATGCACACATATCTCTCACATCAACCAATTACTGTGATTAATCCTTTGGTAATTCTCTTTACATTTGCCTAATTATTCATCCTTTGATTGATTATTCATCTGATCCATTACTAATAATTTCCGTCACAATGCTGCATATATATATATATATATATATATATATATATATATATATATATATATATGTATGTATGTATGTATGTATGTATGTATGTATGTATGTACATATACATCACAATGATGCACATACATATCCATGAACCTGCATGAACCAACTCTTCTACTCTTCTAATTTAGGATAATTGAGCTATGGTACATCCAAATCAAAGCACATCGATTTACTAATATTAAACGATATTAATCAACTAATACACTTCCATGGAACGCCTTATTGTGGGATTAGTGAAAGACTTAGTAAATAGAATCAGCCAGTATTTAATTTGAAAAATTTTAACCTCTAACTAAAAACTGGAAATCATCAAAATAGCAAGGTTAGACAGTACCAGAAAACCTTTGAAGTTCATGACTGATTCCTGATTGCGTTCATATACCAGCTTAGCCAATTGAGGCACATAATGACCTACATAAACCCCCATTAACGCATTATAATCAGCTTGCTTTCATGAAAAGAAACCGTCCCTAAGGAGATTAAGTGAGCAGATAAACTATCCAAGGACAGTGTTAATTTAACCTACTCGCATGTAATTAAAACAAACCATTCAAGAAGATTATAATGCGATGCCACAAATAATTATAGTTTAATGACTGCAGGCTACCAGCATAACTCTCCCCAGCAATGTAGAAATCTCGGCTTTGGTAATTCGGGAACCTTTGAAACCACTTTACCAGAAAAGCATAGGCGTCTTCAGCTGCACAGAATTGCAATTATTCACACACACACACACAAAAAAAAGAGAGCAAATACCACCAACTTAGATTTCTGATTAATTAGTGAAAGCAAATTGAATTAAAGATTAAAATGATTGATAATTATGTGATTTTATACTAACCTGTCCGAGTATCTCCAGTATCAAATAGATTAGCGGTTGTATTAGTGTAAGAAAAGCCCACTCCAGCAGGTGACTCCAAAAATAAAAGGTTGGCAACTGCATTCACATAATAATTTGCTATAATCATTAAAAATCGCTTTGATTAGTCCTAGCAAGTGATAACTAGCCGGAAAATTAGTGCGTGTGGTTACCTTTGTTCCAAGCATTCACATAATAATTTGCAATGATCATTATAAATCGCTTTGATTAGTCCTAGCGAGTGATAATTAGCTGGGAAATTAGTGTGTGTGGTTACCTTTGTTCCAAGAGTATTCATTAAGATATAATCCGGTTCCATTTTTCTTAATCCGGAAGGGCCCAATCTCCTCCGAGGCCCCATATGCAACAGAAGAGCACCCGGGTCCTGCATTAACGATTAACGCAAGCAATAAATAGATACTTAGTTAAGCGAAAATTTGCATGATTAATGGCAGTTTCAAAAGACGCTTTGCTGCAGCTACTATAAGGGTACGTGTCTCTCCACGACCTGCGTTGATGATTCAAGAATAAAAGGTGGTGCGATTAATGCAAACAATGAGTGTGATTAACTACGTTGTTAAGCTAAAAATGAGAGTGATTAAGGTAATGAGATTAATGCAACCAATGAGTGTGATTAACTACTTGGTTAAGCTTAAAAATGCTTAATTAATGATATAAATGATGCAGCTATTACATGTATGAATGGGAGAAAGCTGTACTGCAGCCACTACATGTACGATTGAGGTACTTAGACATATGGTCAAAGCTTAAACTTTACAATTTGTCCACAAAACAATGAAATCATACTGCGGGGTGGTACTGTAAGTATATCGCTTATAAAAAATTTCCAAAAGTACGAGGAATGCGATGGAATTAACGTGTGAAAGGATTAATGAAGAGCTTGATTATCTACATTGATTCAATTTATTAACAATAACTACATGCTAATTAACCATGGTACATGCAGTATAAGAATGCACTCGAAGATTATAATTGTGTAGTAGGTTACACAGGTTATACATAAGGTGGCGATTAGTATAGTTTTTACGTAATTAGTTGGTTAATTACTTTTCCCTGTATCATTTAAATTTGGTATCTAACCAAGTGTTTGCAATTACGTATTTTGAGAGTTCAATGTCATCCATGGTTTTTCATCGACCTAATTAGCATGCAGATGATCAGATTAGCCCTTGAAACTAAATGGGGGTAATGGGGGATTATTAGGTAATTGAACAAATGCAGATCATGTTAACTATTGAAACTAAAGGATTATGAGACAAGATTAAGGTAAATGAAGTCTAAACTGAGGGGAGTAGATGACAAGATTAAGGTAAATGAAGTGTAAACTGAGGGGATTAGATGAAAAAATTAAGGTAAATGAAGTGTACACTGAGGGGATTAGATGACATGATCAGTGAGGATAATGGAGAATTAATCAAAGCCTGAGGAGAGCTAGAGGAAATGGTATACATATATGTAACATACCACCATTGAGCCATAGGATTAAGGGTTTGGATGAGGAGTCAGTGGCGGCTTCAGTGAGCCAGTAGAAGAGAGCACGCCCATCCTTCTCATGCACAGTGACATAGCCAGAGTATTGCTTAAACTCCACTGCAGGCTGCCCTGGGAGCTCCACTATCCTGTCCCTCTCTTGTTGCAGAAGCTCCTGCACTGTGGACTGAGCTAATGCAGCACCAGACACAACAAGAGCTGCAAAGAGAATTGAAATGGCTAATGATTTAGCAGAAACAGCCATATTAGCAAGACTGATCAGTACAAGCTTTTTAATGAAAGATTAAGGTGGGACTTAGGGGCAATCATCAAGGAATGATGAATTGCAGCTAGGGAGGTAAAATATGTGAGCAAAAATGAGTGGATATGCAGTCAAGAGGGGACTGCTATGAAGAGGGCGTGCCTATAATATTAGGAGAGGCAGATCACGAGGAGGCGGTGCATGGGGTGTGTGTGGATGTGTGTAATATAGGAGTGTGTGTGTGTGTGTGTGTGTGTGTGGGGTGTGGGGAAGGAAGGGGGTGTGAGGGTCTAGAAGAAGAAGAAGAGAATCAAACGCATGTATCGAGATGTAATCGTGAATTGTGACTAGGTTTATGGGAATTTGTTGATTGAAGTGTGCTTTTATCGATCAGAGGGGACGACTTTAGTGAAGAAAGGACTAGGATTAGTGAAGAAAGGACCAGGATTAGTGAGGAGTGTGGTTGATTGATGTGTCCTAATCATGGGTTTAGTGATGATCAAGGCCTCTAAAAGCTCTCTAATTAGCCAACGTATATGCATGCAGAGGCATGCTTTGCTTTGCATGGAGGCTTAAGAGCTCTACTCTCAGTACAACTATATACATAGCCTGTTATGAATGCAGGGATCTGACCTCTTTCTGTTCCAAGAAATCCCTGGATCTGACTTGGGTTGGCAGGATGGCCCTTAAAAGTTCACCCAATTATCACTTGCAAGTTGCAGTTGTTTAAACCCCCAACTTGCCTAATTATACACAATACAACTAGGCATGCTCCTAGTTACTAGAACCTCTAATTGACCAACTGTTCCTAGCTGCTTGAATTTCTAATTTGACCAAGTGTTTTCAACCGGTTCTAGCTTTGCTCAATCATGTACTTACTTAAGAACATTTCTTTTAATGATTACCATATTAATCAAATTAAGTTGGGTTCACAAACTTCTTGTATTTAGTTGGGTTCACAAACTTCTTGTATTTGTGGCAAAGCACACAGCCTTCTACATGGATCCAAATAGGTTTAGGCAAGGTCCACCAAATGGACATCTAAGTGGGAAGTCTGAATAGACTAAAGAGGCTAGCCATAAGGGGCAAGGGAGTAGCCTAATGGTAAAGCTTCATCTTTGGAAGCCTACCACCACCACCCACATGTGCACGCGCGCACGCACACACACACACACACCCCTTTGCTATGCCTTGAACCCTCATCAATAGATTTGGAGTTTACCACTTTTCCATGAAGATAGCCTTAGTTGATGAAATTTGGACATCTAGGAATAAGAGAGTTTTTAACCTTGATGAGCTCAAGGGGTGGATTTTGATTAGATCAAAGTGTTTTGTAAAATCACTTGTTCTTCATTTGTAAAGGTTACTTGTTTATACAACTCTAATATTGCTGATCTACTGCACAAATTATATTAATTTTGAGGAGGAAGGAGGAGACTCTAATACATACTTAGGAGATCTAACCTCCAAGTGGGGTCTAGCTTCTCAGGTCTAAAGCTCTAAAGCACAATTGCCAACTGGCATGAGTTTGCCAGTCAAAAGCAAAGCACCAAAATTTGGACCTAAGACCCAAAGGTAGTTCAAGAAAACCAAACAACTTGTCTACACATTCTTCTCTCTGATGGAATATAGTGCGAGTAACAGGCCTAATGTCACAATATGGGTAGAGGATAAGATATTAGAGGAGTACACTCCTAAAGGTTCTACTACAGAAGCATTACTAAAGGTTGGCCTTGACCTGGGTTATCATCTTAGGTGGGATAAATCTCCTTTCATATGGGAGGATGAAATGTGGAATATTGTCTACGAATTATTAAACTCCACATAGTTGGTTGGCTTTGTCACTTTAGATGATGTAACAAAAACTCTCATCAAAATATGGTGTAATCGTAGGTGTATCTGTTGATGTATTTTCACACACACACACACACGCACGCGCGCGCGCGCACACACACACACACACACACACACACACACACACACACACATACATTTATCCCCCCCCCACAAAAAAGCCTTTTGGCCTAAAGTGGCCAGACATGAGATAGAAGTCAGCATTGTCAAGCCTTGAACCGTTACTGATCCATGAAGGTAGACTTGGTAAGGTTATTTACTTAATCAGTTATGAACCAACCTGTACTTGTCTACTAATCCCGAGATCACAACTTGATTCTAAAGCATGTGAACCCAACCTTATAAGGTGCACTTGATCTCTTGTGCAACTAGTATAATCATTTACAAGCTTATGCTTCTCTTATGCTAGAGGCTTTAATATACTTCTCTTATGTATCAAGCCTTAATATACTTCTCTTATTTATGTACCAAGCCTTAATACACTTCTTATTATGTGATTACTAATATACCAAGCCTTAATATACTTATCTTATGTACCAAGCCTTGATATACTTATCTTATGTACCAAGCCTTAATATACTTCTCTCACTATGTGATTACTAGGATTGTCAACCCAACCTAAACCTGTGATCTAATCTCACTAATGTAATCACTAAGATAATGACTCCATAACCCAGAGGACCTCTCTACATCTAAACTTCAGTGATTGTCCGTTTAGATCCAAGATTAAGGTATGATAGTCCATCTAGATCTCCAAATCACACCTCTAATCGTAATTAATCGTTAATGTGTAGTATATCTAGTACTATACAGTCCTTCTAGATCCCAATTAACGCCTCTAATCATTAATCAATCGTTAATGAATAGTCCATGGAGTTAGCTGATATTCTCAAGTGTAGTCCATGGCAAGCCTCTTACTAGGCTATATTTTGCAGGCTTTTAAGCAAAAATTGTAATTATTTTGCAGGCTTTTAAGCTAAAATCGTAAATTATTTTGCAGCCTTTTAAGCAAAAATTGTATATTGTTTTGCAGGCTTTTAAGCAAAAATTGTGCTACCCTGTTTAAGAATTAATATTGTTTTTTTGTTGGTTTTTTTTTTGTTTTAATCACATTCACACCAGAGAGCATTGGCTGCATCAGTCAGTTTCTACTGAACCGGCCGTTACTAGGCTATATTTTGCAGGCTTTTAAACAAAAATTGTGTTACCCCGTTTAAGAATTAAATTTGTTTTCTGTTTTTTTTTTTTGGGGGGGTTTTAATCACACTCACATCAGAGAGCATTCGCTGCATCAGTCAGTTTCTACACACGTGTCACCCACACACAGTGTGCTGTTGCTCTTTGAAATTGTTTTTAAAAAAAAATTCATAGCTATCGACAGAAGGCTTTCGTGCTCCCAATTTTCAACCAATGGCGTGCTTCACACGTGAGATCTCAACTGTGTACTTTACTGGTATAAAAAACAAAAAATTAAAATTAAAATAAACCTCTCAAACAAAATTTCACTTCGGACGAGAAATTAATACCATATATTCCCCTGATTGTAGGCCCTATATTATCATACCCCTACAATAAAATCCCTGCATTTTGTACCTTTGCAATCGTTCAAATTGGCCATTTTATGTATGAATATGCCCTAGGCTCTAAATATATAGCCTAAGTTTTTTCCTCATCCTTTCTATAGTCCCTAAATTATATGGGTAAAGGATGAGATATTGGAGGAGTACACTCTTCAAGGTTCAACTATAGAAGCATTACTCAAGGCTAGCCTGGACCTCTTAGGTGGGATACGAAAGAAGATATCTTCTTTTGTATGGGACAATGAAATGTGGTTTGTTGTCTGTGAGTTGTTGAACTCCAAATAGTTTGCTGCCTTTGTATCTTTAGATAATGTAACAGAAATACTGATCATATGTACTTGCGGATGTAATTTTTTATAACTACATATATATGTGTGTGTGTGTGTGTGTGTGTGTGTGTGTATGTATATTTACACACACACACACATTAATTTCCCAAAAAAACTCATTGGTTCCATATATTATGGAAAGGTAATCCCATCAAGCTCAGGGTAAAAAATAAGATGCCTCCATGAATATATAAGTGTAGGTGGGTTGGCGATTATTCCTCCTATATAAATCTAAAATTATAGAAAATGGGGCGAATATTTTCTAAAACCCTTCAAAACGGCCAAAATTTGGCAAATCTTTTAAGATGCCATTTTTTGGAAAAAACCACAAAAAATAGCCAATTGGCGAAGATTAGCCCTTTTTTTTTCTTGATTAGGCTCCTTTTCTCTAAATTCTCACAAATTTATTGCCAAGGCATATTATTGTACTTTTGCAAAGGTTGAAAGTTGATTATTTCCAAAAATTTTGAAAGCAATTCTTAGCAAGCTCCTTTTCTTACTTAAGTATATTCGCACGAGACTTGGGGTGTCCGTTAGAGAAGCACTGGTGGTGAACTTTGAAGGTAAAGTGGACTTCAAAACCCATTTCAACCTTTGAAAATTAGATTTCAAATAAAGGTACCGTGTAGGCCTTCCATTTGGAACTCCGGCAAGCTTGCAAATTTGAGCCTCATTGAGGAGGCAAAAGGAGAACTGAGTGCCCCATTGTGATAGCCATTTGCCATGTTGTTTGGAGGAACACCAAGGTGGCCAGAATGTAGAAAATATGCCCCAAAGAGTGAACAACTACAATGAAATAAAAACCTCCTAGCTAGAGAAGTGGCTTGAGTGAGAATATTTTTTTTGACCCTTAAAAATAAAGGCAATGCATAGGTTTAACCGGGATTTAGACTTGAAAATCACTAGAAATTGTATAAATGCCAAGATTTATAACTAAAATGTGCAAATTTCAACCCTTAAAATTAAGGGCAATGTTGAATTTTAACCGGGATTTGTAAATTTCAGCCAGGAAAATTGCACTATGAATCGGGTAATGTGAGCACTGCACACACACATTAATTCCCAAAAAAAAACTCATTGTTTCCATATATTCTGGAAAGATAATCCCATCAAGCTCAGGGTAAAAAATAAGATACCTCCATGAATATATAAGTGTAGGTGGGTTGGCGATTATTCCTCCTATATAAATCTAAAATTATAGAAAATGGGGCGAATATTTTCTAAAACCCTTCAAAACGGCCAAAATTTGGCAGATCTTTTAAGATGCCATTTTTTTGGAAAAAAACCTCAAAAAATAGCCAATTGGCAAAGATTAGCCCTTATTTTTTTTCTTGATCAAGCTCCTTTTCTCTAAATTCTCACAAATTTATTGCCAAGGCATATTATTGTACTTTTGTAAAGGTTGAAAGTTGATTATTTCCAAAAAATTTGAAAGCAATTCTTAGCAAGCTCCTTTTCTTAAGTATATTTGCACGAGACTCGGGGTGTCCGTTAGAGGAGCAATGGTGGTGAACTTTGAAGGATGAAGTGGGCTTCAAAGCCCATTTTAACCTTTGAAAATTGGGTTCCAAATAAAGGTACGTGTAGGCCTTCCATTTGGAAGTCTGGCAAGCTTGCAAATTTGAGCCTCATTGAGGAGGCAAAAGGAGAACTGAGCGCCTCATTGTGATAGCCATTTGCCATGCTGTTTGGAGGAACGCCAAGGTGGCTAGAATGTAGAAAATATTCCCCAAAGAGTGAACAACTACAATGAAATAAAAACCTCCCAGCTGGAGAAGAGGCCTGAGTGTGTCCCAAACCAACTTTAACTTGCATGGCAAGGCATTGTAGGCTTTAGCCTAGCACTAGCACCCTTACCTTTCGTAAAGGAGGTATTAGGTTCGAATCTACCTTAGTGGCACCTAAAATTTAGTACTCTCGTATGAAAAAAAAATGCATGTAGAGAGTGTCATAGTTGATAACTTTTGGGGCCTCCAGTTCTTGTTAGTCATGTGGGATCTGAGGATTTGTTGTCCCCCAACCTTAGTTAGAGTGAGGAGAAATTTGTTTCTTATTCAGGACTTACTATCTATCTTTGAATCTCCAAACACTGAGGAGTTCTAGTCTTAGTAGTTAACAATCCAATGATTTGGAATCCAATTTTCTAGATTGGATTCTCAGAGGAGGATAGGATCACATGAAAGAGCCTTTAAGATTATTTTAGTATTATTTGTTTTCCTTCCCTCTAAAGTACAATCTCCTAAATGAATTTGTAAAGATTGAAGTAAAGTTAAAACCACCACCGCCCACCCCCCCCACACACACACAGCTTGAAAAGAATGTTTTTTTCGACCCTTAAAAATAAAGGCAATGCATAGGTTTAACCGGGATTTAGACTTGAAAATCACTAGAATCGTACAAATGCCGGGATTTATAACTAAAATGTGCAAATTTCAACCCTTAAAGTTAAGGGCAACGTCGAATTTTAACAAGGATTTGTAAATTTCAGCCGAAAAAATTACACTATGAATCGGGTAATGTGAGCGCACACACAAAAGAGTACTAATGTTCAAATCACACACACACACACACACACACAAAAGAGTACTAATGTTGAAAACACTCATCTCACACACACACACAAAAGAGTCCTAATGTTCAAAACACTTATCTCTCACACAAAAGAGTCCTAATGTTCAAAACACTTATGGCTTGAAAACCTGCATAGTTAAATGATAAGTAAAAACACATCAGATTCTGCATGTCTTTTAGAATTGAGAGGAGAATAGTCTCCATAAGTTACAAGATTTTCCCAAAAAAAAACTTCTTTAAAATTTTTTTTTCTGAATTATTGGAAATGTGGTTCTAAATTTTTGTGTACGTGCCGGTTGGCGTGCTGAAGGTATCCTTGGCGCTCGTGTTTGCATTTATAACAAGGCGGCAGAACACAGGCGGGGACGCCCACACAAAATTCTGTCCAATTTTAACCCGCCCTGATCGATTTGTCTCTACCCCCTTTGGCAAATCTTAGGAGAAGAAAACCTGCCATTCACCCTCTCTAATCAAGATTAGCAGGATCATTACGCCGCACTGATCGAGATTACCAATGTCATTAAGAAGCGCATATTAATACACATAACATCAAATCAATCCCTGTACTATCAGTCTCCTCTAATTGCCAAGGACTTTAGAAGAGTAAAAATCAAATCAAATCAAGCCTTTAATAATTGATGTTCATGTACGTCCTCCACAGCAAGGCACTGCAATGGGCTAGCATGCAAGTGATGCAACAGTTTTACAAGGGACAGTTGCACGCAAAGTAAGGGCACCAAACTCTGGAGGACAACCTCTGTGGTACCCATGGGAGCTCATTAAGACGTGATTAGATCGGTGGGATTGACATGGCGGTACTGTGTAGCATGTACATGGGACTCTGAGGGCTTTCAAAGTCCTTTGAAGCAAAGTAGACCTGAACTTAACAGTCCTTACCCCCCCCCCTCCTCTTTTGTTGACTTTCTCGAGCCATGTGTTTTCTTACCATCTTTGAATTTAAGATTTCCAATTATCCAAGTTTCTCTTTAGGGCCTGTTCACACGCTCATCAAAACAATGGCCTCGTGTGGCCGGGCGCACTCCAAATCCCCTAGGGCGCATCTGGGATTGCCCACGGGCGCCCGTTTAAATACCCACACCTACCCCAAATGAATGCCACTTTTTAGTTTGCCTGCCCAAATCAATACGCCTTTTGATATGCAGTGGCCACATAGGACCGCGTGGAGGCCGTACACATCTGTATGCATACTAGGCCAACTTGCACACACTAGTGGCATGACTCGTCTCTTCGACGAGCAAGAGTATTCTTGCATGCATAAAAACTTAGACTCGTCCTCGGAAAAGAGTAGAGATAGGCCTTAAATTTGAAGCCCATTTTGAGCCTCATGGTCCTCAACTTGGCAACCTATATATATGAATACTTTTCTTTGAATAAAGCACCAAACTTGGCCATCTAGCATTCCAACCCAATGTAGTGGCGACGATCTTAACACACGTGAACAAAGCATTAGAGCAATCTTCGGGCGACTGGATTATCTCTCCATCTTCGAAGGGCCAAATGTGCCCATTTTCTCCTGCGCACAAACCACCTATTATCATTCATCAGTGTTCACTTCTATATGCAAGATTAAGTTTTCTCGCCCAAAATATATACAAAAACCTTCTATATGCAAGATTAAGTTTCCTCGCCCAAAAGTGTATTGGGCAAGGGCGATAGCCAAGTGGTAGCGCCCTTCCCTCTCTAATCAGACGTATTGGGTTTGAATCTACCATAGTGGCATCTGTAATTCAAAACCTTGTCTCTCGTATAATAAAAAAAAGTTTCTTCAGCTATATCGACGAGCTCTACAGGCTCTCGCTCGAGTTGTTCGGGGATTTGGGCACATGCTTAATAACAAACTTTTGTAACCAAAAAGAAAAGTTTTTGACATAAGTCAAAATTTTAAATGGTCTTTCATCCTCCACGGTTTAGAGATGGCCCACAAAGGACTGCTAGAAACAGGCACCCCCCACGATCATACACTCTTATCTTAGGCCCCGTTTGGCCCCCAAATAAAAATTTCAAGTTGCAAAACCATGCTTTCAATTATTTTCAACATGCAAATATAAATATTCAAAGAAATCTAAACGTTTGGGAGGGGGACAAAATAAATTCATAATGCTTATTTCACAACATAGTGATTCCTCACTTATCACCAAGTGACCTTTTAGTTGTGGCTATGTGGGCACTAGGCCATCCATAAGTCCTGTTCTCTAGCCCTATATACATGCGTTAGATTTAAAAACCCATTATCAGTCAAAAAAATTATGCCCCTAAAATTTTTAATTCATATATACTTCTTTTCAAGGTTAATTCTCAAAGTTGGTTCATTTGAGGTTCCACCTTAGTATTTTGTTGTTAAATTTATTGAGCAATGTGTTTGACCTTTGATTGAAAAAATCTAGTTGACCAAGTTTCTCTTTACATTATCAAATCTATATAAGGCAAGATTTCAAGATGTAAATGTTAGTTTTTCATGTGTAAGCATCCTTCACCTCCACGCTAACTTTATTGCCTTCTCCTTTAAAAGGCCTCCACATGCTTTGACTTCCATGTGTTGTTTTTCTTGTAGAGCATATCCCCATGCTTCTACCAATTCTAGATAATACGTGGCTACTTGTTCCTTCATCATTTCACATGGGAAAAATCAAATTGAAGCCCGAAATGGGATGCATACATTTGGCAAAAGAACCACTAGGATGCAACAATGGTTTTGGTGGGCATGAAAGTGGTTTGCACAAGCATGCAAGAAACTTTAGCCACCATCTACCTCATTTGTGAATACCCCTTTAAAAATGGAGCTTCAACCTTTAGCTCTCTCACATCATTTAAATCTCCCTAATACATATAGTTTTAACTAAGATTCTCAAAAGTTACGAGCTTGTGTTCCATAAAACTTCCTAATCGTTTGTTGATACTTAAATATCAAGATTCTTTTAGAGAATCACATTGTATGTCTCTTTGTTTCTGTTATATTCCACAAAATTGGGATTATTTGAATCAAGTTAAACTTTCATAACTTTAACCATCATTTCAAAGTTTTAGCTAAACTTCTCATCAACAAACAAGTACATCCCATAGTTTATCACATGAATGGGGAAGTAAGTGCCAATGAAGCATAAAATGAAGGTCCATACTTGCAATTTTCCAAATTGCCATGTTGATACATTTGTTCCAATGTCGTCGAAATTTCCCCACATTCTATATTGTCCTTATGTTTCTCTACATTCCACAATGTTGAAATATTGAAAGCTCAAATTTGATTGAAACTCTCATAGCTTTAGCCAAAATCTTTGACCAGTCAACAAAGTGATAAGTGAGTCAACAAACAAGTATGTACACACATATCCACCATGAACATGGAAGTAAGAACCAAAGACACAAACTATTATGAATCAAACTTATTATATATATATATATATATATAATGAGTTTTGTATTGTAATATTTGCATGTTCCAATGAAAGAGCCTAACTACATATTTGTGCAAAAGCAAAAGTGCAAGATGCACATGTGGAAGTGTTCCCAAAATTTTTCTTAATTGTTTGATTGAGACTTATGATTAAAGATTTCCATGTAGAGAATCACATTCTATGTCTCAATGTTTCTCTACTTCTAGAAAGATATATGGGTTTTTTAAAGCTTGATATTAATACAAACTTTCATACTATTCGAATCCATTTTTTTAAGTTTTAGCCAACATGTAAGATCTACTTATTTAATAAGAAAGAAGTTAGTGCCAACGACATAAATTTATCATGAATCGATGTATGCTATTAATTTTTAAGGAATTTTGAAATGCAACTTTGTCCCTTTGTAGGTAGCAAAGTGGCATTTGTGAAGAAGCTTAAACTAATAATCCATGCCAAAGCATAAAACAAAGGGCTATCCACACAAGTGTTCCATATGATTTGATGGTTGTTTTTATGTTTTTTTACATACATATAATAATAGATAGGCACATTCTATGTCTCTATGTTTCTATACATTCCACCAAAGTACTATGGTTTTAAGATTAAAATGAGTTCAAACTTTTGTAGCTTAACTTTAACCATAAATTGAAACAAGAAAGATGTATCAATGAAGGACATATCACATGCAGAATTACACATCTTGTCATGTGCCAGTGCCAACACATATTTTATAGTGAACATGGAAGTATGTGCCAATAACACAACTAAATATTATGCATCACTCTATAGCTCACGTTATAGCTCCAGTATTGTTTGAGGCCTTTTTTCACATGGTAGATTCTCTTTTTTTGCGAAGGGATTTAAGTACCTACACATGCAAAATCATAAGATGTTGGGTTACACACGTGACATTATTTTAGTACATTATTATAAAGCACATTATTGATAACATAGAAATGCTTTAACTACTAGTTTAAGGCATCTTTCAAGCATTAACTACTATTTAGTTCAGCATTCTTCTAATACCAAGTTTTGATTTGATTTTTATAGAGAACCCTTCATATTGTAATGAAAAGCACTTTGAAAAGCATTTTCAATGACATCTTTCTTAGGTTGTAAGTGCTCTTGAGATCATCCTATGCCACGTACTTCAAGGTTGTATCATGAGGAGCCCAGGCTTAAAAGGCCAAACACTTAAATCCTTAGAATTATTAACAACCACCCTTGAGTCACATTTTCCATCCTAGTAACAAGCTTTACAAGTCATAACAAGCACCCTTAAGTCACACATTCCACCCCAGGAAGAAAAGGTTTATGAATTATATAGTCAATGTCCTCATTTTCTAACAATATTTCCATGTTCGTGCAATAGAGTGAATGTTCTCTTTATTTTCCTATAACTCTAATAATAATTACATGGGATTAATAGTGGTGACTCTAATCTTAACTATGCGGGATTAATAGAGCGAGTGTTCTCTTTATTTTCCTATAACTCTAATTGTGATAACTCTAATCTTAATTATGTGGGATTAATAAAGTGAATGTTCTCTTTATTTTCTTATAACTCTTATAGTAATTTTAGTTTTTATGGCATGCATTTCCATTGTTAGGGCTTACCTTCTTCTCCTCTTCCTTCTCTTCTATCCTCTCACACCCTTGAGAGGTAGGCATATCAATGGTGCCTTGAAAGGGTGACCAATCCATACCTTGTATGGAATGGTTGTGCCACCCATTGAAGAAGAAGGTAGTACCATGAGGAACCCAAGTTAAAAAAGGCCAAACACTTAAAGCCTGTGAACTAGTAAATGACCACCCTTGAGTCACATATTTCACCCTAGTAACAAGCCTTAGAACTAGTATAACAAGCACCCTCGAGTCACATATTCCACACTAAGAAGAAAAGTCTTATGAAGTATATAGTCAATGTCATCATGTTATAATGATATTGCTATGTTCATGCAATAGAGCGAATGTTCTCTTTATTTTAGCAACTTTAACCTAGATTACATGGGATTAATATTGATTTTAGTGTCTAGGGCATGCATTTCCATTGTTGGGGCTTAGCTTCTCCTCCTCCTCCTTTTCTTCTATCCTCTCACACCCTTGAGAGGTAGGCATATCAACAATGCCTTGCAAAGATTACCATTAGGGCATGCATTTCCATTGTTGGGGCTTACCATCTTGTCCTCCTCCTCCTCTTCTGTCCTCTCACACCCTTGAGAGATAGGCTTATCAATGGTGCCTTGCAAGGGTGACCACTCTCCCCAAGCCTTGTATGGAATGGTTGTGCCACGAATTGGAGAAGAAGGTACCATGACAACAAGTGTGCGGGAGTAATGAAATGACTTAGCTCTTATAAATAGAGGTTGAAGCTCTTGAGCTTGGCTTAGAAATAAGTTCTTCCATGACACATAGAGGCAACACATATATATAGATGGACCTGAAGATCTTGTAAATAGAGGGTGAAGCTCTTGAGCTTGGCTTAACAAATAAGTTCCCATCACACTGCCACTAGCATTAGTCACTACTATAAAGAATGGTCTTTGAAAATCAGGTAGTGTAAGAACTGGTGCTTGTGTTAAAGCATTCTTGAGTGTTGCAAAAGATTTATCTTGCTTTTCACTCCAATTGAAATTTGTAGCTTTCTTAAGGAGTTCAGTCAAAGGATGAGCAATACAAGCAAAATTCTTGACGAACTTCCTATAATAACTACATAGGCCAAGAAAAGATCTAAGATCATGTATGTTTCTAGGCGTAGGCCAAGAAGCAATACACTCAATTTTCTTAGGATCTACACGAATCCCTTCAGCCGATACTATATGACCTAAGTATTCAATCTCTTCTTGAAAGAAAGAACTCTTTTTAGGATTGACATACAATTAATTTTCTCTCAAAAGGTTGAACACTTGTTCCAAGTGTTGTTCATGCTCTTGTCGATCCTTGCTGAAAACAAGAATGTCATCAAAGAATACTATAACAAAACTTTGAAACTTAAGAAATATCCGATTCATCATACGGCTGAAAGTAGCTGGAGCATTGGTCAAACCAAATGGCATAACCAAAAACTCATAGTGACCAGTTTGGGTTCTAAAAGCTGTCTCGAAAATGTCAGATTGAGTCATACGAACTTGATGATACCCAGACTTTAGGTCAATCGTGCTAAAGACCTTTGATCCTCTAAGCTTGTCAAGAAGATCTCTACCCTAGGAATAGGATATCTGTTCTTGACAGTAATCTTATTCAATGCATGATAGTCTACACACATTCGGTAAGTTCCGTTCTTCTTCTTAACAAGAAGTACTGAAGCTCCAAAAGGTGAACTACTAGGTCGAATAAGGCCTCTCTCTAGCAAGTCTTCTATTTGGCTTTGGATTTCTTTTTGCTCTAAATTGTTGACTCTATAGGGAGCTTTACAAGAAGGTGAAGAATTTCCAGGCAATAAGTCAATACTATGATCCTCAGGCCTAGACTTAGGTAATCCTGGAGGTAGATCTTCCATGAAACAGTCACTAAATTTGGAGATAAAAAGATCAAACTTTGGACTTTTGGATGTGTCAGACTCAGCATCAAGCTGGTTAACCCATACCATATAAGTCTTGTCTCTTTTTCTTAGAGCTCTCTTTGCTTGAGTGTGACTCAACAAAGGACTCATTTCTCCTTTGACTTGACACTGGAGGATAATATTTTCATTGTCCTTCCTTAGAGAAATGCTATGAGTGTCATAGTCTATAATAGGATTGTATTTGTGTCTCCAAGGCATACCCAAAATTATATCTACCCCTTATAGTTAAAGGCTTGATGCATAAGTCCAAATATTTCACCTCTTGCATGCAATTATGCTTTGTTCCAGTAATGCTGCTTTGACTTTATAGTGCGTAGGTGAAGAATGAAGATTTAATGCTCTAAGTACCTTTTCAGAAATGAAATCATGTGTACTACCATCATCATGCAAAATAAGAACTTCATGTCCATTTATCGTTCCTTTTATTTTAAGCAAAGAATGAACATGAGGTTTACCTTCTTGTTCTGAGTAATTTGGATCGGAATTACCCTCTTGCTTGAATGATTCTTCTTCATTGTCGTCTTCTTCAATCATGTTGACTCGAGCTGCTACTGCTCTGCTGGTGTTGAATTCTTGATACGCTCCAGACAATTCGGTGCTATATGACCTTCTTTGTGGCACTTGAAACATTTGATAGTAGATGTCTTCGGTTTGCCACCATTGACTTTCTTATTGGTACTCATGTTGCCTTTAGCCTTGTCCTTGCCTTTGTCATAACCTGGTTTATACATCTTCTTTGAAGCATAAAAAGATTTATAAATGGTTTAGAAGAAGTACCCTCATGTGCTTTAATCTCTTTAGGAAAACCATTTTTACGTTCTGAATTAGTTGCCAAAGATATTGTAGAAGATAGTGAATGAGGTCGAAACATATTCACATCGGCCCTAATGGTAGATCTAAGGCCCGAAATGAATTTCCTTTCTTGGTCTTTCTTGCTTACTCTATCCACAACCTGCACCTGTAATAAAGGTTTCCAGAACTTTTCTACATATTGTGACATAGTTTCCTTTTCCAATTGATGCAAAGTGTCCCATTGGTGCCTAACTTTGGACTTGAATTGTGAGGGTAAAAAGTGCTTTTTAACCAGCCGTTGAAATCTTTTCCAAGAATCTGGCTTATCACGACCTTGTTTTATTATACTCCACCATAAAGCTGCACTGTCTACCAAATGATTGACTGCACATTTAATCTTATCACTCTCTGAAAATTTTTCTCCAGAAAAATAGTCATCTAGTTGACTAAGCCAAGCTAAAATGATCCTAGCATCCTTCTTTCCATCATAATTTTGAAATGTGAAAGCTTTTCAACTAATCTTGGATTCTTTTTGTGACCTTTGTGCTTGCAATGTAGCATTTACAGCCCTTTGAATAGTGTCATCTTCGTCATCAAAAGATAGCGAAGAGTCACGCTTACGTCTACGACTCGTGAGCTGTCTCTCCAATTCAATACGCTTCTCTCTTTCTTCTACAATTTGATGTTATAAAGAAAGGAGTTGCTCTTGAATTGATGGCGAGATAGGAAAATCTGCCATAGTGCTTGTGCAAATGATGTAGATAAATAAAATTTTACTTTATTTAATTTGATCTTGGTTGAAGCTGAACAAAGACGCTGTTCAATGGCTGAATTGAATTCTCGTCGCCTCAAATAAATCCCGAACGATTCCGTGTGATTCAAGAGACTTGGGCTAGTCGAATTGTTGATGAAATAATTTTTTTGCACTTTGAAACCTGCTAAAACAGTCTTGTAAACCTTGCCCAATCTCTGTAATATTTTTCTGAAATTTTTCAGAATTTTTCAGAAGCGATTTCGGAAATTTTTTGCCTTTTCTAGGCAATTTTTAAGACTTTTAAAAACCTGTAAATCACTTTTCTGCACCCAGAAATTTTCAGAATTGGAAACCTTTGAATTTCTCTTCCAGTTTGAAAATAGGAAAAAGTAAAGGTTCAAAAATTGATGTGACTTGTATGGGGATTGGGAAAAGTAAAAGTAGATTAACAAAGATTAAGCTTATGAAGTGATTAAGCTTTGGGTTTTTTTATCTCCTTCACTCGCCGTTTTGCACCGACAGGCTGCCGTCGTGCGCCTCTTCTTGGGTTTTCTTTTGAGTGATTTTTTTTGAATGGCTTTTACACTGATTTACCTCCTCCGTCCATTATAGATTTACTCATGCTATAGGCCTCATAGCCTTCTTATTCATGAAATTCCAAGTCTCAAGAAATTCTCTTTTACAAGAAAATTCTCCAATGACTTATCTGACTAGATAAATGAGAATTAAAGGGCCCACATAGCTTAGCCTAAACCTGAAGAGGAGGAGGATGAGATAGTGAGGGCTCTCCTTCCATACCCAAGATAAAAGGATAGCCAAAAGTGCCCATGAACAAGATGGGACACTAATTTGAGAGTGATGAAATGAATGTCATGTTACCTATCGTTTTTATAAAGGAATGACAATCTCCACAACCTTTGATAGTGGTGCTAGTGTCAGCATAATCACCAAGGATTTCTAGGAGGCCACCACTCGTAGGCAGCCACATGCCTCTTGGTCAAGCTTGCAAATGGGAACACAGTTGCATCCTTCAAGATACATAGATTAAGACCTTCGGGCTAAGCTTCCACCACACATTACTTAGGGTGATGCCTTTGAAAATTAACACATGAAAATACTTAGTTCTTGCATGACATAAACATTGGGTGCAATATTCCCCTCTCATGTGTGGTCTATTCCCCACACATGAGTATTTTGAGCATGTAATAGGCCATAGCCTCCAAAAATATAAAAGTTGTGCTTTTTTGCATGATGCTTTCTCTTTACCCAAAATAAAGATCTCTTAAATATTAAATTACTTGGGGCTACGGGAAAAGCTTTTAAGCTTTTCCCAAAATAAAGATCTCTTTACCCAAAATAAAGATCTCTTAAATATTAAATTACTTGGGGCTACGGGAAAGCTTTTAAGCTTTACAAAATTACTTGGGGCTACGGGAAAGCTTTTAAGCTTTTCATCTATACTTCAAGTCTAAGTTTATAGAAATAAATAAATAGATGTGTACAAGCTAGCACATATATACAACTTAGCTTGTCTAAAATTATGAATGTCTTCCAAAAATAATAATTTATGTGCATCCACCTCAATCTTATGAGTCCTCTTTACCTATAAAATATCCAACAATAAACTGGTAAATAATTATTTCATGGGCATATAAACCATCACCACACACATATTCATCAAGCATAAGTACTCCAAGAATTATGCTGCCATATAAACCAATTGCAACAAAACATAGGAAGCCACAAGCATATGTCAACGTGCACCAAATGTACTAATATTTGTAATTGCATCACCCATGATATTAACATAATTTGGCATGACACAAAGATAATCCAAGCATGCCCAAATTATCTAAGAGGGAAGAATAATATTTTTAAGAGTGCTTAAAATACATTCTCATAACATTCCCTCATGGTTGAGTTTACAATTACCCTCAATTGTGGGTTTGTTGAAAAGAATGGAGGATCTTAGGGAAGGCATGAAAATATTTCTCAAGCACCATCTTCATGAGGATTATTTTTGAAAGTCAACAATTATTTGATATATTGATTACCAATACAAGTCGATGTAATCTACTGGTCAATAACAGTTTCTAGAATTAAAATTTTCTCACCCTCAATAAGAGGTGGATCCTCGTACGCACGATGAATGGGAAGTGATCCCTCGAAAGGTTTAAGCAGTTTAATATGAAATGAATTATGAATTTTCCAATGAGAAGGTATTTTTTTTTTGTATAAGCAACATCATTAATTTCATGAATCACCTTAAAAGGTCTATAAAATATTGAGGCGAGCTTAACAGCTCGTAATTTCTTAACACTCTTAAGTCTACATTTCTCAATTCTCAAAAGTACATAATCTCCAATTTCAAAAGATCTAGCTTTAGGTTTGCAGTTTGCTTTCTTAATAGTTTCTTCTATTTGTGGTCCAAATTTCAAATGCTCTCACCATTGCTTATTCCCTCTTCCATTAGACAAGATAATTTGCATGCTTGTTGCTCAACCTTAGGCTAAACCACAGCCAGGAGGGTTTGAACAAATTCACCCTAATCCGCCCGAAATTGACGCTTGTAGTGCGACTAGTTATTATGCTCGTTCTCCGTCTCTGCATCAAATTGGCCAAGCCCTTCTAGTACAAGGTAGCACATGGTATAAGCTATAACATCGCTATAGCTTGACCAAAGGGTTCTTCAAATGGTGCACTATATCGGTCGGGGCAAGCTAAACTATAGTCACCGAAATTTACAAATTTTGCCCGATTTTTGAAGGTTTGAGCTGAATTTTTCTACATAGGGCTCTTCTACACTTCAAGCACAACAACATTCTTATGCAAAAATCCTCTTGCAAAAGCTCAATTGGAAGCTCCAAGATTCAACTCACTTAATCAATGCGATTAAGACTAATCAAGGTGATTAATATGTAATTAGCTATAATTGGGGATCCAAGTAAGTAATTAGAGTTGCATTTAGTGTGTTTACACATCAAAAGCACTAATTTTGTATTAGGGCTACCATCAGGAAACTCTAGCAGCAAAAAATTAGAATTTGAAAGCACATGCACTACTTGCATTTCATCCTGTTTAAACCATCCACATTTGCCAAGTTATATGAGAATAGACACTGCCAATTGAAGCATCATAAGCTCATTGGTAAGACCTTCTCGTTATGGAAACATCAACAAGCATTACCTCGCATGTAGAGAAGTTCAACGGGAAAGGGCTTCATACCTAGGCTACACAAATGAAGTACCTCCTAATACATAAGAAATTGTGGAAAGTCACTAAGAAAAATATGCCAAATGCACCAAGTGAAGGGTGGGTTGAAAAAGATGAGCAAGCATTGTCACTTATTGGTTTACATCTACATGCAAGGCTTATTCATCACATTGACTCTATGGAACACACAAAAGATGCATGTGATACATTGAATCTCGTGTTTGGAGCTACGATAAAGAACCAAGAAATTCACTTAAAGATTGAGTTTTGTGGTCTAAAAATGAACTTTAATGAATCTTTGGTTTAGTTTGTCAGTAAAATGAAAAGCATCATGACCTAGTTAAATGGCATAGATACTAGGATTGGAGATAAAGATGCAGTTGCAATAATCTTAAAAAGCATGCCAAAGGAATACAATGCACTTGTCACAACCTTGAAGAATCTACTAGAGCCAACATTTGATGGATGTGTCTCCTCTCTTTTGGAGAAGGAGTGAGAATTAAAAGGAAGCATGCATTGTTCAACAAAAGCAATTTGAAGTGTCATAATTGTTGCAGGAAAGGGAACCTTCAAAATGAATGCATGTTCAAAGACAAGCCAAAGTGTAACTTCCGCAAAACAAGTTCGAGCACAAAGAAGAAGATTGCAAATTGAAGAAAAGCGAAGGCAACTTTATGGGGACTTCTTCAACCACCAAGTATAAAGAGACCCCCATAGATTAGCTCTTCTAAAAAGCAGGGAGGTGACCACCACCACTACCCTAGCCATCTGTTGTGTAAAAGAGGGGTCACCATATGAGTAGACACCTAGGGGGTAATGACTAACTCACATCTGACCACCTTGAGTAGCCCAGAGATATGGCACCAAGGGGGAGTGTTGAGAAGTGTGGTGCCATAGAGCACAGCCACATGGCAAAAGTGGATTATCCCACATGCAGGATCAAGCAAAGGTGTCCTCTACCCATATAAAAGGGGTCATTTTCAAGCAATATAAGTACAAGAACTTGCACACATCTCAAGCCTCTTTATGAGTACAAGTCTTAATCTTGTAACCTAATTGTGCTTGAGTTTAATGCATACACTCATCATTATGAGTTGACTTAGGCACCATCCATCGTAGGTTTAAGTTAATCATGTGTGATTAATATGCATGCTTAGTGTCATTAAGCTAAGTGTCATTGTAGGAGGTACCATGAATCTTAACACCATCGCTTTTATTTTTCCCTTACTTTTAGAGCTCACTATTCTTTTTACAACACTTTGGCTTACTCTTTTTACATCAATGTTTCTACCCTGATTGGTTGTCTAGGCTTGGATGCTCTCAGTATTTTTAGCCTAACTTTCTGCTTCCTGCATCATCTGGGTCACTTGCTCTCTGACTCTTTTTTCTCATCCCAACTAATTGTCTCGAGGAGTTCACCTAAAAATATATAAGTATACCACATGAGTTCAAATGAAGGGGTTTTTTAATTCAAAAATTATAGGTAAATTTACAGAAATACATTTACACAAAGGGGTTTTTTAAATTGATTTTGAAAAAAAAACCCAAAGTCCATAAAGAAAAAGGGGTCATTTTATTCATTAAAAATTCACATGTAAGGGGTTTTTTTAATACCCCTTACATGTAAGGGGTTTTTTTAATACCCCTTGAATGCACATGATACACAGGGTTTCTTAGTAGTGAATCCATTGTCTTCTCTTGGCTGTAGCTTTTTAGCTAGAGTGGCTCCTTTTGGCCTACTCCCTTTCTCATTGACCTGGGTACTACCTCTAGCATTGGCCCCTTTTCTTAAATCTCTTCAATTGACACCACATTCACAGATGGCCCCTATGTATTTGACCATTTAGTTGTCATGTTCTATATATTCTATTGATTCTTCAAGAGTAGCAACACTCAACCCTTTTGAATATCCTACTCATGCTTCAGGAGAAGTCAACACTCAATTCTTCTATGACTTGGCAGTCTGTATATTCCATATCTAGATAAACTTGCATGTCCTCTATCTCTACCTCTTTCTCATTCGGCTTAAACTGGCTGGGTGGACACATTATTGACTTTAACAACAACAATTTTATTTCTTCCATTATGTATGCCGCTTGTTTGTTAATTATGTGAGTGAAAGTTTGAATGGCATAAGTGGGCACATCAACTTGAATTTAGTCTTATAATTCCCTTCATATCTATAATATAAGCATCTCCTTCCAATATTCAAACTCATCAGAGGCTTTGGGGGTTTTGGTGCTTCCATTGGCCAACTTGGAAATTATGGCTTATAGGTTCTCCATCTTCTTGAGTAAGGCTTTTTCATTCACCATTGTCTCTTTCTTGCCTTTTCACATTCCAATGTCTCTTTCTTGCCTTTGTTCTTCCCCTTTATCTCTATTCCTAACTCCTTATTATAATCTTACTCTGACTTGTCCTCTAGTCGTTAAATAGGGCCTTGGTTAAAGAAAAAGGGAAGCGAGAAGGATCATGGCAAAGAGAAGAAGAAGATGGGTGGTCACTTTGAGCATTTCAAATCCTATAACATTAACAACAAGACCATGGTTTGTCACCTTAGAACCCCATACTACAAAGAAGGAAATAAAGGCACGTCTTATGTCCCTCTAGAAGTGAAAGAAGTAGACCCAATTGAACGTGGGGAGGATCCTACGCCAATGTTCATTGCTAAAGAGGAGAAATAATATGTGGAACTTCTTAAAGAGTTTAAGGATTATTTTTCTTGTTAATACACAGATATGTAGGGAATACCACCAAAAGTGGTTGCAACATGCTATTCCTAACATTGAAGGTTCAAGAGAAACGAGGCAAAAACCTTACCAAATAAACCCAAATACTCAACAATTGTAAAGGAGTCATTGTGCCCAAGAAGAATGGGGAGCTAAGGGTATGTGTGGATGTAAATAATGTCAATGTATCCATGCACAAGGACCACTACCCCTTATCTTACATGGAATATGTGTTGGAAAAAGGCGTTGGAGATGAAGCTTACATCTTCTTGGATGGTTTCTCAGGTTACAACCAAGTGTTTATTGTTTTTGAATATCAACATAAGACCACATTCATGACCATCAAGGACATGCAATTTGGACTATCAAATTCCCAAGCAACATTTTAGTGGTTGATGTGTATGGCCTTCAAGAATTACTTGCATAAACGCTTGGAAGTATTCATTGATGATGACTTATACACCCATTCCAAATGGAAACATCATCTTGTGTGCTTAAGAAAGGTATTTCAAAGATGTCAATTATATCAAATATCATTAAGCCATTGAAATGCCAATTTTGGGTAAAGCATGGAGTTATATTGGGACACAATGTGTCCAAAAATGGGATATCCATGGATGAAAGCAAAGTCAAATTGATTTTGGAATTGCCTCTATCCACAAACTATAAGGGAGTATAATGTTTTATGGGACACGTCAGCTATTATCAATGGTTTCCCATAATTTATGTGGAAATTGCTAGACCATTATATACTATTGATTGTATTTTCCAAAAGGCTTATGACAAACTGAAGAGTGTCTTGGCAAGAGTGCACCCATCTTGAGACCTCCCAATTGGGACTTAATCTTTCATATGCATATTGACACTTTAAATGTTTTCACTAGATGTCTGTTGGTGCAACAACTAGGAAAGTCGGATTACCTTATTTATGAAGTGGAGATGTATTGTACACAATAATTAAAAGAAAAGGGTTTGCCATGGTTTATGTTGTGAAAAAGTATAGACATTACTTATTATCCAACAAGTTTATGCTCTTTGTGGTCCACTAGTATGCATTGCTATACACTATGGAAGGAATTACATGATGGTGGCTACTCCTACTTCTAGAATTTGACTTTTAAGTCACTGTAAAAGAAGGGCTTGCAACATGTTTCAAAAGATCACATGTGATGAAATCCTAATGGTGAACCTACCACTGGAGTTGATGATAACTTTCCAGAGTTGATGATAACTTTCCGGATGCATGCTTATTTGAAATTAACATGGTGCCTTGTTGGAGTGATGGAATATCATAATACCTCACTTATAGTTTCTAAAAGATTTCCCTTTGAATAAAGATAAGATGTGATATCTTATTAAGCTAGTTATACGTTTGTCAATTGATTTGTAAAATAATTATATAAGCTTGGAAAAGATGATGTCCTATAAAGATGTGTGCATGAGGATGAATTTATACATGTTCTGGAGGATTCACACTATAGAATTATTGGAGGACATTTTTCAGAGAGGTTATACTGCGGCATGAAAAGTGTTACAAGAGCAGGCTTATAGTAGCCAACCTTATGTGGTGGCACCATAAAATTTATCAAAAGCGCGATGAATGTCAAAGATTTTTTGTTCATAGTAAAAAGATAGGATACGGCTCACTCCGATCATAGTAGAGTGTTGGTTTATGGAGAGAGATCCAGAGGCAAGCTAGAGATAAGCAAAGGAAATGGTACATGGGTAAGGGTAATTCCATATATTTCCCTTTGATTTAGAAACAAATCTCTGCATGTCGTAGGCAAGCATAAGAGTAAGGTGCACTATCACATCTTGAGAAAATTTTCAAGGCACCCTCAAAGGGGTATTATAATATGGTGTATGGTCTATAGGACCCCAGTGTTCTGAGATTTTGAATTCAAGGCCATTTTAGGCCCGCTTTTTAGGTCTACAAGTAATGACTCTATCTCTAGAAATGACTCTATCTCTACCTGTGTCCAGGTAGACAGCTTGATCTTGTGAGAAGATGATTTACTTTGACATTTATCTCCTAAGATCAGAAGGGCTTGACACTCCTCAAAATTTGGAAAGTTTTCTTGAGGTTGGAGAGGTGCATGCAAAAGACTTGTAGACCTAAAAAGCGGGCCTAAAATGGCCTTGAATTCAAAATCTCAGAACATTGGGGTCCTATAGACCATACACCATATTATAATACCCCTTTTAGGTCTACAAGTCTTTTGCATGCACCTCTCCAACCTCACGAAAACTTTCCAAATTTTGAGGAGCGTCAAGCCCTTCTGATCTTAGGAGATAAATGTCAAAGTAAATCATCTTCTCACAAGATCAAGCCGTCTACATGGACACAGGTAGAGATAGAGTCATTTCTTCATCTAGAGGCCAAGGTTTAGGCCATTTTGGAAACAAAAGTCATGGTTAACAAACAACAGGAATCTAATGCATAAAATTTAGTTTAAAGAGGCCATTATAGAGGTACATGGAGCTAGAGAGGCTGAGGTCAATGGTAAAGAAATAAAAGTGAATATCATAGAGTGCTATTATTGTGGCAAACTAGGTCTTATGGCAAATGATTGCTATAAAAAGTAGAAATTAGAAGTGGAAAGTTGCACAAGGGAACTATGCATCTTCAAGTAAGCAAGCCGAAGATAGAAGTGAGTAGCTTTTTATGATGTAACGTATTCTTAGTTCCACGATTATAGATATACAAAATCCTAGAGATATATTGTATGTTAATTCATGTGCTTCTCACCACATGATCAGTCATGTGGTGAGTGTTTTAGAGATATGTAAAAATGGAAAAACTAAACCACTCACCATGACTAGTCATATTGAGTGGTTTAGAGATATGTAAAAATCACTCACCATGACCAATCATGCTGAGTGGTTAAAAGATCTGTAAAAATGGAAAAACTAAACCACTCACCATGACTAGTCATGTTGAGTGGTTTAGAGATATGCAAAAATGGAAAAACTAGGTATATAGAAATAGATGATGATACTATGCATCCTATTCAAATGTTGGCAAGGTGCCATTGTCTTTCCAAGATGGAAAAATAAAGTACCTGGCTAATGTACTTCATGTTGGTAAGGTACCATTGGCTATGCAGGATGATAAAATGAAGTACCTAGCTGATATACTTTATGTTTCAAACATTACAAAGAACCAAATTTCTATTGAGTAGGGTCTACAAGTGAGGTTGAACCCTTATGGATATTATGTAGAAGATTTTTCCATGTGGTTTCAAAGGAGAATAGAATTGGCAAAATGTTTATATTAGATGTAAACATGTCTAAAGTGAAGGCTACAATGTTTACATTGGATGTATACATGCTTACAGTAAAGCCTACAATTTTAGGTGTGCAAACATTTGGCACAACAATGTAGCCATATCAATATTTACAACTAAAAAATATGGAGCCCCAAAGTAATGTAACAAGTTTCTACCAAAGTTCAAAGTGGATGGAATGCACAAAGTATGTCAAGCATGCCAAGTGGGAAAACAATCTAAGCATGCATTTCCACACGATAATAATGTAAGTCAATGATCTTTAGATGTGATATATTCTAATGTTTTTGGAACCACAACAAAGATGAAATCAATTAAAGTATGCCACTATTATTTATCTTTCATTGATGATCTTACTAGGAAGATATGGGTATACTTTATGAAAGAGAAAAGTAAAGAGTGTATGCACTTTCATAGCTTTTAGGCTATGGTTGAGAACTTAGAAAAGGCATGCATGAAATTCCTAAGGTCATGCCTAAGATCAGATCAGATGTTGGGGAAGGATATTTCTCTAATAATTTCAATAATTATCTAAGAGCTTAGGATAAAGAAGTAATTTATATATAGGTACACCTTGCATCAAAATGGAGGCAGAAAGGAAGAACATGCATATTGTAGAAGTTATCGTGCATTGATGAATGAGCAAGGAATGCCTCACTATTTTTGGGTTAAAAGAGTAGCAGCTAAAGTTTACATATTATGAACAAAATCCCATTGTAGCCATTAATGGCATGACACAAAAGTTTCCTAGTAGAAAACCAAATTTAGCACACTTAAAAGTGTGGGTGCATTATCTATGTACGTGTACCAGATTAGGTGAGAAGCAAACTCCATTCCAAGGTAGAAAAATATATCTTTATTTGATATTCCCTTGAGCAGAAAGATTATAGATGCTATAATCCCACTACGTGTGAGATGCAAGTGAGTAAGGATGTCCTCTTTTCCTTTTTGCAAAAATCACACCTACCCTCCTCTTGGTCTTCTTTGTCTCTTCCCCTTTTTTTTTAATTGCTCCTAGTATTTTAATGGCTTACCATCTTGATTGGAAAAATATTGTGGTGTATATGTGGTCTTCTTTTATGGAAAACCCTCTATTTCATAAGGTTATTCTAAACAACAATGTGGCTAGAGTGAAATGAGAGCAGCAATCACATGTACTTAGTGGACCAAGAGAAGCCTCTAGCAGTGGGTCTATTGATTAAAACTAGTCAAGAAGGTTAAGGTAGATTGCCATGAATTCTAGCACATCATGTGATGGTACCAAAATTAAGCAAATTCACGTGTATCACGTAACGAAAAGAGAAGGTCAAAGAGTCTTTCATAATGCCTAACATTTCAGCACATTATTCCTTTGTTGATGGGAATACTAGCTCAAAATAAAGCCTTTATAAGGACTTTGAGATCCTGAATATTGTTACACTTGGTGTACAAAAGAGCCAAAGTAATGTTGAGAACACTCGGTAGCAAGATCTAGGTGTACACAGTTCCTTGAGAGTCATATATCCAATGGTGGACATGTTGAGACATGATAGGTATATATCCCATTATGAGGGTGTATGTAGTTCTATGAGGGTCATATAATGACATGTTGAGATATGATGGGTACACAACCCATTATTATACATATATGGTCAAAGAAATATAAGAAATAGAGCATGCATGTTTTGAGGATGCACTTGAATATAAGCATTGGGAAGATGCCATGGATGAAAAGATGGTTGCATTGGATAAAAATAAGACATGGGATTTGGTGCTTTTTCTTAAGGAGAATAAGAAAATTGGATGCAAGTGGGTCTATAAAGTAAAATCATAATTTAGATCAGGGTCTATGAGCAAGTAAAAGACAAGATTGGTAGAGCCAAGGGATATACTATACACAGGTCTATGGCATTGACTATGAGGAGAACCTTAGCTTGATTTCTAGGATGAAAATCATAAGAGTAGTCATTTTTATGGCTAGCGCTAAGGGATAGTATTTACATCAAAAGGTAGATATAAAGAATACATTTTTACATGGTGATTTACAAGAGGAGGTCTACATGGTGTAGCCATCAGGATATGAAGACCATGGACACCTAGATTTTACAAAAGGAGGTCAACATGGTGTAGCCACCAGGATATGAAGACCATGGACACCCTTTTATTTGCAAGTTTCATAAATCCTTGTATGGCTTGAAGTAGGCACACCCAAAGTATGGTCAAACAAGATAGGAGATTATCTTCCCACTAATGGCTTTTAGATATCTGTAACAACTTTATCACATTATGTGAAAACGATTAACAAGGGTATTGTGCTAGTCCATCTATGTTAATGACTTGATTATCATAAGGGACAGTGATGTTGACATTAATGAGGTGAAGATTCTCCTTAAGAATTAGTTTAAAATGGAATATTTGGGTGAGTTGAAATAGGTGATCAAATCGTGTGATGAGATTTGGCTTTTATAGAGACAATATGCTATGTTGTCTAAGTATGTTTCAAATATGGAATGATTGTAAGAGAATCTCAGGTGAACTTTTGGAGGACTCTACTATTTACAAGCACATTATAAACATGTTGTAGGAAAATTGATTTACATGATTATCACCAAGCTAAAATTGAGCTATGTTGTTGGAATTCTGAGTTAATTTATGTAGGCCCCAAGGAAGCCACACTTATATGCACAACTAGGAGAATACTCATATATATATAAAGTCCATAATACACTATGGAATATTCTATGAGGCTAGAGTATAGATACAGGTACATGGGTATACAAATGTATATTGGGCTAGAAGATCTACTAGCATTTTTATGTTTTCTTTTGGGAGTGCTGCTATTACCAAGAGAGTAGTTGCCAAGTACAAGATAGTTGCTATGGTAGCATGTGAGGTAGCTTTGTAAAAGCTAATTATAGATATAGGTGAGCCCATGGATAAGCTCTTTATTTTTTATTATGAGATAACATGAGTAGTATATATAGTTGAACCCATGGATAAACTAGTTATCGTTTATTTTATGAGTATATAGTTGAACCCATGGATAAACTAGTCATCGTTTATTATGAGATAACATGAGTAGCATATATAGTTGGCTAAGTATACCAATGTATCATGCTAGGACAAAACACATTTGAGGTGTATTATCATTGTGTGAAGGAGAAGATTCTAGCAGGTGATGTGGATTTAGTTTATGTCATAGAGGATCACAAACCCAAAGGTGACATCTTCACAAACCCATGGGGTATAGAGAATCTCTGCAAGTTTAAGAGCTTTCTTGGAGTGCAAGGTATGGAGATGAACTTGAGGAGGAGTGTTAAGATATCAAGTTTAACTCTAGTGCAGATATGTATGACTTATCCACACTTATGTCACTGGCATGGTTAGTGACATTACCGGGTGATATGCTACTAGGATGTGAAATAGTAGCCACTTTAGTTACTAGAGTTATGGCATTGTTATATAGTCTCTTATAGTATAACTCATATAGTGAGTGCTCCACACTATGGATCAACCTTGTATATTTTAATAGTTGATTACTTTCTCCTATAGTATATACTCTTATATTTATTTTATGGATGTAGAGAAGAGAAGATAATAGAATAAAATTCAATCATCCATCTCTCATGTGTACTTGTCTACTTGTGCATGTGTGTGTGTGTGTGTGTGTGTGTGTGTGTGGTTTTTTATAAGGTGCTCAAGCTCACCCTCTCCTTGCATTCTTCTCACCTCTACCATAGGGGTGCTAGTTGTGTGTCTTGCACTTAGCCATATCAAATGCCTTCTCCTTCATACTTCTATTGAGAAATGAAGATGTAATCCTCAATCCCCAAATAAAAATTCATAAGCTCAAGGTCTTTTATTTTAAACTTTGAACTTGGCATCTTCTTAGTCTACTTGTCTCTCCTATCATGGTTCCCTATCAAATAAAGTCATCCACATAAAGGACTATGATCATGTACCTACCCAACTTAGGGAAAATGTATAAATTTATATTTGAAAAGATTTTAGAAACTCACAAAAATATGTGTTAATCTACTTGTACCAAGCTTGAGGGACATGTTTCAGCAAGTACAATGCCTTTTGAAGTCTACATATTTTGCCTTTTGAATTGGGAAGCATAAATCCTAATGGACTACTCATCATCATTGAGATGTCCATTGGGAAGGCTAGGCTTCACATCCATTTACATTACTAGTGAGACCATGTAAATTATTTCACCACTAGATATGCCTTGTACTTCTCTAATGTACCATTAGATATGTAATTTGCCTTCCAAACCCACTTGGTTCTAATGATCTTGTGTATCTATCAATCCGCTAGATCCCAAGTGTAACTAGTTCCTCATGGGTGACATCATGATGGAGTTATTCTCATTCTTCATGACCCCCTTCCTAGTTTGTTGACCTACCTCCGTATCCTCCAAACTTGTTTGCTCTCTTGCAACTTTATTATCTAAGTTATCAAGATCATATTAATAATAATGTGCACATGTGTCCTCTTCTTCCTCTCTAATCTCTTTCATCGAAAAACAATTGTTGGTGGCTCCATCTTCAAGAGCTAAGGGAATTTCCCCACATCAAAAATCTCTTCACCCACTTTGGACATGGAACTTTCCTCTTTGCTTTACCCAATAGGGCCTATTATCTTTAGCTTTATTGTCCACCTCCTATGGAATGGGTGCAAGCCTCCCCGAAGGGAATAAGGTGGGAGCCTATAATATAGCATTGCTTGTGTTTATTGGGCTAAATATTTGTTGAAGAATAAAATGGATAGCGCCTCCTACTCCACCTTGTGGAATGTTCATTGAATAGCACATCATGGCACCATGATATTCCTTGCCTCAAGGTGGATACTCTATAACCCTTTGACTCCATACTATATCATAAGAAGATATACTTTTTGCTTTTGGAATCCCACTTGGTCCTTTATGAGTCTGAACAATCCTTCTTTTTATTTTATTTTAGGAGTGCTATGGCTTCTTTGTTGAGTAAAAAGGTTGGGGCATTGCTACAACAGCATGTGAGGTAGCTTGGTTGTAGAAGCTACTTATAGATATGGCTGGGCCCATGGATAGGGTAGTTATCATTTATCATGAGACAACATGAGAAACACATACATTTAGCTAGTAACCCTAGGGATGAAGCACATTAAAGTGCATTATTATCATTTTGTGAGGGAGAAGGTTCTAGCAAGAAATGTGGATTCAGTTTATGTCAGCATAGAGAATTAGGCAACTAACATCTTAACAAAGGAGCTCTATAGGTCCATGAGTTTACTTGGAGTCTAGGGTGTCGTGTTGGAGCTTAAGGGGGAGTGTTGAGATAGCGAGCTCAACTCGTATAGATATGGATGACATGCCATGATGTCAGGATTGACATCTCTGCACTTATACTAATGGCATAAGTGTAGGGTATAAAGGTGGAGCTCGAGGGGGAGTGTTAAGATATATCAAGGGAGGGTGTTAAGATATATCAAGCTCAACTAGTGTAGATTGGATGACATGCCAAGATTAATTGCTCATCTATAGTGTAGATTGGATGACATGCCAAGATTAATTGCTCCACACTTATGCTACTAGCATGGAGGTGGGGGGATTATGGGTAATATGCTACAAGTTTGTTTACAGTAGGCTATGAGACAACCACTTTTGTTCACTAAAATTATGGCATAGTTATTGCCCCAGCTCATGTAGTTGAGTTTATATTATGGACTAACCTTGTATGTTTTAGTAGTGTACTAACCCTTATAGCATGTACTTATCTTTAGGTTATAGTTATAGAGAAGACAAGAAAATTCAGCCATCCATCCCTCTTATATGCTTGTCTACTCTTCTGTGTGTGTTTCCTTGTAAGGAGCTCAAGCTCACCCTCTCACCCACATTCTTCTCATTTTCTTACATGGTGTCATCAGAGCTCACATTGCTTTAGTGATGGGGGAAAGTTTTTCTTTGTGAGAGAAAAGTTACAGAGATGGTACAACTTGCAATCATAAGGGACCACTATTTGGCAATGGGAACTTGGAAGGAACCAACTATACACTCTCAAAGGAACCAACTATACACTCTGAAAGTTCAAGATAAGGTCTATTCAAGATTCTGATAACTTTTGGTGGGAGATACTCTACATGCCATCATCACCAATATCAATAACTTTGATTCACCGTATGATTACCATAGCAAAGGCTTAGGTGGTTCTATGAAATGACAAATCAGACAAGGATATAGAACCTTTTCTAATTAGCATATGACTACCACAATGGAGGCTTGGGTGGTTCTACGGAACCATTATAAAATAATGAATTAGAAAAGGATATAGAACCTTGAGAATCAGCTAGCATCAGAGAAGTTCTAAGTGTTCATTTCCTCAATCAAAGATCTCTTTATGGTGGCAATTGGGATTAACAAGTTAAGTGAAGATTTGACATAAATGTGTATCAGGATCTTGCCCCAAATGTATGATAGCTTGGTCACCTTATAGAACACTTAGGTTCGGAATCCTCTTCAAACTTTTGAAGATTTTAGTACCAGGTGGAGGAGAATATGCATTAGAAGAGTAAGGAGAGTGGTGACTCTACTTTCTCTACTAGCACAAAGGTAAGATGTATCAAAAGAGTAGGTAGGGTGGTGATTCTACTTTCTATGCTAGAACAAAGTAAGGTTCGGGGAAGGACTTAGGTTCCCCTCTTATTCTAAAAAGAAGAAGAAAATATGATGAATTGCTTCTACTATAGACCCAAACATATGCAGAAAACATGTAAGCTACATAAGAAGAATATTACTAAGAAGGAATCAAGTAACAATGCTTAATAATTGAAGAAATCTATGCATATAGCACTCGATGGTTTATAGATCATTGACATATGATGAGCTAGAAGAATTGGTATAGTAGTCATCCCATCCTAGTAGTGGGCGATGGAAATGATGTCAAATGCCCATAAAAGGAATAGGTACTATCTCTTTTATGCTAAGTAATGACGATACTAAGAAGTTGTCAAAGATTTCCTCTATGTACCAATAGATATCAACAAGAACCTACTCTCTATTTTGTAGCCATAATGCATCATGACTTGAGGGTTCACTTTGATTGGTGCAGTTAACTTAGATGCTAGTAGAGCAATGTAGTTGGGAGAGGTACAAGTTGCAACTTAGCTTTTTTGCATATGTGGGAACAATAGATTGGCATGAGAGGTTTGGGCACTTGGCTATGTGGTCTTAAAATAGATGCATAATATGGGATTGTGGCACATCTATCAGCTTTTTCAAACATGTCAAATACATGTGAAGCTTGTAGCATCATCCACCCTTCCTACAAGTGAGAAGCAGTAAAGCTAAGTTTTATTTAAGGCTTATACATGATGATGATCTTTGTGGTAAATTATGGACAAGTAGCCTACCACCTTTTTCACAAGAGAGAAGCAACAGAGCTAAGTTTCCTCTAAGGCTTATACATGTTGGATCTTTGTGGTAAGATGCCTATCAGTACACTAAGTGGTTCTCCCTATTTTTTTAATTGGTTGATGACCTTAGTAGGAAGATATGGGTGCATTTTATTTGGGATAAGCCAAATGTCTTTGAAAAATTATGGCTTAATCTCTTGTTTGAGACACTAGTAGCGCATGTACATGTATCTGCTAATAGTAATAGTCCCAAAAGTAAATATGAAGCCACTAGTAGATCTCTTGTTTAAGACACTAGTAGCCCATGTACATGTATTTGTACTCTAGCCTCATTTGAAAGTCTATAGTGTATTTTTATGTATCCTAAATATCCTCCTACCCGCATCTAAGTGTGCTTTCCTTGGGTCCTACATAAACTGACTCACCAATCCAACATCATAGCTCTATAACTAGGAAGTATCATAGCTCACCCAAATCTTTCATTTTAAGCTTCTTCTTAAGGAGCATCTTCACCTCACAAATATCAACATCATTGTCCCCATGTGTGATAATCAAGTAATCAACATTGATGACTGTAAGCATAGTACCCATGTTAGTCTTTTTCACATAAAGTGAAAAATTTACTGCATATATCTAAAATCCAATAGTGATAAGATACTCTCCTATCTTGTCTTGAGCATGCTCTAGGTACTTCCAGCTATACAAGGCTTTATGCAACCTCTATAAACAAAATATGGGTGTGTATAGTCGGTCCTCATATACTGGTGTCTGCGCATACCATGTAGACCTCCTCCTATAAAGCACCATGTAAAAATACATTCTTTACAACCATTTGTTGTAAAGACCACACCTTAGCTATATCCATAGCAATGACTACTCTCACATTTGCCATCCTAGCAAGCGAGATGAAAGTCTCCTCATAGTCAATGCCATAGGTCTGTGCATATCCTTATCTACCAATCTTGCCTTATACCTTCTCACAAACCCATCTAAATTGTGATTTGCTTTAAATACCCACTTACATCCACCAATTTTCTTCTTCTTCTTAATCAAACCCATCAATTTCCATGTCTCATTGTCTTCAACATATGGCATCCCAATGCTTATGTCCAAGTGCCTTCTTAAAATATGTGGGCTCTATCTTGCTTTGACCATATATGTATAATGATGGGTTGTATATCCCTCATATTTCAACCTGTTGACTGGATAACTGAACCTCGTATGTACACCTAGATCACTACCAAGTGTTCTCAATACTACTTTGGATCTTTGTACACCAAGTGTAATATTAGCTAAAATCCCAAGCTTCTCATCAAGGCTATGTTTCAATCCACTATCCCCATCAATAAAGGAATGACTTGCTAAAACATCATCTTTATGAAAGGTTGATCCACCTTCTCTTTTCCCTTACATGATACATGTGAATTTTTAAAATTTTCAGTGCCTATAGTATTACCAAATGTAGGTCCACCAAATGACGTGTCTGAATTTATGGCATTCTGCCTCAACCTTCCTGACCAAGGTCTAACAATAGACCCATTAGACCCATTTCTAGAGAGGACTCTCCTAGTCCACTAAGTATATGTGATTACTTTCCATTTGTTAACTTCATTGTTATTTACATCAGCATCTAGGAAATCCTAGTGTAGGTACTCATCTCATCAAACATAATATCCCTACTCGTTGGCATCTCACAGCTAGCACTATAAACTTTCTGCTCAAGGGAATATCCAATAAAGATACATATTTTTGCCTTAAAATCTAATTTTCTTTTCATTGCATCTAGTACATGTACGTAGATAAGTGCTAAATCTAGTTTTCTACTACCAATAAACTTTAATTTAGGCATCATGCCGCTATGAATTGTTACATTGGGGATTTTGTTCATAATACAAACTATAATTACTACTTCTAGCTCAAAAATAGTGAGGCATTCCTTTCTGGTTTTCATCAATGCATGGATGATTTCTACAATACGCATATTCTTTTATTGTAACCCCATTTTGTTGTGGGCTATACATGCATGTAAACTACCTCTTTATCCCATTCTCTCTTAGATAATCACTGAATTCATTGGAGAAATATTATCCCTCACTATCTGATATAAGGTATTTTATATGCATGTCTTTGTCTTTCTTAACCATAGCCTTGAAGCTTTGAAAGTGTATAAACACATCACTTTTCTCTTTTATGAAGTATATCCAAACCTTCCTAGTGTGACCATCAATGAAAGTCACATAACAGTGGCATCTATTAATTGATGCCATATTTATTGGTTCCTAAGCATAAAAATGCACAACATCCAAAGGTCTTTTACTTATATTCTTATCATTAAGAAATGCATGCTTAGATTGTTTTCCTAATTGGCATGCTTCATATTGAGATTTCGAGCTCAGCTAGTGCTATAGACATTGATAACCTACCTACTAGGTGATAGCATCCACACTTATGCCATTGGCATGGTTGGTGAGATTATCGTTGATATGCCACCAGTGGACAAAAGGTTGTGAGACAGAGCCACTTTGGAGTACTAGAGTTATGGCATAGTTATAGCGCTACTCATATAGTTGGGTGGTTCACACTATAGGCCGATCATTATATGTTATAGTAGGAGAGTACTTTCCCTTATAGTATGTGTACTCCTATCTCTTTATGGTAATGGTTGTAGAGAAGACAAGAAGATAAAAGAAAATTCAGCCATCCATCTCTCTCTTGTCTTGCTCTCTCTTATTTGTGTGTGTTTGCTTGCAAGGAACTCAATCTCTCCCTCTTCACAGTATCCTCTTTATGATATGAGAGCCGGGTTTGTGTGAGAGCTAAAGAGGCAAGCAAGAGGCAAGAACAAGGCAAGAAAGGAAGTGGTACTACATGGGTAAGGGTATTTCTATCTCTTTCCCTCTTTACTACATGGGTAAGGGTATTTCTATCTCTTTCCCTCTTTAATTTTTGAGCAATACCTTCAATAGTTGTGAGAGCTACAAGTAGACAGGGAAACCATTGTTCTCAGATTGAGGAATCCTCTTGGGTGAAGGAAGAAGACCATATTGTGTGTGCAGTTAATATAGTTAACTACGTTTTTGTGTATTTTAGTGTGATATGGGTGCGTTTCAAGCCCCGTTTTGCTTTATAAGTTTTCTGCAAACACTCTATAAAGTGTCAATTTTGATTGTATATTACCAATTTTTGGTTTGGTGCAAACTTACAATAGAAATAAGATTACAAAAAGATCTATGCAAAGAATATACGTGTCATAGGTGTTGGTAGATATATGTGTATGTGACTCATTTGCATATAGTGGCATTATAATTGGTTTACAATATAGGTTATATATCTATTACAAGTGCAAGCATTGTTTGGTAAGCTTCCACAAGTAAAGATGTCTAACAGTTTATCATAGATTGTGAGTGAGAAGCTAGACAAGAATAACTTCCAAACATGGAAGTTCAGGGATGACTAATTTCCTTATGGGAAAAGAATATTGGGAGTTTAATCATAGGTGAGCAAAAGGAGCTAAAGATTGCTGGAGAAAATTTGACTCCTCAATCACCAAGCATATAAATCATGGCATAAAAAAGCCAGAAAGGTGTTGTATTGGTTGTTTGTCAATGTGATTCTATGATTGTGCATATACAAGATGCACAAATGCCTAAGGAGGCTTGGGACACCTTGGTGAAGATGCACAGCATAAATATCCAAGCTTGAAAGATGCAGCTATAGCAGGAGAGATGCATAATGTAACCAGAGGAAAGCTCAGTATAAATGATTACTCAGTGAAGGTTAAAGGGCTTGTAGATGCTCTTGCTTCCATTAGATCACCATTATATGATGATGATATGGTGTCCCCATGACCTTGAATGGTCTTGGCAAAGAATACACCCAATTTCAAACCTCCATTGGAGTTCAAGAGAACTTTTATAATTTTTAAGAATTAATCACTCTTCTCATCCATGAGGAGATGAATCGTGGGGGAGGTTCATCCTCTAGAAATTTAAATAAACATGCCTTCTACTTAGATACAAATAGAGGCAAAGGGAGATCATCATATAGAGTTTAAGGTGGAGTCCATTTTGGAAACAAAAATCATGGGAAGCTGACAACAACAACAAGATTTAAATGTACAAACAAGTAAAAGAGACCACTCTAGAGGAGGCAGGGGGAGCCAGAGGGGCCGAGGTGTTTGGTAAAGAATAAAAAATGTAAATAGCATAGAGTGTTAATACCATAGAAAACCATAGTACTTGGCAAAGGACTATTATAAAAAGTAGAATGATATTAAAAGGGAAAAGTTGCTACAAGGCAACTATGCATCATCAAGTAATGTAGTCATTACAAGAGATTTCTTAACTAATATGACATAGCCAATTGACTAGCCTAAAGTGGCCACACACAGCTGCTTTGACAATGCTTTCAATGCAAAAAGTGGGAAAGTGGCAAATGGGGTGAAGTCCTTATGGATTATTACAATATCATCCACAGGGAGATGGGAAATATAATGGTTTAGGGCTGGGTGTGGCCAATGGAATTACGTGACTCCCCACCTCACGTTGTCAACCTCCACCATAGATTCTTGCTTTTCATCTTCATCTTCGTTATCTTTGCGTTCCAAATCAATCTTTGACTTCATCTCATCCAAATTTGGCCTCTCTGGGCTTTCGCCACCCATCTTCTGGCACGGCATGTCCACAAGCTGAAGATTTTTCTGGGCAGTTTGAAACTCCTCCTTAGTTACATGAGCTTGTTCCTGTTGAAAATACAAGTAAATAGGGTGTGTGCGGGAACAAGCCCTTGGTTAGAGGCTATAAAAGAGAAGATGTAATTGTGAAAGAACCTGTGAAAAGGTGAGAAGAATCTACTGGGAGAGAATAAAGGGTAGCATGAGAGAATTTAGGAAGTGTGGAGATATTATGGGAAGTGTGGAGTTATTCTGGGAGATATTCAAGGAAAAGAGAAGAGGTGGAGAGAATCAAGCAAGAGGTGAAGATATTTTGGGAGTGAATCATGGAGAAATCAATGGGATTTGATGCTTGATGTAAACTCTATAAATTGAGGCATAGCCCTAATGAGAATTTGTTGGTTTTTGAGTATCCATGCCTATATTAATCTATTTGCTAATTATCCACTAATTACATCTTAATTATTTACTAGTCACTTTGTTAATGATGTTGATTCTAGTGTTTGATCCACCATAGCTCATCACAATGCTCAAATTTCAACATGGTATCAGAGCCATGCCTAGAATCCATCAGGTTTATGAGTCCATTAGTTAATTAATCAAGATTAGTAGATAATTAGAAAATAATCCAAATTTTAGTTATTTTTCACTTCACCCCTTCACCCCCAGCCAGTGGAGGACTCCATTCACCTTGCACACTCACAATTAAGGCAAACCCTTCTAACACAAGCTAGCCAACCCACTTGGCTTCAAGCCCATCAAAACGGCGCAGCAAACCGCCAAACAACGAAGGAGGAATCGCGTTTTTCGCTGGCACCAATTTTTTGAGAAGTTTCTACCATTGCTGCTTCATCAAGTCAAATATCTCTAATTCCTCCTAGCCCAAGGTGTATTCAAGCATGCTCTACAAGCTGGTGAAGACAGAATTCAATTTCATCAAGTCTACATTGAGATCCAAGCTCTTCATCAAATCTGCAGAGCAGGTAATCCTCTACTAGACTCATTACTATTGATGCCTTTGAAAGCATTTGAGCTCATTTGAAGTCTAAGGCACCAAATTTGGACTCCCCGCATACTCTGTTTTTTGCACACAAAACAGAGCATTAATTTGCTAATCAATGATTAATCAGTGATAATCACTATTTTTTGGTACAATTGAGGGTTCAAATTAACCATTAGGTATCTGATACAGATCCCTATAACTTCAGATTGCAATTCGGAGTTGGTTTGATACTCCAACCAATCCGTACAAATTAGTTACCCTTGATTTAGTGTAATTTCTAGTGATTTTATGCTGATAAATTTGTTGTAATCATCTATTAAACACCAGATTGAGTTGTAAAAGGGTAGACACTGCCCTTGAATCTTGAAATTGGATCAAGAGGTAAGACCCCCTTCACATCACCATGAGTACAGCACAGGAAGTAGCCAAATTTAATGGGGAGCAGTTTTATGCATGGCAGACAAAAACCATGTATTTGCTGATGAGGAAAAATCTGTGGGGATTAGTTGAAGGGAGAGATGAATGCCCAGAGAGAGGGAAAAATGAGTGGAAGAGCAGGGATGAAAAAGCATTGGGATTTATTGCACTCAATGAAATCATTCATCACATCACAGGGATACAATGGGCAAAAGATGCAAGGGATGAACTCAATAAATTATTTGGTACACAAGCAAAAAATTCAAAGATAAATCTGTTAATGCAATTCTACAAATTGGACATGAAGGAAAGTGAACCTTTAATCACACACTTGAACAAATATAAAAGCATTAAGCAACAGCTAGCAGCTATTGGCAAAAAGGTAGAAGATGATGAAGCATTAGCTGTACTTCTGAAGAGTGTGGACAAAGGAGATTATGAAAACATTGTAGCAACACTAAAGAATGTACCTGAATTGAAGCTACACGAGATAGAAGCAGCTCTACTAGAGCAAGAGAGCAGAGGCAAAGAGAAGAAAGGGCTCGACTCAACAGCAGGAGAAGAAAAAGCATTCTTCACCCGAGGAGGATTCTCTCGAGGATGAGGATGAGGAAGAGGAAGGACCTTCACTTGCCACAAATGTGGAAAGCCAGGACACATGGCGAGAGACTGCTACAGCAAACCCAGTGAAGAAGGAACGACATCGGCAAACTTCATAGAGGCTCCAAAGGAAGTGGAGTCGGATCATCTTTTCTGAGAGAGAGACAAAGACCCCACAACCCAATGTAACCTGCCCCAATAAAGTAAAACCACCTCTGAGCCACCGATGATGTAGGCCACGTGGTAGATGTATGTGTGAGCACTTTAGTCAAGGTCGTGGGCACTTATAGTAGCCTTGGACACATTAAGAGAGAGAGTGTCAAGGACTATGGAGTTTAGGGACTTGAGGCACTGGTCGCGGGCTATCAAGTAAGAGGGAAACTTAGTATAGGGTCCAGGTGTGCTAGGATTATTCACTTGAGGGGAGGTGTTGAAAATACAAGTGAATAGGGTGTGTGCGGGAACAAGCCCTTGGTTAGAGGCTATAAAAGAGAAGATGTAATTGTGAAAGAACCTGTGAAAAGGTGAGAAGAATCTACTGGGAGAGAATAAAGGGTAGCATGAGAGAATTTAGGAAGTGTGGAGATATTCTGGGAAGTGTGGAGTTATTCTGGGAGATATTTAGGAAGTGTGGAGTTATTCTAGGAGATATTCAGGGAAAAGAGAAGAGGTGGAGAGAATCAGGCAAGAGGTGGAGATATTCTGGGAGTGAATCATGGAGAAATCAATGGGATTTGATGCTTGATGTAAACTCTATAAATTGAGGCATAGCCCTAATGAGAAGTTGCTGGTTTTTGAGTATCCATGCCTACATTAATCTATTTGCTAATTATCCACTAGTTACGTCTTAATTATTTGCTAATCACTTTGTTAATGATGTTGATTCTAGTGTTTGATCCACCATAGCTCATCACAATGCTCAAATTTCAACAGTTCCACACTCTTCGCTACCGCTAGAGTGATTGCCACTGTGTCCTCCATGGAATTTGTCAATGGCAAGAGGATATCCTCAAGGTCGCCTGTACTACATTGGACTTGAAATTCTCCCCTTTGTGCTCCCCCTCCACAAGGTCCCACCCTTGACGAAGTAAATTGACCATCTCTTCAACACCCATAACCTTGCACATGTACATGGTGGGCGTTTGTGTGCACTTAAAGGCTTGAAACATGTGGGCAAACACATGCATAGGGCAAGCCCAAGTAAGACCCACTGGTCTTGAGGCCTTGGTGTACTTTAAAGAGGCTTATATATCACTAGCCATCTTTTCCTTATTATTAAGAGCAATTGTAGTCCAAACATCATGCGTTGGCCATTCAGTGCTAGAGAGAGGAGGGGAGGGGATTTCTTCAAGCTTACCAAACCCGCTGACCTGTGTGGGCACTACATAGTTGTGTGTGTAGAAAAAAAACTTTTCGATGAGCAAGGTGAGAAGGGGCAATGTTGGAGAGTATTCCATCCTCTATATATAAGCATGAACAACATAGAGTGTCCGTGTTAAACTTTGTACAGGATACTCCTCAATGAAGTTGGAAGGGAAAATATCTGGAAACAAACAAACCCATCAAATGAGGTTGAAAACAAGAGCCCATGTAAACCAATCTACTAGAGAGAAATCCATACAGTTTACAAGGAAAAAGAGGAGTGTGCCGTTGGGGCCGCAATGAAATATCCATTGTTGAGTACACATGTTGTACAAGGGCCACCAACCCATCACGCCTTGAGTCCTTGAAAACTAGTAGACACCCCTTCCAATGGTTCTCAACAACATCTCAATGTCAAAATCAATGGGGTCCAGTGGCACTAGGTTACAAATATACCTAATCTCCCTTCTGAAAATGCATCCCAAGTCAAGCATTGTGCTCATCCCTCACATTGTGCAAGAGCATAGACTCTATTGTGCCTCTTGGCCTTCTCCTTGACAAAGATGCACCTACCCTCCATGGTCTAAGCACAATAGATAGATAGATAGATAGATAGAGAGAGAGAGAGAGAGAGAGAGAGAGAGAGAGAGAGAGAGAGAGAGAGAGAAAGAGAGCTATGGAGATTTGAGTTGTTGGTTTTGGGGAGAATGGAGTGTAGAAAGAGAAGATGGAGGCAAAAAAAACTCTTTTTTGATATAATATCATTTGGTTTGGGTTTTTAGGAGAGGGAAATCAGTTTTTTTTTTAAAAACCCCATTTTTGAGGGTTTTTTGATCCACAAGAATGATGGAGCCCTCCTACGTTTAGTCACCTACCCCCCCTAATTTATGAAGGCCAGCCCCTACTTTTTGAACCCTACATTTGTATTAATGAGGAAGACAAACCTAGTTGCCCCCTACTTTTGGAGGAGACCAAATGTGCACACTGCTCTCTTGGTCCATTTCTAATGAGGGTCATTAGCAAAGGGCCCAAAATATGTCCAAAAAGGCTTTCTAATGTGGATGTTGTGGTGATTTAAAAAGAGTTACCATGCAGGATTGGCACGCATCGGTTGAAAATTCTTGAGATGGGATTGCATCATATCGCTCAACACGAGATGATTCTTTCATGATTGTTCGGAGAGAGTCAATATCATCATGGTGATGGATGCCTAGGTAGTGGATTATTGGGGTTTTGCCTCAATGAAGGGATTTGGTGACATCGTCGGGTCGCAGGCATGACCGACTTCTAGAATTGTCGCCATTGAGCGTGCCGAGTTAGAAGGTGTTGTCAAAGAATTTTTCCACTATCCAGAATGGTCCTGTCCACCGGAGCTTCAATTTTTCAGGATGCGGACCCATGCGAGACTAAAATAACAGGACTGTGTCTTCTTCCTTGAACATGTGGAACTTATAGTGGCGGTCAATCCACTTCTTCCATCTTTTTTGGACGAGTGTGGTGATGAAGAAACTCTTGAGGCATGCTTCATCCAGCGCAAGGAACTGGTCCAGGCGATGCTAGGGGGATTCTTTCGACTTAACATTTCTGCAATGGCAATGTGGAGACTTGGGTATTAGGAATTCCATTGGTATGACTGCCTCTGTGCCATATACTAGTTTGAATGGGGTCATTCCAGTTGAGATCTTCTAGGTTGTGCAGAATGCCCATAAAGCTGAATTCAACTTTTCATCCTAGTCATTGCGATTTTGATTGACCAACTTTGTGAGGATCTACTTAAGGATTTTGTTGGTCGACTCGGCTTGACCATTGGCTTGCGGATAGTACACTGTGGAGCGTTTATGGATGATGAGATGTTGAGTGACTAGTTCTTTGATAACATCATTGACAAAGTGCTTGCCAGCTTGATCGGGCATCCAAAACGAGTGCTTATCATCTCGTAGAGGAATTTGGCAGTTGACTTTGCTGTGTTATCTCGGAGAGCACGAGCTTCTACCCATGTGGTGTTATAGTCTGTGGCCACTAGGATATACCTATGAGCAGTGAAATGGGCTGGCAACTAAAATGGGCCGACAAAGTTGAGGCCCCATTTCTAGAATGGTTCCAGGAGGGGAAGGATTCGGTTGTGTGGGAACCTATCTCTATTTGTTGGCTGGCCAAGGCGTTAGCATACGTCACACTGCTTGGCCCATCTATAGGCATCACCAAGTAATATATTCAACCACCATCTTTTGAGGATTTTCCTTCCAGTGACTTCTTTGGTGAAGTGTCCTCCACTAAATCCTTGATGAGCATCTTTGAAGATAGCTTCTTGCTCATGTGGTGGGATGCACCTTCGGAGAATTTGGTCAATCCCCTTGTGGTATAATTGGCTAGCTATGACTTGGAATTGCCACCTGTGGACCACAATCCATTTCCCCTAATCTCTAGAAAGGTTATCTTCCATCAGGCCTGTGACAAAAAATGTTAACATTTCATCATACCATGTTTGGGGGATGGGGATGTCTGTGTCAGTTGTGAACATCTCAGCATTCGGTAGGTCATCCGCTACTCTGCTTGGGGCTTTGCCAGACTCCAACTGGGATAGATAATCTGCTACTATACGATTGGCACTCGGGGTGTGCACTATTGTGAACTCGAATTCTTGGAATATTAGCATCCATCTAGCTAGTTTGCCTACTAAACTCTGCTTATCCACCAAATACAGCAAAGTGGAGTGATCCACATGAAAGGTAAACTTATTGCACCAAAACTTGGTGACTGAGTAGATGCTGCCAAGGGCTTCTCTGTGTGTGGTTGAGTAGTTCCACTTGGCATTGGAGAGCCTTCAATCGGCATAGTAGATAGGCTGGAACCATTTTGTCTTAGCCTCTTACATCAAACACTACCAATTGCCACCTCATAGGCATCCACAAAGACGTGAAAGGTAGTTCCTAGTTTGGGGCTTGGATAATAAGCGCTACAGCATGAGCTTGAGATGTCAGAACACGATCTCACATTCCACTTTTGTCTAGTTGAAATTTGCCTACCTCAATTGCTTGGTCAAAGGTGTTCTGATATACGCCATCTGTTGGTTTAAGGGGACTGCTACATGGGCGAGGTATCTGAGCATTCGGTTGTGCCATCTGAGTTGCCCCAAAAATCTTCTCAGCTCTTTCTCATTGGCTAGAGTTGGGGCTTTTTGGATCACCTCGAACTTGGCCGGGTCAATTGATATTCCTCTTTGGAGATGATGTGGCCTAATAAGCATTCCACTTTGGACATCAAAGGCACATTTGGCTCGATTCAAGCTTAATCTGGAGAGTTTGCATTTGGCTAAGCACAGCTGTAGGTACATCAAATGTGAGATGTTTTGCCAAAAACACTGAAGTCGTCAATGAATACCCGCATGAAGGTGGCTAGAGAGTTTGCATTTGGCTAAGCACAGCTGTAGGTACATCAAATGTTGAGATGTTTTTCCAAAAACACTGAAGTCGTCAATGAATACTCGGTGGCTAGAGAATCTGTAAAAAATTCATGGACCATGCACTGAAATGTAGCGGGAGCATTCTTGAGGCCAAAGGTCATGACGTTTGATGCAAAGGCTCCCCATTCTGTGATGAAAGCTAATTTTTGTTGATCTTCCAGGGCCATTTGAACTTGATTATATCCATTGAACCCATCTGGGAATGAGTACATCTCATGGCCTGCTCGATATCAAGCAAGGAATCCGTGAATGGCAAAGGAAAAGGATCTGAGATGGTTTCGGTATTTAGCTTCCGGTAATCTACACAGATCCACAACTTTTGGTTTTTCTTGGGTGCAATCACGATCGAGGACAACCATGTCGCCCGATCAATTGGATATATGAATTCGACTTGTAGCAGCTTGTCTATTTCTCCCTTCACTCTTTTGGTATAGTTTGGGTTCATCTGGTATCTTTGTTGCTGGATCGGGCAAGCATCCTCCTTCATATTGATCTGGTGTTGGTAGAAGCTTGGATCAATCCCTTTCATCTCAGTGTAGATCCATGAAAACACATCCTTGAAGGATGTGAGCAACACTCGAACTTCCTCTCGGAACTCAGTGTCTAGCTTGGCACACTAACCCGAACTATCTTGGGGTCATCATCAGTTCTGAGGTTCATTTCCATCAATTCATCAGGCTCTTTGACCCACTTTGAAATCTTTGACCCACTTGGAGTGCTTGAAATCTTTGTCAAAATCCTTTTTTATTGTAGTGAGCTATTTCAGGCTCGAAGTAGTGCCATCCTTGGCCAGAGCCCGCAAACCAAAGTCAAGGAGGGTCCCAAACCTTCCACATCACCCCAAAAGAAAACTCCACCACGACAACCACAATTAAGATATCTTAGTAGTATCAAAATGTGGGTGGAAAAGCAGCTACTTGTAGTTCAAGACTACTATGAAGGTGCCAATCAAATTTGGGTACCTCGACAGTCAAAACTTCTTTCTCAACGTAGCACTCGAAAGCCAAGGAAGAAGAAAAGTACTCTACAACACCATCCACAAAAGCCTATGTGAGTTCCTCAAAGAACTCCACCCATGCAACAAGTGTGGGTACCAAAAACATTGCTACAAGCACAAGGGTACTACCAAAGAAATACCAAAGCTTGGGTCCCCAAGTTCATCACAAAGTCCCCTAAGCTCGCACAAAGAAGGAAGCCTCAACACCAAGCACATCGGCAACCAAATTACAGTGTTCATCAAAGATGTGTGCCTGTGCATGTACTTCAACAACAAGGATACTATGATGGTAATTCCATCATATGGTTGCCAAAATCGAACAATGTGAAGAAAACCTTATTAAAATATACAAGTGAATAGGGTGTGTGCGGCGGGAACAAGCCCTTAGAGCAAGAGGCTGTAAATGTGTGAGAAGCTGTGAAAAGGTGAGAAGTATCTATTGGGAGAGAATAAAGGGTAGCATGAGGAGATTTAGGAGGTGTGGAGATATTCTGGGAGGAAGAGGTAGAGAGAATCAAGCAAAAGAGGTGGAGTGAATCAAGCAAAAGAGATGGAGTGAATCAAGGAGAGATCAGTGGGATTAGATGCTTGGATGTAAACTCTATAAATTGAGGCATTGGCCTAATGAGAATTTGCTAGTTTTGATTATTCATGCCTACATTAAGCTATTAATTAATTACTCACTAATCACATCTTAATTATCATCTAATCTCTTTTCTAATGATGTTGATTCTAGCATTTGATCCACCATAGCTCATCACATTGTTGTAAATTTAATATGGTATCAGAGCCTAGCCTAGAATCCATCAATCATATGAGCCCATTATCTTGCTAATCACTTAGCTAATTAGGATTAGTAGATAATTAAGATTTTTACCTCTTTTTCAACAAGCTCTCTGTACCCCCAGCTAGTGGAGGGGCTTGATCTCCCTCAAGGCTTAAAATAGCCTCCAAGATTTTAGCCAAAGATAGCCACAAGCCTCATGCTCCAGTCCATTCAAGCAATTCGTCAAATCGCCTATACTAGAGCTGCAAATTTTTGCTAAATCGTTGGCTTTTTTTTTTCTGAGGAGAATTGGAGATCTTGTCTACACCAGATAGAATGGCTCTAATTCCTCTTGGCCCTAGGGGTTTTCAAGGGTGCTCTACAAGTTGGTAAAGACAGTTTTTGATTTGATCAAGTCTATAGTGAGATCCAAGCTCTTCATCAAATCTACAGGTGACTTTGGTAAAACATAGATTAAGCATTTAATATTCAATCAAATATTGTGTTTCTTAGCTTAATCCTCTACTAGACTGATTGCTATTGATGGCCTTGAAAGGATTTGAGCTCATTTAAACTCTAAGGTCCCAGATCTGGACTCCCCACATACTCTATTTTTTGTACATAAAACAGAGGATTAATTTGCTAATCAGTACTAATCACTATATTTTGGTGCAATTGAGGGTTCAAATTAACCATTGGGTATCTGATACAGATCTCTATAACTTCAGATTATAATTCGGAGATGGTTTGATACTCCAACCATTCCGTACAGATTTGTTACCCTTGGTTTAATGTAATTTCTGGTGAATTTATGCTGATAAATCTATTGTAATCATCACCTAAACACCAGATTGAGTTATAAAAGGGTAGACACTGCCCTTGACTCTTGAAATTGGATCAAGAGGTAAGACCTCCTTCACATCATCATCATGAGTACGACACAAGAGATGGCCAAATTTAATGGGGAGCAGTTTTACACATGGCAGACAAAAACCATGTATCTGCTCATGAGGAAAAATCTATGGGGGCTAGTTGAGGGAAGAGATGAATGCCTAGAGGTGAGAGGGAAAAATAAGTGGAAGAGTAGGAATGAGAAAGCATTAGGACTTATCGCACTCAGTTTAAATGATGAAATCATTCATCGCATCACAGGGATACAATGGGCAAAAGATGCATGGGATGAACTCAATAAATTATTTGGCACTCAAGCAAAAAATTATTTGCCACTCAAGCAAAAAATTCAAAGATAAATCTGTTAATGCAATTCTACAAACTAGATATGAAGGAAAGTGAACCTTTAATCACACACTTGAACAAATATAATTTAAGCATTAAGCAGCTATTGGCAAAAAGGTAGAAGATGATGAGGCACTAGCAGTGCTTCTGAAGAGTGTGGACAAAGGTGAATATGAAAACATTGTAGCAACATTAAAGAATGTACCTGAATTGAAGCTGTACAAGATAGAAGGAGATCTACTAGAGCAAGAGACCAGAGTCAAAGAGAAGAAATGGCTGGACTCAATAGCAAGAGAAGAAAAAGCATTCTTCACCTGAGGAGGATTCTCTCGAGGACGAGGACGAGGAAGAGGTAGAGTAGGAGGAAGGACCTTCACTTGCCACAACTGCTGTGGAAAGCTAGGACACATGGCGAGAGACTGCTACAGCAAACCCAGTGGAGAAGGAACGACATCGGCAAACTTCATGGAGGCTCCTAAGGAAGTGGAGTCAGATCATCTTTTCTGAGAGAGAGAGAGAGAGAGAGAGAGAGAGAGAGAGAGAGAGAGAGAGAGAGAGAGAGAGAGAGAGAGAGAGAGAGAAACCCCACAACCCAATGTAACCTGCCCCAACAGAGTAAAACCACCGATGATGTAGGCCATGTGGTAGATGCATGTGTGAGCATTTATTCAAGGTCACGGGCACTTGTAGTAGCCTTGGACACATAGAGAGAGAGTGTGTCAAGGACTATGAGTTTAGCAGACTATCAAGTAAGAGGGAAACTTGGTATAGGGTCCAGGTGTGCTAGGATTATTCACTTGAGGGGAGGTGTTGAAATATACAAGTGAATAGGGTGTGTGCGGGAACAAGCCCTTAGCAAGAGGTTGTAAAAGAGAATCTATAAATGTGTGAGAAGCTGTGAAAAGGTGAGAAGTATCTACTGAGAGAGAATAAAGGGTAGCATGAGGAGATTTAGGAGGTGTGGAGATATTCTGGGAAGAGGTGGAGAGAATCAAGCAAAAGAGGTGGAGTGAAGCAAGGAGAAATCAATGGGATTAGATGCTTGGATGTAAACTCTATAAATCAAGCCATTGGCCTAATGAGAATTTGCTAGTTTTTGATTATCCATGCCTACATTAAGCTATCAATTAATTGCTCACTAATCATATCTTAATTATCATCTAATCTCTTTTCTAATGATGTTGATTCTAGCATTTCATCCACCATAGCTCATCACATGTTGCAAATTTAACAAACCTCACCACCAACTTCAACCCCAGCAACTTCACCTATAGTTCAACAAGAATGGAGGCCCAAGAAACAGCAACAAGCAAATCCCTCAACCACTCTCGTCAACACAAGAGCTTGTCTGTTCAAGCAAACAATCAACAGTCTTCCCTATTGCCTCAACATCGTTTCAGCAACAAATTCAAGATCAAATATGGAGACTTAAGATCACGTCAAGAACAAAATAACAATTCTCTCGTCACCCCTCTGGAAATGATAAATGATCCATCCTAAGCAAGTGCAAACACAGTTGTTGTAAAGTCACAGCTCATGTCAGTCCTTGCACTTTCACGTCTGCACTTTCACGTCTGCTATTTCACGTCTTCTCTTTCATGTCATGACTTTCGCATCTGTAATTTCACGTCATGACTTTCATGTCTTCTATTTCATGTCATGACTTTCATGTCTTCTCTTTCACATCATGACTTTCACGTCTACAATTTCATGTCTAATCTTTCACGTCATGACTTTCATGTCTACTATTTCACATCATGACTTTCACGTCTTCTCTTTCACATCATGACTTTCACGTTTGCAATTTCACGTCATGACTTTCACGTCTACACTTTCATGTCATGACTTTCACGTTTGCTATTTCACGTCATGACTTTCACGTCTACACTTTCACATTTGCAATTTCACGTCATGACTTTCACGTCTGCTCTTTCATGTCATGACACTCATGTCTGGTCTTTTACGTCTTAGCAATTCACGTGGAGAAAAAAAAATGAGGTCAAAATTTGCAAACTTAAGGAGTTCCATCTCAAGGCTTAAGAACCTACACTTTCACGATTTAAGTCTCATCATGGATTAAGCCATTTCACACAATAGCCACTATATATTTGTTAAGCTTATTGCTTACTATTCTTTTTGCTAAATTAATGTAGCAATTCATGAGTACAAATCCATACTCATGCACTGGAGAACATTTGTACTAATGCCTCACCATCAAGAACTTCCAGGTATACTATGGATGGGGGGGCCATTGTGGGCAAAAGCCTGGTCAATGGTACAACCCATCGCCTGAAATTTTCCTTCAGATTACAAACCTCTCCAAACGATGCCACCATCTTCACAAATTAATGATCTTCAATTCTTAGTGAAGATATCTATATTAGCCTCACAAGTCGACGTAACTCTTTCAATCCTCTCACCAACAAGTCGCTACTTCACATAGAGCAGTTCAATAAGAGCCTATATGACTCAATTCTTGTAATTCATGAAAATATGCTTCTAAGAGCACTTAAATATACATAAAAACATAAAAAGCACATGGGCAGAAGATTACAGGATCAGGTCCTACTCAACAACATTTGACAAGAATCCTGCCACACAAAGGATGAATCAAATGAGGAACTGAGAATCACCATCTCATTATGATGATTAAGTCTATGTTCCTCCAGATCCTTCTCTCTTCTCTCCCATTATTAACATCTCTTAGTGTCCCAACATCTCTTAGTGTCCCCACTAACAAAAATCACATGTAACCTTGTCGATGACGATGATTGCAAGAAACAAAGTGAGCAACAAAAAAAAAGCGGCTCACACAAATATAAATATGCAAATTCGCAAAAGCCCTCCACCCCGTTAGGAATTCCCAATACACCACTAACCTCTTCATTCATTAACTAGCCTTTCTTATTCCTTCCGGAGGAACAAAGACCATTGAACGTCATTCATCATCAAAGCCATTAACAAAGCTTGTTCATTCTCCCCACACAAAGGTCTTCAACATGATCATGAGGAGGCGAATATTATCAGTAGGAAGGGGGGAATGTTAATTCAATTCTAGGATTAACAAGAGCTACCACTATTATCTTACATCAAGGAGTCACGGTAGATACACCAAAGGATCATACATTCATTATATGAAGCAATAGTGTCCAAAGCTACAGCTTGGACGGGTGCCCGCCGCAATGGTGTGACAAAGTATTTATTTGGCAATTCCCGCTTCAAGAGCGTGTGGTAGCAAGTTCGGATGAAGTCCTAAGTGATGTACCTCATGGATATATTATGAGAGTAGTCATTGTAATAGCATTAGGCCTCTTATGAGCCTAAAGTGCCCGGCCGACCATAGTTTAAGTGAGTGTGAACACATATGGCCATGTATATAAGTGAATTTCTCTCATAATACAATAGACTCTCCCATTGTGCAATTGAGTCTTGCTCTTGCTAATCTCTCTCCCTAATGCATGCTAGTGAGTGTGTGTGAGTGAAGTGAGGTGAGAGGAGGGACGAGGACCCGTAGTGCAAAGCGCGGAGGTGTGACAACACTCGTGGGAGATGCGGTGGAATTGCTTCTCAAGAAGTTGTAGAGCTTGGAGTCCTCAAGGGTTACGAGCTCGGCCACCATTGGAAAGATCCTCACATGACAGTTGCGGTTCACCAGGTAAGCTCTTTTTTGGATGTGTTTCAAGGAGGATTAGGGTGAGTCTTAACACCGAGAACTCATATAGACAACAGGAGGAACGACAAGGTGGCGCGACTATGCAGGCCTCTGTGAACTTACTTTTCAGAAGAGGAAGATTAATTCTGGAGTCTGTGTATTGTGGGTTCCCAAGTCCACACCGTGCTGCAAAGTGTATTGGGTGGACGCCGGTATGAACAATTAACGAATAGTCACAACTAGTCGTACTGGAACGTTAAGCAGTGCTTGTACACCTGCTATAAATTGTAAGAAGTACATGAATAAATCAGCGAGGTTATCTTGTCTATGAGTTCTGTGTGTTTTTTGTGTGTGCAAATCTTTGCCATGTTATGTGTTTATAGTAGATTATATTCTTGATGATTGTTCTCTCTGAAATTACGTAGTAGTTAAGCTTATGTCATTTATCCGCATTAATATTATCAATTAATTATGATGGATAACAAACGCGCTCCAAGAGGGACACTACATATGTGAAGACAGTCCACATGATGCCCCACTTGAAGAATGAACACCAAGTAGTGGTGAATGTCAGGTGGGTGCAACCTAGGGTTGGTGAGGGTCCAAAGGTCTTGCCTTGTCCTCGTTATTATGAGCAACAAGCGAAGTCTAGGTTTGAGAATGTGGCAAAGAAGTTTGAAAGGAATCTACAAAAGTATCTCAAGCGTCAACAACAAACAGTGGAGGGAGAGTGGGAGGCTCTCGAGGATAAGAGCACCACTACGAGAGAGGCATTCATAACAGGCAAACTTAAAGATGCTGAGATCTCATACATGGAGACTAAGGAGAGTCGCATCTCGCACATCGAGGCATATCAAGAGTGGCTACGAGAAATCTATAAGTGATGTAATTACAATAAATTAAATTAAATTATTACAAAACGAGAATTAGACTTATACTTTTTGAGTAAATGTGTTGTAGAAACGGAGAAGAGAGGCTGAGGCTGGGGCCGAGGCATGTGAGGAGGAGGATGAGGATATGGATGTCCCAGGGTTAGAGGTTCTTCGATCTCCTACACCTGGCATGGCCAAGAACGAAGTACTCTTCAGAGTTTCGTATGGCATGATCGAGTGCATGAGCCCTAATTTGGGCGACAAAAAAATCCACTTAGAAAGGAAATATTTACAATTATGATTTTTTGGCATCATATAATATTGTGCTATAAGATAACATCACATAATCTTGTGCTATAGGTTGAGAGAGGGTGTCACCCTCCATTTCACATACACACGCTTAGGATTGAGTGCTAAAATGGAGGGTAGACTAATTGACAATGACTTTCAAAACAAAAGCCTCCACAAAAACAATGAACATGTTTGTGATGTACACCTTAAAACCACTTTATACAATGCAAATGAATGTGATGGAAGTGTCTTGATAACCTCAAGTTCTTGTAGATTGATGGAAAACAAGCTACCACACACGACATTTTCAAGGAAATTTGGTTTGTGGATAGCTTGTGGTATGCATATGTGCCATCCAGGCTTCAGAGTCATACAACGATGGATAAATTTTTTGGGCCCTTGGACCTGGCACAGCATACACTTGCTTTCTTTCCTATCTTGCACAAGTAATACTATGACGAAAGCCCTTTATGTAATACTTTATCTTGCAAGTGTTTGTGTAACTTAAACGAGCTTCTTTTGCAGAAATCATTGGGTTCTTGTGGCAATTTTCAATGGCCACAAGGTCCATATCCCAGGTTTGCCAAGAGGGAAAATATCCATATTGTTCTTTGACTCTTTGTCCATGTGCACTTTGTCGGATTATCTAGATGATGTGTACCAGTAAGTTTCTGAACTAAAACTTTTCATCCCTTGGGTAGTAATATTTTATAACAATATACATATAATGACATGTTTTATGGCAGAGTGTTATGGCATCTTAGTAGGCATTGCTCTAGCCCGGCAATGAAGCATGAGTTGGAGAACCCGCAGGAGCAATGTGTCACGTAGGAGATGGAGGTATATGCATTTACATGTATTTTTGCATAGATAATCATAATATGTAATTTCTTCTACGTTGTAGGTACTTCGTCAACCTAATGACGTGGTTTGTGGCTTCTATGTAATGGCCACAATGTGGTCTTTGATTGATGGAGCTATAATTGGTAGGCGGAAGGAACATTAGGTAAGTTGTGTTTATGTTTTGAATGTACTTTGGCTTGGGATTCATTTACCTAATTGTTATTTTGTTCCTTGTTTTAGTTGAAATCAAATTAGTATATACATGAAGATGTTGAGAAGATCAAGAGCCACCTCTTGTCTTGGTGTCATGTTACATTATGCAAAAGGCTATCTTGATGTCATGTGACATGTGAAGGGCTCTCATTTCGTATTTAGTCACATTTTGTATCGATGATATGGATCTTGGTCCGATTTTGTATTTATCACATTTTGTATCGATGATATGGATCTTGGTCCGATTTTGTATCTCAGTTTACATTTTGTATTGATGACAGTATCTTGACACATTTTGTATCTCGTAAAACATTTTGTTCCATGGTATGTAATATTGTCTGATATGGTTTGAAATATGTAATCTTGTCTCATTTTGTATGTATCTTGTCACGTTTTGAAATATGTAATCTTGTCTCATTTTGTATGTATCTCGTCATGTTTTGAAATATGTAATCTGGAAATCTGTAATCTGAAAATCTAATTATCTGAAACTCTGAAAATTGAAAATTTGAATTCTAAAAATCTGTAATGGAATGAGTCATTGGCAAATGGATGCAGGTCTTGACTCTTCTAGAAATGGTCATTGGCAAATGGATGCAGGTCTTGACTCTTCTAGAAATGGATTGGGTCTTGCAAATGCAGGTGTTGGTTCATTGGCAACACCTTGTGGACCTGCATGTTAGTATGTTCTGACAATCTGAAATTTGAATATCTGTCATGTTGTCTATGTGAAGCTATGCTGGAAGGAGGATTTTCATGGTGTTTGTTTAGTCAAGGAAATCTGGTGATATTGCAAGACTTCGTGGAGAACGAGGAAAATCTCAAATCTGAAAATCTGATTCACCATTTAGAACTTTAGTCTTTGTGTAGGGTCTATCTATGAATGGTGGTAATCTGAAAATCTGAAATCTGAAAATTTAATTATGTAAAACTCTAAAATCTAAAAATTTGATTTCTGAAAATCTGTAATGGATTGGGTCATTGGCAAGCTCAACAGCAAGTGACTATACTCTCTATTTTGTTCAACTGTGGATGGCTGGTGTCACAATATTTTACTAATGAATTTAATGTCTTACTATTCAATTTAATGTTTTATTGTTTTACCTAATCTAGACTATGGCCATGCCGAGAGAGAGAGAGAGAGAGAGAGAGAGAGAGAGAGAGAGAGAGAGAGAGAGAGAGAGAGAGAGAGAGAGAGAGAGAGAGATTTCTTATCTCCCATTGTTTTCACTGATAAATTTCTTATCTCCCATTGTGCTTAGAGAAATGTCTTGTTTTGAGTAAATTGTAGTCAACTAAGCTAAGGTAAACTCAAAGCAGTCCATATATAACTCACTATGGCCATAGTGAGTTAGATATGGCCATGCCAACAGAGAGAGAGAGAGAGAGAGAGAGAGAGAGAGAGAGAGAGAGAGAGAGAGAGATTGCGTGGCTCTAAGAGCGCATGAAGCCAACATCTAGGGCTGAAATTTTTTTGTATCTCCCATTGTGCTTAAAGAAATGTCTTATTGTTTTGAGTAAATTGCTGTCAACTAAAGTAAACTGAGAGCAGTCCATATATCTAATTCACAAAGTGAACTCGGACTGTGAAGTAAACTCGGACTGGTCCGAGTTTACTTGCATAGCCATTTTGTTAATATATCTCCGAAAGTAAACTCAGATTGTAAAGTAAACTTGAACTAGTCTGAGTTTACTTTTACACTCAATCCTATTGTAGAGATGTCAAAACTAAAGTAAACCGGTCCAAGTTTACTTGCATAGCCATTCTGTTAAAATAACTCCGACTGTAAAGTAAACTCGGACTGTGAAGTAAACTCGGACTGGACCAAGTTTACTTGTATAGCCATTTTGTTGAAATACATGAATCAAAGTAAACTCGGACTGTGAAGTAAACTTGGACTGGTCCAAGTTTACTTTTTCAATCAGTCCTATTGTAGAAATGTATGTCTCCCCAGAGTAAACTCGGTGGATTGTAAAATTAACTCGGACCAGCCCAAGTTTACTTCACAGTCAGTTTTCTCTGGGAGATATATTTACTTCACCTAGATGGAGGACATGGTCTATGTTCCATCCATCTACTAGCAATGAGCTTTACATACTACAATGATGTCACCATAGCTTATAATGGGATTATAAGAAGTACAAAAGTGGCATCAATAGCTTTAGAAATGATATCAATGCATGAATTATGAAATTACAAGTATATGAATGGCATCATTCTCATTTGAGATGCCAATGCTTTCACAATATCATCAGTCATTGAAGAGGCCAAAAAGAAGCATCGCTCATCATCTTGAGAGTTTCCATACTCAATTGCGTTGATCCTGTATTGTCAAGGTGCAAAATTACCATAAATTTTCACCTCCTTGTTGATGAGAGTCCCCTCAATGCCAAGTGGGGCATGCCTTATGGTCAAAGGCAACAATGCATGACAAGTGTGACATGATATGGTAACTAGGGGACCTATCATCAATGTTTTTGTACAACAATGAGGACACCAAATGCGAAGTCTCTTTTCAAAGTAAACACGGTGCCTGCCTCGTTGATGTTTTCGCCTTAGAACTCCAATAACATGAGAATGCTTAGGTTGGGGAGAATCCTCATCTAAACTATTAGGTATATTGTGTGGAATTACATGACCCAATCTAGTGCATGTAACATCTGCTTGAATTTGGCGAATGCTCCCATGTGTTGGCATGTCAATCTTCTTTGGAGCTACCAAGATCATGAGGTTATCCTTCGATATCTTTAATTGTTGTAGTAGAATAGCATTTTCCATCTCATCTTTGTTTTGAAAACCATCTTCAATTTGACAAAGGATTCCCTAAACTCCTCTATACGTTTGGGTAACTCCTCACTCGCACCCATCTCACAGAGGTCTTGATCATCATTTTGAAGAACTGGCTCTTCATTGATACCATGGTTAACCAATGCATGTGCACTATCAAAACAATTGGCAAGATGGAAAGCAAATGTGGAAAGTGGCCAGTGCTAACCAACCTCATACCAATGAGATGCTTGCAATCACTGCTCCTATCAGGGCAATCACAATAATTGGATTGCATGCTAACATGATACCATTGAACTTTTGTTGAGATGCGTTGTAGCTTGAACAGTAATGTCATCTCATTCACAATTTCTAAACATGATGGATTGCCTTGATAATGTTGAAGAATTCGCTCCCCTTCAAGCAATCATGCCGTATGTCTTTTTGATGATCCATGGATGTTGTAATGCCCACAATCAGCTGCCACAACATAAGATGTAAGAAAATGACATGGAAAATTGCAAAAGATTCATGCAAGTTGCAAATTACAAAGATATTAGTAGTGGCAATGATCAACCTATCTCATGTTTTTGTTTAAAGAACTCAAGCAAAGTTCCACCCATGCGAGTGCCGGTTTGTGAATCTCCAATAAGTGCATGTATAAGATCTACCATAGATCTATTAATCCTTGCATCTAATAGGGTGTACTTGATGTATTGCCATAATCTTTCCACCAAGTTGGTGGTGTCGACATTTCCATAATGAAAGAATCGTCAAAATTTAGGCCACCTTCTCCTCCATATACAATTGAGACCACATCACCCATTTGTTACATACCGCACGATATTGTTATGTGCTGAATACCGCCCTAGAAGCCAACTGTACTATATCTCGAAGCCTTCTTCTGTGATGGTGTGCAAGAGATTACACATAGATGTTTATACCTCGTTCACGAATTTCCTTTAGGATCTAAATTGAAGGTACACAAACATGAATGCATTGTCAAAGTAACTAATAAACCAAACTCTAACTTTTTATAGAGAAACCACATTGCCTGGTAAAGTAAACTCGGACCGGGGTTCGAGTTTACTTTCACAGTCCGGGTTTACTTTCTAGGCAGAGCATTGTAATTTATGCACAGCAAAAATAAACTCGGACTGTGAAAGTAAACTCAAACCGGTCCGAGTTTACTTTTCGGTCCGAGTTTACTTTCACAATACTTCTGTTGTACTTTAACTACAACAATCTGCCTAGAAAATAAACTCGAACCAGTCCGAGTTTACTTTTGCTGTGCAAGAACTACAACGCTCTGTCTGCTTTTAAAAAGTAAACTTGGACTATAAAAGTAAACTCGGACCGGTCCAAGTTTACTTTTGCAAGAACTACAATGCTCTGCCTCAAAAGTAAACTCAGATTGTAAAAGTAAACGCGGACCGGTCCAAGTTTACTTTTGCTGTGCAGAAGCTACAGATTGTGAAAGTAAACAATAAACTTTACATCATGGAAGAATGAAAAATTACACACCACAACCTAGAGAAGTATTGCTTCATACCTTTGGAATCATACATGTGGAAGAAGATTCTCCACCCATACCTTCTTCGTATGAAACCAACATAGTAGAACATGTGGCATGCTATTTGTTGATGACATCCTTTGCCATCAACAATCCAACAATGTGTATCTTCATGCACGACCTTAAGTATTGCATCAAGCTCTTGTTGTTTGTGACTTGTCAATCACAATAGCAGTGGGCCGAGCATTATCCATTCTTTGAAAAATAATGTGAAGTGTCTTTGATAAGGCAATTACTTCTTGATTGCAATCCGGGTCATTAGAGCACAACATGAACTATATTGGAATGCCCATTCCAATTTGGTTTGGTAAAATTGTAGCATACAATGGTAGCCCAAAGACATTTGTTTTAAAGGTGCTATCTATGGTCCATGAGTTATTACGCAAGAAGCGTTTAGCCTTTGGAACATCTATTCATCTTGTATAATAAGAATAAATGGCTTGGCAGCAGCACCAGCAGCTACCAAGAAAGCAAAGTCGACTGGGGTCATGTGGAGCAGAAGTAGGCTACCACAGCCACGAAATGGGAAGCAAGCTCACGGTCACATGGGAATCTCTCCTTCTCTAAGCACCAAAAGGAAGCAAGTGTAGAGGCACAACTGTGTGTCAGGAGAAGGAAACAGCAGCCGCTATACTCTCTGAGTCACCCGTTTCTCTCTCTCCAAAGCCCATTAGCTCAGCGCAAAAGCAGCATACAACAGCAACTAAGAGAGGAGTAGGAAGAAGCAGCAGTCATTCGTGTGTGTAGGGAGGTCACCATAGCTGCTGCAGGAAGAGCACCTTATGATTCTTCTTGCACAGCAGCACACAGAGGAGGAAACAGGCGACTATCTTGCTCTCTCTTGGCCTCGACTACAGCAGTCACAAGGGATGAAGCTTCTCTCTGTCTCTCTCTCTCCCCGTTCTTGCGTGGCCACCACACATGCTTAAGGCACGGGCCGACTGCAGCTCCAATACACAGCAGCACAAGCAAATAGGGGGGGTAAGCAGCCCCTCGCGCTCTCCCTTCCAAACATGGTGCAGCAGCTGGCGAGGGAGGGACACTCGCACCTTCTCTCGCTCTCTCTCACATGCATGGACAACAACAGCTTAGAGAGGCGGAAGAAGAAAAGCAGCATGAGGAGAGTTGGAGCAGCCAGCCAATATGATTGGAGGACATAGCTAGAGGTACATCGCATCTCCCTCTTCCAACCAGGGCGTGGCAGCTGGCACGAAGGGAGGGGCACCGTTACCTTATCCCTCCCTCTCTCGTTTTCAATGTACAATAGGGAGAGGAGAAGCACACTTTAGCTCTCTTTCTCTCTCTCGTTTTCAGAGTACAGCAGTCAGAGGGGGGAGCAGCTCTTTAACTCCGCCTTCAACCAAGGAGGAGGGTGAAAGCGTAGGTTTTTCTCAATCTCTCTCTCTTTGCCGAGAAGGAGAAGGCGCAGTTTCTCTCTCTCTCTCTGTGCAGCCAGGAGGAAGAAGCACATGAGGAGTTCTCTTTCTGTGTCTCCCTCGACATCGCAGGCTACCACACCATAGCACGCCGGTCATCCCTTCGATTAGCCTCCGCAGTGCGCAAGAGATTGCCGTCGCGCCGCAATGCATCAACCGCCAGCACAACGATGAGACCGTGTCTCCAATGGCCCCAGCACTTGGGTACCTAGTTTCAATTTCCCCCATATGATTTATTTATTTATCGCATTTTGTTATTTATTTACAAAATAAAAATAAATAAATAAATAACAGTTGAAAAATTCAGTCCCATCATGTCTAACGAGGGTAGTCCGTCGCCCAGTAGTAGGTGGATTAAGGGGATTTTCTCATATATTATCCTTTGTGCCCGGCCTATCCTTTGGGAGTGTTATTGTACCAAAATCAACACACAGGAGGGTGCATTTTCCTCCTATCAAGGATGTAGTGGCTCAAGTAGGATCGCAGGCCAGAATGCTTACGAAGTAGTCCGCAGTGCCACTAATCTCCTCAAGAATCTCAAGCTACCAAGCTTTGGGAGAGAGAAGAAAGAACACAATAAGGACTTGGTAAAACATATTTATGTAGCAATGGTTAGATATCCACGACCTAAGGCAGGCGCCAGAGGATGTGAGGCGCATAGAGGCCAACATGTTGTTGACAAGCAAGGCGTACAAATGGTGGATGAATTTGGCCGAGAGTGCCAGACTTTTGAGTACCTGGGTAGAGTACGAAACAATGTTCAAAAACAGATTTTACCTATGAATGAGTTACAAAGGTCCTGGCATGATTGGGATAAATGCTCGACTGCAGGCCATCTCCCTCACACAATATATCTCCAACTATCACGAGATTGTGTTGAAATTATGGGGAATTGATGAGTTACAGACTTTACACGAATTCATGAGAGGCATACACCTAGATTATGAGGCTTTTGTATAGCGACAGATTTTGGTGAAGCCATAAAATATGCACAAACTTATGATGACCTTCCACATTGCTCTACATCCGAGCTTAGCAAGAAAATTGAGGGTAAAGAGGGCCCCAGCTTTAAGAGAAAACTATTTCGGGTCGACAGGGGGGGCAAGGGAGCCAGAGTGAGCAATAGAGAGGGCGGAGTGGGCACACAAGGCAAAGACACCACGCCATTTTTTAGAGAAAAGCCAATCTAAATCCACTAAGAAGAAACAGTACAAGAAAGCTAGAAAGAAAAATCTATGCTTTAACTATTTCGAAGCTGTAGAGCGGAGTGGGCACTAGGCCAAGACACCGCACCATTTTTGAGAGAAAAGCCAAACTAAATCCACTAAGAGGAAACATTATGAGAAAGCTAGAAAGGAAAATCTAAATCCACTAAGAAGAAATAGTACAAGAAAGCTAGAAACAATACGAGAGGATGTGAGGTGCATAGAGGCCAACATGTTTGTTCACAGGCGAGGCATACAAATGGTGGATGAGTTTAGCCAAGAGTGCCAAACTTCTAAGTACCTGGGTAGAGTACGAAATGATATTCGAAAAGAGATTTCGCCTATGAATGAGTTACAAAGGTCCTGGCATGATTGGGATAAATGCTCGACGCAGGCCATCTCCCTCACACAATACATCTCCAACTATTGCAATATTATGTTAAAATTATCGGGAAATGATGAGTTCTAGACTTTACGTGAATTCACAAGAGGCATAAACCTAGATTATGAGGCTTTTGTAGAGCCTAAGTAGCAAACAAATTTTGGTGAAGCCATAAAATATGCACAGACTTATGATGATGACATTCCACATCGCTCTACATCTGAGCTTAGCAAGAAAACTGAGGATAAAGAGGGATCCAGCTTTAAGAGAAAATTATTTTGGGTCGGCACACGGGGCAAGGGAGATAGAGTGAGCAGTAGAGAGGGCGGAGTGGACACTGGGCAAAGATAGTACGCCATTTTTTAGAGAAAAGATAATCTATATCCACTAAGAAGAAACAATACAAGAAAGCTAGAAAGGAAAATCTATGCTTTAACTATTTCAAGGCTAGACATAGCAAGGCAGCATATCCAAAGTTAGGAGCCAGAGGTAGTTCAAGCGATGCTAAGAAGGATGGTTAATCCTCTCAGTGCAGCTACATACTATTGAGAGATATTACCTCTTAGTTTCGTAGAGTTCAAAGAGGCAACTGTCAGACATATAGATAGTACCTATGCTTGTTGTGTTACCTAGGTGATGTGGCAGCCATTAGTGGGACCACATGATTGCTCTCCTTGTATGGTAGGTTAGGTGGCCATAGAGTCACCGTCATGATTGATGATAGAGCCACTATAGCTTTGAGATTCATTGGCATTGTTGATGATGAGGGTAGAGTATCTTATAGAGTGGTTTTCGATGATGAGGCCTTTGCGCATGTGGTTGTCTCCTTTGGTGATGTTTGTAGATGAAGATGCATAGGAGCCGGGGTCTTTCCTTTGGGTTCCATGTTAGAGTTAGATGGTTGGGCTCTAGGAAATTCTTTAGGAATAGCTGTTGATTGCGAGGTTTTGGCATCGAACCTCGTAGGTGAGGATGGGGTTGATGGATTAGAGGCTTTATCGGAGTTGGTTGTTGATGCAGATGGTAGGTCATTATGTAAAGGGGCTTTTGTGGAAGCTCGGGGGGGTCACTATACGTAAAATATCCCTATCGCGTGCGTTCAAGGACTATATTTTAAATCCCTTATTTGTGATTTTTTAATCTATATAATATCCCCTTTTCTTTATGAATCTGTAAAATTTTTTGAAATTTTTTTAAATCATACCCTTATATAAATATATTTCTGTAAGTTTCATAAATTAAAATTATGCTTCTGTTGAACACACGTGATATTCACATTTTTTTGTGAGTGACCCCCCCGACGAGTGTGGAAGAAGCTTGTATCCTTTTGCATTCAGCATCATAGATATCCATTAAAGTTATATCCTCTTCCTCGCAGTATCGTAGGTGAGGATGGGGTTGATGGATTAGAGGCTTTATCGGAGTTGGTTGTTGATGCAGATGGTAGGTCATTATGTAGAGGGGCTTTTGTGGAAGAAGCTTGTATCCTTTTGCGTTCAGCATCATAGATATCCATTAAAGTTATATCCTCTTCCTCGCAGTATGGTATTGTCAACTTCTTGTTCATTGACCATCATGATGACTCTATCGCTAGCAAAGCACAGTGGTGCTTGGGCAGCAACAGTCTGTTTATGCCCCAAGATCAAATTTGCTTCCAACACCACAAAAAACTTGCAAGTGAGGGGGTTAGTTTCAATATACACTGTATGTTTAAAGTACCCCAAACATGGCATGTTCAAGTCTTGTGTAAAGGTAATCCTTTCAGGATGTGCCGTGAGTGTTGGTTGACCTAACATATCCCATAGCTCGAGGGTCATGAGATTGTGTTCTCATTTTGGATAAAGTTGTGCTTGAGCTGTGGTGATTTCATTTGAAATTTTCAATCCAACCAAAATCCTAGGGATCTTTTCAGTAAGATAGATTGGAAGTTCCAGCCCCTGCAAGGTTTTTTCCTCCCGTAATAGCAATTGTACATTGCATGTAGGAGTGTACAGAGACTGTTTTAATCTTGTAAGGGAATTATCAAATTCCGTACGTGCTTTCTCAAGCCTATAGTTCATCCAATCTATCTCAAATGACTCTTCTGTAGAGCGTATGTCTTCTTCTTGAAAGCGAAAGCGGTACTCCTCTAGGTGTTGTATCTTGGTTGCTGTTTTAGGTTTGGCATTATGAGGCTCAATCACAACTGGTGACCCTGTAAGACATTCAACCATACTAAGTATACACTCTTGAGCTCGTTTTTTGCATTCTGCATATGTTATATGATCATTATTATCCATTTAGGGTGGTTCGGTGGGTTCTAGTTTCTTGATTGGTCTATGTGGTGCCTTGAGCGAAGAGTAAGAACTTGTCTCATCCTCCCTTAGTGATGTACTAGAACTTGTTTTGTTCTCTGACTTTCTTTGGTTTGGCAGTTTTTCACTATGTTTACCCATGCAATGAGATCGAATTTTCTTTTGGGTTTTTGTATCCTGTGTCGCACATGGGTGTTGAGGTTTATGTGGTGGTCTTTGAGGTGGATGCATGCATCTGCATCATGTATAGCTTTTGGCTCTTTTGTGTTTATGTCCTCTCTATAGACTCCTTTTCCCTGTCTTTTAGTTCGACCTTGGTTTTTCAACAGTTTTTTGTCCCTTGTTTTTATGGAGAAGATTTCTTGTGCATTACCCATAAAAAATGCCATCATCCTTGGTAATGACAAAATGTGTGCCCCTGTCATTGACAAGCTCAACCGGTCAGCCATACTGCATCAGCACATCCTTATACAAACACTTGGCTACGAATGCTACGGTATTATCTTGCAATGCCCAAGCTTCAACCCATTTGGTGCAATAATCCGTGGGGCTAACTATCAGAATATACCTGCTCCCAGTTCTTTGTGATGTTGGCTTTATTGGCCCAACAAAATCCAATCCCCACTTTTGAAAAGGCTCCAACGGTAATATCGGTTGTAGCGGCGTCCTGTCCTTAGCTGCTGGCTGCCCTAGTCTTTGATAGGCATCACAATTCCTGACAAACTTCTGTGCATCCACATGTATAGACGACCACCAACAGTCCGGCTTGCAATACTTTCTTAGCAGTAATTGGGCCCGCAAAGTGTCCACCACAGCTACCCCCGCTCATGGGCTTCAGCCCAGCACCACTTCCTGCTCCATTAGCAATACACATTGCTGCACCCATCAAATTCTTGTGGTATAATTGTCCCAATACTACTTCAAAATTTCAGCTCCGAAGAAGTGCTAATCTTTTTCGTTGATCTATCGATAGATGAGCTAGCATCTCCCTAGAAACCAAAAAATGTAGCATCTCATCATACCATGTCTAGGGAATCTGCACACCTATATCTTCCGCCTCTGACTAGACTACAAACAAGTGTGCATCAGGAAATTCATCTTCCACCCCTACTGGCAATTCTCCATTATCTAGTTTGGACAAATAATCGGCTATAACATGCTGACTACCTGGTCAATGCACCACAATATATCTACACACCTATATCTTCAGTGGACTGCAAACAAGTGTGCATCAGGAAATTCATCTTCCACCCCTACTGGCAATTCTCCATTATCTAGTCTGGACAAATCGACTATAACATGCTGACTGCCTGGTCGATGCATCACAATATACTCAAATTCCTACAATAGCACCCATCGTGCTAATCTTCCCATCAAATTCTGTTGCTTCACCAAGTACAGCAATGTAGAATGATCCACATGAAAAATGAACGAACGTCCCAGCAAATAATGCCTGAATTTCTTCACAAAATAAATCATCCCAAGACACTCCCATTCTGTCACTAAATAATTCTTTTCAGCATTGGATAGCTGGCGAGACTGGCATATAGAATACAGGCCGGAACCACCCATCCACATTCTTTTGCATCAAAACACTACCTATTGTGGTATCCGAGGCATCCACAAAAACATGAAAATCCTGCTCCCAATCTGGGGGCATTAGCACTAAAGCCTTTGAAAGTAATAACCGCAATCTTCGATATGCTATATCGCAGTCGGGAGTCCATTGGAACTAAAACTTCAGAATATGTGTCACCAAATTTAACAGTACCGCAATATAGGCCAACAACTCGAGATGTCTTCCATGCCACCTGATCTGCCCCAAAAATTGGCTTACTTCCCCTGGGTTGCGTGGTGTAGGCGCCTGCATAATAGTTGCCACCTTACTAGGATCCATCGCAATGCCATCCTTAGAGATGATATGGCCCAGTAACATGCCACTTTTTACTGCAAACACGCTCTTCAGCAGGTTGAGGCTCAACCTAGCCTCCCGACATTTCAGCAAACATAACCACAAATGCATCAAATGCTTACAGAATTCAGTGAAAACATTGAAATCATCCAAGAATACCCGCATAAACTCCAACAAGTAATCTCTAGAAATTTCCTGCATGTCCCACTGAAAGGTGGATGGAGCATTCCGAAGTCCAAACCACATGACGGTATAGATGAACACTCCCCAATTTGTAATAAATGCGATTTTAGCCTGATCCTTTGGTGCCATCCGCACTTGGTTATACCCATTGAACCCATCCAGGAAAGAGTAAATGTTGTGGCCTACTAAATCATCCAAGATACTATCAATGTACGGCAAGGGAAAAGGATCCGGGATAGTGGCCGCATTAAGTTTGTAGTAATCTACGCAAATTCACAATTTCTTATTCTTCTTGGGTACTATAACAATTGGGGATATCCATTCTGCTTTATCCACTAGAGCAATAAATCCCACTCACACAATCTATCCAATTCTTCCTTAACCTGTTTAGCCACATGTGGATTCATTTTGTATCTCTGCTGCCTAACACAGGTACCGCATCAGGTTTCAAATTGATCTTATGCTCGTAAAACTTTGGGTCCCCAAACCCTTCATATCAGAGTAATCTCATGCAAACACATCCTTGAATTCCTACAAAACACGTTAATCAGATCTTCTCGAAACTCTATTGAACAACACTAATCTTCACAGGTTTGTCTTCCGATAGCTCACCCAAATTTACTGTATGCAATTCCTCTTCCTTGGCCCTAGTCTCACTGTTTGCATCTATTTCTCGAAATTCCTTTCCTGCAAAACAGTAACTCTTTTATGTCCAACTCAGCCAATTCATCAGCAAGTTTTTGATTATCCCCGTCTTCTGCTTCGCTTCCGGCTCCCTTTGTAGATTGATACCCCTGTTGAATTTCTTCAATATCAATAACACAAAGTGACAACAGATATTCATTAATTGCCGGAAACTCTGCTTCCGCATCATCATCCAAGCCTTCCACCATATTGATGGTCTCTACAATGATCGGTCTGGCAGTAGCGGACAATGGGCACCATTCTTCAAGGATCGGTCTGGCAGCCGAAAATGGGCACCATTCTTCAAGAGTGACTAACTTTCTTCTTCCCCCTACGGAGTGTCAGCACATTTGTTTCCCATTTATGCTTAACTCTCGCCTGCTAGAGCCAAGGCCATCCCAGCAACAAATTAAAATCAGCATGCGCTCCTTCCATATCCATAACCACTAAAGACAACTGGAACTATATTCTAGCCAACTCCACCACCATATCCCGTAAAATTCCAAGAGGATGCACCCGCCTTTGATCTTGCATCCGAACCATAAAAGGTGATGCCTCCCATTGCATTAAGTCATACTTCCGATAAGTAGCGGTGGTTATAATATTGACTCTAGACCCACCATCAGCAGAGCTTGATCAATGAGATGTCCTCTATACTTCACTGTAGTTACCGGAATACAAGTGTTTGACAATGGTACCGCATCCACTGGGCCTTCCATCATCTGCTGGACTGCATGGCTTGCAGGTCCACATGTTGGTTCCTTGGGTTAGTAATCTAGTCTCTGAATGCGGGTACCAGTTCGAACAGTTACCCCAGCGGTATAGTGATGGGATACTGCCATAAAGATGGAATTTTCGGAGTCAAAGTCAGACTCGATACCTTGATAGTCTCCTTGCTCAATCTCCTTTGTTGGCTAATGTTTTCTCTCATGTCCATTCCCATTATGGTACTCTGGCTACTACTGGTATTACTTTCTCCGATCTCCCGGACAGGAACCGTACTTCGTCCCCAGTTCAGAATAGACTGGCGGCTGGTTGGCAGGCTAAGTGGACAATTCATGTCTCACCGCCTCCTGCTGTGGCTAGTCGTCGATAGGATCCTTGTCTATGATATCTTGTGCCTTCACCTTAGCACCGGATCTGGTTACGATATTGACCGTCAGGGCTTCATCTAATTCCACCAACTCCACCATACTGACACTCGGTCGATGCCTTTCCTGCTGACTTTGCTTGCTTTTTTGCCTTCTGGGAATCGTACGCTGCTACCTTTGGACATTACAACTGCCACCTCTAGGTAAAACAGACAAGTTTTAGGGCGTGCAATGGCACCGCGACCTCGACCTCTTCCACCACCAACTCTTCCGCCCCTGAACGAGCTACCTTGGAATTCTTGCTGTGTGTGGGCAAAAGATACCATCGGGTTAGAAGATTTTGTACCCTACCATTTGCCTCTGCCTGCCTTCCGTGTTCTACCATTATAATGGCAATCTTTCGTATTATGGGTAGAAGATTTACAAATCTCACACCAAGCGCTAATTCAAAGCACATTCATACACAGGGTGCCCCAGATTCTTGCATGTAACACAGCAAATACCCTTATATGAGTTCTTTCCAGTCTCACTTTGACTTGAGGAGCTTTGGGAGTGCTCCACATGGTGATCATTTTTATAATCTTTCCCCTTCTTCGACCTTTTCTTGGGCTTCTGGGCTTCCTCATCCTTTGAGTCCTCACTCTCATCTGAATCAAACTTCAAACTATCATCAAAATCTTTACTATCACTTTCCTTACCCTTTCCTTTTTCGGTCTTCCTCTTGGTTTTACTGGCCTTGCCTTTCCCATAAGTGTCTAATGAGTGGCCCACCCGTATAGCTTGCTCAATGACATCTTCCAAGGGTACAATTACCATATCCACTGTTGCCATTGCCGTCTGCAAATCCTTTGTGAGACAGTGTCACAAAGTACAAATTCAGCACCTCCACAGGGTTGGTCTCGCTGAGCCATTGAACCCTCTGCAACAAGATTCGAAAACATGCTGCATAATTCTCCACATCCTTTCGGCCTTGCTTTAACTCCTGTAGGCCCTCTAGGATTTGTGGCACTGTCTTCTCTTTCCTGAATCGTCGTAAAAACTACCGCTGTACCTCATCATAAGTCAGGAAGTGATCCACTAGATACTCTGCCAGAGCCAACAACGTGCTGCTTTACCCTGCACCGTTGTCTCAAACACCACCTCCTTATGTGCGGCATATATTGCCCCAGGCACGTTTAATGCATAGTGTTTGTCAAACTGTCTAACATGAGCATTAGGGTCTTCCAAGGACTTTCCACTAAATTTGTTATATCAGATGGGTGGTACAGCCGCTATCACTACCTAGAAGTGGAAATAATTACCTCACAACTCCAGATGGTGAACCAGGTAACGGACTATGCCTTCTCTGGGACTCAGATCATCTTACGCCAGGCAACGATCGAGCTCTTCGACAGTTGGTTGAGGGCACTAATTCATCCTCACTCGTTTGCAGTTCCCCATCGGATGCAACACCATGGTGCTCCGCAAAACTGGATTATGGCCTCTTCGACGACGCGGTTCACCGGTATGGGGAACAATCGACGACAGCAGTCCTTGAGAAAGTGTGCGCATGAAATCACCGGGGATCCAATGATCGTGGTTGCCATGTGTTATCTGTCATAATTGATAAGATTAATGTAGATAAACTGCGTAATTTCAAGGAAAACAATCGTCAAGAATATAATCTACTGTAAACACAGAACATGGCAAAGATTTGCACACACAAAAAACACACAGAACTCAAAGACAAGATAACCTTGCTAATTTATTCATGTACTTCTTACAATTTATAGCAGGCATACAAGCACCGCTTGACGTTCCAGTATGACTGGTTCATTAATTGTTCATACCGATGGCCACCCAATACAACGTTAGAGACGCTCGTTGTATGAGATCAATTGAAAAAATTTACGTATGAGATACATTCATTCATGTTATTTTATACAAAGAAATTGGAGCCTACCTGCACACAAAACCCAAGCGCTAGGGCAGGATGTGATGGCCACGGGCTTGAGAGTAGGGGCGTCAAGCAGCAGAGGACATCAAGCGATGCTCATATTTGTAAATACCCTTCAATGACAATCATGCACAATGAAATTACAACCTTTAACACCATATTAGATAATTTGGGAAAAATCCCATTCCCATTTGAAAAATGGGAGCATGGTGAACTTGTCCAAAAGTTTGTCAAAACCCCCTCATGTGACATATCATCGGAAAGATCTTGAAGAGTAGAATCTAAATCTACGATCTCCGACAAATTTGGAGTTAGTATGTTTAAGATATGTCCAAAACTATATGGAGTAATTGATTCCCAAAATGTGAGATTTTTTCCAAATTACCTAATATTGACTTCTTTGTTCAATATCGCACTCCTGCTCTAAATCTTTAATGTGTACACTCCAAAAATCACCTCCTTGTTCAATATAGCACTCATGCCCTAAAGCTTTAATGATTGCACTCCAATATAGTGACTCTTATTCTGACGATTGGTATTAAATCCATAACAATAGTGGCTCTTTTCTACAAGTAAATTCGGACCACAAGTAAGCTCGACTTCATGACTAAGTCAGTCAAACACTAAAGTAATCTTGGACCAGTAGCAAACTTGGACTAGTAGTAAACTCGGACCAGTAGTAACCTTGAATTAGTGGGATCAAATTCAATTAGCAGGCCATCGGATTCTATGTTTGTATCCACCGATGACTCATCACATGTATTTGCAGATGCTGCGCCAATCGTCGTAAGAGAGCATTATGCTGCAAGATGCGAGAAACATAAAAGGAGATCATCAGCCCATTGCACATAAGGGTAGGGGTACTGCTAGTCCTGGAAGGCCAATGAGAAGAGGCACCAATGGTAATCCGTCATGAAACTTTGCCAGAGGTAATCCTGGAAGGTGCGGTGCTTGGAAGAACAATCCTGGCGGCGGCAGAGGCAATGGTGGCAAGGTTACAATAAGGAATCTGGACAAAAGCAATCTCCCACTCTGCACCTCTACCTTCACTTGCTATGGATGGTGAAGAGGTAACTCTAATGGCTATCTTTTTCCACTGCCTTTGCCTCCTACAACATCAACAACAGCGGCCAAAGCTATAGCAATAGATGATGCTTCTTCACAGTCTGTCTCTGTATCCAATTTCTCTTGCTATCCTAATGTTGTGGAACTGATTCTTCTCACTCCAAACTTAACTGGGAGAGCTAGGCGGTTCCACGACGGGCTGGACAGAAATTGTTCAAACTTGCACAGATGTTGGAGCTTGTACCATTTGGATACAAAATAAGCTCAGAATATCACTCTGTTTGTGTGGAACCTCCTACCTTCAAGAGGCAATCCCACTGCCAAACCAGAGGGCCAAAATTTACTATTTTTGCATAAATGGAGTCTATAGGTGTTATACTTGATGTTTGATGCATGGGGGTCACAAAACCTACAACTTTCAGTTACGCGGTTCCATGTTACTAGGGCAGTTCCACAACTGGAGTAGGCAAACAACAATCTAACTTGACAGGATTGAAGTATAGGCTTCATACAACCCTCCCGTAAGAGCATCCGTAAGAGCATATACAGTTTGAACACCATTTGATCTACCAAATCTCAATTTTACTAAAACAGAACCGCATTACATCCTGTTTTCTCACAGCACAAACAAATCACATAAAAACTGAACCAAGTTTCCACTAAAACCCAAAAATACATAAAAGCAACAAAAACATTAAAAAATACATCAAAAAATAAGAAAAAAAAGATAACATATGTACTTGAGGTCTGGCCGGTATCTCAGTGACCACCAAGACTCTGAAATTGCTTCTCGAGTACCAACCCCTGGAAGTGGCACTTGTTTGGTTGGCAATTTCGAGAGTATCTTAGAGTTTTCCTCGGACTCTCAATCAGATAAATCAGATACTATCTCAAGGACCATGAGTGATATTTCCATGGATCTAGACAGATCCCTAGACATGCATCCAGCACCATCCACACAACAAGTAGGGGAAAGTCTGTGAATCGAGCCAGGGGCTTTCGAACACAACACCGAGCAGAAATTTGGTCCTATTACCCTAAACGCACGCCTAGGCCAGTTGCTGGAGGATGTGGGGACCTATCAGAGCGAGATGCATGTGCATGCAGAGGAACATAGTCAAATTGCATGGAAGCTCGCACGAAGCGAAAGGTGCACACGAAACTCTCTATGTTGGCGAACAGTAGGGTAAACTCAAAAGGAAAAATGATGGGAGCTGACTGATTAAGGGCTAACTGAATGCGAGCTAGCAAAAACACAGCTTATTGAAGGAGGAAGAGATAGATCTAGATCTAATTGAATCAAAATTGCTTGAAGCAAAGGGTGTTAAGATCTAAAAACCTCAAAAGTAGGATCAGTCTGAATGTGCAGAGCACAACTGTGTGGAGGGGAAGGAGCCACCCATCGGCACTAAGTCACATGCGGAGAGAGTGTGGGGGCCGTTCGCTGGATACAAGCATCACGCGCCATTACATTAGAGCAAGTAAATGCAGCCTAGACGTAAACTCGGCCCAAGGGGTCAGTGGGAATGCCGTCGCCGGAAGTGAAATTTATGGGGGTGAGAGGAATAAATGTGATATTGATGATGAGGATTTTAATGTTTGTAAGGTGGCATTTAATGGGATTTTCTTTGAAAAAGAAAAGAGACTCCTTTAACATATATATTTAAATGCCTCACAAATAGAGCTTACAACTTCTCTGTATCTTCTCTTTCGTTTCTCTCCCACTCCCCGTTGAAAGACATTCTCTTATAGAAAAAAGCAAGCTATGACTTCCTTCCTTCACAAAAAAGAACTTGCCACATTTGATATCTTTGATTTCGCCGCCTTCTCTTCTTCTTTCAACATCTTCGTTCTTCCAGACTTTACTGCATCTTTGTGATGAGTTATATTTTTAGTAGGTAGATGGCCTTTCCACATTATTCACCCGCTTGATTTCATACTATGCCCACTTTCCCGATCACACAAAGGTGTAAAACTACACTTAGACTAGAACATATATGTTGCAGTTCAAGCCCCTAGACATTTCTTTAAAAGAAATAAAAGTTTCCAAAAAAAACCATATCAACACATACATACATACATAGTATGTATGTATATCTATATGTGTATATGTGTGTGTGCATGTGTGTGCATGTGCGTGGGCATGTGTGTGGGCATGTGTGTATGTGTATGTGTATATATATGTACACATATATACATGTGCACATATATATGTACACACATGCACATATATATATGTATATATATGCGTGCGTGTATGTATGTACACACACACACACACATATATATATGTGCATGTGTGTATGTATGGCAACACACACACACACACATGTACACACATGCAGACATATATATTTGTGTGTGTGTCTGTACATATATATGTGTGTGTGTGTGTGTGTGTGTGTATGTTCACACACACACTTATGTATGTAAACACACGCATACACACAGACACACACATATATATACGTATACATATACATATATACATATATATATATATATATATATATATACGCACACACATATATACACACACACAGACACACACACATATATATATATATACACGCATATACATATGTATGTATGTATATGCCTGTATATATGTGTGTGTGTGTGTGTGTGTGGGTGTATGTATATATATATGTATGTATGCATGTGTTTACATGCATACACATATATACATGTGTGTGTGTGTGTAAACACACACACACACACACACACACATATATGCATATATAGATATATATATAAACATATATAGATAGATATATATATACATATACATATACATATATATATATATATATATAAATATATATATATATATATATATATACATATACATATATATATACACATATATATACATGTATGTATGTATGTATATATGTATATGTATGTGTATATATATATATATTATATGTGTATGTTCACACACACACATACACACACGTGTGTGTGTGTGTATATCTATATATATAGAGAGAGAGAGATTTGATCCAAAGGAGATATAAGATGAGAATAATTTATGGAGGAGCTTCTTTTCTAGCCTATTGAAGTATTTTAGATGTATTTATTTTTATTCTTCGTCTTGTTAAGGACCAATACAAGCTATACACTAGAAGAAGAAGATGAAGAAGAGAACAAGTGCGTGCTTATCCTATTGTTAAGTCCCGACTCCCCATACAAGTAGACTAGAACAAGAAGATGAAGAAGAGAACAAGTGTATGCTTGTCTTCTTGTCAAGTGCATGCTTATCCTATTGTCAAGTCCTCACTCCCCATACAAGTAGACTAGAACAAGAAGACGAAGAAGAGAACAAGTGTATACTTGTCTTCTTGTCAAGGCCCAATAGAAGTAGACACATGAACAAGTGCATGCTTGTGCTTTTGTTAAGTATAAGAAGATAAAGTGTTAGTAGTAGTGGATGTAGAAGCACATAGAAGTTTTTGAAGAAGAGCATTTTGCTTTTTTTTTGGCTCTTGTCTATACAAGTAGACTAGAACAAGAGGACAAAGAAGAATGCTTGTCTTCTTGTCAAGGCCCAAAAGTAGTAGTCTAGAACAAGAAGCAAAAGAAGAGAACAAGTGCATGCTTGTCCTTTTGTTAAGTACAAGAATATAAAGTATTAGATGGATGTAGAAGCACATAGAAGTTTTTGAAAGAGAAGAAGAAGAAGAGCATGCTTGACTTTTGCGCTTTTTTTTTTTGGTTCTTGTCTTAAGTAGAAGGAGAACCTTAAGTAGAAGGAGAGTATAATAGGATAATATATATAGAAATACTCTCCCCCTTGTTTTAAGTAGGAGGAGGGAGTATTTATAATGGCTTCTTGTCTTATGTAGAGGGAGAGTATTTATAATGGGATAACATGTATAGAATGTAGACCTAAAACTAGTTATTTGTCCCTTTTAACATTTATGATGATGTGAAGCACCCTATGACCACTTTATTGGGTAAGTATTTCTGTATTTTTTTAAAGGGCCTAGACCTAGGACTTTATGATGATATTGTTAACCCTTACACTAGACCTTAAAAAAAGAGAGCTTACAACCGAGTTACAACCCTAGACATTGGATGTGTATGCTGGATTGGCTGCCAGAAAATATGTTAAAAGCTGGGTGGTTAACATAATCCCCTTGGGACCTGATTTGGACTGAGATGACCCGGTCTTGCTGAGTGTTTTGCTGCCCAAGCAAGCCACCTTGCTGCACCCTTTGCAGCGCCATCTGATGTAATAATCCATGACACAGGCAAAATGCCGTAATCTTTAGCCATCAAAGCAAAGTATTTGTGACCCTCATGGAGCAAACCCTTTGATCTGGATATCTTTGAACGGTGTCAAGTCCTTCCCTTGCTCAGAATGTGCCCCTATGATGGCATCCCATGTAACCATAGAGATTCCTGAAACATCTTCTGAGCATCTTCCAATCTCCCACACTTCTCATACACTCTGCCAATGGCATTTGCAACGGCAGCATTTAGCCCGAATCCACTGTCTTGAATCTGTTTGTGGGTTTGCCTGCCCTGTCCAGCTAGCCAAGATGTTGATAAAACTTAGTTTGTTTCACTTGAAGCTGCTCGCTGCATCTTCTTGAAAAGCTCAGGAGCTTCTAGTCTGGTTTGGCTTGCTCTGGGCATAGAATGCAATCATAGCACTCAGGAGATGGCATTTCAACAAACACCTCCTGTGCCTCTTCCAGACTGCTGCATCTCCCATAAATGTTAATAAGTGCGTTACTGAAACTAATGTGTAAGGGTATCGTCGTGTCATTGCATGCAGTGGGAATATTGATATAAAGGTTACCCTGTTGGGCGGCCCAAACACTTTGTACATAAGCTGAGCCAACATTTGGAAAGCCTTTGCCCGTGTACACAACATGTAGCATCATGTTGCCATGTTAACCAGCACAGTCTGTACCGATAAGCACTAAATTCACTATGCAAGATGCTAATGGCTGGTGGAGCTTCAATAATTTTGTCCTAAATTCTAGACCTTAGAATACTAAAGCAAGCCTTGGTTGATGCATATGATAAATATAGATGGAGGAGTTTCAAACACCTTCTAGCTGCTGTCTAAGGTATATGATTAACATATAGATAGTATTAAAATAACATACACAACCCATCGATTTTACTCAATAATGGGTTTCAATCACCTTCAAAGGACAGATGACTAGCATAGACATAGCCACACTTTGTTTTGATTCAAATCCAAAAAGACATCACATGGAATAGGTGGTACAACTGCACCAGTCAAAAATTTGAACCAAACCAGTTCAGTTGGGAGATCAAGGTGATTTGATCAATTGACGTTGCTTGTTACAGTTGTGCTCATCTTCCTCTGATGACAAAGATGTGTCTTGATTGAAGTTGGTGGTTGGGATGCGCCAGAGTCGCTTCCGTTTATGCTTGTGCTGCCTCTGGAGGTGGTGCGGCGATTGCATCATCACGATCGTGGATCTCTCCTCCTCCTGCTCCCAGCTACTGCCACTCATCACCAGCAGGCTTCTCAGTGTGTACATTAACGAGCATCTCCTGTTAAGGAACAAGAGCCTCTCGCGGGCTTGGCTCAGCATGTATATCCTCGACTGCTGTGAGGATTGCTTCCTGCGCTCACCGCTGCTCGCGAATTTCTCCTGCACATGCTGCAGCATAAACCGAGGCATCCCTAGGAAGCTCTTGGATTTGGATGTGGATGTAGATGTGGATGTGGATGTGTCTTTGATAACCACCGTCGGGCAGGGGTTGCTGGCGCTGCTGCACATCAGAGGCTGAAGATCCACTCGGTCACCCACCTCCACGCTGAAATCGCACGAGTGGCTGCCCACAATCTGGCCTGCCAGATTGGTCACGATGCCCGCTTGCAAGCCCAAGGCCAGCCCAAACTTGGCAATGATGCCGTAGTCGAAAGGGGCGGGCGGCAACGACACTGCGCCCTCCACCATTGCGGGCACGCCCTCCTTCTCCGGGAAGGAGAAGCAGAAAATAGAGTCGCCTTGCTCCAGGCCACCGTCAATCTCCTCCTCGCTGCAGAGCTCTAAGCAGCGGGTGGAGGGGAAGGGGCGGTCCAAGGGCTTGACGATGCACAACTCGCAGCCTTGTTTGGAGAGGTAGGCCAGCTTCACCTGGAACAAAAGGGGGATTCGGCCGTAAGTGGGATACTCTACCAGGAAGAGGGGAGGAGGGCGGCCGGCGGATACCTCGGATACCCGGATCTGCGCCGCGACAGGGCCAGCAGGGACCAAAGACTCGCCGGATTCTCCCACCAGGCAAGCGAAGCCCAGGTAAACCGCACGGGCCATGAGCTTTGCATCTTTAGCGCCCACCAGGAAAGGGGACGTAGGAGCTGAAGAGCATGACGCTGCGCTGGTGCTGGCGCCGTCGCCGCCGCGGCCGCCGCCGCCGCCTATATCCGTTCCGTTACGCGGAGGAACGTGGTAGATGCGCCCCACCAAGGTGGACACCCGATCAAAGAGCGCGTTCATGCCGCCTGCTGACAGAAAATGGCGAGCTCGTCACCTCCCACGCTATTTCTATCGTTAACTCTCAAAAGCCAGGAATGCCTTCAAACCCCCTAAAAATAAACCTCCCCCCCTTAAATTACCTTTTTGGAAGACTAAGAGAGCTCACATAATTTTGGGAGACCAAGGGTCAGCTCACATAAATGTTTGAATATTTGTAAATTGTAATCCTCCCTTGAAATTGTCATCAATTCCCTTTACTCCTTGCTTCTAGTGTCGGATTAGACGACTCCTTGCTTCTACTCCCGGATTCGATGAGGAAGATCATGTTCACGCTTATCTTCCAACATGTCGTCTAAGCACTTGCTTCTTTGCAACATTGATCAAAATAACTTGGATTTGAGAGTATGATCAAAATTACACAAAGTATTTTTCTTCAATCCCATGAGGAAACATCTCTTTATTTGTGTATCATTGAGTTTCTCCCATGAACCATCTGGATTTGAGAGTGTGCTCAGATTGTATAAAGTGTGTCTTTCTTCAATCTCATGAGGAAACCCACGAGGAATCATTTCTTCATTTGTGCGCCATTGAGTTTCTCTGAATCCTCACATCACGAGTTCAAGGTTTTCATGTGCAAGATATAAACACTTTGTCTCAAGTTATCTTATTAGTAACCTCTTATTGGATGTGTTTCAAGGAGGGTTAGGATGAGCCATAACATTTTTGGCACCACTGCTGGGGAGTCATCCCCCTTGGCTTTTTCCATCATTTTTCCTCTAATCTATGCATTACCCATTTCCCATTATCTTGATTAATGGTTTCCCATGAAAAATATGTGGATTTGATGGTGATTTGTTATAGAATAGCTCTCTTTTTTGTTTTTGTAAAGAATGTTTTTTGCTTAATTTTTAGCTTAATTTATTGTTATAGTGGTTTTTCATGTTCTTAGGGCTTGCACATAGTTTGTATTAGGCTTAGTTTGCATCCATTGCATCAAACAATGTAATAGAATGTAATTTTTAGTTAATGTTAGCTCTCTTTAGTGTTAAATATAGAACTAAAATTATTAATTTTAGCTTAATTGTGTATTTTTTGTTGAAATTGTTTACACATTAGAGTGTTAGCAAGCATTAGGAATAGCTTGATATTTCAAAAAAATATTAAAACCATAAAAAAATCCTTGAATTTGATTATTTCTCTTAATGGACTAGTTTTTGTCATTAAGGGTGATTAATCTTGTTCAAGAGGTAAAAATTTTAGAAAATATGTTTATTGGGGTCTGAATTGATCATGTGAGTAGTCGAAATTAGTGTTTTTGAGTGTTTTGAGAGCATCTAAATGCATCAAAACACCTAATTACATCAATTGGAGGAATTTGACTCACTTTAATCCCATCGGGCTTTTGTCCTTTACCTAACCTTCCTACCAATCTTATACGTACCAACCCTTTGCAACCCCTAGATGCCCACACCTTAGATATACTGACTAGTCTAGGAAGGGGGGTAAGGACTCAATGAGCCTCTCCAACAAGAGCACTCACAGATGGCTCAATGACTCATACAAAAATACGGCCATACAAATTTCCAAAATTATGGGCAAATACGACGGCACAAATGATCCTGTTCAATTCATACAAATGTTTGAACAGCGATGCGAGGCCTTTGGAAACCCAAACTGCCCCACCAAGGTATATGCGTTGAACTTATGCTTAGAGGGAAAAGCTAGTCGATGGTTCATCACATTGATGCTGGCGATCAAGACCAACCTCAGAACCTTAAAGTCAGTCTTTATACATGGCTTTTCTAGACAAGGTGATCGGTGGAGTGCAACAAAAGAACTCTATTCAATTGAGTGGTGTAAACTTAAACGAAACCATTAGAGACTTTATCCTATAGATAAAAATCTTGGACTCACGATGTGTCATGGGAAAAATTAAACGATTTTCAATTGAAGAGATGTTTCATGATGGGCTTAAAGAAAAACAGCTTAACTTGATCATTGTATCCAACCCAAAAACATTTGATCAATGTTGTAAGAAGCAATACGTTTAGATAACAACATGCTAGAAGATGATCATGCTACGAGGTGTTCCTCATCTAAACCAAGTGAAGCAATGGCAAAAGAAAGATTGATCTCGAAATTGTCATTCTCGAATTTTATGCAGCCTTGCTTAAAAGCTTTCAATCGACACCTCTAAGAGAAGATGAGCTCCTTCAAAACCAACCATCCTTAATGCCTCTATAAGTGAGGAGTGAAATTCCTTATGTTAAGTGCAATCACTACAACCATCCCAATCTCCATTGTGCATATAAGACACATGTTTTTCTATACTGCATATATTGTAAATCCTTTGATCAGGATACTAAAAAGTGTCCCAATTCATCAACAATGGACTTAAGACCACTATCTCCCATGCACCACAAACAGAAACAGTACAAAGGGTAGAAACTGCTCAAGAAGTAGTTAATCGAACACTTCAGTGTTTCTATTGTCATGGACTTCACAAAGTGGCAGATTGCACAATTTGGAATACTTCCATGCCCATAGTCACTGACACTCTGCAACCATGTGTTAACGATGTGGCATTGAGTACATGTTCCAAGATTGCCCAAGATGAGTTGCTTCAATGCAACTAGTCTCACAAAAATACAACTCTTAACATCTTGAGTGTACAAAACGGGCAATTATCCATGGTACCCTTGAATGTGCTTACACTCTTACAAGTCAAGGCACAAGAAACAATAAAAAAGAACGCAAAAGATAATACCTCAACATGGTACCCTTGAATGTGCTTACACTCTTACAAGTCAAGGCACGAGAAACAATAAAAAAGAACGCAAAAGATAATACCTCAACATGGGTAGAATAGCATGCTTTAAAGAAGAACCCAAAAGAGAAAATAAAACCTTCTAAACCCAAGAAAAACGAGGGACAACAAACTATCAAAACCAAGGTTGAATTAAAGGATAAGAAAAAGAAGCATGTGGAGGACATAAACCCAAAAGGGGACATAAACCCAAAAGAGCCAAAAGCTACACATGATGTAGAAGCGTCCACCTCAAAGGCCACCACTCAAACCACAAAACCCATATGTGCGACACCAGATACAAAAACTAGAATTCGATCTTATCGCATGGGCAAATATAATGAAAAACTGACGATCCAAAGAAAGTCAGAAGATGAAACAAGTTCTAGTACATCACTTAGTGAGGATAAAACAAGTTCAGACTCTTCACTCAGTGTACCTCATAGACTAATCAAGAAACTAGAACCCACCCAACCACCCTAAATTGAAAATCATGAGTGATCACATGACACGTAGAATGCAAAAAGCAAGCTTAGGAGAGCATTCTTAGCATGGTTGAATGTTTCATAGGATCACCAGTTGTGATTGAGCCTAATAATGCCAAACCTAAAAAAGCAACCAAAATACAAAACCCAGAGGACTGCCACTTTCCCTTTCAAGAGGAAGACATACTCTAAGAGTCATTCAAGAAAGATTGCATGAATTATGCAATTGAGAAAGCACGTGAGGAATTCAATAATTCCCTTACAAAATTGAAGTAGTCTCTCAAAACCTCATTTGGGGAGGAATGCTCTTCTCTCATGGTGGTGAAGCCAGCATAAGATCAGCACTTGCACCTTTAAGGGCTCAACATGAGTTATACCAAGATATGAGGAGCTCCAAAGAACATGACTATGAGGATTCGCAAGTTTTCAAACATACCTCATTTAGAATTGTCAGAGGACAAAGTGTGCTAGTGTACACATTGGGTACTCTTGAAAAAGCTGAGAGCCAAAAAGGGGATGAAAGTGAATGGGAATATGAAACATAAATGGGATTTGAAGCTAAAACAAAAACTGAAACATCCATGGTTCCTCTTGAAGATTCTATCATGATTTGGTTAGATTTTCCTACATGCAATGATGTAAGCGCAAATGCAAACTGATTAGCCCTCGAGCTAGTAAAATAACATCATGAAAATAGACACTTGGGTGTCATTGGGACAACCTAAACTTATCCTACAAAAAATGGTCTTGCAAGAGGATCCAATGGACAAAACATTGAAGTTCCAAGTTACTTTAGCTATGCTACTCAAACAGTCGATGGAGATGTGGAATTTACATTCCATGTTACCCTAGATTCCCTTGAGTATGATGTTGTCCTTGGTGAAACTTGGATATGTGAATCGTTTTATTCAATAGATGAATCCATGCAAACAGTCACCTTGAACAGTCCTACAGGCATTGTAAAATTGCTACTACAGGAGGACGACACCTTGGAGGAGCTGGACTTCCAACATATCTTACTGAAAAGATCCCTAGGATTCTGGCCTGGATTGGAACTTTCCAATAAAATCACCACAGCTCAAGCATAGCTTTATCCAACACGAGAACACAATCTCATGACCCTGGAGTTATGGGATTTGTTAGTTCAACCAACACTCACTGCTCATCTTGAAAGAATTCCCTTTACACAGGACTTGAACATGCCATGTTTTGGGTACTTTTAACATATAATGTATATTGAAACTAAATCCCTTACTTGCAAGTTTTTTGTGGTTGAGTATGTATTGGAAGCAGATTTGATCTTGGGGCATAAATGGACTGTTACTACCCAAGCACCATTGTGCTTTGCTACCAGTGTGATAGGGTCATCACATGATGGTCAACGGCACAAAGGTGACAATACCATACTACGAGGACGAGGATCCAACTTTAATAGATTTCTATAATGTTGAACGCAAAATGTTACAAGCCTCTTCCACAGAAGTCCCTCTCTACATAATGACCTACCATCTGCGTCAATGACCAACTCTGATAAAGTATCTACTCCTTCAACCCCATCCTCACCAACAAAGTTCGATGCCAAAACCTTTCAATCAACAGCCATTCTTGAAGAAGTTCCCACAGTGCAACTATCTATCTCTAACAAGGAACTCAAAGGAAAAGCCCTAGAGCCTATGTCTCTTCATCGACAAACCTCACCAAAGGAGACAACCGCATGCTCGAAAGCCTCATCATCGACATCCACTCCATAAGAGACTCTAGCCTCGTCATCATCAAAAATACCCATGAGTCTCAAACCTGCAACCTCAGTGCCAACCAATGTGAAGGAGGTCCCAAAACCTTCCACTTCCACCAAAAAGAAAACTCCACCAAGACAACAAAAATCAAGGTATCTTAATGGTATCAAAAGGTGGGAGGAGAAGAAGCTACTTATAGCCCAAGGCTACTATGAAGGTACCAATAAAATTTGGGTGCCTCGACATTCAAAGCCTCTTCCTCAATTGAGCACTTAGGGACCAAGGAAAAATAAAAGTACTCCACAACACCGTCTACAAAAGCTTATGCAAGTTTCTCAAAGAACTCCACCAAGTCAACAAGTGTGGGTATCAAAAAGATTACTGCAAGCACAAGGGTACTACCAAGGGAATACCAACGCTTGGATTTCCAAGCCCATCACAAAGCCCCCTAAGCTTGCACAAAGAAAGAAACCTTAGCACCAAACGCATCAGCCACAATTTATAATGTTCATCAAAGATGGGTGCTTGTACATGTGGTTCAACAACATGAAGAAAGCCTCACTTCAACCCCAATAGCTTCACCTAAAGTTTGACAAGAATGGAGGCTCAAACAATACCATGAAGAAAGCCTAACTTCAACCCCAATAGCTTCACCTAAAGTTCGACAAGAATGGAGGCTCAAACAACACCAAGCAAGTCACTCAACCACTCTCGTACATTCAGCACACCTACACAAGAGCTTGTGTGTTCTAACAACCCCAATAGTAACCAACTAGTAGTCTTACCTACCGCCTCGACAACATTTGAGCCAACAATTCAAGAATCAATTCCCACGTCTGCAATGGGGACTTATGAGTGCATCAAAGACAAACTCACAATGCTCTTTTCACCCCTCTGGATGTGAAGCATAAGTGCAAAAACTACGCGGCGGACATAAGAACCTATTCTCTTAAAAAGGAGAGTAGCCACAAGAACCTGTTGCTTATAAGGTGGTATGCCAAAAAAAAAACACAAAAACAAGGGAGTAACGCATATGGCAACTCCCAAAGATCTTCAATAGCCATTATATTTTGTTAAGCTTATTGCTACTATTCTTTTAACTATATTAACGTAGCAAATGCTCCATGAGTACATATCCATACTCATGCATTGGAGAACATTGGCACCAAAGCCTCACCATCAACAACTTTCCAAGTCCATCTCTGGATGGGGGGAGCATGGTGGGCGAAAACCTAGTCAATGGTACAACCCATTGCGCCTGGAATTTCCTTCAAATATAAACCTCTCCAAACGATGCTATCATCTTCACAAATCAATGATCTCCAATCATTAATGAAGATATTTATACTAGCTCGCAAGTTGACGTAATTCTTTCAATCCTCGGCAACCAGTGGCTACTTCAACACAAAGCAGCTCAATAAGAGTCTATTTGACTCAATTCTTATACTTAATGTATATTTGCTTCATGTGAGCACTTAAATATACATAAAAAGCACATGGGAAGAAGCAAACAAGAATAGGTCCTACTCAATAACATTTGACAAGAATCCTGTCACACAAAGGGACATCATCAAAGGCCAATTTCTTCAAGTGATGAATGTCGCGTCATTGAATCAAATGAGGAACTAAGAAACAAATGTCGTTTTGATGATTATGTCTACATTCCTCCGGATCCTTCCCTCTCTTCTCTCCTATTATTTTAACATCTCTTAACGTCACTAACACAAATCACATGTAACCTTGCTTATGATTGCCAAAAACAAAGTGAGTAAAAAATTTCCCAAAAAAAACATGCTCACACAAATATAAAAATGCAATCACTCCGCAAAAAACCCCACCCCCTACCCATTAGGAATTCCAAATAAACCACTAACCTTTTCATTTACTAACTAGCTTTTCTTATTCCTTCTGGAGGAAAAAAGACCATTGAAGGTCACTCAATATCAAAGCCATCGACAAATCTTGTCCATTCTCCCCACATAAAGGTCTTCAACGTGATCACGAGGACGCAATCGCCATCAAGAAGGGGGGATGCTAACCCATTCCTAGGGTTAACAAGATCTATTTCCATTATCTTACATGAAGGAGTCATGATAGATACACCAAAGGGTCATACATTCAAGATATGAAGCAATAGTGTCCAAAGCTACAACTTGGACGAGTGCTCGTAATGGTGTGATGGAGTATTTATGACGATTCTTGCTTCAAGAGCATGTGGTAGAGTAAGTTAGGATGAAGTCCTAAGTGATGTACTTCATGCATATATTATGAGAGTAGTCATTGTAATAGCATTAGGCCTCTTATGAGAGTAGTCATTGTAATAGCATTAGGCCTCTTATGAGCCTAAAGTGCCCGTCCGGCCATAGTTTAAGTGAGTGTGAACACTTATGGCCATATATATAAGTGAATATCTCTCATAATACAACATACTCTCCCATTGTGCAATTGAGTCTTGCTAATCCTCTTGCTAATCCTCTTGCTAATCTCTCTTCCTAATGCATGATAATGAGTGTGTGAGTGAAGTGACGTGAGGGGAGGGACGAGTACCCGTGCAATGCGTCGGTGTGACAATATGCTCACGAGAGGCACAGTGGAATTGATTCTCAAGGAGTTGTAGAGCTTGGAGACCTCATCCCATATCATTTATTTACATCCTGATTTACATGACATCACATCTCATCCATTCATTCACATCTATCTGATCCACATCACATCTATTCATCACCTCACATCTCATCGCATCTATTCACCTCACATCTCATCACCTCTATTCACATCACATCCATCCATCCATCCATTCACATATATCTGATTCACATCACATCTCATCACATCTATTCACCTCACATCTCATCACATTTATTCACCTCACATCTCATCACCTCTATTCACATCACCTCTATTCACATCACATCTATCCACCCATTCATTCACATATATCTGATTCACATCACATCTCATCACATCTATTCACATCACATCTATTCATAGAATTTAAACATAGATTTTAAGAGAATTCTAATTTTGATATAAAAATTCTTTATGCATCTATTTATGCATAAAAATCAACTTTAATGAGAATAACACTTCTGAAATAAAAATAATTCCTTTATGCATATTTCTATGCATAAGAATCAAATTTAATGAGTAACACTTTTGAAATAAAAATAATTCCTTTATCATCTTTCTATGCATAAGAATCAAATTTAATGAGAATACCACTTTGAAATAAAAATAATTCCTTTATGCATCTTTCTATGCATAAGAATCAAATTTAATGAGAATAATACTTTTGAAATAAAAATAATTCCTTTGTGCATCTTTCTATGCATAAAAATCAAATTTAATGAGAATAACACTTTTGAAATAAAAAAAATTCTTTATGCATCTTTCTATACATAAAAATAAAATTTAATAATTAATATCAGTGATATCCATGCATATTCATAGGTGAATATGTACATGGAGTAATTAGAATATTTCTTTTAGATGCAAAAATGGTGGGAATTACTCTTTTGGAATAACGTAAAAACAAACTTTCTTTTCCACAAAATTTTGGAAAATTTTACCATGACCTCCTTTGTATGGCTGACCATTTCTCATTTTTAACATTCTATTTTTGACTTAAATTAACCCAAATTAGATTCTAAGAACTCTAATCTACACCATTTTCTAAAATCAAGAGAGTAAAAAATAAAAAGAGTTTAATTAATCTTTCTAGGATTAAGAAAGGCTGGAATGTAAAGAAGAGAAGGGGTGGCCTTTTCATCAAAGGCATGTCATTAGAATTTAATTCAAACATTTGCAGAGCATAAAAATTAAGAAAACCATAGATTTAAAATTCAAAAATGAGTAAGAAATTAGCTTACATGGAGCTTGTAAGCTCTCCTTTGGCTTGAGGGATTGAGGGTTCTACTCTTGTTTGAAGCAAGAGTGGCCCACCAATTCACTTTTGGAGAGGATTAGGCCAAAAACAATTGAATTATTAAGAAATTCAATGTTAAATGGCTCAGGACAGGAGCAGAGTAATAGTGCATAAACACTATTAAGCTTTTACAAAGGGGAGGCTTCTATTTATAGGAAAATGTGAGCCTCTAACCAAGCAAATTGATTCTAGAATTTTCCAGATCAGTTTGGTCAATTTTTTACCATTTTTGGGTCAATTTAGCTTACTTTTTGGATCTAGTTTTGAAATAGGAGAGAGGAGAGATAAAATATCTCATTTTATGGATTTAAAATTGGGGGTAATGATGATAAAAAAGGTGCCTCCTTCATGAGGGTAGATCCCCACTCTGAGGTGTCAAAAATCAGTTTTTTAACTATTTTCTTTGGTCCTTAGTCCACTCTTCATCTTATGTGAACATTTACTCATTTTTGGGGGGTTTTTTCCTTTATTCTTCAATTTATCTCCTCCCTACATTTGGATTAATCCTATTGGTCCATAGAAACCTTAATCCAAAATTTTCAAAAAATCTGGACCCTTAGGCTAAGGTCTTTTGTGCACTATTTCTAATGCACCTCAGGAATTTCAACAGATAGAAACAAGATCTATTATTATTCTGAAAAGGGGATAGATTACAAGGGGAGAAACTGGACATCTTGAGGGGCTGGGGAGGAATCTTACAATGAAGATAGCGATGACCAAAGTAGAGACCAACTTGCACACACTAGTAAAAATACTTTAGGGAGGGAAATCGTTGAGCTTGACTTTAACAAAAACCAAAGAATCTTGTACTCACCTCTTCTTGGCCATCTTTTGACATGACATAGAGATATCGTTGGACGCGTAAGAACAAAGTCCTTCGCAATGTGAAGTTCCAAGTTCCTACCTCCCGCACAACAATCGCCAAGTGCTCCGCACATAGAGAGCACACCATAGTGCCACCGGCATGTAGGAACTCTGCACAGCAAACACAAAAGCCGACTCCACAAGTGTCTCCCAAAAAACATTCCACTAAGGAACCTCTAAAGCGTCCTTGTTGTGGAGACACGTATTTGTAGGGAAATCAGCCCACACCAAGCACACGCCTCCAAGGCTATCAAAGGCGTCCATGCTACCCCACCTTGTCAGAGATCCCATGAATCTTTGCAATACTGCAAGATTCCTAGAACAACAAAGCATGTAAGGGGAGTGAAAACGCTATAATGACGATGAATGGAGAGAGTCACTCGCACTTTTGAGAGATCGTACTTATGTTTTCACTCTCATAAGCGTGAGACGGAGGTGATCCATGTTCGAGCTCAAAACTAAGTGTAGGGGGTTCACCACGATGGGACGGTGGACGGTAGTCTACATTTACACAACATCAAATACATGTTATGAGCGTTGATGAATAAATGATCGAATGAATGCTTTAACATGTTAAGTTTACTTACTAAATCCCAAGAGGTCTGCCTCATAATCTTTTGAACTCTCGGACCCCTGCTCTTGGGTCTTGCCATGCGAAGGGGTCACCTGCTCTTTGCCCTGTGCATGGGACTGCCGCTCATCTTCATGCTTGTTAAATTTGCAAGCAATGTGATGAGCTATGGTGGATCAAATGCTAGAATCAACATCATTAACAAAGAGATTAGATGATAATTAAGATGTGATTAGTGAGCAATTAACTGATAGCTGAATGTAGGCATGGGTAATCAAATACCAGCAAATTCTCATTAGGCCAATGCCTCAATTTATAGAGTTTACATCCAAGCATCTAATCCCACTGATCTCTCCTTGATTCACTCCACCTCTTTTGCTTGATTCTCTCCACCTCTTCCCAGAATATCTCCACACCTCCTAAATCTCCTCATGCTACCCTTTATTCTCTCCCAGTAGATACTTCTCACCTTTTCACAGGTTCTCTCACATTTACAGATTCTCTTTTATAGCCTCTTGCTAAGGGCTTGTTCCTGCACACACCCTATTCGCTTGTATAATTCAACACCTCCCCTCAAGTGAATACTCCTAGCACACTTGGACCCTATACCAAGTTTCCCTCTTACTTGATAGTCCGCGACCAGTGCCTCAAGTCCCTAAACTCATAGTCCTTGACACACTCTCTCTCTATTTGTCCAAGGCTACTACAAGTGCCCGCGACCTTGACTAAAGTGCTCACACATACATCTACCACATGGCCTACATCATCGGTGGCTTAGAGGTGGTTTTACTCTGTTGGGGCAGGCTACATTGGGTTGTGGGTTCTCTCTCTCTCTCTCTCTATGAGATTTTCACATGGCTCCTCATTTCTTGGAGCCTCACATCTTCTCTTCTCTTCAGTCTTTTTGTCGTGGCAGCTTCTCTTCACGCGTCCATGTCTTCCTTCAATGCTTTGTCTAGCTCTTCTTCTCGGTGTTGATCTTTCTCTTGGAAAGAGATGTTCTTCTTCTTTCCATGGCTGGGGCCATGAGCTTGACCATCAGTCCTTGCTCCATGTGAGCAACATGTTTTAATGTATTGTTGACAATTCTTTTGGGCTTTTGATGTTTATCTTGTGTCAATATACAATGCAAACCCAAATCTATGCGGGAGGTCTTGCCTCTTGCCTTATTCAGGACAAGGGTAGTGTCTGATCCCATTTTTACAATGATGTAATGTGCCCAATACATAATGCATATAGCATTCATTCTTATGCACATTCCCAAATGCAACTTTGGCTGTGATTGAATAACTTGAATTTGTGTGTGGGTTAAATGCAAGATGATGATTACCACAAATTTATCACAGCATAATTTTATCAGAAATTATTAAACAAAGGGTAACAAATCTGTACAGAATGGTTGGAGTGCCAAACCATCTCCGAATTGCAATCTGAAGTTATAAGGATCTGTATCAAACACCTAATGGTTAATTTGAACCCTCAATTGCACCAAAAAATAGTAAATTAATCCTTTGTTTTGGTTATTTGAACCTCAATTACACCTAATGGTTAATTTGAACCCTCAATTGCACCAAAAAATAGCAAATTAATCCTCTGTTTTGTGTGCAAAAAATAGAGTATGCGGGGAGTCCAGATCTGAGGCCTTAGAGTTCAAATGAGCTCAAATCCTTTCAATGCCATCAATAGCAATTAGTCTAGTAGAGGATTAAGCCAAGAAACACAAGATTTGATCAAACATTGAATGCTTAATCTCTATTTTACCAAAGTCACCTGCTGCTGCTCTGCAGATTTGATGAAGAGCTTGGATCTCCCTGTAGACTTGATCAAATCCAAATCTGTCTTCACCAGCTTGTAGAGCACCCTTGAAAACCCCTAGGGCCAAGAGGAATTAGAGTAATTTGATATGGAGAAGAAGACATTTTATTTTTCCCTCAGAAAAATGGCGCGTGCAGATTCTCAATTTTCAGGAGCTGTAGAAGGCGCTTTGACGTTTTGATTGAATAAGCTAAAAGGTGGGCTAGGTAGCTATGCTTGCCTAGAAGCTTTTGCCCTAATGTTTCTCTTGGAGGGAGATTAAGCCCCTCCACTGGTTGGGGGTGCAGAGAGCTAGTTGAAAAGAGGTAAAAATCTTAATTATCTACTAATCCTAATTAGCTAGGTGATTAGCAAGATAATGGGCTCACAAATTGATGGATTCTAGCCTAGGATCTATACCATGTTAAATTTGCACCAATGTGATGAGCTATGGTGGATCAAATGCTAGAATCAACATCATTAACAAAGAGATTAGATAATAATTAAGATGTGATTAGTGAGCAATTAACTGATAGCTTAATGTAGGCATGGGTAATCAAAAACCAACAAATTCTCATTAGGCCAATGCCTCAATTTATAGAGTTTACATCCAAGCATCTAATCCCATTGATCTCTCCTTGATTCACTCCACCTCTTTTGCTTGATTCTCTCCACCTCTCCTTGATTCTCTCCACCTCTTCCCATAATATCTCCACACCTCCTAAATCTCCTCATGCTACCCTTTATTCTCTCCTAGTAGATACTTCTCACCTTTTCACAAGTTCTCTCACATTTACAGATTCTCTTTTATAGCATCTTGCTAAGGGCTTGGTCCCGCACACACCCTATTCACTTGTATATTTCAACAATTCTCATCATCCTTGGAATGGCTATCCTCAAATTCCTCATTTGAGTCATCCCCTTCCCAGTCTGGCCACCGTGACCTTTTTAGGGACGATGGAGGTGTGGATTTCTTACCCTTTTTCTTCACGGGGTCAATTCTTGTTCGGTGGTAGGCTTCTTGCCCTTTCTGTCACTACATTCAACCAACATTAGAATTGTAAACTCCCAAAAAACAAGCTTCATACCTTGTAAAAATTAAATACTATGCACAAGGAAACATACTCTGAAACTGATCAGGAAACTCTCCCTCTAGGTAGTCTAACCACCATGGACAAAGTATTCATGTGTCCTTACCCCGAAGCTCATCAATCCACTCTTCAAGGTACAATCCTGTCTCCTCCACCTCAGACAACACCCATGCGTCTGAAGGGTGCTCGGGAATGTAGACCTGATCACGTACACTACTTCCACCACCTAATACACAACCATTAGAAAGGTCTAAGAAACCAATACAAGAAGCATGAGAGCTTCTCCACCATGCAAGGAAAAAAAAAAGAGTTGAGGTAGTTTATACCTATACAAGAGGCGTCGTGATGATGTGCATGGTAGGTGTGGTTGTTGTTGCTGGTCAAGATCCAAGGTAGCACACATTTGTCCTTTCCACCTAGCAAATGCCTTCTCAAAATGAGACTTCCTATAAGATTTTAGGGCATCCGTGATACCTACTCCAGAGTCTTTTGTGGATCTTTCATGCATGCGAGCCATACTGCAGGTGAGCCCGCCTCCATTTGAGCATGTACTCGGTCAAACGAAGGCATTACACTTGACCATGCCACGTGTAATGCCTACACTCGGGCATTACATGTGGCTAAGCCATGTGGATTAAACAGTCCATGTGACATTGCCACGTGTAACCATGTGTCCAAGTGGCGAGCTAAAGGCTCACCATGTGGATTGTGCAGACCACGTGTGGCACACTACGATGTGCCACGTGGCTAGCAAGGCACACATGGTGCCATCTAATTGGAGCCACATGTACATAGCATGGCGCCCATGTGGAATGGGACACCTCATAGTCCATGTGGATGCCACGTGCAATGCCCGCACTCGAGTATTACACATGGCAGCCACGTGGTGTCAGGACCACGATCGTGGGCCTCCCATGTGGCAGGAATGGTGTGAGGACCATGATCGTGGGCCTCACACATTGTAGCCAAGTGTTAGGCCCACGATCGTGGACCCAACACATGGCAGCCATGCGTGGGCATGTGCGTGGCCACACATGGCTATTTCAACCCTCTTGAGCCCTCTCGAGACCTCTTAGCCCTCCTCTCACGCCCTCTTGGCCCTCCTCTTGCATCCTCCTCTTGGCCTTCCTCTCGCGCCCTCCACTCCACCTCCTCTCACGCCCTCCTTAAGCATCCCCTCCACCTTGAACCTCTATCAAGCGCTCCCTCTTCGAGTGCCCCTTCCTCAAGTTCCTTCCTCTAGTGTCTCTTCAGCTCCTCCCAAGCGCCCACTTCTGTGTTTATTTATGCGTTTTGACCACGCCATTGTTAGAGGAGCTTACCATGGAGTGTATCATCTTACAGTAGGGATACACGGCACTTGATGAGATGTACAGAATGACTCAATGAATCCCGACTTGTACCAAGCTAGAGAGATTTTGGGGAGTTTATTATTGGAATTGAAGCAAATAATCCAAGGAAAGAAGAACGACTTGGCAACAATAGATATGTTTGAGCTCAAAATATCAAGTGCAGCTGGTTATTGGAGGACATATAGAGTCATTAACGATGAGAACGAGCAATTAATTAGGAATATGGCATTGCTCGTCTCGTAGAAACTTATGAGTGTCTTTCCTACTACTAAGTTTTTAGGTTTGTAATAATTTTGGCATTACTTTATAATGCAACTTCTTTGATGTAGAAACTTCATAATGCAACTTCATGGTGCCAGCTTCTTTAATGTATTTGTTGACTTTTTTAGATGGTTATGTTTTTTGATGTTCATCTTGTAAACCATGATGAAGGAGAGTACAAAGAGAAATAGGAGAGAGATGACTAGATGCTAATTTCAAAAAGAAATAAAAATTAATATATATTTATTTTTAGATTTTTTTAAATTTATTTTTATAATATAATTAAATTATAATGGTCTGATTAAAAATAATCAACTTGCTTAAGGGTCTTAATCACCATTCAGTACTGGTGTACTCCCTACCTATTGTACCATTCTTTTTTGTTCTTGTGTACTTCATTTTTGCTCCTCTTTACAATGAGTTTCACAATCACATTCCCATCTTCTAAGAAAGAACTGAGTTTCATCAATGGACGGGTTGTAGTGATGAGTGCAAAGTTTTTACATGAGCAAGTAGCTCCCCACTCATTTCGTGGATTGCAAGCCTTGGTAAGTATTGGGACCCAAGAGTTGCACATCCCTCTCGAGGTAACCTCTAATCATGAGAGGAGAGGAGTTATACATACTTGAGGACTCTCTATCAGCCAACTACTCGGCAATAGTTAATTCTTCATTGAAGTCAAACCCAGAACCAATAGCCATCTTAGACAGCCCGCCGCCCAGAGGTTTTCCAACTTTGAAGAATGTGATAGATTTATGTAGTCCCTTTCAAGATAACAAGGATATCAACGCATCAGGCTCATCCAGTGTTGCAAGGACAAGGTAAGAGCATTTTAGAATACCTTTTCAGCATGAAGAAGGGAAACACATTAACAAAGATTTTGCTAAATGTCAAAGATGTTATCAAGGCCGTGGAGATTCCTAGACAATACAATGGTGATATTGCATTTGAGTTCCCACCAACCATGGGAACACACCTAGGAATGGACTCCATGGAGCATAATTATGATCCCCACTGGTGGTCGAAGCCACAAACCTCTAACATTGCCTTCCGTAGAGTATGTCGACGAAGGCATTGTCTAGGTAGTTTGAAGTGTGTTAAATGAACTTTTCCCATGTTTTAAGAACCACAGGGTGTCAAATACATCACATTTTACTAGAATCATGCTAAAGGCACCAACAACTGGAGAGCAGTGCAGTAATGCATCTGGAAAGCTCCTTTGCCATTACTACTCAGTTCCAGCGATGTGCATTGCTACATGCAATTGCTACATCTATTATTATGTGATGCCCTCCGATGAGCCGATGCGCAAATTAATGAGACACATCGGCACCCATCAACATAATGTACATGCAGGCACATCAAAGGCACTAACTACCATAGGACCAGGAAAATGGTGTCGAGGGTGCTAGGGGTGGATCGCAATGCTGGGGCAACAAAGGTTCAAATGTGTGTGGCAAAAGAAATTATCATGGCAGCACTAGTGTAAGAAGGTGGTTCCTCTCATTTCATTGCAGAACAAGAGTTCATCAACATTGCAGAGGATATGGGACCACTAGTGGAAGACAATTGGTAGGCTAATTTGGTTGGTAAATTTGGTAGGTGTTAAATAGTTATTAAAATCTTGATAAGATGCATTGTAATATTTAAACAATTTATTTTTTAGGTTTCGACGGAGGTCACCAGCCTGGCAACAAGGCCTTCTGAAGCTGAAGCAAGAGTGCACTTAGGACTTCTTCCATGGAAGTAGGTTCCAGGTCAAGGATCCTCGGGTGAGAAGTGCTATGTTTTCAAGATGTCCACCATTGGACCCGCTTTAAGGTTAGATTTGGTGATAGAATGCGATGGACCACCGGCTCTGGCAACCTGCAACATGCGTGGATATAGTTCAACCACCCTCAACGAACATCAGATTGGGTGACCATGGCTTATCATGTATATGATCCAAGGTAGAAAATTACCAATGTAGAGTATTTAGGTGGTTAGCGCAAGCTAATTGTATAACCTCTTAAATGACTATTGTTTTCACGTAGCATGTAGGATCTTCTCACCATTGCAACATGTGAAATAAAAGAGGAGGATGCCCAATGTCTATTTTGGGAATGCATTAATGAAGTGATGGACAACCATGGTTGTGAGAGGGCAGATTTCTATGGTTTCATGGTAGACGACGCTCAGGCAAACTAGAATGCAGTTCGACATGTGTTCAATGGTGGAAAAAATAACATGCTAGATAGGGAGAGGTCTTGCCTATTTCATTGGGAGCAAAGCATGGTTACCCACACAACAAAGTATGTGTGTGTTGCGTCTCAAGGAGAGCACAAAGCAATGTGTGAGAAGTGGCACATGGCTCTGAAGCTGCATCAGTGGAGGCTCGATTGATACGTCAATTGTGGTGCAGTGGTCATGTGATGGACAAGAATTTGTCAGCAATGGTTGAGCTGGTGAGAAGTACGCATAGCACATTGGGGTTTAGTAATGCAACAACAGAGAGAATTAATGATGGTCCAAATACCGCAAGAACAAACCTAGCAGAAAGCAAGCATGGAAGTTGGCTGGCAGGGGAAGGATATAGATGCAAGATTTCTCTTTACAATGCATGTACTACTGATATGGCAAATACAATTTTGCAAAGCACAAAGGCAATCTCTTAAACCCAAGGAAAGCACATAGGGAGAGGCCCAAGCTTAGAGAAACTAAAAGAATGGTGCTCCCTACCCAAGTGGTCCAAATAGTTAATCAGGCAACTGAAGGGACACCCATGTACAGGGCACCTACCCCTCTCACTGGTAACAAAGACAGTGCATGTCACAAGAGACTATCAAGGGTGGTTTAATTAATATTGATGAATGAGGCCACACATCGACCAGAGTACAACACACATGTAAGAGATCGCAAGTATTCTGGGAGGACACAGAAGATCAATTTCAAAGAACATGACACAAGCAAAACTCTGGAGGAAAGAACTACAGAAGTCATAGAGGGCAATATCATTGAGCGCAAGGTGAATGAAGCAATGTGGGCAATCTGAAGGACATGCATTGTTAGCAAGGTCACATGCAGCGGAACGCCTCGTGGGGGTAAGAGGTGTGAGGTCCCCTGCCCGCTTCGAGGCTCCTACCGGCGGCGAAAGCGGCATCAGCCTCCCGCGCGGGGCGGGTCCACACACTCGGGGTCTCGCCCGCGGCGGATGTCCGGGGCAGCGCCTCTCCGAGATCGGAAGAATCCCCTCACCCGGAAGGCACGGGCGATTCCGCCAATTGGGAAAAACCTTCTAACGGGTAACGAGTCACGTCTTAACTAAAAAAATTGATCTGACCAAACCTGAAGTCACATGGTCAGATCCAAAAGAGACTTGCACTTGGTCCATGGAATCACCGCTTTTTTCCTCATTTTTACGAGGTACAACCGATGATCTCCTCCCACAGAACAAGGTCTTCTCAGGATTTAAAACTAAATAACGTAACTAATCATATCTAGTTGTTTCTCAGGAATCCTCCAATCCAGCCTACCCCATCCGGCCCATCGGTTAGCTAACCACCCGATCACTGAATTGGTGGGATTCCTTTATAAAGATTTGGTTGGGTTTTTGCCTGGGTACCGAGGAAAAGAGTTCCCAGGCCCCCTAGCGGATGATTCATGCAAAAATCAAGGTAGGCATACCACGTACACACCCAATATGAACTTGCCATTCATAACATATTTGACTGGCTTTAAAAACAATCCTTCAATAGAAATCATAATATTTCTGATCATCATTTTTTAAAATTTCGAGTCCATTGTATTACAAAAATGTATCCTTTGAACTCTCCGTTGAAAACCAGCTGGCCAAACAACGAGATCCAGTATCAAAATTTGGTTCCCAAAAAACTTTCCTTTTTGTCCATCTAAAATCTTCCTCGACGTACGCATGGGTGTCCTAGCAACCACGAGCCTGTGCATCGCCTAGTCAGAACCCTCTAGGATCCTCCTTAGGTGTCCTAGCACTTCACTCAGGGACCGCTTCGTCGGTCCTTGCCCATCGTACCGCAAGCGCACCATTTTAACCGTACCGAGGTTGGTCATCAAGACCTTGAGCAATGTCCCTTGACGACTCTCCGCCAGCTGTTCCAACGAACCTCCGCTTAGAAAAACATAAGCCAAATGCTTCCTCCAGCATTCTGGCGTTAAACAGTCCTTTGAATGAAAAAAATAGAGGTTCTAATGCAAGTAAAATTTCAGTTTAAGATCGGTTCCAAAAACCCTTTTTCCATAATTTCCAGTTTCAATAATGAGGATCCTTGATCTCTCATGAGGGTAATCTACCCATCATTTTGTCCATTTGTCCAACTAGATTCTTGGTGAGTTTGGTCAAGGAAAAACTAGATTAGTTTGGGTAGTCTATTCTTTGGATTTAGTAAATTGGAATTGGTCCAGGAAGTTTTTGTCTGATTCAGATCGAGAGAAGGACAATTACGTTTACTATCCATCCCTCACGTAGTCTAACCAAATTCATTCGGTTTAGTTCTACAAGGATTCCCTTCAGATAAACATATAGTTTTGGGTAAATATACATTTAGTGATTTTACCAATTAAAATATCCAAAGATATTCTTTATGCCACATAATTTCTCAGCCTTAATTCATTAGGTAGAATTATGGTGAAAATTCATCTTTTGACAGTAAAATTTAATTCAAATCCATCTTTTCTTAAATATCATAAAAATTCTTCTTTTAACTAAAATATCAATACCTATTTTTTTGAATAAACTTGAAATCCTTCTTTTTCGCATTTCAATGAGTGCAATCCAGTTATGGTGGGAATTTCTCTTTTACCATAAATTAAATCTACTTAAAATTCTTTTTAAAAATTACATAAAATATCCACATTAATTCCATTATGCTAAAAATTCTACTTTTCTCATTTAAACATTTGAATTCCAATATGGTGGGAATTCCTCTTTCATCATTTAAACTTATCTATATAAAAAGAGAAATTTAACTAAAATTTCTCTTAAAATTTAAATAAAAATCTCCATTAATTCCTTTACACTAGGAATTACACTATCCTCATTTAAATATTTGAATTCCAATATGGTGGGAATTCCTCTTTCATCATTTAAATTTATCTACACAAAAAGATAAATTTAACTAAAATTCTTCTTTAATAAAATATACATTATTTTAGCATCACAATTTTTCTCTTACTTCATTTGAATACATGGATTTCCATTGTCATGGGAATTACTCTTTTAACATAAAAATGGATTATTAGAAATTTTTCTTTTTTCTAATTAACTATTTATGCATAAACAAAAAAAAATTCCATGATTATAAGGAGAATCATTCAATTAATCTAGGATGATTAATCCTAGAACATGGTAGGAAGTCCTCTTTTCATAATAAAGAAAATGATTTATGTGTTTATTTTTCAGAAATTTTACCATAGCTTCGCTGCTATTATTGATAATTCTCAATAAATTTGAAAGAATAAAGTTTAATATTATTCATGTGATTAGAATAACCACTAATTGAATCATTATCCAATTATGGATTGATTCTTAATTTTACCATAATTTAAATAGCATTAAAGTATTAAAAAGCTATTATTTTGGCCTCCAATTAGATAGGCATAGAAATTACTTTTAGATTAGAGAAATGCTTCATGAGAAGCTTCATTCAAATTGAGAATAGGTCATAGGAATGACCATTCTTTGGGGGAGAGAGAGAAAAGCTTAAAAAATATTATATTATAAGCATAAATGAAAATTTATGTGTTTCTTCATTACAATACATTAAATAACTTCAATAGTATTCAAAAGCCATTCAAATTAATGCTTCTCAGGCTTGAGAGGGGTTGAGAAGAGAAACATTTGGAGATTTAAGAAAAAGAAGACAATAATCCACACTTTACCTCCTAAATTACTTGATTCTTTGATCACAGTAGAGGCCTCCAACCAATCAATTGGTTTGGTATGTTGTTTGAGTCTCCAAGGAAGATTGAAGATAGAGAGAGAGAGAGAAGCTCCAATCTCTTCAATTTGTAGAGGGTTTTTAGAGGATAATAGAAAATAAGCTTAACTTAGAGTAATACTCGCATAGTTTAGTTCACGCATGAGAATACAAAGGAATGAGGGTCTATTTATAGGTGAGGGAGGCCACTAACTGGGTCCAACTAAGTTCTAGAATTTTTCAGCTTCAGTTTGGCTGAATTTGGACAAGATTTGGACCAGTTTGGCTCCCTTTTTGATTTGGTTTGATCTAGGAGAGAGGAGAGATAAAAATATCCTATTATTTTTGAGTTAAAAACTCATCCACACATGTGAAATAGGCGCCTCCTTGAAGGGTCCCCTTTTTCTTACCCATGTGTTAAAAATGAATGATTACTCTAAAATATCTCATTTTTTTAATTAATACTTCATAATTTTTAACTAATAAACCTAGTACTTAGTCAACTCTTCCTCTTATGTGGGCATTTAGTCATTTTTAGGTATTTTCTTTTATTCTTTGGATTTATCTTATCCCAACACTTGGATTAATCTTATTGGTCCATAGGAACCTTAATTGGACCATAATAAAAAAAAAATTAAAAATCTTGACCCTTAGGCTAAGGTCTTCTAAATCATTTTTAATTGATTCCAATTGCACCTTGGAAAATCTATTTTGATTTGTTGAGTTGTGAACTTAGAATCCCGATCGCTCACAATATTAGAAGGTAGACTATATAGTCTAAACAGTTGCTCGACAAATTGGTATGCCAATTTCGAAGCTTTAACTGTTGTTTTTGTGGGTAAAAACCTAGCCATCTTTGTCAATCTATCCACGACTACCCAAATGGCATCGTCACCCCTACTGGTATGTGGAAGTCCCGTAATGAAATCCATGGAAATACTTTCCCACTTTCTAGATGGAATATCCAAAGGATGTAATAACCCAGCAGATTTAAGGCGTTCAGCCTTGTTTATCTGACATTGATGACATCGGACCACATAACTCTGAATAAAATCTTTCATTTTTGGCCAGTAAAATGTCCTTCTAACTAAAGCCAAGGTATATTGTATGCCAAGATGTCCTGCCCGACGATGGTGCGTCATGGCACTCAAATAGGATCCTTAACTTTATTTCTGGCACATCTAGCACACAAACCTTATCATTTCAGAATAAAAGACCATTCCGAAGAAAAAATTGGTTGGCTTTTCCTTTCACTAGGTTTTGATCTACTTTAGAGTTGGTTGCCAAATTCTAATATTTTCTAAAGAAAATATCTGTGCTGTATTTTTCCTTGAGTGAATCGTACAAGTTAGAAGTAATCGGAGTGAAGCAAAGTTCATTAACTTTACCAATTCGACTCAATGCATCAGTAATGCGAATTAAGCTACCCTTTTTGTATTTAATCATAAAATCAAAATCCTGCATCAACTTAGCCCATCTGGCTTTTCTACCTTTTAAGTCCGGTTGATCACAAATATACTGTAAAGATTGATGATCTGTCTCAAGACCATAAACTGGGACTCGTAAAGATACTGTCTCCATGCCTTTAAAGCATAAATGATTGCATACAACTCTTTCTCCTGAATTGGGTACCTAGTCTGTGCATCATTGAGTTTCTTACTCTCGAAGGCCACAGGCTTCCCATCCTAGAATAAAGCTCCGCCTACTGCAAAATCACTAGCATCATTCTCAACAATGTAAGGTGTGCTAGGATCCGGCAAAGCTAACACAGGAGCATCGCAAACTTTATTTTTCAAAATTTTGAAAGCCTCCTGTAGCTTATCATTCCAACCAATTGGAGAATTGGACTTTTTATTTTTACCTTTAAGAAGATTGGTAAAAGGTACAGTTAACTTTGAATAATCCTTAATAGATTTTTGAAGAAATACCACAAAACCTAAGAAAGATCTAAGCTGTTTGACCATATGAGGAACTAGCCATTCCAAAACCTTTTGGATCCGATCCAAATCTATACTCAAGCCATCCTGAGAGATCTTATGACATAAATTTAACAATTCCTTTTTAAAGAAATCACACTTAGATAATTTACAATACAGTTTTTTCTTCCTAAGCCTTCCTAGAACCTCTTTAAGATGACTCTCATGCTCATCCAAAGTTTTACTGTATATCAAAATATCATATAGGAAAACTTCCACACATTTTCCTAACAAATCTCGAAATATATCATTCATCATCTGTTGGAAAGTTGCTGGTGCATTAGTGAGACCAAAGGGTAACACTAAAAATTCGTAATGGCCATATCTTGTCCTAAAAGCAGTTTTAGGAACATCTTCCTTTGCTATACGGATCTGATGATAACCGGTTCGTAAGTCAAGCTTTGTAAAATACTTAGCTCCGTGCAACCTATCAATAAGATCATATGATCTAGATAATGGGTGCCTATTTTTAATTGTAACCTTGTTAAGACGTTTATAATCAATACACATCCTCCAGGTACCTTGATCCTTTTCCTTAACCAGGAGAATTGGTGCACCCCAAGGAGACTTGGTCTAATTTAACCCATCCTCAAATATTCAGCTAGTTGTTTGGCTACCTCATCCTCCTCAGATTGGCTAAGCCAATACGGAGGAACACTAACAGGTTCTGCCCCTGGTACTAGCTCTATTTTATGGTCCACCTCTCATTTAGGAGGTAATCCATGAGGCAATTCATCAGGAAATACGTCCTGAAATTCACTTTTAATGGAACTTAACACTTTACTTTCCCAAACATCTAAAGAAATAGTGTTTGCATCAAAATGAATACACGAAGACACTCAATCCATAACCAACTGGAAAAGTTCATAGTTAAAAATATCTTCCATTAATTCCAGCTCATTGTTGATAAAAGTTTCCTTGGGTACAACAATGTTTCCTTTAAGAGTTACAAGGCTTCCATTGTGATGGAAAGACATCTAATGTTTGACCCAATCAGTAGAAAATTCTTATTTTTGCTATGAAACCATTCCATTCCCAAAATTATATCTACATGACCCAAGCTCATGACATGGAAATCAAGCCTATCTGAGTACAATTGGATGTCTAATGGTAGTTTTGACACCTTCTTATCTCGAAATTGGACCTGTCCTCTAGCCATCCTGACCTTGTACATGTGATGATTCTGCATGGTTTCCAGCTTCATCTTCTGTACCACAATATTGTCAATAAAATTGTGAGTACTACCAAGATCAAACAAAATATGAACCTGATGTCCTTTCACCGATCCATAAACACAAAATAATTCGTTTGGACCATAAACGTCTTTATTAAAAGTACAATCTGAACATTGGCTTCAAGATGCGAAACATTAACTTCAAAGAATTTACCTTGAAGTTCTGTAATGTGTATAGATTTCCTTGGAATAAACTTTTTCGGTGCTGCCTTTTGACCAGGCGCCGAAGTTGTTGTAGCTTCATTCAAAGGACAAAATTTCTTCGTATGTCCTTTCTCTTTGCACTTAAAGCATATGAGTTTTTCCTTACTCACAAACTTTGGTTTTTTACTGGCATTGTCACCATTTTTTGGTTTTGGTGTGAAAACCAATTTTCTTTTTTGTCCACTGTTTGAATAAGTGAACGTGGGTTTCTTTTCACTTGACGCTAGTTTTGATGAATTGACGCCAACCATTGTTTTATGAAAAACCTGAGCAGCCTGAATAGCATCCTCAGCTATTTTAACTTTGCACTTCTTCACCTCGTATTGATAATCACGAGACAAACCATTGATGAAAATACCACACAAAGTATGATCATCAGACTTGGCTTTAGCAGCCAACTGTTTAAAATTTTGCACATAGTTATCAAAAGACTGATTAGCCGTACTATTTTTAACCAACTTGGCAATAACTTTGAATTCATTCTCTGGTTGGACAAATTCCTTCTTGAATGCAACTTCAAATCCTAGCCAAGTAGTGGGAATAGAATCTTCTTTTAGATCCTTCCACCAAGTCAAAGCTTTCCCCTTTAATAAACCCAGTGCCATTTGCAGTTTCTACACACATCAGTGAAAGGGTGAAAAGCAAAGTGTGTATTCCACCTGTTAAGCAAGGCGTCCACACATTCTTGTGTCTTCTCCTTCTTCTCTCCGCCATACACCTTTGGTGCAAAAGACCGATCAACTGCTTTGGTAGCTGTAGATGAGGTGGCTAGAAGAGCTTTCTCTGCAGAGTTAAAATTTGCACCTTAAGTGATTCCATCTCATCATGGCACTTTGTTATAGTAGCCTCAAGATGTTGTGTCACCTCCAAAAATTCACTCTTTGCTACCGCCTCCTCTTCTTCTTCATGGAACTTAAGATCTTCCCTTCTAGAGTTGGGATGATCACTCATGTCATCGACATTGTCATTGACCGAGAAGTCAATATGAGCCATGGTAAATGAGTTCTCTATGAATCTAGATTAAACTTTTCTTCACCTTTCTCTTGACCCCTCTTGACCAAACGTTCTAGCAAATTAATTCACTAGAAACAAATGCACATAAGAAAAATGCTTTAATTAGCATTTGGTGGCTACACATTAGCTAAAAAATCATGAAAACATTCTAGAATCAATCCAAACAAATAAAGTATTAATACAAGGCATGCTCGCATTAATAATATGCGAATAACTTGTATTTGTTTAGTGTGACTACATAAAAAAACGTACTATAACACCAAATATCCCTCGAAAATAAGAATTCTCGAGAAAAAATAATTACCATGATTTTTTCTTGATTTTTTCTAATTTTCTAGGGCCTCAAAGTATGTTAATTTTGAAAACCACCAAAACCCATCTTATGGCACTCCAAATCCATAATTTTCCAAAAAATGATTAGCAAGTAATTTTGCCAAAATACCATTGATATTTAAAAAATACCAATTTCTAGGATCTCTAAAAATAATTTCTAGAATATTCCTAATTTCTCATGAGAATCCCATCGTCCATAAAATTTCTGATTTCGCCCGACAATTCTCAAATCCAATGAAAATTTTAATAGATTTCTTAATTTTTTGGGCCAAAAATTGATTTTAAAAGAATTTAAACGGTCATCGGGTGCCCGAATGACATACCACATACCAATCACCAATCCCAAATATTCCAAAAAATTAAAATATCCTTTGTCTAATTCTCCACTAATTTTTAGGAATTTTTTAGAATTTTTAATTTACACCAAAAGCATTTAGAATACGAACGGTCAAAAAAATTTCAAAATTCCAATGGTTTTCCTAGAACACGGAAAGCCAACAGTTTCGGGAAAATGAAAAGACAAAAAAAATGGGAATATAAAAGGTCAAAAGTTTTCGAAATTCAAAAGGTCAAAAGATTTTCTGGAATTCGAAAGCTCAAAAGATTTTCCGGAATTCAGAAATTTAAAAGATTTCCTGAGAATGCGGAAAGCCAAAAGGTTCAAGGAAAAAAATTTCCAGAAGAAAGAATAAAATTTTCAGAGAAATAATATATATATATTTCTCTTTTTCCAAGATTTTTCCAATTGAAAATAACTTTGAAAAAATATATATCTATTTTAAATATATATTTTAAAAAAAACTTTTAAAAAAAGCTTATAAGCTTTAAAAGCTTTTAAAAAATTTTTATAAGCCCCCACCCCTCCCTCTGTCTGTGCGTGTGCCAAACTGATTTGAGAGAGGGAGAGATAGCTCTCCTCTTCTCTCCACCTTCTCCAATACAATCTCTCTCTACCCTCTCCTTCTCTTCTCTGATAGAGATTAGTGTTGGATGATTAATATTTAATTAATCATAATTAAGTTTAATTATAATTAATATTAAATTAAATTATCCATGCGTTCACACCACGCACAAGAGAGAAATAGAAGATAAAAATTCAGATTTTGGGGAAGAGAAGAATTTTACACACACAGGAGAGAGCCCATGCATCAATTGACTGCCCCACATTGCTTTTCAGCAAAAAAAATGGCAGAAAATCGAAAACATACCCTCGAAAAACCCGCAAAATTCATTAAAAATACTTTTTTAACCATAAAAATGCTCAAAAAAATTCTAAAAATTTAGGAAAATTTTCTTAAAATTTTAGAAATTTAGGGAATCCATTCTACCAAGAATATCCACAATAAAATATGTGGTATTTGGTAAAAATTTCCATTAATGCTTATTTTAAACCATAAAAAATAGAAAAAAAATAGCATTAAACTCACGGAATTCCCCCGCAACGTCGATTCATCCATTGAGTAGTAGTAACCTGCGTTCCAATCGCCATATCAATGATCCATGTGCAAAATCACCAAAATAAATAAATAAAATAATATTTTATTTAGTAAATATAAAAATTTACTTTTAAAAATATGCTAAAAATTGGAATAAGAAAGTAGAAGCAACAACAATTAACTAGAGATTGCTCTGATACCACTGTTAAACCCCTAAGATCTCTCTAGATGATCAACATGCATAAATCAGGCATTAACTCTACCACTCACCCAACCACCCCCGAGCCCAAGGGTTGCACACATGAAATATAATGGAGTACCACATACCTTAACCTTAATGTCGCATACCACCAAGAGATATAACTCTAATACAATAGCACTCAGCTCTATAGTGCAATGGCAAGAATGTAGATACAATCCTCAGAGAACATCCCTTGAGTGTGCCCCATGCCCCTATTATATATAGGAGGGCCCTCAAGTGACTCTTGACTCTCCATTTCCCATGTGTGACCCTTGGATACCTGACCCTAACCTTAACCGTTAAGGTTATTCCTAACCCATGCTCCACTAGAGCTTGTTCCCATGCTCCCATGATCACAAGCCTATGTGGGTTAGCCTCCTAGTATAATGTATGCACTTATAATGTGCACAAAACACTAAGGGCCAAGATTTTTTAAAAATTTTAGATTATAGTCCAACTAAGGTTCCTATGGACCAATAGGATTAATCCAAGTGTTGGGATGAGATAAATCCAAAGAATAAAAGAAAATACCCAAAAACGAGTAAATGCTCACATAAGATGAAGAGTTGACTGAGTACAAGGATTATTAGTTAAAAACTATGAGATATTACTAAAAAAATGAGATATTTTAGAATAATGATACATTTTTGACACCTTGGTAAGAAGGGGGGAGACTTTGAGGTAGGCACCTATTTCACACATATGGATGAGTTTTTCATTTAAAAAAATTATGATATTTTTATCTCTCCTCTCTCCTGGATCAAACCAAATCAAAAGGGAGCCAAATCTTGTCCAAATTTAGCCAAACTGAATCTAAAAATTTCTAGAACACAGTTGGACTTGAGTAGAGGCCTCCCTCACTTATAAATAGATCCTTATTCTTTTGTAAAAAAAAATCTATGAACTATACCATGCTAGTATTACATTAAAATAATGATATTTTCTATTATCCCTTAAAAATCCTCGACATTTTGGAGAGATTGGAGCTTTTTTCTCTCTTCAACCATCCTTGGAGCTTTCCTCTCAATACACTAACCAATTGATTGGTTGGAGGCTTCTTCTAAGATAGAGAAGCAAACAAAATCAAGAGGTAAGGTGTAATTTCATGGTTTTTCTCTACTATTCTCAATGTTTTCACTTCTCAATCCCTCTCACGCTTGAGAAGTTTCTAAATTAAGTGTTTATGATGCAAATCAAGCTTTTCTTAAGAGTTGTAATGAATAATTAAGAAAAGTTTACATTTATGCTTTTTATGTTTATCTCTCTCTCCCCAAAAGAATGGTCATTCCTATTACCAATTCTCTTTCAAATGATGCTTCTCATTAATAAATTCTCAATTCACAAATCAAACTCTAGGCTTGTGAAGCTAGAGGTTAAGAAAGTGGCTTTTTATACTTTTATGCTTCTAAAATCATGATAATCTTATGATTTAAATCCATAAATTGGATTTAAGTTTAGAAGATAGTTATACTATCATAATTGTATTACTAAGTTTATTCTTTTTAAAAATATTAAAAATTATCAGTAATAGGAGCGGAGCTATGGTGGCAAAAGTTTTAAGAAATTGATACATAATTCATTCTTATACATAACGTGAAAGACAATATTCTAGGATTGGTCATCCTATGCTAAAGGAATGATTTTCATCACATTCAATGGAAAACTAATTTTTGAGGTTTATGCATAATTAAATAATTAAGAAAAAAGAAAATTATGGTAATTTTATTTAAATGATAAAAGAGAAATTCACATGACATTTGAGGGAGGAAGAGATCTACTACCACCTTGTCCGGGATGTTGATGAAGACCCCATTGACTTTGCCCCACTGTGGATGTCCCTCCACAAGTAACTAAGATTGGCCGATACGATGGCATGAGCATGGATGATGTCTCTGCAATCATCCACATCCAAAGAAGTACTGCAGAAGCTGCTCTTGACTCTATTGATATCTCAGATGCAGAATTTGAGAGGCTACAGGAGGAGCTCTTTGGACCTCCACCACACATTGATGTCTCAGATCCTGTACATGGTGATAGAGCGATCCCAGGGGCAGACCTAGATGCATCGAATGGGAAACAAAATGATGAGGCTAAGAAGGAACGTAAAATGTTTTTTTTTTAATCTTCCTATGTGAGGCCTCAAGGGCCTGGGAACCCCACACATGTAATCTGGGATGCATCAGGTCCCTCCAGGCATGCTAGCCGAAGGCTGGCGAGGATGGCCCTGAATCTGCTTTAGGGCCATCCTTGCCAGCCTTCGATTGGCATGCTTATAGGGCCCTGATGCATCCCAGATTACATGTGTGGGGTCCCCAGGTGCTTGAGGCCCCGCACAGACAATTTCATCTCATTTGAAAATATTTTTTTTCATGAAATTATATTTTGGAATAATTTTTTAGATTTTATTTTTGTATGCAAATATTTTCTTCAGGAAATTGTCTATGTCGATGAGTTTGCATCTAGAGCTAGTGGAACAAGGGGCGGCGGAGGAAGAGTCCAGGATGTAGCTTTGACATTATTGTTTTTCACAAAAGTATGCTCCCTTGATGGACAAGCCTCTCTCATGAAGATCAAGGTTTTAACAAAGGGTGCTACATTCAAGTCCATGCATATGAAATCAAGCTTAGCGAAGGCAGTGCTTGTGAAGTGTTGCAAGCTCGAAGCTTAGCTTGGAGGGAAGATTCATTCACTAGTTGGCCTAGGTCTTGCCACTGGGAAGATTGATCTTCATGCTATCCAGCTCGATCTCGAAGGAAATTTTGTTGTTATAAGCATTGGAATAGCCATCCCTGTAACCTAATTACTCTAGACCATAAAACCAAAACCCTAGATGTCAATAGGGGCCAAACTTTTTCGACTCTCCTTTGTGTTACCTCCATCATGTGCAGCGTGGCATGCGGGTCCTGTCCCCACTCTCCACCGTGGTGCTTTCTTCCCCTTCCCTATCCGCTTGGCAATCTAGGCTAATTTGGACCTTTGAAGCCCTCTCCCTTGAAATGTTTCTGCCAAAGGTGTATCGAAAGAACCAATCAATTTCCTTGAGATAGTTTGTGCAAGTTTTATTACCTCCATGTCGTGTGTTCTTGAAGTACACTCCTCTTGCACGGGAATGATTCTTCTCCATTCCTTGGGTACTGCACATGTCAAGGGAGTCATATGTGTTCATGAACCATGTGCCATGAGTGTACAATATGTGCTGTACTTAAAGAACAAAACCACATTTCTATAAAATACATTAATAGATGATATCTTTAGTGCAAAGCTTAGAAATCTATGGAATACCATGTAATGCACGATATTCAATTCACCCCATGTGTTGACCACTGCTTTAATGAATCTTTGCAACTCCACTTGAAATTTTTTGTGTTGTTCCTCAGTTATGTTGCTTAGATTCATCATTGATCAACCACACAACCTTGTTGAAATCTACCTACACCTGCTCACACAAGACAACAATATTTGCATCCAAGTAGTTCGAGGTAGTGCAACCATAAAGGTCTTTCCACAGCTCCCATCTCTTTGGAGCTATGATTTCCACACCTTCCATGTGTGCATTTGCTAGAACCTTTTTGCATGTGTTTGCAGGCCACTGGAGAAACCTTCTGGCCTTTGTGCCATTCATTGAAACCTTCTGCGCAACTATATGAGAACCTCCTAAAGTCTTTTGGTTCACTGAAATCTCCACATTACCACCATGATAACCAATCTCATTGAGAATGTTCTCTACTTTTTTAATTGCCTCATCTTATCGAGCTTTACCAAAGCATAGTGAAAGCATTGTTGGAATTAGGGTTAGGGTTGCAACAATGCACATACACAAGATAGAGAAGCTTGAGAGCACACAAACTCACTAGATTAGAATGAACAAATGTGTGCCAGATACAAAAGATAAGTACACACCCCAAAATGAGTAGATAAGAGGGGTGTACATACACACGAGGGAAAAACCTCCTAGTGAGGAAAAAAGTGCCCCGACAGTCCTAATTGTGTTCACACACGTCACTACCATATATAATGCTACAAATCCCCCCTGGAGTAATGATGTGAACATGTATAGGGTATGGCCAATCAATCCTGAAAAGGCAGTAAGCCCAAAGCTTTATGAAAAGCTTCAAAATTTTCATGAGGAAGAGCCTTCGTGAATAAATCCGCGATGTTGTCATGGGCACATAGAACGATGACCCAAAATGTGTCCTTACTCCTCTTCACATAGACTCGAGTACTCTCTGTTGGACTGTTGCAAAAATCATTTGCAACAACCAAGTATGCATGAATCTTCTCATACCATGCTCTAGGAGCCTGCTTAAGGCAATAAAGAGCCTTTTTCAACCTGCATACTTTAGGCTCTTCTCCTCTTCTCCTTTCACGGCGGCAAAACCAAAGGCTGCAACCTCCTCATGTAAATCACCATTCAAGAATGCAGTCTTAATGTCCAGCTGGTGTACATTCCACCCATGATGTGCTGCCAAAGTAATGAGACACCTAATGGTAGTCATACAATATGTGGGTGCAAAGGTCTAATCATAATCAATGCCCTTTTGCTGGGCATACCCCTTTGTAACAAGTCGGGTCTTGTAGTGATCAATGCTACCATATGCTTTGTGTTTTAACTTGTAAACCCACTTAGTACCAATGGACTTATTGCCATGAGGTAGTGTGACATGAAAAATTGATATCTTTCATTTTCAATTTTGTGCATATTTTGATGGTTTCTCAATGATAATAAGGTGGAAGCTTGTCCAAGAAGATTGCGGCGCCCACAATGGAATAACGGCGTGGTGATGCGGCGGCTTGGCTGCTACCCTGATAACAATATTCTATCTTCAAATATAATGGTTTTACTTGATTTAGGGTAAACACATTGTAAATGCCACAAGTATGCTTGATAAATACTTTGGTATGGTAGATAGGCTAGTGATGTGGAAAATAAAAGTGGGCCTTCATGCTCACATGGATTTTAATTGTATTATTAATATGGTATTCACCATAAGGCTACAAGTTGGGGAGTGTGGAAGGCATGTGGAGGAGTGTGTGTAGGTGCATAATTGGGAAAGACTTGGCTATTATCTCATCACACTTTCAAAGTCAAAAAGTCTTCAATTTTATAATCAATAGAAGACTTAGCCTAAGAGGACAATTGATGGTGACATCTACCCTTATGTCACTGAAGGGTTGAAGATTTTTATGTTGTAATTTGTAACAATGGAAGAGAGGGTGATTCTCCACCTATAAAAGAAGCCCTCCTCTCCCTTTCAAATCAATGAATAAAGCCTCCTCAATTGAGCATTTTGTGTCATTGCCATTCTCTTATCTTTCAAACCCTTATTCAAACGCTCTCTTTACATGTGAATATCTCATTTAGCATTAGCTCCTCATGCCTAACCCAATTTTGGACCTCTTTGATGATTCATGATAAGCGGGATAAGGAGTTATTATCTTGGTGGGCCTGTGACTTCTCAAGGTAGCCCTTGCCTTATTGTCGCCCTCCTTTGGAGGTACCAATGGTTTTAGCAGTAATGAGCATGCGGAAAGACTTTGGGGACCATAGGTAAATCTTTACGATTGTCTACTCTGCTGAGCAATGTTAACCCTTACCCTCTAGCTTGAATCATGAAGGAGATGAAAGGCAAGAGGGGCTATGTGAAAATTGAGGTTTCATGCAAAGAGAGAGAAGTGCAGTTTTTGTGGTCCAATACCCAAATTTCAACCAGTAATTACTCATCACTCGGGTATTGGTTTCTAAAATTGATCATATGGCTAGGAAGCTCTTTATATGTTCTTTCCACTCATGTAACTAATTTCTTAATCCCTTACTTCATTGATGATTAGAATTTCTTCCAAAGTTGCTAACTTTTAAGCGAATTTTGGCAGTTTTATAGTCTTGTAGTAAAATGCTCATAACTTTTCGCTCGGTTGCCCATTTTTGAAAGTTTTTATATAGGCGTGAAGCTCTCTTCAAGCTCTACGTACCTATGTAATCCTATTTTGCACAATCTATATGGATTTAAAACTACAATTCTTTGTGTATCTCTGTTTTTATGGCCATTCTTTCTTCTTAATAATGATTAATTCCTCTTAATCTCTTATCAAAAGGCCAATCCCATGTGTCTTATCCTTTTGTAAGTGATTGCTATATTCATTTGCTTTAATATGTTCTGACCAAATCACCCAATTCGAACGAATGAACCTTACCAATATTCCTCGTATGTTTCTGTTCACATAATCCTGAGTCGGAAGATTTTCTTCCAACAAAGAATCGCCCTCTTGTTTGGAGTTGCAAGACTGGCAGAAATTCCTGCTCCTCTAGAGCCTTTTATCTTTCCTTCCATGAATTATGATCTCACCTTTGATGTGTATATCTTTATCTTAACCTAGGGAGAGAAAGGGAGGTGAGGAGGCTGTGAGGTTTCATACAAGTGTGTTTTGATTCTAAGAAGTGACCGAAGTCCAAACCCCAACTTCGTGTCAAATCTTTTGGTGGAGGTGATGGGCAAGTTTTACTTAGAATTATTCTATTTTAACCTCAAGGTCCCGCATGATTAAAGAAAAGTTATTTTGAAAAAAGTAAATTTTCCTTGTTTGCTACTCATCTTTTGGTGCAAGATGTTCAACATTCCGGTGTTCCAAGGATCGGAAGGAGAAGACCCGGGGAGTTATCTCCGAGAGTTTAACCGAGCATGCCACTTGACGAGTTGGTCTATGAAGGAAAGGGCAAAAATACTTCCAGATTTCATGGAGGGTGTGGCCTTAACTTGGCATGAGGCTTTGCCAAAGGAGTCCAAGAATGATTGGGAAAGGTTGACCAAAGCAATGAAGGAGAGATTTGGGACAGTGGAGTCACCAAATGCTTTACTATTGCAATTGGATCAAATTTTTCAAAAGGAAGGAGAGTCAGTTTCTACCTTTTCAATGAGGTATGAAGCCTTATTCATCAAATATCAACAAGCTGCTTTACATGTTGTTGCTTCTTCTTCTTCACCTTCTATGGAAGATTCAAAGAGTTCTTTAGCAATGGAGCACCTTAAGATGACCAAGTTTATCAGGGCTTTGGATCCCCGCTTGCATGGAAAAGTTCTTAGCAAAGATCCCACTAATTTTAAAAAGTCTCTTCGTATTGCTTTGAAGAAGGAGGCCACTCTTCATATTGAGTCCACATTCCAATCTTCTCCGAGTGTGCCAACCCCACCACGAGTAGAGATAGCCTCAACATCTCAAGTATAAGCTCCATCCTTGGATCATAACATTGCACAACTTATGGCAGAATTTGCTGATTTGAAGTTACACTTAGTCAATGCAAGGCCACCTAGGGTTCCACGAACTGAGGATAAACGTAGGGATAGAAGTAGTGTCACATGCTATGAATGTCAAGAGAAGGGGCACTATCGCACTGAGTGTCCAAAATTGAGGAAAAGAGAGGATAAAAGTTTAGTACTTTTAGAGGAAACATGCTCAGAAGAAGAAGAGGAAACATTGATGCCATTAATGGCAAAAAGGGGTCGTAAAACTAGGAGCCACAAGAAGAAGAACAAGAAGATAAATCTGAAGAAGAGGAGAAAAATAAGAAGAAGAAGAAGTTGTCTAGGAGAAAAATTGGACAATCTGACTTTCCTCTTGGACAAGGATCTCTTAGTTATGACCTCTTAACAGATCTTAGGGAGAAAACGGCACAAATCACATTTGGGCAGCTTTTGGCACTCTCTCCAAAGCTCAGAAAGGAATGGGGTAAGCTGGCTAGCACAAGGGAATCTAAGAAAAAGAAGAAGAGGGATAATGGGACTCCTATGGTTCAAAAGGTGGATATTGATGTAGGAGATGATGTGCCTGTGATTGATGTCATCATTGAGGGGCAAACAATTTCTAATGCATACATTGATGGAGGTGCGTCAATCAATGTCATGAGTGAAAAAACAATGAAAGATACCGATTTAAAGTTGTCTTCTTCTAACTCTCCCTATCGCATACTAGGGTGAAAACCTTAGGAATTGTCAAGAATTTGGGAGTAAAGTTGTCTTCTTCTAACTCTCCCTATTGCATACTAGGGTGAAAACCTTAGGAATTGTCAGGAATTTGGGAGTGGATGTATGTGGTATTTCTGTGCCTACAACTTTCCAGGTCATTCCTACAAAGCCTGATTCTAGGGCTTACCCATTGATATTGGGTGGGCCATGGCTTCGCCAAGTGAAGGCAATTCAAAAGTGGGAGACAGGTGATCTTATTCTACAAGGTGAGAATAAGAAGGTCCACTACAACATCAAGAGTTGTCTCGCAAGAAAGTGGTAAGAGGTGATCACACCTTCAACTTTCGAAAGTTTAGAGTCAGAGTCATCCGATGAAGAGGAGACAAGTGGTAGCTCCGAGGATTCCATCTAAGAAGGGGAGGTGGAGGGAGTTGCATTTGGTCTTTCCCTGGGAAGGGATCAAGGGGATGCTGAAGACAATGGAACCTTGGAAGGGAAGCTTCTTCAACCATGTGCAAGAAAGGAGATGTAGACCTCTCACTAGTCTTCACCAACAGAATGAACTTCTTCTTGAGTCCATAGTAGCAGGTACTAAAGGGAGGATTACTTAAAAATGTTGGATGGATTTCCTAACCTTTTTGCAAACAACTACTCACAAGTACGCCAAGTTACCCTAGTAGAGCACAAGATTGATCTCAAGCCCCAAAGTAAACCAGTGGTATAGCCGCTAAGGCGTTTGGGAGTAGTGCAAGCAAAGGTGCTTAAGAAGGAGGTAACTAATTTGCTTGAAGCTGGATTTATTTTTCCAGTAGAGAATTCAGAGTGGATTTCCCTAGTTGTAGTCACTCCCAAAAAGGGTGGAAAATGGCGTGCATGTGTAGACTTTCGACCTTTGAATGCATGCACAAAGAGAGATTATTATCCTCTACCCTTTCAGGATGAGATTTTGGATCAAGTTGCAGGTCATGAGTTGTATTCAGTGTGTGATGGATACTCTGGATACTTTCAAATCCGGATTTGTGAAGAAGATCAAAGGAAAACCTCATTTATCACCCCTTGGGGAGTGTATGCCTATAGGGTGATGCCATTTGGCTTGACCAATGCACCAGAAACTTTTCAACGCTTCATGAGTCAGGTATTTGCACCTTACTTGGGAAAGTTTATAAGGGTCTTTCTGGATGATTTTTGAATTTATTCAAGCCGCATGGATCACTTGGAAAAGTTGAGGTTGGCCTTGCAAAGTATTGATGATGCAAAAGGGTGTCTTAATCCTGGAAAATGCCACTTGGTACGAAGGAAGGTGGTTCTCTTGGGACATATTATCTCAGAAGAAGGCATAGAGATGGATCATGAGAAGGTGCAGGCAATTGTGGCCCTCCCACCACCTACCAATGTACAGGAGGTAAGGAGGATTTTGGGTAAAACAAAGTATTACTACCAACGCTTTGTTGACATGTTCTCTGAGAAGATGTGTCCTATAAATCTATTGACAAAGAAGAATGTTTCTTTCCAATGGGGCCCCGATCAAATTCAATCTTTTTGTTTGCTCAAGGAATGCATGAGTCAAAGTCTAATTGTGCAGCCTCCTAGGTGTGGGAGGAGGACTTTTATGTGAACCCAAGTGTCTCATCACATTCAGTGGGTGCTATACTCTTGCAAAAGGGAGAGCAAGGGCGTACGCAACCAGTGTATTATGCAGCCGACAACTCACTGATGCCGAGGAGAGGTATGGTGAAATGGAGAAAGGTGGTTTGTCTCTTGTTTTTGTAGTAAAGAAGTTCACGTCATACTTGTTACCTCGCCCTTTTTTCTTCCTCACATCTCAACCTTCTTTACAATTCTTGGTCCGCAAACCCAATCCTGCAGGAGGGAAGTTTGCAAAGTGGATTTGTGAGCTTCAAGAATTCTCTTTCACTTTTATTACAGAAAACACCACTAGGGCCTCTTGCAGATTTACTTACCAGCCAGGAAGGAAGAGGAAGAAGGAACAGGAGCAAAGGAAGAAGTATATGAAGATTTGGAGACACCACCAACTGCTTTCACTATGCATTTTGATGGAGCCTTTAGCCCTTCCAGGCAATGTGGGGCTGGGGGGATAGTTGTATTTGATCCAGAAGGAAAAGAGGTATGGCCTAAGGGTAGAGAATTTCCAAAGGCTATATCAAATAATGTGGTCGAGTACAATGCATTAATTTGGGGATTAGAAGATTGCATAAAAGATGAAATTAAAGAGGTAGAGGTTAAAGGGGATTCACAATTGGTCTGACAAATGAAAGGAGAATATAAGGCAAGGAGTCCTAATCTCCAAGAATTGTATAAAAGGGCAATGGAGTTAAAAGAAGCTTTTGAGTTTTGTAAATTTGTGCATGTTAATAGGAAGGATAATCAAAAGGCTGAATCGGCTACTAAAACTTTGGCTTCTTTCAAAGTAGCTATTCTTGCACTAATGGATACAAGTTGGCCTGAGCTCCAAGATGTTCAATACTATTTAGATACAGGATACTTCCCTCCTGGATTGAATCCTCAACAACAGAAGCAAAGGCTTACCAGGAAAGCTCAACCTTACACAATTCTAGGGGATGTTCTTTACAAGCAAGGTAAGGATAAGATTCTTAGGAGGGTAGTGAGCCTGGAAGAATCTAAAAGGATTATGGAATTATGTCATGAATGTTCAGGTCACTTTGCCTCAGCCAGCACAACTCAGAGGATCCTTAACACAGGGTATTATTGGCCTCGACTCGGCAAAGATGTCTATGAGTGGTGCAGAAGCTATGAAGTATGCCAGGCATATGGGCATAAGCAATTGGTTCCCCGACCCTTAAACCCTATCCAAGCATATGGTCCATTTGAAAGGTGGGGATTAGATTTTGTGAAGTATGCCAGGCATATGGGCATAAGCAATTGGTTCCCAGACCCTTAAACCCTATCCCAGCATATGGTCCATTTGAAAGGTGGGGATTAGATATTGTGGGCCCACTTCCTCGTTCCTCACATGGCAAGTATTACATATTGGTGGCCACAGATTATGCAACAAGGTGGGCAGAAGCAAAGGCCATGGTCAATAATAAAGCAGTGGCTGTGGCATCCTTTCTCAGGGAATACATATGTGCCCGATTTGGGTGTCTATTAGAAATCCTTATTACGGATGGGGGGAGATCTTTCAGGAATGACTTGATTGAAGCTTTGGTGCAAAAATTAAAAATAAAGCATGCTATGTCAACTCCCTATTATCCCCAATTGAATGGTTTAGTAGAAAAAACTAATAGACTGCTTTGTGGATCTTTGACTAAGCTAGTGGATACTATGAAGAGAAAGTGGGATGTGCATTTGCCAGAGGTCCTATGGGCCTATAGGACAACTCAAACTCTCTCTTGGTTTCACACCTTTTCAGTTAGTTTATGGAATGGAGGCTATTTTGCCAATAGAATTGGAAATCACAAGCCTTCGCACATCTTTTGCACGCTTGAATAATGAAGAAGAAACATATGCCCAATGCCTAGCACAACTAGAGACCTTGGATGAGAGGCGACTTCAGGCACTTCAAAATTTGGAGGCTGCACAACAACCGCGCAAGGCAAGGCATGACACTCTCACGAGCAAGAAGAAGAAGCCAAAACTCAAGCAAGGAAGCTTAGTCATGAGGTATGATGGCCGTGTGGAGAAACGGCTAGATAAGAAGCTTCTTCGACACTCGGAAGGTCCCTTCAGAATAAAGCAAAAGTTCAAAAATAACACCTATCTTCTAGAGGATGCAAGTGGATAGGAGGTTCCCGGACGTGCCAATGAGTACCGGCTAAAGATATTTTACCCTCGAGCACCATGGCCAATAGACCCCCAAGACAAGCATGGAGGATTTGCTGGGGGGGAGAAGATGTGACATGAAAAATTGATATCTTTCATTTTCAATTTTGTGCATATTTTGATGGTTTCTCAATGGTAAAATAAGGTGGAAGCTTGTCCAAGAAGATTGCGGCACCCACATGGAATAACGGCGTGGTGATGTGGCGGCTTGGCGGCTACCCTGATAACAACATTCTATCTTCAAATATAATGGTTTTACTTGATTTAGGGTGCACACATTGTAAATGCCACAAGTATGCTTGATAAATACTTTGGTATGGTAGATAGGCTAGTGACGTGGAAAATTAAAGTGGGCCTTCATGCTCACATGGATTTTAATTGTATTATTAATATGGTATTCACCATAAGGCTACAAGTTGGGGAGTGTGGAAGGCATGTGAAGGAGTGTGTGTAGGTGCATAATTGGGAAAGATTCTTCAAGAATGCCTACATGGAAGAGGAGAATTCTACCATGTGTAAGTGGGATCTCCACCTACATGTCACTTAGACTTGGCTATTATCTCATCACACTTTCAAAGTCAAAAAGTCTTCAATTTTATAATCAATAGAAGAATTAGCCTAAGAGGACAATTGATGGTGACATCTACCCTTATGTCACTAAAGGGTTGAAGATTTTTATGTTGTAATTTGTAACAATGGAAGAGAGGGTGATTCTCCACCTATAAAAGGAGCCCTCCTCTCCCTTTCAAATCAATGAATGAAGCCTCCTCAATTGAGCATTTTGTGTCATTGCCATTCTCTTATCTTTCAAACCCTTGAAGGAGATGAAAGGCAAGAGGCTATGTGAAAATTGAGGTTTCATGCAAAGAGAGAGAAGTGCAGTTTTTGTGGTCCAATACCCAAATTTCAACCAGTAATTACTCATCACTCGGGTATTGGTTTCTGAAATTGATTATATGGCTAGGAAGCTCTTTATATGATCTTTCCACTCATATAACTAATTTCTTAATCCCTTACTTCATTGATGATCAAAATTTCTCCCAAAGTTGCTAACTTTTAGGCGAATTTTGGCAGTTTTACAGTCTTGTAGTAAAATGCTCATAACTTTTTGCTCGGTTGCCCGTTTTTGAAAGTTTTTATATAGACACGAAGCTCTCTTCAAGATCTACGCACCTATGTAATCCTCTTTTGCGCAGTCTATATGGATTTAAAACTGCAATTCTCTGTGTATCTCTGTTTTTATAGACTTTTGGCCATTCTTTCTTCTTAATAATGAATAATTCCTCTTAATCTCTTATCAAAAGGCCAATCCCATGTGTCTTATCCTCTTGTAAATGATTGCTATATTCATTTGCTTTAATATGTTCCGACCAAATCACCCAATTTGAACGGATGAACCTTACCAATATTCCTTGTATATTTCCGTTCACATAATCCTGAGTCAGAAGATTTTCTTCCAACAAAGAATTGCCCTCTTGTTTGGAGCTGCAAGACTGGTAGAAATTCTTACTTCTCCGGAGCCTTTTATCTTTCCTTCCATAAATTATGATCTCACCTTTGATGTGTATATCTTTATCTTAACCTAGGGAGAGAAAGGGAGGTGAGGAGGCTGTGAGGTTTCATACAAGTGTGTTTTGATTCTAAGAAGTGATCGAAGTCCAAACCCCAACTTCGTGTCACAGTAGATCTATCAAATTCTAAGTGTCATTCTTGAGTATAGAGTTATGCTCATCCTACATAGCATGCATCCAATAATCATCATCTTGTGCTTTCTCAAAGGAAATAGGTTCCTCCTCATTACATAAAGCAGAAATGAGAACATGATCCACATGAGAATAATATGTATGATGAGAAATTGCACGAGTTCTACTAGGTAAAGGAGCTGCCAACTTGCTATCCCCATCAATGTCTGCACAAGCATTTTGGCATATGCCTAGATTCTTCCATGGCTGCTCTCTCCTCATCCACTGCATCCTCAATAATTTCCTCATCAAAAGGCTAATTTGCAGGCTGATTTTGCACCTATAAAGGCTGAATTTCAGCACTTGATTGAGCATTCAATTGCTCTACATATGGCTGCCCTTTATTAAACAAAGGTAGAAGCGAATCAAACATGTCCTGTGAGCATACATTTTGCTATTTTTTACATGAAAGCATGGGTTGAACTAAGTTTTCGACAAAAACATCTCTACTTACCAAAATCCTCTTTGAGGCTAGATAGTAGAGTCTATATCCCTTGCTTTATGAACTGTATCCCACAAATATGCATTTAACTGCCTTATCATCAAGCTTATTGCGTTGTTGCTCAGGCAGAAGAGCATAAGCAAGACAGCCAAAAACATGCAAATGAGCCACAAAAGGCTTCCTGCCATGTCAAGCTTCATAAGGAGTTTTAGACTGTAAGGCCTTGGTAGGGCATTTGTTCAACACATAGTTTGCACACATAGTTTGTGCACATAGTTGCCTCTGACCAAAAACCATGAGGTAAACCTTGGGCTTTCACCATCATACATCATGCCATCTCCATGAGAGACGTGTTCTTCCTCTCAGCGACACCATTTTTCTCAGGTGTGTATGGCACTGTACATTGATGCCTTATGCCTTTTTCAGCCATATATGCATGAAATTCCTTGGACATATACTCCCCCCCCCTTTGATGTGAACGAAGGGTGCCAACTTTACATTCACATGAATATTCAGCCATGGATACAAAGTCCCTAAAGCAGTGAAAAAACCTCTAACTTCTGCTTTAATGGATACACCCAGTTATATCTGGAGTAATCATCAATAAAAGTGACGAAGTAGAGATACCTCCCGATAGATGGTGGACCACATACATCACTATGTATAAGTTATAATTTCTTAACAGCTCTCATAGATCCATCCTTTGGAAATGATGCCCAATGCATTTTACCAAGAATACACCCCTCACATACATGTCTAGTAGGGGTCTCAAGAGTTGGCAACTCAGACACCATATCATGCCATAATTCAGATGGCCAAGTCACGCATGCTATAACTCTACATCACTCATAGCACGAGTAGTAGAGACTGAGCAAGCATCATGCTGCAACTTCTCAAATACATCCATCCTTTATAGGCCATGAAACAAGGTACCTGAGGCAATGATAGAATAACCATCATTTCAATCCTGAATCGTACATCTGTCATCCACAAATTTCACCATCAAGCCTGACAAGGCTAAGGCTGAAACTGACAATAGCAAGTTCTTCTTAATGCCTGGCACATATAAAACTTTGGAAAGAGTAAATGTACCCCCATTTGCAACAGTGAGCACAACTCTACCAACTCCTTTGATAGGATATGAGGAACCACTTGCACATGTGGTGGTTCCTGCACTTGGGACAATTCTAGAGATGAGAACAATTTTTTTGGTGAAGTAATATGCTTACTAGCACCACTGTCAAAGTACCACACATCTGATTCTACCACTGACATGCATACATCAACAGAAGGGTCATAACTGCAATGTACAGTCCATGCCCAATCATCTTGAGCAAAACTTACAAACTCCTTCTTCTTTGCACTTGGTATAGATGCATCAACCACCACCACAACCATGCCCGATTCTTTATTTTTCTCCTTCTCTAGTCTTTTCTTGCACTCATTTATGTAGTGCCCTGGTTTCCTACAATAGTGACACTTGCCCTTCTTTTTAGGCTTATAGCCTTCTTTCTCTACATCCTCACCTGAGGATTCTGATTTTGGCTTATAGCCACCATGTGAAGAAGCTTTACCTTTGCCTTTCTAACTGGCAAAAAACAAAAGCCTGGTCACCAACTCACATAACAGATCTGTTTTGCCTAGACTGCTTCCTACTATGCACCTATACATAGTAGGATCCTCCAAAATCTCCTGAATCTGCACTCAACTTGCCATTCTGATCCAATGGCACTGAGATAGGCTTACAGCTTGTCATACCATACTTGGACAGCATGTCCCAAGCCATACTGTCTCTGCAGTAATCCAATACCATGTGGTGACCTAATCACCTCAATGCCTAAGAAATATCTGAGCTCCCTCAGATCCTTCATCTCAAACTTCTGTCTAAGCAAGATCTTTACATCAAAGATCTCTGCATCATGGTCCCTCGTAAATGATCAAGTCATCTACATAGATGACAACAAGCACAACCCCTCTATCACTGTGTCTCACATACAGCGAGAAATCTGCATTGGCTACATGAAAGCCAATAGTGACAAGATATTCAGAAATCTTGTCAGACCTTGGTGCTTGTTTTAAGCCATACAAGGCTTTCTTCAACCTACAAACATGCTCGGGGTGACTCACATCCTCATAACCAGGTGGCTACAACATATATACCACCACTTCCTGCAAATCCCCATGCAAGAATGCATTCTTTACATCCATCTGATGTAAAGACCATTTCTTTGACGCAGCCACCACTGCTATCACAACTCTCACTATTGCCATCTTGGCAACTGGGCTCAAAGTTTCCTCATAATCAATGCCATATGTCTGTGCATATCCTTTGGCTACCAATCTAGCCTTGTACCTGCTTATGCTTCCATCACTGTTATGTTTTACTTTGTACACCCACTTGCATCCAATGGCTTTCTTGCCTTCAGGCAATCGCACTAAATCTTGTCTCATTTCCATATAGTGCATCCATCTCCTCATCCATAGCGTTCTCCCAACACACATTTCCAAACAGCCTCATCAATGCATGTGGGCTCTACAACCTTTGCCATGTATGCATAGTGATATGCCACATAACCATCATAGGTAAACCTCTACACAAGATTCTTCACTCTCCCAGATCTTCACAGCTTTGCATTCATGGCTTCCATAGCCTTATTTACACCAAGTGTTCTCATAGCTGGTATCCCAAGCTCCTCATCAAGGCTCATCTCTGAGCCACTAGACTCTCCATCAACATGAGAATTCCCTGTAGAAATGTCAGGCATACTAAGGGGCTCAACCACTTTCTCTTTGCCTTTATATGATGTACTAATCACATTTGCAGGACTGGTATTATGACGCAGTCTGCCACTCCATGGTCTGTGATTGCTGACTTGCATTCTGTGCAACCACATTTGCACTCACATCAGCCCCAGCAGCTTCTTTTTCAACTGCATACCAGCTGCTCATCTCATCAAAAACAACATCCTTGCTTACCCTCAACTCACGTGTAGCAGGGTTATAACACCTGTATCCCTTTTGCTCAAGGGAATACCCAATAAACACACATTTTTTAACTTTTGGATCCAGCTTAGTTCTCAGCTCATCTGGCACATACACATATGCAATTCATCAAAAGACATTCAGATGAGACAAATCAGGTTTTCTGCTAGTAAACCTCTCCTCTGGAGTTACATCATGTATGGCTATAGTTGGAGTCCTGTTCATGATGTAAACTGCTGCAGAAACAGCCTTAGCCCAATAGCTATACGACATATTCTTCTCTTCCATCAATGCTCGTGCAATCTCAGCAATGTGCCTGTTTTTTCGCTCAGCAACTCCATTTTGCTGTGGAGTTTATCTGCATGTAAACTGTCTCCGAATACCATTCTTCTTCAAAAATTCAGAGAACTCATTGGAGAAGTACTCTCCCCCTCCATCTGACCTTAGGCACTTTACATATTTCCCTGTTTGCTTTTCAGCCATAACTCTGAAATTCTGAAAGTGAGTGAACACCTCACCCTTCTCCTTGTGTGGTCATCGATAAATGTCACATAATACTTGCAGCCTCCCATAGACATGGTCTTCGTAGGACCCCATACATCTGAATGCACAACATCTAGTCCATTTTTGCTCACATTTATGTTATGTGGAAATACATGCTTTGTTTGCTTTCCAAATTGGCATGCTTCACATATTCTTTGCATACCTTCAACTTTAAATTTTGGCAGCCTTGTCACAATTCCTTTAGTCTGCATAGACTTCATTCTCTGCACATTCATATGTCCAATTCTTTTATGCCAAATGTCTGTGTCTGCAACAATTCCTGAACCATTTGCAAACATTGTAGCACTCACTTCAAGCATGTTGCCTTTTGCAACCAACCTGCACTTGTCTTTAAAGTCTTCAACATAACAACCCCATCAGGATTAAACCGAACCTGCAAACCCTGCTCAATCATCTGGCCAACTGAAACCAGATTCTTTGTTATGTTCGGAACATGAAGTACATCTGTAAGGTACTTCACTTTGCCATCCTGCATAGGCACATCTCCAACATGGGCAATTGGATGAGCAGTGTCATCCCCTGTTTCCACAAAACCTGGTCTTTCAAGGTTCTTCATCTCCTTGAACCACTCCCCATGACTTGTCATGTGGTTCGAAGCACCTGAATCAACGTACCATACATCATCTTTATGTGCTGCTTCAACATTTTCAAACATGGCATTAACGACATGCTGCATAACAAACAACCTTTCATTATCCTCATTGTTTCTGCTCGAGGATGCATAGTTATTTTGCTGTAATTTTCCATTTTATATGTCAGCCTGCTTCTTATAACAATCTGCCTGCACATGTCCAAGTTTACCACAGTAAAGGCATCCACGTGTATCATTATACTGCCTTTGCCAATTTCCACGACCTCTTTGACTCCCCCTGCCTCTGAATTGGCCTCTTCTACCTGCGTGTTGTTGTTGTTGTTGTTGTAAATTCTGGGACTGTTGTTGTTGCTGCTGCTGGCCATAATTCTGATTACCTGTTCGGCCACCTCCTTGACCGCGTCCACGGCCACCTCCTTGACCGCGTCCACGGCCTCCTCTACCTCGTCCTCTTCTTGAACTTGTGTAGAAGGCTTGTTGCTCTGAACTGTTTTTGTTTTGTGAAGACTGTTGGTCTTCACCCAAGCTCTTCTCTTCTATAATCAACATAGACACCAAGTCTGTAAAATTGGGAATGTTTTTCCGAGTCTGAATAGACGTCTTGAACGCCTTATATTGTGGCCCGAGACCACGTAGACAGACTTCCACCTTATCATCATCATCTACTGAAACACCAATAGATGCAAGGGATTCCACAATACCCTTTATCTTCAATGCATAGTCATTCATAGACATACTCTTTTTCTCCATAGTATGAAGTTCATTCTTCAACTGTATCTTTCGTGCCTTGGTATTTGTTTCATAGAGTTTTACCAAGGTGTCCCACGCCTCCTTGGGAGACTTGGCATCTTGAATGTGCCCAATCATGGTGTCCTGTATACTGATAGAGAGCCAATACATAACTTTTCTGGCTCCTTGGTTCCAGTCCTTGAACTCTTTCACATCTGCAGCAGTCGGATTGATATCTGATATCTCCGGTGCCTCTTCATGCTCACCTTCTATATAGTCCCAGTAGCCCTTTCCCATCAGGAAATTTGTCAGCCTGAACCTCCAAGCATGGAAGTTGTTCTTATCAAGCTTCTCAGCAACAATCTGGTTTATGCCATCATTTGACATCTTGCCAGACACAAATTTACCAAAAACAGCACTCTGGTTTGTTCAGCACAAACTACTGTATTTTCTGCAGCGGTACTGTAGTACACTCAAATGTCACAAACCAGTGACCTCAATGTGCATACATACACCCAATGGCAACTATTGACCTCCTTGTAGCACACACAGTGTCTGCACAACCAATATGTCTTCCTGCAGTTCTTAAAACAGAGTTCTGCAAAGAATCGATGACTTACCTGCAGTGCTCAAAATCGCCTGCTTTCTGAAAAACGGAGGTCCTAACGCACCCAAAACGTGTTTTCGGCCCAAAAATTTCTTTCGATAGGACAGTATAGTTGCCCTATAACTTTACTCCCGCGAAGAAAGCTCCTCAATTAGAGATCGTTTGCTGGTGCCTCCTGTAGAGCTCCCGACAAGGATGTAGTCGCTCGCCAACACAAATAGGGAAGAGTAGTTGAAGCTCTTACCCTTATACTGCTTCCTGTGCTTCTCTTGCTTGCAGCTCAGCCCTTAACATGAACCAGGCTCTGATACCATGAAAAGATGTAGGGGAGAAGAGAGCTTGAGCTCTTGCAACAAGCACACACACACACTCACAAAACCCTAAAAGAGAGCACACAAGGTGAGAGGCTGAAAATCTTCTTCTTCTCTACTCAACACTCAACACACCATATACAAAGATAAGAGTACTCACATATGAAAAGGTACTCAACCAAATACATACTAGGGTTCTCTATAGTGGAACCCAACTAAATGAGCTGGCGCTATAACTATACCAGTCTCTAGAATGGCTGTCACACAGCCTGTCATCCCACTGGCCACATATCACCCATGATCTCACCAACCATGCCAGTGGTGTAAGTGTGGGGCCTATCCCCCAGGCGGGTCATCCGTGTCCACCGCCTCACTAGATGAGCTCGATATCTCAACAATAGAGACCAACGCTTTTTTCCTCATCAAGAAGCACAGCCGTTGATTCTTTTCCATAGAACAAGGGTTATCTGAGATTTACTTCAACTATCGAACTTAATAGAATCGAGTCTCATTTTAGGGATCCATCAGTCTAGCCTAACCCCATCCAATCCCATGGGTTAGCCAACCCCCCAACCACTGTAGTGATAGGATCCATTTAGAAATTTGGTTATGTTTTGCCTTGGGTACTAGGTAAAAGAGTTCCCAGGCCCCCTAGGCCTCGGTGCTTCACACAAAGTTCAAGATAGTCACACCACTTACACACCCAATATGAAATTGCCTTTTTCACAAATTCAGTTGTCTTTAAAACAATCTTTTAATGAAACCATAGTATCACTCATCATAATCCTCCAAAATATCTAGCTTGAATTCCAATTTCCAACCATTCCTTCATCGGTGTACCTATGGCTTCATTGGAACCAGAACGCTCACCACCTGCTCACACAGGGGCCTTTTCGATAGTTCCTAGCTCATAGTATGTAGAAATATCGTCACATAAGAAAAATCCAGATGGACTCTCCGTTTAAGATCAACAAGATCAACAAACAGATCCATATAAAAGAGCCATGGACTCATACGTTGAGGACCAGCAAGGCCAATCAACTAGATTAATGCCCTTGTTCATAAAACAACTCTTAACTCCTTGTTCCATTTTCTTCCCCAATGCACGCATGGGTATCTTCGGCAACCCAGAGCCCGAGCACCGTATGGTCAACACCCTCTAGGCTCCTTTGCAGGTCACCTAGCGCTTCACTCTTAGGCCGCTTCCTTGGTCCCTCATCCACCGTACCGGAAGCTCACCATTTAAATCAAACCGAGGCTGGTCAAGACCTCGACCGACCTTGCCACGCGAGACGTCCTCCATTGACTCTCCTGTTGCAACTTTCACTTAGGTCGTCATGACCATAATCAACAAGATAGTCAAAATGCTTCCCCAGCATTCTTGAAATAAAACAGTCTTTTAAAAACAGGTTTCATAAATACAGTTTCTAACGAACTCTCATCTTTCCACATTGTTCCACATCATTTCTCGTTATTCCACATTCTTCTACATCAATTCACATTACTTATTCCACATCCAGTCATATCTATTCCCATCGTCGTTCATCCATTCTCGTCTAATCATATCATATTACATCTAATCATATCATATTTAAAAACAAGTTTCATAAATACAGTTTCTAACGAACTCTCATCTTTCCACATTGTTCCACATCATTTCTTGTTATTCCACATTATTCTACATCAATTCACATTGCTTATTCCACATCCAGTTATATCTATTCCCATCTTCGTTCATCCATTCTCATCTAATCATATCATATTACATCTCATCACATCTATCCATATCTATCCTCATATTACATCTCATCACATCTATCCATATCTATCCTCATTACATCACGTCACATCCATCCACATCACATCTCATACATTCACATCTATCCAGGTCCACATCACATCACATCACATCTCATCCATTCACATCTATCCAGGTCCACATCACATCACATCACATCTCATCCATTCACATCTACCCAGATCCACATCACATCACATTCATCCACATTACATCTTATCCATTTACATCTACCCAAATCCACATCACATCACATCACATCACGTCACATCTATCCACATCACATCTCATCCATTCACGTCTACCCAGATCCACATCACATCCATCCGCATCTCATCTCATCCATTCATATCACATCACATCTATCTACATTCATTCAGATCCACAACACATCTCATCACATCCATCCACATCACAGCACATCTCGTTCGCATCCACTCACATCTCATCACATCATCACATCTCATTCTCATCCATTTACATCACATCACATCCATTTACATCACATCACATCCATTCACATCTCATCACATCCATTCACATATCATCACATCTCATTCTCATCCATTTACATCACTTCACATCCATTCACATACATTCAGATCCACATCACATCTATTTACATTCATTCAGATCCACATCACATTCACATCATTTATATCACATCACATCCACATATCATCACATCACCTTCACATCCATTCACATATCATCACATCTCATTCTCATCCATCACATCACACTCACATCCATTTACATCCCTTCACATATCATCACATCTCATTCTCATCCATCACATCACACTCACATCCATTTACATCCCATCACATCCATTCACATATCATCACATCTCAGTCTCATCCATCGGATCACACTCACAGCCATTTGCATCCATCCACATCCACATCTCATCATATTTACATCCATTTACATCACATCTCATCCATTCACATCTCATCACATTCATTCACATTCATATCTATCCACATCACATCTCATCCATTCACATCTGATCACATTCATTCACATCCATCCATTCATTCACATTCACATCTATCCACATCACATCTCATCACATTCACATCCATCCATTCATTCACATTCACATCCATCCACATCACATCTCATCACATTCATTCACATCCATCCATTCATTCACATTCACATCTATCCACATCACATCTCATCCATTCACATTTCATCACATTCATTCACATCCATCCATCCATTTACATTCACATCTATCCACATCACATCTCATCACAGTCATTGACATCCATCCATTCATTAACATTCACATCTATCCACATCACATTCACATCTTATAACAGATTCTCATCTCATCACATCACATTCATATCTTATCTAATCACAATCACATCTTATCACATCACATTCACATCCATCCCATCACATCCATTTACATTCATTCACATCCATCTACATCTATTCAGATCCACATCACATCTTATCTACATCTATTCAGATCCACATCACATCTTATCACATCCACTTTTAGTACACTTTCTCTACTTTCGATACTGATAGGACTTTTCTAAGGTTCTGCGAATTGCTTGACCTAGTTAAAGGTACTTTTTCTTCTCGATCCTATTAAATCTAAGTATCAGAGTGTTGTTAAAGGTTTAAAAAGAGAAAATAAACCTTATTAGAATTGAATAGTAAAAACTCAAAAAGAGCATTTACGTATTGTATTTTATTCCTTAAGCTTCATTTAATAAGAACTAATTCTCAACATTGCATCCTCGATCCCCCCAGGGATTCCAGATTCCCTTTTCTGAATAAGAACTATCCAAGTTTTCTCGATGGATATTTTCACATTCTTTCTCAAATTGCTCAATTAAGATTCATGGGATTTATAAAAACCCGTATTTCTCAATAAAAATAATAATACTCAAAATTTCACTTTTGATAAATACTCATAATTTGAATTATGCCTAAAGTTCCTCTTTTAACATTTAATTGTTTGGATCTCAAATATCATGGGAATTCCTCTTTTTGCATAAAAATAAATTTACCAAAAATATGTATTATTTTCTAAACAATTTACCATAGCTTCGCTGCTATTACTAATAATTCTCATTTTTTTATACTTTAAAACTTGTAATAAAAATATGATAGAAGTTCTTCTTTTATGCTTAAAATCAACCTATGTATTCAAATCATAATTTTAACCATAACTATAAATATAATTATGATTATTCGACTAGATTAAGTTAATTTAGACATTCCTCTTTTCCCAATTTACTAGGATAATCCTTTTCTCATTTAGAATGAATTAAAGTAATCTTTATTTACTCATAAACAATCTAAAAAGGATTAACCATTATTTTCACTAATCCAAAATAATGAAAATATCAATTCTTATCCTCTAGCTCATCAAGCCTAGAGTTTAGATTTGAATTAAGAGACTATCATTGAGAAGCATCCTTTTCCAAGAGATTTGGCCATAAACATGGCTACTCTTTTAGAGAGATAGATTTACTTAAAGATTAACTTAATGCTAATTAAATATTAAGAAACTTAGGAAAAGCTTAATTTGAATAAAAACTAGCATTTTGAAAGCTTCTCAAGCTTGAGAGGGGTTGAGAAGAAGAAAGTCATTGAGATGATTTGGAAAAACCATATAAATCAATTTTACCTCCAAGTTTGGCGGCTTGAGTCTTTATTCACAAGTGAAGCCCCCAACCAATCAATTGGTCCACCAAGAGGAGAAGAGCAACTTCAAGAGTTGTTGGAGAGAGAGAGAGAGAGAGAGAGAGAGAGAGAGAGAGAAGCTCCAAGCTCCCAAGAGAGAGAAAAATTCAAGGGATAATAGAAATATGATTATTTTAAGATAATACTAGCATGGTATGGCTCCAATATGAAAATACAAAGGAATAAGGGTCTATTTATAGGTAAGGGAGGCCACTAACCAAGTCGAACTAGATTCTAAAATTTTTCACGTTCAGTTTGACTCAATTTGGACAATATTTGGACCAGTTTGGCTCCCTTTTTTATTTAGTTAGATCTAGGAGACAGGAGAGATAAAAATATCACATTTTTTCGAATTAAAAAACCCTTCCACACATTTTTTTAGCAATATCTCTTAGTTTTTAACTAATAAACCTTGTACTCAGTCAACTCTTCATCTTATGTGAGCACTCACTCATTTTGGGTATTTTCTTTTATTCTTTGGATTTATCTCATCCCAACACTTAGATTAATCCAATTGGCCCATTGGAACTTTAATTGGACCATAATCCAAAAATTTCTGAACATCTGGACCCTTAGACTAAGGTTCCTTATACCATTTTCAATTATACCATTTTCAATTAATTCCTAATGCACATTGGAAAGTTCATTTTGAACTTCTGTTTCAAGGGAATCCATTTTAGACACTAGGAGAATTTTTGTATCCAAAGATATTTAAATTACCTCTCTTTAGATATTTTCTCTCTCTAAGGCCAAAACAGGGTAAAACATCTTTCTTCCATTTCAAAGAGGGGATGATTACAAGAACAAAAGGGGGGGTTCTTACACCTTTATATCTCAAAAGATGGAGGGAGGAATCTTACATCCTACCCTACTTAAAAAACGCGAGATGTCCTCATCTCACATCTAAAGGATAATCTCTTTCAACTTAAGATCCAACTAATTCTGGGGTTCCTTATAGGCTGGTCAATCCTCAGTGCTCACAGAATCCTAGGATAAAGATCCCTTCTACAAGAGGAACATACAGGACTCATTATCAGAGAATAATTCATTCATATTCTTAACACAATAATGGTCCATTAGACCAGAAATTCCATCTAAACATTCCCCATGGAAATTTCATTTATGCAACTTCTCAATTTGTCATTCCTTAATTAGATCCACTGGGTCAAAGGTCAAACAGCAACAATCTGTCAGCACAATCCACTAATCTCATAGTGATCTATTGAAAGTCATAATCATCTTTGAGTTACTAACATCATCACTGGGATTCATCCCATTCATCCTCATTGTGGCTTTGTTCAACTTATCTTCTTTCAACCAGAATTTAGAAATCATCATCTTTCAACCAGAATCCAAATCAATTCATCAATTCTCAACAAGAATTCGAAAATCATATCAACCAGCATTCGAATTCATCATCTGCATAGCATTTTTGCTTATAATTTCAAGGTCTTAGATTTATTCGTATATATTGCTAGTAAAGAGCTGCACTTATACCCACGGTATATACGAGTAATAACGGTCCTTGGAACTATGAGGTAAATAACATCATATCTAGGCATCAAGCAAGTCAGGGATTCGACACAATTGCGGTACTCCCATCTGAAGACCCAATTTTCCATTTATGAATCTTCATTCTGAATATCAATTTGTATGAATTTCATCACATAATTACAATCTTTTACAGGTACTTCATAAATTTTCACATTTCTTACTTCTCAGTTGATCCACTTTAGCCAATTCGCTCTAATACGAGCTGAAAGATCCCTGCCTCCTCCGCGCAACGAATTCTGGGGTGCTAGCAGCGGAAGTAGCACTTCTTGCGCAGGCCCAGAGCCTCTCACTCAGGTCCTCACACAGATATCCAGACAAGAGACTAATCCCTCGGTTCTTCCAAAACCGAACTCGGAAAGACTTCCCTCCCCCAGCAGACATAGGCAATTCCTCTAGGATATTTTATTCTAACATAGCCAAGGTCTTAACTAACCAAACTGATCCGACCGAATCCGTAAGTCACATGGTCAAATCAAGGAAGAGACTTGCACTTGGATCACAGAGACCAACGCTTTTTTCCTCATCAAGAGGCATAGCCGTTGATTCTTTTCCATTGATTCTTTTCCATAGAACAAGGGTTATCCGAGATTTACTTCAACTATCAAACTTAACAGAATTGAGTCTCATTTTAGGGATAGATCAATCTAGCCTAACCCCATTCAACCCCATGTGTTAGCCAACCGCCCAACCAGTGTAGTGATAGGATCCATTTAGAAATTTGGTTATGTTTTGCCCCAGGTACCAGGGAAAAGAGTTCCCAGGCCCCCTAGCCGGCACTTCAAGCAAAGTTCAAGATAGTCACACCACTTACACACCCAATATGAAATTGCCTTTTTCACAGATTCAGTTGTCTTTAAAACAATCTTTTAATGAAACCATAGTATCACTGATCATAATCCTTCAAAATATCTAGCTTGAATTCCAATTTCCAATAATTCCTTCATCAGTGTACTTATGGCTTCATTGGCAACCAGAACGCTCACCACTTGCTCACACAAGGACCTTTTAGATAGTTCCTAGCTCTTAGCACTCGGAAATATCATCACATAAGAAAAATCCAGATGGACACTCCATTGAAGATTAGCAAGATCAACCAACAGATCCATATAAAAGAGCCATGGACTCATCCATTAAGGACCAGCAAGGTCAATCAACCAGATCCATGCCCTTGTTTTTAGAAAACAACTCTAACTCCTTGTTATATTTTCTTCTCCCACACACGCGTGGGTATCTTCAGCAACTCAAAGCCCGAGCACCGTATGGTCAACACCCTGTAGGCTCCTTCACAGGTCACCTAGCGCTTCACTCATAGGCCGCTTCCTTGGTCCCTCATCCACTATACTGGAGGCTCACCATTTAAATCGAACCGAGCCTGGTCAAGACCTCGGCCGACCTTGCCACACTAGACGTCCTCCATTGACTCTCCGTCAGCTGTTTTTGCAACTTTCACTTAAGTCGTCATGACCATAATCGACAAGATAGTCAAAATGCTTCCCCAGCATTCTTGACATAAAACAGGTCTTTTAAAAACAGGTTTCATAAATACAATTTCTAAAGAACTCTTATCTTTCCACATTGTTCCACATCATTTCTCGTTATTCCACATTCTTCTACATCAATTCACATTGCTTATTCACATCCAATCATATCTATTCCTATCGTTGTTCATCCATTCTAATCTAATCATATCATATTACATCTCATCCCATTTATCCATATCTATCCTCATATCATCACGTCACATCCATCCACATCACATCTCAACCAATCACATCTATCCAGGTCCACATCACATCACATCACATCACATCTGACCACATCACATCTCATCCATTCACATCTACCCAGATCCACATCACATTCATCCACATTACATCTTATCCATTCACATCTACCCAGATCCACATCACATCACATCACGTCACATCTATCCACATCACATCTCACCCATTCACATCTACACAGATCCACATCACATCCATCCACATCTCATCTCATCCATTCATATCACATCACATCCATCTACATTCATTCAGATCCACATCACATCTCATCACATCCATCCACACCACAGTACATCTCATTCTCATCCACTCACATCTCATCACATCCATTCACATCATCACATCTCATTCTCATCCATTTACATCACACCACATCCATTCACATCTCATCACATCCATTCACATCACATCCATTCACATCTCATCACATCCATTCACATATCATCACATCTCATTCTCATCCATTTACATCACATCACCTCCATTCACATACATTCAGTCCACATCACATCTATTTACATTCTTTCAAATCCACATCTCATCACAACACATCCATCCACATCACATCACATTTACATCCATTTATATCACATCACATCCACATATCATCACATCATGTTCACATCCATTTACATCCATTCACATCTCATTCTCATCCAGCACATCACACTCACATCCATTTACATCCCATCACATCCATTCACATATTATGACATCTCATCCTCATCCATCACATCACACTCACATCCATTTACATCCCATCACATCCATTTACATATCGTCACATCTCATTCTCATCCGCCGTCACATCACACTCACATCCATCCACATCCACATCTCATCACATTCACATCCATTTACATCACATCTCATTACATTCATTCACATCCATCCATTCAATCACATTCACATCTATCCACATCACATCTCATCACATTCATCCATTAATTCACATTCACATCTATCCACATCACATCTCATCCATTCACATCTCATCACATTCATTCACATCCATCCATTCATTCACATTCACATCCATCCGCATCACATCTCATCACATTCATTCACATCCATCCATTCATACACATTCACATCTATCCACATCACAACTCATCACATTCATTCACATCCATTCATTCACATACACATCCATCCACATCACATCTCATCCATTCACATCTCATCACATGCATTCACATCCATCCATTCATTCACATACACATCCATCCACATCACATCTCATCCATTCACATCTCATCACATGCATTCACATCCATCCACATCACATCTCATCCATTCACATCTCATCCATCCACATCACATCTCATCCATTCACATCTCATCACATTCATTCACATCCATCCATTCATTCACATTCACATCTATCCACATCACATCTCATCCATTCACATCTCATCAAATTCATTCACATCCATCCATTCATTCACATTTCCATCTATCAACATGACATCTCATCACATTTATTCACATCCATCCATTCATTCACATTCACATCTATCCACATCACATTCATTCACATCCATCCATTCAGTCACATTCACATCTATCCACATCACATTCACATCTCATCTCATCACATTACATTCATATCTTATCACATCACATTCCCATCCATTTACATTCTTTAAGATCCACATCACATCTCACCACATCCATCTACACCTATTCAGATCCACATCACATCTTATCACATCCATTTAGTACAGTTTCTCTACTTTCGATATACTGATAGGACTTTTCTAAGGTTCTGCCAATTGCTTGACCTAGTTAAAGGTACTTTCTCTCGATCCCATTAAATCTAAGTATCAGAGTATTTTTTAAGGTTTAAAAAGAGAAAATAAACCTTATCAAGATTGAATAGTAAAAACTCAGAAAGAGCATTTACGCATTGTATTTTCATTCCTTAAGCTTCATTAATTGAGAACTAATTCTAAACTTCCGTTTACTCATTGGATTCTCGCTAGGGATTCCAGATTCCCTTTTCTCAATAAGAATTATCCAAGTTTTTTCGATGGATATTTTCACATTCTTTCTCAAATTTCTCAATTAAGATATATTCAATATTCTTCTTTTTGAGTAAAAGAATCATGGGATTTACAAAAATCAATTCTATCCATATTTCTCAATAAAAATAATTTTACTCAAAATTCCACTTTTGATAAATACTCATAATTTGAATTATGCCAAAGATTCCTTTTTTATCATTTAATTGTTTGGATCTCGAATATCATGGTGGGAATTCCTCTTTTTGCATAAAAATAAATTTACCAAAAATTTCTCTTTTCTCTTAATTAAATATTATGCATAAATACTAAAAAATTATTCCCCATGAATATGATGAAAATTAATATTTTTGCATAGGATGTCTAATCCTAGAATATGAGGAATTTCTCTTTTTGTATTATGCATAAAAATAAGATATGTATTATTTTCTGAAAATTTTACCATAACTTCGCTGCTATTACTGATAATTCTCATTTTTTCCTACTTGAATAAAACTTGTAATGAAAATGTGATAGAATTTCTTCTTTTATGCTTAAAATCAAACTATGTATTCAAATCATAATTTTAACCATAACTGTAAACATAATTATGATTATTCCACTAGATTAAGTTAATTTAGACATTCCTCTTTTCCCAATTCACTAGGATAATCCTTTTCTCATTTAGAATGAATTAAAGTAATCTTTATTTACTCATAAACAATCTAAAAAGGATTAACCATTATTTTCACTAATCCAAAATCATGAAAATGTCAATTCGTATTCTCTAGCTCATCGAACCTAGAGTTTAGATTTAAATTAAGAGACTATCACTGAGAAGCATCCTTTTCTAAAGATTTAGCCATAAAGATGGCTACTCTTTTAGAGAGATAGGTTTACTTAAAGAAAGCATTACAATTAAGCATAAAGATTAACTTAATGCTAATTAAACATTCCTCTTTTCCCAAGTCAGTAGGATAATCCTTTTCTCATTTAGAATGAATTAAAGTAATCTTTATTTACTCATAAACAATCTAAAAAGGATTAACCATTAAACCCTAGTAAATCACATCACCACACGAACACCATTGTACGCCTATTTATAAAGGCATCTCCATCCATAGATTAAGGGGGGGATTCTATGTGCAATACCACCCATTCCAAGCATTCATAACTGGTATTGAGGGGGGGTATTAGAATATAGGCATTGTAACCATTAGTCTTGGGCACAATATTGGATGGTTGAAATTAAGGTCGTGTGTAAAGGCACCCCAAAGGGGTGGCCTCCTCCTATTTAAAGGATGCCAACTCTTCACAATTTGTGTGAGAGTAGAGCCTAATTGCATTTGTAAGCAATTTAATAAGCAAGAGATTTCTTGTATGACTTTGTGTCTTCTCTCTCCTCCACTTGTGTCTTCTCTCTCCTCCACTTGTGTCACCTAGCATGAGCACCACGAATTCTTAACACGTTTACGAGCATCGCCTCCCACAACAAGTGTTTCATTGTGGTTGAGTGGCCTCTTACGCTCCCTTGCTCCAACAGGGGTGCTCTTCATGTGGTTGATGGTCTGCCTTAGCTTTTTAATGTATGCTGCACCCTCTCGATTTGCATCCTCAAGCTTGTTAACCTTAGCGTGAGACTGAAGTAGGGCTTGGTACAAACCACCTAACGTACCTTGAAGAGCTTGCAATTGAGAGGACAAGTAGAATACTCTACTAGCATCACTTGTTGTAATACCCAAGCATCCCATTGTTACCATCTCCCACATACTGAATAAATGAGGGAAAGTCTGTGAAAGTTGGTGGGTATCGCGTAGAAGAGTCCGCTGAGTATAGATTTCCATCAACCCATAAATCCACATTTGTGTGACCACCTTGTCTCTGTGCAATCTTCTCTTGTTATGTGAGATAACCCTTGCCCAAAGATACATACTCTTCCAACACTCAAACATGCAAATCCACCTTGCATCATTTACGATGGCACATTCGCATTAGTGATTTTGCGCAAGACCATGATTCTACTTAGGTTACAAGTCACACAACCAGACGAGCTCCAAGCGAAGAAAATAATTTATAGGTTTAGTAATGTTGGATTAACAGCTCTATGTTGATGTTAAGCCATGAAAGCACGGTAGAGAGAGTAACAATGGCATGAAAGCATAGTAGAGAGGAAGAGAGGAAAAGTGAGTATGTAGGCCATAAGCTCACAATAGAGAGAGAGAGAGAGAGAGAGAGAGGGAGGAAGGGAGGGAGGGAGGGAGGGAGTTGATAATAGAGAGAGGGATTGTGTGTATGTAGGCCATTAGCTCATAGTAAAGAGAGAGAGAGAGAGAGAGAGAGAGAGAGAGAGATAGAGAGAGAGAGAGAGAGAGAGAGAGAGAGAGAGAGAGAGAGAGAGAGAGAGAGAGGGAGGGAGGAAAAGGGGGGAGAGCGAGAGGGGAGACTGATTTGGAGGGAAAAAGGTAGGGTAGAGAGTTTTAGGTGGAAATTAAGTTTAAAAAATGAATTTCATATATGTATATGGGTTTGGGTTAGATTTTAAAGCATGAGAATTCAAAAAAGATGAAAAAAAAATCACTATTTTTGGCCCCCACCTAGTTGCACGAGAATGATGATGTGGAAAGTGAGGATAATTTGGAGGCATTTAATGAGGGTGATTTGGTGGGGGGGAGTGGAGGCAATAAACGAGGGAGAAAAATATGTCACATTTAAGGGGATAGAGGAGGTTTTGGGAGAAAATAGAGGTTGAAATTTGAATTTTTGATATATATATATATATATATATATATATATATATATATATATATATATATATATATATATATATATATAAGGGTATGGGATAAGTCTCAAAGCCAAAACCCTAGCAAAATGAAAAAACAAATTCACTATTTTGGGCCCCTCTTAGTTACGAGCTTGGTGATGTGGAAAGTCCTTGCTACAAGAGAGATAAAATGACTACTTTAGACCCTAAAATTATAGGCTAGAAAGAGCAAACTATAGGCTCCAAGTAGGCCTCTTTATTGCCTTTGTCTCCTTAAGAAAGCTCAAAATTAGTCTTAATCCCTAAAAATTAGGAATCTTTACAAGGCTCAAAAGATGTCCAAAGGTTACCTAATGAATTAATCTTTGTGTATCTATCTGCTTGCATGCAACACCCCTTCTCCCTCCAAGCCACAACCCTTCGCCCTCTGCAAACAATGACCTTCTACATTCTCTCGCCCACCACCTACCCTGCAACCAGCCATGAAGAATACCATATGTATGCCGAAGGCCCAACTGCTAACCCTAGAAAACCTTGCCACAATAGTCAAAACCAAAGAACCACCCATCTATACACCCACACTCCATGAGGCACAACACACTCCAAAAATTCAACAGGCCCTAGTCCCTTCTTCTGATTCTAGGTACACAAGCCAAGGTTGTCATTACCCTGAAAGGAAAGGCAGCACCTACAGTGGTCGTCTAGGCCCTCACAGGAGTTTCTACACTGAAGGAGGCAAGTCATCTAGTGGCGGAAATAAAGACCCTTACAACAAAGAGAGAGGTGGAGGATGGTCAGAAAGAGCACTGGCTTCTTCACATGACTGGAGATCGGATGATGGGATCCAAAGGCCCTCTTCCGGCTATGGTGATATACCGCAAGGCAGTCATCATCATCACTATGGTAGCCACTGAGGAGGAACTAGTTTTCATGGCAAAAATGAAGCATGGCGCAGCCATGGCTTCAATGGCAGGAGAGGTTACTCTGCAAGAAGAGGCCAAAGAAGCCACCATCCTGAAAGCTAGAGAGCTCATATTCAAGGATCATGGGAAGCTCCTTTGCCTCCCATGTCAGTGTCGCTACCAGGTCTTAGCTGGGATATCACTAGAAGAGGTAGAGCCATTCTCACCTTAGCCCAGAGAGAGCATTCCTTTGCACTTTGAAGACCAAGCAGAACCAAATCCAGAGACACCTATCGACATGGAAAAGCTGCAACTACTGGAATTACTAAATGATTATGCCACGACTCTCCAAAAGAACTATGACCAGTTGCACAATTGATCGGCTAATCACCATGATGATGTCCTATAAAGAGCAGCACCAGACCAACAACCCACGGTAGAAGCAACATCCTCGCCCACAACAAGGAACTCAAGGCAAGCACACTGGGAAAAAGCCAGTACTACCCCAAAATTTTTCTTCTAGAAATGTACTCCCGGAAAGGCATTCTTCATCCTCCACCTTCTGAAATTGCCCTTCCACATCAAAGGCCAGGATGTGCCTGCCACCACAGGATTCAAGATCCGGCCACTAAAAGTGTCGAATCAAAAATCATCTCAATAACACCTCTACAAGCTTTAATCAAAACTCACCCAGAGGCTAAAAGGCATCTAACATTCTGGAAGACTGTAACTTTTTGGGTTCAAGTGGTCAAATTGGGAATCCCACCCACCACTGGGCATCCCAAGTGTTAGCCGTAGGCTAGCCTATGCCATGGGCCAGTTCCGCAGAGCAGCCAGACAGCCACATGTCAGCCGGACAGCCGCATGTCAACACCGCAAATTGTCAAGGCTAGTCGAATGGTAGCTAGAGTAATTTATTACAAGAACATCGCTTCCTTAACACCCAGCCAGTGCATTTTATCACCAATGGATCTTGAGATTTGTAAAGGTTGGTTGCTAATTGTATCATATTCCTTTTTTATTGAAATAAGCAAGACCATTCTTTTGTTCTCTCTTCTGTATATATGTCTTCCTGTTTTGTCCTTGTGTATTCATTTCCGTTTTATATGTTATCATCGGTAGAGTTATCTATTAAGTCATCGTGTTCTTGCACTATTTATTAGGCGGGCAGTCCAGTAGTTTTTAGTGGTCTGTGTTTGTTTTGTGTTAGATCTGTATCTACCTACTAGTGTATGCTATGTGCATAACTAGAGACTCTCAGTAGGTTTCTGAGGGGATAAGCAGTCATTCCCTCGCCAATAGTGGACCCTTCATAACCATTTGACACTAGTTCACTTGGGGGTGATAAACTTTGTCAATGGAGAAAGTATAGATAGTATTTCATTGATGATGAGTACCTACTCTACAAAGGTAGAGTTTGTGTACCAGCTATTGGTAATTTTTAGGCCCAAATTCTTTATAGAAATTCACGATAGTATGAGTGTTGGTGTGCGCTTTTGCCGCACGTGTCGGAGCTGGGGACTTGCCAGGCACCGTAAGCGAGTCACGAATGGCTGCAAGCATACAACCAGAAACTAGCAAGCTCAAATAGGGAGCAAAGGTGTGTCACTCACTGCTCAGACCGTCGCTTGTGAAGGATTCTCGCGCCGCAGTGAAGGAGGAGCTGCCGTTGCCGCTCTACCGCCTCGCCGTCGCCGTGCCGCCACGCAGTGCTCGATCTCTCTCTCTCTCTCTCTCTCTCTCTCTCTCTCTCTCTCTCTCTCACACACACACACACACACACACACACAGAGGAGAAGGGGATGGAGAAGATAAGGCAAGAGCACTCCTTGTATTCAACACATTGAGAATGAGAGGTTTTAGGGTTACATTTAACTCTTATAGGTGACCTAGCCATTCACACATGGGCGCCCACACATGGCCTGATGACATTCGAGGTGCGCCTCTCATCGGCGATCACCCAATCCCTTTATCCTTTACATGTGGTGCTACCGACAAGCCCGGCCCATGACTCAGAATACTTAAATTAATTACATGACGTAAAAAGTAATACGTCTCAATGTCCGCCCCATAGGTTAACATGCCCCCTTTCTTGATGTAGATTCCGTCCTCGCGGAAGCTATGGTATGGTAAGCTCATAGGGTTTGTTGTGGTAGACCATCTGCAAAACAAGGAAGTAGAGTGAAAGTATGCTGGAATTCAAAAGATATAGAGTGTAATAAAATCAAGCATGTTAGACCACAATGGATGTTGCCATGAGGACTTAGTTTAAGGGGTCACATGAATGAGCTAGCATAGCAAATTAATAGGAGTTTAAAAAAATTGAAAGTAATTCAAGAGTTGGCAAGGTATCGAAGGTTAATTAAGGTCTAGAACTGGCCTAAGTCAAGGAAAATTACCAAGCTTAATAAATAAACAGATGACCGCAATGTGTCTACTCTAAGAACAAGCTAATCCCAAGAGCCTAGGAACACAAGAAACATCAAAGTTATAGGAGCCTTTTGCCTTTATTTCTTTATGCACGTGACAATTTTTATACACAATGGCAACCTTCCTAAGGCAAAACTAGCATCGATCCTGGTGCCATGTTTAACACAAGGCATTCTCCAGGAATCTATTAGTTCACCTTAGGCAAGACTACTCCCTACCAACCCAGGGCATCGGTCTGGAGTAGAATACTCCTCGCCTACCAAGTGTCTAGGGCGATAGGCCAACATTAAAGTACGTAATAGACTTGCATTGCCATTTTTTGTAGGCTTTTCTTTTTATTTTATTTATCTCTTTTGATTTTCGCTCCTGAACTATAATGTGTTCTTACATCCTTTCGACAAAGGGGTAAAAGCTATGTCTTAGAGGTCAACACACACACGGCCAGGTGTCAAACATTAAGATGGTTTTGACCCTAGACCTAAGACAACCGTATTCTAGGGTTAACTAAAGACTTCATGCATTCTCAAGAATATCTCCAATAAGGTTAAACTCATTAATGATTTACACTAACACGTTAGGCAACTTCAAAAACTAAGTAGTGCTTTGACAAATTCCATGTGGTCATGCATTATAGTTCATGCAATTAATTGAACGGTAAAAATCAAAGAGAGTGGGCATGGAAGAATTACACCTGTATTTTGGAGATCTCCTTAATTCGATGAGAAATGCCCGCAATTTGATGTAGATATTTTTGTATGGACATTGCGGGCGGCAGTCTCAAGACTTGAAAGCGAACCCACCTTAAACTTTTTAACCTGTACAATTAACTAACAAGCACTATACCTCGAGAGGCACATCAGTGGGAAAAAATAAGCACTCGTTTAAGGACACAAAACTAGAAACAACTTGAAAACACTAACCTACCTACCAGCCACCACACTAATACCGAGGATCAGGGTAAGAGGATGTTGTAGAGTCCTGGCTCTAGCCCTAAGGCTAAGCCTCTATCTGCATCATCCAAATAAATAAAATCCGCCTCGGTAGTGCCATGAGTTTCATCTGTCCATTCATCGTCAGATATATCTTCTTCATATTTCCATCCACATAAACTCATCAAGAATGTAACCATGCAAGGATAGTAAGGTACAGATGATACCTCTCACCAAAAGTGGGAGTGGATGAAGTGTGTGATGCTCGTGCATTTGCCATATTTGCAAACACAGATATAGCATCAGTAGGTTTATGAAGACAGGCTAATCTAGTTCCTAATTGTATGCGGATATTTCTCCTCTTAATGTGCTCTTGCTCTTCCAGATGTTCCTCCTCATCTTGAAGCGTGTTGGGTCTATCCATATTTTGCAAATTGTGGTAACCCCGCCTTCAGTTCTCCGTTGAGAAATGCCCGAAGAGCTAAGAATAGCTCAGGATCTCCGTATAACTTGGATGTGATCGTGGTTCTGATTTCAAAGGACATGAAATCCATTAGTTTGGACACATTCAACGGTGCTTTTCGAGATATCGGCCCCTGACTAGGGACTGGTGAAGATGGAATCACTTCCTCTTCGATGGGGTCAGGCATTCCCTCAACATTCTTTCAAGCAAGAAGGGTGTCTTCCCACTTCCTGATGTCCTATCCTCACTTTCTTCCCGAATGATACTAGGTATAGCTAATGGTTTATGGCTCCTGTGAGGGTGAACTTGTGTAGGAAACACAGTGTCTGGAATTTTGATTCTTCTAGGGTCTGCTAGCTCCAGTTCTCTTTGTGTTTCTTCCACCAAACCCCTTAAGTGTTGCACTTGTTCAATCTCCTCAACTGGGTTTGGGTAAGTTCCAATCTTTTTCTTGAGCGTTTTTGGCCCACGTGGCTTGTCTTTGGGAGTCTCAGTCAGTCTAGGTAGCCGAGAGGGCATTAGCTGACTTGGTTGTGGGGCCGGAGGAGTTTCCCTTTGTTTCCCCTGATTTATGTATTAGCTTGATTCTCCTTCATTGCGCTCCCAAGTGGGTTCCTCCCTTAAAGTAGTGGCTTTGGTCCCCATGGTTTCTATTGAATTAGAATCATCTTCAGGATCATTCATATACACGGGGTCGTCTCCTGTGCCTATATTAGTCTTTGAACTAGGCTTGGAGCTTGTGGTATTAAGTGATCTCTTCCGTTGCGTTTTCTTTTTCTTTGCTCGAGAAATTGATGCAGTATCCCTCTCTTCAAGAATGTAGTTTTGATTTTGAAGCATTGATCGTGTGACCACATTTGTGAGTACAACAGGTGTGGTTCCTAGTGCCTCATTGGTGACCTCAATGGCGTAATCTTGGGTGCACTCGGATTATGTGGACATTGAGCAATCAAATGATCTATGCCACAACGATTACATGTAAGTGCCGGCATTCCCGATGTGCTCCCTTGATTTGGTTGCATTTGAGTAGTGATCTTCTGTAGCCTATTAAGGCACTCCACTACACAATGCGGTCCACCACAATCGTAGCATTGAAGAGGTGGTTTCCTAGCCACGGTATTAAGGTTTTGCCCTCTTGTGGGGCAAGAGTAACCGCTTGATATACAAGCTTGACTTGCCCGAAATGATCCTCCATGTAGTACTGGGGAGTCATTTCAAACGTATTAATCCCATATGGAATAGTGGGGTCTATATCCTCTTCATAATCCCCACACGCACTATGTGACTCACAACCCATCTGGTTTATAGGGGTGATCCTTGGTGGATGTGGAGGTTGTGGTCCTAGCACTGGCGGTGGTAACGGCACAGGTTGGACTAAATTTGGGTTCCTTGGAACTATGTGTTGTGACGATTGCTCGACAGGTGGTGCAGGCATCAGTGCGGGTACTTGACCAGGCTAGTGGTGCCTGATTTGCTAACATACGCTTAAGTACTAGACAATCCTTAGATTGATGGCCATACTTACCACATGCATTGCAAGTCCCATTGAATTTAACTCTGAATGTGGGACATTCACTCGTGCTATGTGATCCTAAGCAAACCAAACACCACTGTTTCTCTCTTCTTGGGTACATATGGCTATTTTGAGGAGCTCGATTATCCCTAAAGTATTCTTGGAGAGCCTTAGTAAGGTCAGCTAACAGACATTTCGGATATCTTGGGCTCCTTGGCAATAGGGTTTATAGTCATTGGCTCATGCCCAGATACTTGCGAACTCACAGACTTTGTCTCCAAAGACACCTTTTTACCTACAATCATCAAGTTGTCTTCTAACTGGATTACATTGGCAGTGACTGCTTCCCACGTCGTAAGACCTCTAATGACTAGGCCATTGTATTGTGACATGAAAAATTGATATCTTTCATTTTCAATTTTGTGCATATTTTGATGGTTTCTCAATGGTAATACGGTGGAAGCTTGTCCAAGAAGATTGTGGCGCCCACAATGGAATAACGGCGTGGTGATGCGGCGGCTTGGCGGCTACCCCGATAACAGCATTCTATCTTCAAATATAATGGTTTTACTTGATTTAGGGTGTACACATTGTAAATGCCACAAGTATGCTTGATAAATACTTTGGTATGGTAGATAGGCTAGTGATGTGGAAAATAAAAGTGGGCCTTCGTTCTCACATGGATTTTTATTGTATTATTAATATGGTATTCACCATAAGGCTACAAGTTGGGGAGTGTGGAAGGCATGTGGAGGAGTGTGTGTAGGTGCATAATTGGGAAAGATTCTTCTAGAATGCCTACATGGAAGAGGAGAATTCTGCCATGTGTAAGTGGGATCTCCACCTACATGCCACTTAGACTTGCCTATTATCTCATCACACTTTCAAAGTCAAAAAGTCTTCAATTTAATAATCAATAGAAGACTTAACCTAAGAGGACAATTGATGGTGACATCTACCCTTATGTCACTGAAGGGTTGAAGATTTTTATGTTGTAATTTGTAAAAATGGAAAGAGGGTGATTCTCCACCTATAAAAGGAGCCCTCCTCTCCCTTTCAAATCAATGAATGAGCTTCCTCAATTGAGCATTTTGTGTCATTGCCATTCTCTTCTCTTCAAACCCTTATTTCAAACACTCTCTTTACATGTGAATGTCTCATTTAGCATTAGCTCCTCATGCTTAGCCCAATTTTGGACCTCTTTGGTGATTCATGATAAGTGGGATAAGAAGTTATTATCTTGGCGGGCCTGTGACTTCTCAAGGTAGCCCTTGCCTTATTGCCGCCCTCCTTTGGAGGTACCAATGGTTTTAGCGGTAATGAGCATGTGGAAAGACTTTGGGAACCATAGGTAAATCTTTACGATTGTCCGCTGAGCAATGTTAACCCTTACCCTCTAGCTTGAATCATGAAGGAGATGAAAGGCAAGAGGCTCTGTAAAAATTGAGGTTTCATGCAAAGAGAGGGAAGTGCAGTTTTTGTGGTCTAATACCCAAATTTCAATCGGTAATTACTCATCACTCGCGTATTGGTTTCTAAAATTGATCATATGTCTAGGAAGCTCTTTATATGCTCTTTCCAATCATGTAACTAATTTCTTAATCCTTTACTTCATTGATGATCAGAATTTCTCCCAAAGTTGCTAACTTTTAATTTTGGCAGTTTTATAGTCTTGTAGTAAAATGCTCGCTCGGTTGTCCGTTTTTGAAAGTTTTTATATAGGCACGAAGCTCTCTTCAAGCTCTACGCACCTATGTAATCCTCTTTTACACAGTCTGTATGGATTTAAAACTGCAATTCTCTGTGTATCTCTGTTTTTATAGACTTTTGGCCATTCTTTCTTCTTAATCATGATTAATTCCTCTTAATCTCTTATCAAAAGGCCAATCCCATGTGTTTTATCCTCTTGTAAGTGATTGCTATATTCATTTGCTTTAATATGTTTTGACCAAATCGCCCAATTCGAACGGATGAATCTTACCAATATTCCCCGTATGTTTCCGTTCACATAATCCTGAGTCGGAAGATTTTCTTCCAACAAAGAATCGCCCTCTTGTTTGGAGCTGCAAGACTGGCAAAAATTCTTGCTTCTCCGGAGCCTTTTATCTTTCCTTCCATGAATTATGATCTCACCTTTGATGTGTATATCTTTATCTTAACCTAGGGAGAGAAAGGGAGGTGAGGAGGCTATGAGGTTTCATACAAGTGTGTTTTGATTCTAAGAAGTGACCGAAGTCCAAACCCCAACTTTGTGTCACAGTATATGTCCTCATGGTGCAATCCTCGGATGAATCTATCAAGAAGTTGGTTGTTATTGAAGTGCTCATCAGGAGTACATCGAGAATTTAGATGCTTTAGTCGACTAATAAAGTCTCTCACTGACTCTCCTTCCTCACGTTCAGCTTTTTGGAGTTGAGATGCTACTCCCCAAAAGCACACCCTCATGTATGTATTCTTTCAAGAACAATCTCTTGAGAGTGGGATAGTGAGTGCGCTCTTCAACCCTTAAAGTTTGATACCAATCTCCGGCTTTCCCACTCAAGGTTAAGCCTAAGGCTTTACATTTATGTAGCTCATTGTGCTCTTCCAAGGAATCACACACGTGTTCAAAAACTTCAATGTGCTTCCTAACATCTTCGTTACCAACCACTGAAGTTCTGAGTGAGCTTGGCAACTTGTACCGCCTTGCTTCTAGGCTCTCTCTCAGGCATGCCACGCATGTTTTCCGTAATAGATCGTCCGATCATTTGAGCAAACGCTGCTAGATCACCTAAGTGACCAGGCATAGCTGGTGGAGGCACTTCTGGGATGGCCTGGTTGACAGGAGTTGGTATTCGTCTTTATATGTATGCAGCTGATGTAGGATATGATATGTGACTAGGCATAGCTCCTCTTGGATAAGGGTTGTGGTAAGGCATTCGGGGAGCATACGCCATTGGCATAACAAGAGGCGTAGGAGCTACATGAGCATGAGTAGCGATAGGTACATAAGGTTGATATGCACTAGTACGCACGGTTGTAGGTACTGTACCACTAGGTAGCGGTGTTGTACTAACTACAGTGGTAACGGGTGCACTTTCTGTCATGCTCATCATCGGAGTAGGCATTTTGGATTCCCTAATGGAAAGTTGAGCCAAAGTTGGAAAGCTAAAGTTACTGCTTGTGGGCTCAACCTGCATTGAGACTCCAGGCGAAACAACATACAAAGGATCTATGGGACTCACCGAGGGAGTCTCCAATTGTGATAGGGTTGGTTGTTTTACCTTGCCCGTATCCAAAAATCTCATAGGGCCAGTGGAAACTAGGTTCACTCCCCTATTCTGCCTCTCGAATTGGATAATTCTATGAATAACCTCACATATCATTTGTTGTTGTTCATCTAGATTGGTGGCACTATTAGATGTAGATCGTATGACTTCTAACCAACCTACATGGTATGTGTAACCCATGTATAGGTCAGTCAGAGTCTCCGTTTGTAGATCATATTCCCAATTTTCATTGAGAAATATCTCATCTAAACTTGGCGTGCCAAACGGTTCTCTTGAAGTGGATGCAATGTCACTTCTTATGGATTGACTTCTAGGGACCTCTACTTTAGGAAGAACGTCAGAAGGTGGTAGCTCAATAGGGCATTCATTAAATGAAGTGGGTAGAATATCCACATGGACACTCTTTGGGAGGGTAGGGTCTACATGAGATGTGAATGGCGAATCTACTTCCCCTCCTCCTTCGTTTACTTCACTTGTCGCATGTTCAGAGCGTGTAGCTCTACTAAAGGTCTCTATTAGACGACTAAACATGCTAGATCCGGGTTGTGGGGCCCAAACTGGCACGTTTTAGCTTGTTTCCTTAGAGTTCTTGGTAGGGTGCCCTTCCATGACTTCAGAGTCAGAGAACGAGTCACTAGCCACTATCCGTGGATCTTGGGTTGCACTTCCTTGGGTTCCAACTGAAGGCCAAGATGCTAACGTGGAGGGATGGTGTGAGCCTACGTAAACTGAAACGCTTTCTAGTTGCTCAAACTCTAGCACCCGACCAGAGCATAGATGCATGTGACGTGGGTACCCTACGAGTGTTGATAACTACCCTTGAAGCCCACCCAAGTGGTTTCTCAGGTGTTTGCACCCCGTTTTTACTTGTTTTTGTCTTGTTTTCAACCCGTTTTTTACCCCCTTACTTATGGTCGAACCTAGACTAGGGCATGTGATAGTTCAAGATGAGCGTATCGTTCAAGGGGTCCTAGTGTGCTTTATAGCATAGTGTTCGCCTATCTAGGGCTCCCGTGGTCCTTAGAACACTCTATTTGCTTGTGGGGGGAAAGGTGAAGGCTTTATCCCACATGCCCACTCCACTCCTTGGGGGGTAGGCTACATATAGAGCTCCACTCCCCTTAGGCTTTCACTTGAAAGAAAGCTATGGAGGCTCACTCTCCTATATATATATATATATCAAAAGATCAAGGCCGGGGGTTTTTTCTTTTCAAAAAATTTTCTCCAAATAAAAAAATTATTTTTGCTCCACGCGGGTTTCATTTTTGTTTTTTTTTAATGTTTAATTTTATTTTTATTTTTTATTTTTTTTGTTTTGCAAATGTTTTAGGGTTTGCCCTCTGTGTTCATAGCACGCGGCCACGTAGTAGTGCATAGAACTGGGGGAGCAGCACTTCGTCCGTTTTCACACACACACGCACACAGTGCAGAGAACAGAGCACACACTGCGCGTAGGACGGAGAAATGACCGAGTAAAATAGAATTGCAGAAAATGAATTGCAAAAAACAAAAATGTCAACACCATACACACAATCACACCTCTCTATGCCCAGCAGGGCATATCCCCGGTAGCGGTGCCAAAAATGTGTGCTTTTGCTGCACGTGTCGGAGCTAGGGACTTCCCAAGCACCGTAAGCGAGCCACGAATGGCTGCAAGCATACAACCAGAAACTAGCAAGCTCAAACAGGGAGCAAAGGTGTGTCCCTCACTGCTAAGACCACCGTCATGAAGGATTCTCGTGCCGCAGTGAAGAAGGAGCCGACGTCGCCGCTCTACCGCCTCGCCGTGCTGCCGCCGTGCCGCCACGCAATACTCGATCGCTATCTCTCTCTCTCTCTCTCACACACACACACACACACACACGCAGGAGAAGGGGATGGAGAAGATAAGGCAAGAACACTCCTTGTATTCAACACATTGAGAATGAGAGGGTTTAGGGTTATATTTAACTCTTATAGGTGACCTAGCCGTTCACACATGGGCGCCCACACATGGCTGGCCGATCCTAGCCCTTATCCTGATGACATTCGAGGTGCCCCTCTCATTGGCGATCACCCAATCCCTTTATCCTTTACATGTGGTGCTGCCGACAAGTCCGGCCCATGACTCAGAATACTTAAATTAATTACATGACGTAAAAAGCAATACGTCTCAATGTCCGCCATAGGTTAACAGTTGGTCATCCCAAGATACAGAAGACCTACACACTAGTAAAAAGATAATTTTATTGGCCTAGTTTGTTTTAGGACATCCAAGACTTCGTGTGCTGAAATGCAAGTATCAGGTCAATAAGCATGAGTGCCTTAAGGTTGGAGGTTTGCTTCATCCATTAGATATTCCGAAAGGAAAATGGAAAAGTATTCCCATGGATTTCATCACTGGCCTACCTATAATGAATTGAGGGAATGATTCAGCTTGGGTAGTGATTAACAAATCAACCAAGATGGGAAAGTTTATACCTACTAAAAAAACAATGAAAACACCTGAGTTAGCTAGGTTATTCATCGAACATCTCTACAAACTATATCGCCTACCCGCCGCTCGCTCGCAGATATATAGAGATAGAAAGTTCGATAGTCACTCTTAGAGGGAAGTCTTCAAAAAGTTGGAAACTACTATGAGTATGAGTATAGCTAATCATCCGCACTCTAATGGTTAGACAAAAAGAGTCAACCAATTGTTAGAAGACATGCTTCATGCGTATGTCAATAAAAATCAACCTAATTAAGAGGAGTACCTACCACATTTAGAGTTTGTTTATAATAGAACATTTCGTGACTGGATTTAGTCCATTCATGTTGATGTATGGCTTCCAGCCGAGATCTCCTATATCCATAGGGCTAGATAAGGAAATGTGGTAGTAAGTCAAGGATTTCCTTGAAGAGATGCAAGATATGTTGTAGGCAGCAAAAGATAGCATACGTAGCACACAAGATCATGTAAAGATGTATACAAACAAGGGCCACAAAGAAGTAGCCTTTGAAGAAGGTGACTTTGTATATTTAAATGTCCCCTGCAAAGTCAGAGACTCTAAAGATAGGAAAGTGAAAATATTTCACCTGATACTCCAATCCTTTGAAAATATTTCAGAGTCAGAGACTTTAAAGATAGGAAAGTGTGAAAATATTTCACCTGATACTCCAGTCCTTTGAAAATCCTTAAAAATAAGGTTGGTGGATTAGTGTACAAACTTGAGTTTCCTGAGAACTCTTGAGTTCATCCAGTTTTTCATGTTAGTAGAGTATGAAAAATCGTTGACCATAAGGAGAATGTAGTTTCTCCAAATGTTTTGGAGTTGATAACACCACCTTTAGTTCCACATGAGCTCGAGAGGATTCTCAAATTAAGAGATCGGAACACAAGGCACACTATGTACCGAGAGGCACTTGTTAAGTGGAAAGATCACAAGGATGAGGCATCCTCATGGGAGCGCTTGAGGACGCTAACTAATAACTTTCCAGAGTTTGTTTTCACGTATTGAAAATCATGGTAGCATGTGCATGGCTATGGTGATTAATACTAATCCTACACTAATCTAATATGATTAATACTAATCCTACACTAATCTAATATGATTAGAGTGAACTAATCTAAGGTGGGTGTAACCTAATTTTACTTCATGATGATGAATAAACTAAACTAATTAAGCTTAGACTCAAGCACAATTAGGTTACAAGATTGAGACTTGTGCTCATAAAGAGGCTTGAGAGCTTGCTTTATTTTTCATTGCTTGAAATGGCCTCCTTTTATATGAGAAGGTACATCCTTGGGCTTGTACATCAATGTGGGATAATTCCCTTTGCTCTTGTTTGGCTTACTCAACTCACTCCTAATCTCTTCCTTGTGCTCTTTGTCAACACCCCCCCTTGTTGGTGCCAAATATTTGGGCTACTCAAGGTGGTTAGATGCAAGTTTTACAACATATTTTCACCCCCCTCATTTCTATCTTAGCTAGGTAACTCAAGGACTCATTGGCTTGGTTACTCTCTAGCTCAAAAGTTACTTTAGAGATAGTCGGGTCAACTTTTACTCCCCTAGGATGCTACTTTAGCTACTCTTTGGTGGTCGAGTGTTTTACATTTGCATATCAATTTGCCTACTCATTTGGTGGCTTTTACAACATATGATTTTGGCTAGGGTAGTGGTTGGTAGCTCCTTCATTGTTTAGTGTTGTTGCTTACTTGAGATCTCCTTTCTTTTTCTTAATGAAGCTCCCTTGTTGCTTCTTTCATGCTTCATATGTCGATGTTCTTTCCTTCTTTGCTTTGTTGAATGCTTTCTTGGCTCTTGGTCTTTGCTCTTTAGCTTGACTCTTGGCTCTTTGTGACAAGTTCTTTGATGTGGACCTAGTTCTTCTTACTGCCACTTTGTGCTTGGTGCTTTGATTCTTCTTCCTTAAGCACCATTTGTACTTCATTACATATGCTTTCATGCGTGTGTAACTTTGGCATGCTTAGGAAAGGGATTTGTGCACCTTTGTTTTGCGTATGCACATGTGTATACCCATTCATGATAATGAGGCACTTTGCCCTTGTGTATTTCCCTTCCCCAATGAACCTTCCTATGATATTTGACATACTTGATGCTATGTGAGAAGGTCTTACCACCATGAGCTTTGTCTAGCTTCAATGGCAGTGTCTAGTCTCTTGCAAGTTGCAGTTCAATGATTTGGAACAAGCTTGACAAAATAATTACATGCAACGGTGATGTTTAATGTTAGATAAAAGTACAATGTTTATTTATTTTTAATGCAAAGGAGAGGTCTTACACTGATGTTGAGCAATGTCTAACTCCAAGGAATTTGCAAAAGTTAAAACAATGCAAAAGAGTGCTTTGAAAAACTTAAAAGTGAGCAATACAAAGAGGTGAGAAAGATTTGAATTCAAAAGAATGTTTGGATATGCCAAACAATACCCCCACTTGTGATTTATAACACCAATTTCTACTTATAACAACTAATTGACTGCTGTTAATAACACTAATTAGTCTTTAATCCTTGATTAACACCATCTAAACTTGGAGTGTCCAATTGAGCTTGGAGAAAGCATCATTGATGGGGTTTTTTTCATCATGAGTGTTTCCCTTGATGTGTAGATAAGGCACACTCAAAAATAGCTAGCTCAATTAACCCAAAAAGGCACAAATCTCTCGCGACTGGTTTTTTCCTCCTCTCCTAGGTCATGTAGTGGACTATTTGGTATAGGATTTGAATTGTAGCTTGATAGGGTTATGCTCTAGCTATGCCTAAGAGAAATTAGAGTGTCTTGAAGTAGAGTCATCAAATAAAGTGAAAACATAAGCAGTAGGGCGATGGCGAAAATGACCATTTTCAGTTAAAAATGCTAATTCCTCCAGGTCAAGTAGACGCCCTGATGTGCTTGAGATACCCCTAAAATTTGGTAGTCAATGGTGAAGGCAATGAGCAATGGTGAAATCAAAAAATTTTGGCCATAAATGGAGATTTAGATAAGGTGAGTTTAATCTAGAGATTATGACTAATGATATGAAAATTAATGAGTTGGGGGCTAAAAAGGTGATTTATAGAAGCTCAAAGAAAAGAGAGAGGCTCTGATACCGTGTTGAAAATCATGGGTACCATGTGCATGGCTATGGTGATTAGTGTTCGTAGAGCGGCAACTCATCACCGAGATGAAGGAGGAGAGCACTGGATCACCACCCGGCCATAGAGGGAATGAGGATAGGGATCCTCATTTTGGGCATATGTAGTGGTATGCCTATCCACACGTGTGCGGTTGCCCACAAGACTACGCTCGAGCACCCTCTCCCCTAAACCCCGGCTCACTCACTATCAACACTCAAGTGGACGGTCTCGGAGATCGGTCCCATAGCCATTACGAGCTATGTAACATCAAGTATTCACACACGTAGAGGGCACTCAGTTCCTTGGCTTATTCTATGCTAAGGGGGGTGATGTTCACTTGCATGCTTTTAATGATTCTGATTGGGCTAAATGTTATAACACACGAGTGTCCTCTAGTGGCTTTTGCTTTCACCTTGGTGATTCATGTATATCATGGCTCAACAAACAACCCCAATAGTGGCCACTTTGAGCTATGAAGTTGAGTACATGGCAGCTTTTATAGTGATTGTGGAGTATCTATAGCTTAGATGCCTTTTGGCAGATCTTAGTGTTGGAGCAATCCCCCACCTCCATCTTCACTGATAGCCAAAGTGCATTAG